>NW_022900936.1:41262103-41364307 GCF_012274545.1 Fukomys damarensis
AAAAAAAAAAAAAAAAAAAAAAAAAAAAAAAAAAAACTTTCCTTAAAGATCCTATATCTTTGGTAAGTCACCCAGCCTCCTGAACAGGAAGATTATTGGTCACACACACACAGACACACAAATAGTATCTACAAATATAAAATATGTCAAAGGAGTGTCACCTATAGGAAAAAAACTCCCATGTTTCCACAGAAAGCAACATGGTCAAGAAAGGCTGTTACTCATTATGATGGCTGACACTGACAAGAACTAAAAAAATAACCCTATACAGTGTTCAAAATAATTCCTGTGGAGACTTCATTGACCATGATAAGTAACAGGAAGTTAATTTTAATTAACATACTCACCTTACTTTGGTCTTGAACACCCAGTAAAAAAAATATAATCTAAAGATATATAAAGTCAAGACCATAGTAATAAAGCTGGATATAAGATGGGGCTCCAATTGCTGACCCCTTGTGGCAGTTTCCACACTGTTTTGGGTTATTAGAAAAACTTAGAGTAAAATTTATGAGCTCAATAAGAGTTTTTAATTTTTAGCTAATTGTTTTTAAAATTCTTAAATGTTTTATATTTTTACAACTAAAATTTTAAAACAATTATAACAAAATATCAGATTTATAGCTAATTTCCAGGCATAAAAGGATCTAAGAGCCAGCAGATTATAGTCACTATTTTAGTCCTTTAAAAGCAGTTTCTAAACATGGCCCTTTCCCCAACCCACTTCTTTATTTCAGTACTTACACTCTGATTACACATGCTCTAGCCAAAGGTACCTAGATACCATCCCAAGTATGCACACACCAAAACCAGAAACCTGCCCAAACAGGGCAATGCAGGGATCCTGAAGGTCACAACTCTGAACCCAGGAATTGGTACAGTGGTGAGCAGCAGAGAAAAAGCCTCTCAGGGGCTCGCTGAGAATTGAAAACCACTGGGTGAGCAAAAAGTTGCCTCAACAAAGGCACAGCAGGCTGCATCTGTTCAAATGAGAAGACACATGAACAAATCTCTAAACCAGATTCCTGATCACCTAAGGCCATCCCAAAGGGCAATGAAATGGAACAATCTGATACTCAACCACCTGGACTCCCTGAAATGACAATAAAAGAGGATCTGGAAAAAATGAAGTAAAAAATAATTTCTCGGGTAACAACAGAGATTGTGCCTATAGTGCAAGACATGATTAGTAACTCTAGAGCAGACACAGATAAAAATAAATAAATAAAGAGAGGAGCCGAGGAGCATGCTCTAATTTCTTTAAAAAATGTATTTATTCTTGCCTATAGGCTGCCGAATTTCAAGTGCTCAAATAGATAACATCAACAACAAATGTGCTAGGTGCGTTTTACCAAAATCCCCCAGATTAACTTATTAGAGAGTTTATAACTGCTAATTTGCAGATAATTTTTATTTAAGGCCTATTAAATTGGCTCTACGAAAAAAGCCCTAACTCTGGTCTTCCCTACATCAACACTTCTCAGCCTGAAGCAGCTAGAATGAGGCTGCACTCTTTCTTCCATAACTGAAGTTGGGAATGCTTTATAGACAGCTAAATCAGTTAAACCTATTACAAGTCCTCATAATCCACAAATACAAGTCATTGTTAGACATACCTATCCCTAAAAATACAATTATGTAAACAAAAAAAAAACTATCTTCACAAGTTTAATTAGATTTTATTATGTTCTCTTATTTATATTTTTTAAAAATCCATATAAAATATAAATGTACTCCATTAAATCTCCACTGATACAAAGATAGATTTACAGATATGTCCTAGACACTACTGTTTTCAAAGTATGTCCTAACTAATAAAATTATTAAGATGCAGGCCAGGGTATGCCTATTTTTCAACAAAACATTAAAAACATGCTGTGGCCATCATCCCAAAATGTACAACCATAGACGAGGATGATAGATTCACTGCAAGCAGCACAAGACACCCCTGATAAAAGTCATCCAAAGATTACAAATGAATGACTTCCCTGACCTGTGTCAGCCCTCAAACTGGTAGATCACCAAACCTGATACACCTCCCACCAGTGAGACCCCAAAACAAACAAGCCCCAAGGACAATAGCAACTCAGCCTTATGCAGCTGCTGCTGTTTGCAAACAGAGAAGAGAAAGATGTGGGAGGCTATAATATTTATGCCCAAAGTAGGCTGTGAAGAGTTAACCTCACAATTGGCTTGTTTTGAGAAATGAGTCTAGCCAAAGCCTATGTACTGAGGTCAGAGAAGTTCACACCAAATTACATTCCCACAACTAAATCCTTCTTACAACCATACATTTTTTCTATTCTATTCCTAATTTGAGAATGCTTGTCTTGTCCTTTAAGAGCCTTGCTTACATTGATTTCCACAAAAGCCATATAACTACACATTTTCTCATTTAGTCCTGCCCTTGTACAAAGCTTAGATTTTCCTCAGTTGATAACTAATAAAAATAAATGGCTTAGACTGGCCAGTGCCTATACCAAGCAATGGAATATAATGAGTGTTGAAAAGCAACAAATTATCAAACTGTGAAAATGTAAAAATTTAAATGCATATTACTCAGTAAAGAAAGCCCATCTGATAAATTACCTAATATATGCTCTAAATTATCACATTCTGAAAAAGTCAAAATTATGTAGTAAATAAAATATTTATTTTCAGGAGCTAAAAGGATGAAGGGATAAATAGATAAAACAGAAGACATTAAGACAATATTCTGAACCACCCCCCCAAAAGGCCGGGTGTGGTGGAGCATGCCTATGATCCCAGCACTCAGGAGCCTGAAGCAGGAGGATCATTGCAAGTTCAAGACCAGCCTGGGCTACACAGTGAGTTCCAGAGCAGTCTGAACTATATAGTGAGACCCTGTCTCAAAACAAACAAACAAAAAGACAATATTCTGTATGATATAATGATAAAGACATGTAATTATAAACTTACCAAAATCCATAGAATGTATACGAAGGGTGACCCTAAATGTGACCTATGTTTTTAGGATGATAATTTTCTGTCAATGTCAATATATCATTGGGACAATTTTACAATTCTGG
This sequence comes from Fukomys damarensis, assembly GCF_012274545.1. Taxonomy (NCBI): domain Eukaryota; kingdom Metazoa; phylum Chordata; class Mammalia; order Rodentia; family Bathyergidae; genus Fukomys; species Fukomys damarensis. Next base: position 41,265,154 of record NW_022900936.1, read on the forward strand.
AATGTGGTGTTAATGTAGAAGATTCTGAATGTGAAATCAGATGGCAAAGCAACCCTGTACCAACCAAAAATTATCCTGTGAATTTAAAAATAAAATTCACAGACCCACATTAAGTAAATTACTAACTTTTCACTCTTGATGCTTTGGCATGATTTTTATCTTTTCTTTGTTTTTTTTTTTTTTTTAGAAAATGGACTAGATAAAAAAGTTCACAATCATTGAAGTATTTATTAATCAAATATGGACATAATATAAATTCATACTTAGACACCTATGTTTATTCAGACTTATATAGATATAACATGAATGCATATAATAATTTATTTCAATTTTAAAGGATACAAATAAAAAACCAACTTGTTAGACTTTGATTGAGTATTTAGAGATTGATGAGATTATTTTATGAATTAGATATTCCTAGTTTGTTAGATTATATATATTTTGTAGAGTATCTCCTAGAATAGTGAAATATGGATGATTAATAATTATTTTACTTATATTTATACTTCCCAAATTTGTGAGAGATATAAATCTACAAATTCAAGAGTTCAAGTAAATTCTCAATATACACCCAAAATATCCATACAAAGATAAGTTGCAGTCCAACTTCTCAAAGTTAAAACACCAAATCTTAATACAGCAAGAGGAAAGTGATGTCTTACCCATAGTGTAATTAATAGCAATTCAAATAAAAGCAGTTTATTCTTCAGAAACCTTAGGCAAAGCAAAGAGAACTGGCACATTTTTTTTTCAAGTACAAAGAAAAGTTCACAGTATAAGGAAATGCATGAAATTTAAAAGCAGTGTGAGTACCAAGGAGAGTGCATATAAAAAGAGATAACACCAATATAACAAGAAGGAGTGAATGGATATCACATATTTTCAGCATCTGTGCAGAACCTAAGTAGTTTTATTTGATTAAAAGTTTTAAAATAAAATCAGAAGTTGAATCACATGGAACGTTAAATTCACTCAGAAATTGGATATTTATAATATGGAATTCAAAAAAGTCCTAAGTATTACCTTAAAATTCATCTTTTAATATAAAAATGTTATTGAAAATAAATATCACAATTTTATTTTATATTGTGTAAATAATTCGGTGTTTTTTAATATGCCAGGAAGAACGTAAAGCTGAGTATCAAAAGGAAAAGAATATGATGAAAAATTACTGTAACATTTCCTTTTGATGTGAAGAGTTTAATATCATTAAAATGGGATGGAGAATCAATTGCTAAACAATTACTAGAAAAATGAAAACCTGTAAATTGGAAATACATGTTAAATCCTAAGGAAGTAAGAAATGTATGAGGATTGAAATCATTTTATCTTGATTTTGTAAATATGTCTATACAGGCCAAATTAATAGAGAAAATTTGAAACTGCATTTGTGATAAAAACCAGTGTGTAGAGGAAATGAAAACAGTTGGTAATGAGAAAAACAAATCTGGAGAAATAAGACTAGAATAAATGGCATAGCAGTGCATTAACTCTAGTTTTCCTATTTTATAAATGTTGTTGTAATGCTAGTATTATTTACCATTCATTTATTTTATAGCTAAATGCACATACTGAAGATAAATTTTTTAACACTGTTAAATGATATGGCAAAATAAATTGAGAATTTTATCACTGTGATACTTTCTATTTTCTATTCTGTTTTTTACTCATGAATACATGTTACTTTAAATAAACAATTAAACAAATACATTCCCACACACCAAAAGGTTAACTTGTTGAACACTGCAGTTGCAATATTTTTCTTCCTTTTAATGGAGCAAAAGTACTAAATAGAAACCAGTATTAATTTGTAAAAAAAATAATAATATATCTTTAATGCAAAGCAATCTGGTTCTAAGAAGCTAAAAGAGAATAGTGATAATCACTGGGGTCTATATTGTAGTATTAACAGTATATGTCCTGTGCTTTTCTATTTAAAAGTGATTTTAATGTCTATGATCTATGTTAAGGGAAGTGGCTGGAACAGTTCAGTACATCAGTAATTCATGTTTGAAATCACACTGTGTACAACACAGAAATCAGGTATTCCTGGACAAGAATATATGAGGAGCCTTCTGTGAAGAAAATCATTCTAAAAGAAAAACAAGAGTCTAACAAATTTGAATCATGGACATTGTGCATCAGAGAGAAGAGTGATTCTAGATAGTAGACAGTGTATACTATAGCCAAGATTGTCATCCAGCAAAGTTCTTATGGCTTTATGCTTTCATCATAATGCAAAATATCCACAGAAATGGAAGTATCGAGGAAATAGTTAAAAATTTAGTGCTCGGGGTGCTGCTGTAGCATTACTACGGTATTAGTAAGACACTCTCCTAAATAAAGTCAGTGGTAACTTCAACACCAATAAGAAAGAACTACTTTGGTGTCTTAAATGGATACTCAGGGCAGTCCTGCTGTCATTGTTGACACCAAAATTAACAAGATAAAAGAATTATTATGACCCAAAGATCTCAACAGAAAAAAACGGCATTGTTAATATGATGGTTGAGACTAGATCATGAAGCACAAATCAGTGATAGTCACAACTTTTTAATAATTATTTATAGTTAATATTTCTTGACAGGCATGCCCTGGGTTAAAGGTTTCATAAACATGGTATTTCTAGCACCCGTGGATCCACTGTCATGAGTTATACTTCCTTACCCTAGGAAGGTAATGTCAAGTTCTGTTGCCTGGACCATCTCATAGAGGAACCAATTAAGCAATTTTACTAAGAAAAAACTTTTTTCATGTTTTTTCTTTATTATTTGATAAAAGTATGTCTATGCTTCCCATAACATGTTCAAATATTGAAGAAAAAAGAGATGAAACACTTAGGATTTGTAAAGTGCTCAAGTGAACCTCAGAGCAGCCTTAGCTCCAGTAAAATCACAGCTAAATAAATCTCATCATAGAGCTGCTGCCATGGCTGAGTTTGTTACCCAAGAGATGTTCTCATTTCTTTTCTCTTCCTTTCTTGAGGATAACAAATTGTGTGAGACAAGCCAAGTTTTAAAAGTCTAGGTTTCTAATCAGTAGAAAAATATTCCACTAACAAAGAGTATATAGATATTTCCAACAATGTCCTCATTTTGAACATATTTAGTAAAGAATTTTAAAATCAGTTTAACAGTACACAAGAATAACCCTGGTAAGAATCACTGATATTAAAATTATTTGAATTATGGATATCAATTCTGATTTTTTAAGATAAGAAGCAATCATAGCTCATGATTATTATCACTTAAGATTAAAACTGACTTTCGCAGTATGTGATCCAAAACTTGGGATAGATCTACAAAATACTCCATTTGTTAAAATTTCCCCAGAAGGTATCCTTACACAGCACAAATATTTCTTAGTCATTTTTTCTAAATGACTAAGGCTGGCCTCGTGGAGACCAAGAATAGGAAGTATTACAAGTATTTATATCATTTTTACCTGAGCTAAATAAGTGATCACATTTCAGAAGTGCCACTATTTCCAAGGTTTCTGTTGTTATTTTTGTTCATTCTAACTCATTTTCTTTACCTTATGGTGAAATAAAATTAAGAAAATAAAAGTATCAATTTACTTTTCTTCCAAAACAGAATTTGAAATTATGTGAGATAGAATTAGTCTTTTTCTTCAGCTATACAGGAAAAGGATATCTGTCTATGACACCTCAATTAGTTTTACTGGCATAAATCTAATTTTTGGGAAGCAATAATTTAGCAAGTATCTATGGATACACTTCATAAATTGAATATTTTGTTTCATGTATCATGTGTTAACTTTGTTAATTTTGTTACTGTTTACAAATGAAATTGAAAATTTTATTATTTACTCTGTACTTCAGCTCCAAAATCAAATGTAAAAGAACCACAAAACTTTATCATTTCAGATAAAATAATATATTTAAACAATATTATTAAAAATGTAAGCTATGTTATGATGATACTATATTTCCATTTTTAACTTTGTAGCAGAAAATTAGAATGCTTTTCTTTTCCTGATACTCTTTTACCCATTGTTTTAAATGCCAGACTAAGTTCCAATGAACCACAGCCAAACAAAATGGCATTAGTTTGAATTCTGACCCTGAAGAAATACCCTTAAAATGTGATTTTTAGAAGCATGTCCTCATTAGTTTAAATACTTTGTCTCGGTTGACTCTTTTCATATTCATAATTAACTCTTGTTGAGCATAATCCTTTTTCTTGAACTCTCTTTAATAATTTGCAGGCAGTTAGTGGTCTTTTCTCCTTTGTCTTTCTTGGATGATCATTGTGCTCTGAGACAATTAAGCAGAAATATATTTTCACAAATCACTAATTTCAATCAGAGCATATGCTAAAAGGTAACTTTGTTTTTGTGAGGCAACACAGAAATTGGCTTTAATAGTTACGTTTGGGTATTTTCCTTTATATATAGCAAAATATATTAGTATGTTTTTTTTAATCTTACATGAGTATAGACAAAGCAATTTCAAAAGATTTATAAGAAACTTTTTTTCTTTCCCACTTAAATGTTTCAATAATTCTTATCAACAGCATTTAATGTATGTTTACTATAGGTGGATCCAATGTATGACAGATGGGATTGAAAATAATAAAAAAAATCAATTAAAATGAAAATATCATTTATGCAATAATTCCTAAATATTTTGAAATAAAAATCTCAACAAATAGATTTTTTAATCCAATGATTTTTATTCACCTTTGCTGATTGACTCAATACGAGGATCAGAACCAACTCATATCAACATGTATTCAATGGAAACTAAGTGAAAATATATAAATAGTTCTGAATAGCAAAAGCTTTGAAGAGACAAATGAAACAGAATATGGAATATTGTGCTCAAAACCATAAAGAATAAGTTTGGAAATTAAAGGAAAGGAAATACGTAGAAACTAGTAAGCAAGAGACAGAATTGTAGACATTATTGAGACAGGTTGTTGAACCTTTCTTGTCAGCATAAAGACTCTTTTTGCTTTTAATTTGATGAGAATCCATTGAACAGGATAGAGACATGAAAAGATTTAGTAAAATGTAGATCATGGCATAATAGTAATTTCGGGGCTCTGTGAATGTAACAATTTTTTTCTGAAATATCAACTACCTATAGTTTGTTTTAGAAAGACTTATTCTGGGTAACTACCCACAGGCTTCATGGTCTGTCAGGGAAATATCAAAATAGCTGGGATTAAGGTATTGAAACAACAAGCATGTAGACTGAAAAAGGAAAACTGAAAGTTTCAGAAAAATAAATGATAGTTTAGACTATGACAGAGTAAAAATGAATATATTCATTTTTTGGATAAATTTATAAAGGACTATGGATGTAGAAATGAGGGGAAAAATCAAGAATGATTCTTAGACTCTTGTGAACAATTCATTTGGTGACAGTCATGAGTTGTTCTTTTCATACCATATAAGTTCTGCTTAGAATTGACTATTGAATTAACCAAAAAATACAAGTGCTTTACTTTGTATTTCTCTAAATAAAAAAACAAAGAAATATAAGCAGTTTAGCAAGTTTAATATTTTGCATCTGAAAACCAGTGGAACCATCACAACATTAATTCATAAAATAATATTCAGATTCAGATTATTATACGGTTGCTTACACTGATGTAATTGTCATTTATAATTTAGGATATTTGACTTAGCTAGAAAATAAAAATATGCACATATAAATGTTTCAAATCTGCTTAGTTATTTCAACCATACATTGTTTTATGACACCCATGTATGATATCATAGTGTCTTTCCAATTTATCAGTGATATTTTCATTGTTCTAATAAAATTGCAATTATCTTTAATTTATTAGTTTTTCCTTTTTTTTCTCCAAATGTGGAGAAAGCTTGGCCATAGCAAAAAGGAATCGCAAGGAAGCAATGGGGGCTTCTATGCAAGAAAAGAATAAGTCAATTATTATATTAAATGTTAATACGGTTAAGTAAAATGTAAACAGGGAGGATTAGAAGACGAACTCAGGGATAATGAAGGAAATAGAAGATATTTTTATGTATTTATTTATTTTCGGTACCAGGGATCAAACTCAGGACCTTGCACTTGCAAAGCAGGTGGCAGAACCAATGAAATAAATGCCCAGCCCAGAAGATATTTTTAAAGAACAAGAGTGAGCACTTAGCAGTAACCAGCTTTCATAGTGTAAGAAAGATATAAACTGTAATGATGGTGTGTGAAAATGACAAATATCAGTAGTGGAGGTATTTACAGAGGTGTATTACAGCTGTGGGCAAAATGTTCAAAGAGATCAAGTTTGCTGACAGTGCCCTCTCACCTCCCTCTTAGCATCCCTGTATCAGACTTGAAGCACGCAGTGTCCTCTGTGTGATCCCTGATGTGAATGCTTTCCTTTCTCTGGTGTCCCTGCCACTCAGCAGTTCTCAGTCGATGCCCCTTGAGTGACACAGCCAAGGGAAATCTACTTGGCCTGTATCACATTTGCTCAGGACTTGACTCCTCATGAACAATAAAGTCATGAAAGTAAATCCACTGTTGCTAATGGGTAAGGTGTTTTAATAATCCAAATGTTATACTTGTATCTTGCTTCAAATATAAAAAGACAAATAAATTAGACTTTACAAGTAATGAAGAGAATAGGAAATGTATACAATATCAGTCTAATAGCAGAAATTACCTGTAGTGCTTTGGCTCTTTAGAAATGCAGAAATTATATTACATAGATATTTGCTTAGTATATATATGCACACACAAATGACCAAAAAGACATCGTGTCTTTTTCACTAAGAATAATTTGGGAAAAGTATGATTTATAATCTATCACAATTATTATAGCTGTCATGGGAAAGGTGAATTATATGAGCAACACGGAAAGAAAAAATAGCAGAAATTTTTATAGAGAAATACTCATATATAAAAGTTTTCCTTAAAAAGAAACATTTGTGTGAATTAAATAGATCATTTTATCAAAGATCTTTACACTAAAACATTTGCATTATTTAATAATACAAGTTTACAAAGTATAAAAGTTCAAGTTTATTTTTTTCAAAATGATAGAACATAATAAACCTATACTGAGACATAAGTGTATAACTGAAAGAATAAACTAAAATTGTATGTCAGTGCTCTAGAGAGTAGACTACTATATTGTGCCAAGAAATACTGTCAATACAATTTCTCCATAAATCAAAATATGACTTAGACACAATTTAAAATGACTTTTAATGTAACTCAATATGGTATTGAAGAAAGTATTATTTAAATAACGAATTAAATTTTTCATTAATTAGCGCAAGGGAATTTGATAAAACGAAATGACAAAAACAACATAAATGTTACATGAATTAGTCCTGAATTTATCCATAGAATTCTTATTTGTAAATCTTAATAATTCATGTTTGAGATTAAATTGTCTAGGTAATTTGTTTACTATTTCAACAGTTCTTCAAAATGTGAAGAACATACTTATTCCTATTTTGTTGGGACTGACTCTGCCTCATGAAATTTAACCCATGTCATTCAGAAAAGCATCTATATAAATTTCACAGGTCTATTCATAATAAATGGCAAAATCTCCATGTTCGCTCAAATAGGTTTATATCATGTACATTATTTTATGTCAGGTAGCAGTGAACAGGCAAATAATAAAGTTTTAACAGTATCAGGGGAGTACAAAACACCAAAAGTGAAGAGAAATTAAACCAAAAAATATAAAATATTAATTAACTGGCAGTGACCACAAAAGACTCATATAAATCATACCTCAAACATAATAATTAGCACTTACACTTAACCAAGAAGAAAAAAAATTTTGAGTGCTAAATGAATGTGTGTAAATAGCATGATTTCAGCTGTTCTCAGTGTTGAAAAATATGATTATTTGTGTCCTTCAACTTTGGATATGTCTAAAGAATTCTATCCTGAAAGTTAATAGCAATTTTTTTACTTCAGGAGATTTTTAAAATGCTTCTATACCTGCCAAATAATCTTGCCAAATAATTATGAAGTATTTACCTTCACAGTTGTTCACCCTAACATTATAACTTGTATAAAAGAGCATTCTGGACTCTGAATGGCACATTTTTAGGACATTAGAGATAATTGAATAAAAAAGGATGTTTCACATTCATACTATAGTTACACTCATGTGTACATGTGTCATCTATATATAACCTCCATAGACTGAATATTTATGTCCCTAAAAAAATCAGGTATTGAAATCTAAACCCAATATGATGATATCTCAGTGTGTGGTCTTTGGAAAGTAACTGGGACACGAGGGTGTTATCCATGAGAATGAGATTAGTGTCAACATGGAGTTCCTTTGCTCTCTTCAGCTGGTGGCACAATCAGATGTCTAACCATGGCTCAGAAAGTAGATCCATATGTTGAATCTACCATTTTCCTAAATTTGAATCTATCAAATTTCAAAACTGAGAAATTAATTTATGTTATTGAACTTCCAGTGTGTGATATTTTTATGGCTGCCTGAATGGACTAAGACACACCACTTAAAGTAAAAATTAGCGTAGAATATTGATTCAAAAAGTACCATTCTGAATATTCACCATCAAGTTTTGGATATAGTATTGCTAACTAACTGGTGACACATAAAATTACCATTAATAAATCATACCTCTGGTTCTAATGTCAGTGCACTGTCCCCTCTCTGGGACTGTGGGACTACATTCAGGGCTGGTTTGTGAGACCACTAGGATATGGTTGACATGATGCTGTTTGACTTTTGAGTCATTAGAACTGAAGTGTATGTGTTGGCAGAAAATGTATATAGTATGGAAAAGACAAAAATGCTTAATACGCTGTGTGATCCAGATAAGGATATTTCCACGAAAACTATTAAAAACGACAGCTGGTTTCTTGTTAGTGCTTATGAAAAAAATTAAATGATTTTTTAAAAAACATTAGGTATAAAGCATCTAAAAGAAAATTCAGGGTTTAAAAATTCTCAGCTTTTCCAGGTAAAATATATTACATAGTACCATCTGGCCAGAGATGAAATCCAAGTGATATTCAGGAAAAAAAATTCATTAGTTTCTTATTATTCCTATAACAAATTACTAGAGGGCACAAAGACTTTTGACAATACAAATCTTATCCTGAAATTCTAGCATCAGAAATGCAAAGAGAATCATAGGAGTTAAAATCAATGTGTTAGCAGAACCACATTTTGTCTGTAGACTAGAGCAGAATTTGACATTTGGGGGATTAAAGTGAAGACTTATTTGGAGTTAATTATTTTGTCCATCATAGTAGTCTGATAATATAATCATGGACGTGACCACAAAATTCTTCATTAAATTCTCAAAAATGTCTAGAGTAGTGCCTAAGAAGTGTAACTCGCCAAATCAAAACTTTCATAAGTACAGGCAATGGTGCTCAACACATTAATCAAAAGTGCATACATAAGGTACTTATCTGTCCACATTGCAAGTAAACCTTTTGTCTAGTTTCTGTAAGCCATTTACATTTACAGAAGACTCAAAATATTTTAACAGAAATATACTACACTATAGTCTTGAACTAAAAGAGGCAATTAGAGAAAAAGAATAAAAATATCAACCATTAAAAATTCTGTAGGAAGGAAGATATCACTCAGCACAAAGGATTGGAAACATTTCATGAAAAAAACAGAATATTTCAAAGGAAAAATGCAAGAGCCATGGTGTCCTATTTCTAGAATGGCTACCTGTGGCACTATAAATTTCAGAAATGTCATGGAAAAGTGAGAATTAAATATCAACTTTTTCTCCATCATTAATAATAAGGTACATGTTAGTTATTTTGTGCCATTTTTATCATTGCGTCTAGAGTTTGCAATTCCTTAGTTCAAGATGACCTGAATTTTAGGCAACACATTTGAGGCATCTCCCTCATCCCTGAAACTAATTTCAAACATGAGATACTATATTGAGCTGAAGTTGGAAATGGATGAGAACTTAGAAGGCCTTTGGAGAAAAGGTATGAAGCATTAAATGCCAAAAGAGGTTTCATGACAGGCTCCAAAAAATTTTGATTCCTCCTACCTACATATGTAAGTACTCTCTCACATTTGATACAGTTGATTTAGGGACCAGTTAAATATTGTGGAAATTATGGAGCCTGACATTTGATGTTGGACTATAAAAGATGTTGAAGCTTCTGCCTTCCTATCTAATATCACTTCTCTGAGAAGTGCCACCCACCATGGTATACAGACGTTGTAGCAGCTCTATACTCATGTTCATCTGGGAGGGAACTTAACAATCAAACCCAGCTTTCCAGCCAGCATTCTTAGTAAATGTTTAGGTGGATCTTGCAGACTGTGGTTCTGTGATATCTGTTAGCTTCTCTTACTAGAAACCAGCTCAAGAGTTTCCTAGCCACTGACTTTGAACCTCAAAATCATAACACAAAATAAATTGGCTGGGGTTGTAACTCAGTGGTACAGTGCCTGCCTGGCAAGTTCAAGGCCCTGAGTTCGATTTGTGGTACACCACCCAAATAAAAGAATATAGATATCATTTGTTGTCTCAAGTCACTCATTTTGGATAATTTATTACTTAGCTAAATAATTAATAAAGATAATTTTGTGAAGATGAAAAATAATTTTCCATTATGGTTTTTGACAGTGTTCTTACACATTGCCAACAGGAAGTAAGTCAATCTTTTCCCCATACAAAATAAACATAACATCTCAAAACTACCATATGTGACAGAGAAATTTTCGGATTTCAGCAGTCCAACTTGAGCAAGTCATAAGATCCCAGTGATGAATGTAACTATACTGTATACCTAAAATGCACCAATAAAATCAATGAGGATAAATAAATAAATAAATCACATGAAATATACGGCCACATATTTGGATCTGTCGTTCTGCCACCTGCCTCATAAGTACAAGGGCCTGAGTTCAAAACACATGAGATAGAACATCCTTAAAAGTTTTGTGGAATTCAGCAGTGAATGCATCAAGTCCTGGGCCTTTTAGTTGCTAGACTCTGTATTACTTAGTCAGTTTCACTGCTTGTTATTGTATTGTTAAGCATATTTGTGTCTCCTTGCATTAGTTTTGGTAATTTGGATGTGTCTAGAAATATGTCCATTTCTTCACAATTTAGTAACTTGTGACACAGTTTTTCAAAGTAGTTACTATCGTCTAGATTTCCGTGGTTAAGTGCTGAAATTTCATCTTTTTCATTTTTAATTGGATTGATGTCTTTTCTCACCTTCTTTTAGTAAGTCTGGCTAGGGGCTTATCTATTGTATTTATTCTTTCAAAGAACCAGTTCTTAAATTTAATGATTTTTAATGTTTTTTATCTTAATTTCATTGATTTCTGCTCTCATATTTATAGTTTCCCTCCTTAATTTTGCTTTGGGTTGGTTTGTTGTTGTTTCTTGAATATTCTAAAATTTATTAAAAGGCTATCTATTAAAAGGCTTGCTCTATTTTCCTAATGTGAACACTAATTACAATGAATTTTCTTCTTAGGTCTGCTTTATACAATGTCCTGGAGGTTTTGATGATCACCATCATTAACACAGATATTTTAAAATTTCTTCAATTTCTTATATGACTCATTGCTTGTTTAGGAATATTACCATCAATTTTCCAGGAACTTTTGCTCCTTTTTAAATTTATTTTGTCATTTTTTTCTCTCATTGAGTTTATTGGTACATTTTAGGTATACATTACAGTTATATTCATCATTGGGATCTTGTACCTTTACATGACAGGTCTTGGTTCTGATTTTTTCTCCTTACTCCTGCCCTCCCTTCACCCGCTCCTACCCTGACCATTTACACTTTATTTCTATTTTTTCATTTTCTCATATTTTTTGCTTTTCCCTTATTACCTTTCCCCTACCCCTCCCACTTCCCCTATACCTTTAGCCCTTTTCTTTCTATTTCACAATGTCAATTATCTCATTAGGATCTTATGTACTATTATAGTTTTTCACACCAGAGATATCTGTATAACAAAGAAATCCATCAGCACAATGGAGACAACTTACAGAATAGGAAAAATATCTTGCCAGCCTTCCTCAGATGAGGATTGATATCTAGAATATAAAAGGAACTCAAAAATTTAATCACCTTATATTAAAGATTCTTTCACGAAATGGACAGAAGAAGCAAACAGACACGTCTGAGAGGAAGAAATACAAATATATGAAAAAATACTCAGTATCTCTTGCCATAAAAGAAATGTAAATTAAAACAATGCTAAGATTTCATCTTACTCCAGAAAGAATGACAGTCATTAAGAAATGAAACAGTAACAAATACTAGCAGGCTGTGGTGAAAAAGGAATCCTCCTTCACTGGTGGTGGAAATGTAAAGTAGGACAACCATTATGGAAATCAATACAGACATTTTTTAAAGAATTGAAGTTAGAAATTCCGTATGATCATGCTATCACCTTGCTCTCTGTCTACCCTCAAAAGCTTAAGACACCGTGGAGGCAATACATGCATCCCAATATTTATAGCAGCAGAACTCATAATAGCTAAATCCTGGAAAGAGCCTGTATCCCCATCAATGGATGATTGGATTAAAAAAAATGTCATCTCTATATAATGGGATAATGAATGACAGATTTGAGAAAATTTTAGGAAAAATGGATTCACCTGGAAAGTTTAATGTTGAGTAAATTAAGCCAGACACACCAGCTTAAATGTGTGGTAGCTCTCATTTGAGTGAGGCAAATGTCAAAGAAAGAGAATAATAAAGGATGGATAGAAGGCGATAAGGGGATGAATCTCCTGCAATAGGGGACTGGTTCAAGTAAAAAAAGTGTGAAGGGAAAGGACGAGAAGGGGAAAGAAGTAGAATAAAGATATACCACGTACAGGAGCTTATGGAATACACCAATACTAGGAGCCATGTCTTTCCACAAGCAATTCAATAATTTTAATTCTGTATGAGATTTTTACAAAGCATCAAGTATTTGTGAAGAAAGAGAAAAGAAAGTTACTTAACTTCAAATTTGATTTTTTAACAAAGCAAATATTGCATAGAAGATGGATAAAAGAGAAATATTCCCAGGGTATCATTCCAAAACTTTAAGTCCTAATCAGGAAATTGATACTTTCATTATGCGATGTTTAGAAGTTTCTCATCTTATCATTCTCACTGTTTCAGTGTGTATAAGATCTTTCTTTTGTGATAACTGAGTCAAACATTGAGATAATTCTGAATAACAATGTAGTAGCTAGAATCAGAATTTGTTAAAAACTTCTAACCTGATTGTCTTTCATAGATGAGCCTGATCATATGTAGATATATAATTTTGTATATATACATATATATAATATAATTTTACATATATATATATATATATAAATTTTTTTTGTAAGTACCTTGGTAGTTCTGCATACATGTACTGTATATTGATTATTTCTTCTTCCATTATTGTAATTCAAAATACAAAGCATGGTTCTTTCTAATTTTGAGCAGATGTAAACACTTTCAAGATATACATGATCATAGTTTTTAAATCATAAACTTCTCTTTTTACCTTTATAAGTTTCATTGTAGTGCCTCTTTTTATCATAATGCACTAATTATATGTTTGTATTTAATTTTATCTTTATTTCTAATGCCAGTCATATACGTCTTTGAAAGTTCTTATTGCCTAGCCCCACTTGCTCTTTTAGGAGAACCTGTAGAGATGACTTCAACACTGCTCTTGTACACTTTTCTACCATGTGTTTTCCTCCAGACTCCTAAGTGACTATATCATAATTTTGTTATTGCATTTTCACATATATTCTCACCTTTCATTTGAATGCTTGTATATTCATGTGACATTATGAATATCGTTCTGTTATCCATCCACCAGATGTTGTTTTATGGTTTCTCACTTTAACATCATAGCAGTGATATTTTCTGGCAACTTATTAAAAATGTAAAATCTAAACTATCTAGTTATGTTTCCCTTTGTTGTTTAATTTGGAGCATCTTTCCCAAAAATCTATAATTTTTGTTTTCTCTTACCTTTCAAATTTTTTTCAAATTTGGGAATTTTTTTATATTTTCCATTCAGTTTTTTTTTTATAAAATAGATACATACTCTTTATTCTTTAAGAAATTACAAGATTATTCTTTTGCTCTTCTTTCTACTGTAATATCTTATTTTCTAAGCCTTAGCTGGAAATTAATGGATCTCATCTTCAGCCTGATAATAACTATAATTATGAGTTCTTGAATCATGGACTGCATTTTAGATAGTTTAATTTGGAACTACATTGTTCCATCACTTCCTCTGATTTTGATTTTGCTGAAAAATTTGATATGGTAAACTTATAGCTTCTAAGTGAAAATTATGACCACCAGGCCCTACTCAGCTTTCTTACAGATTGAATATGCAGATACATGTAGATACAGACATAGAAAGTTTTAAGAAAGTTATGTACTGATAAGGATAAAAACTGTAATTTATTTCCAGTTACTGAGGATTTCCAGTTGATAGAACAAATCATCTGTAAATTAGGAAGTAGGCATCTCTTGCTAAGGATTAAACATCTGTAACTTTACAAAGCAAGCTACTCTGAATAATATATATAACAAGTCAACAATTATATTTTTCATATATCTCCAATTGTTATCACTGAGTGAAAAATCTTACCACATTTTAGAGCTGTTGGTCATAAGTCTTGGTTATCTACTATTGAATTATATGGATTTTCAGTTGTATTCTACTTTCCCTGCCCAATAGTTATTTTACTGCAACTCTGAGAGAAAATATATTGTGACTTCATTAAGAGTATCTTATAACACAATGAGTGAACTGTTTTCTGATAAACTCACTAAAGACACATTCTCTATATTACTTGATTAAGCTGCTTTCTCTCTTATATATTATTATCCAACAAAATTGCATTGACACAAATTCTCTAAAAGGCAGTGACATGACCTATATTGACTACTATGTATTCCTAAACAGTTAATTTAGTGAATTACTTCCAGAGTGAAATTGAAAGTCCAATACTCTACTTAAAGAAAGTTTATACCAAAGATATTTATTTTTCTAGGAAAGTCCATCATGAATAAACTATTATGAATTCCTTTAAAAATCACTTATAATGAAGTAGTAAGAGAAAACAATTTACTGGGAATGACATGTACAGCATTCCTCATCAACTTTTATTAAATATCTTCATACAGTTGTCAATCAGTAAGAGTTCTCTGAATATTTATTAGGCGTTAAGTACTGGGGAAACACTTTTTCTGGAATCAAGGAAGACATGTCCTCTAAGATGCCTGAACTTTATGTGATTTGCCAAGTATTTGGCAGAATACATGTGAGAAGATTCAAATGTTTTCCCACCACTGGTAAGCATTCTGCTTTAAAGACAATTTGACCAAAAATGATTACCTTTCCACAAACTTAATATTAATATGCGATAAATTATATAGTTTCTGTTATTGGTAAAATAGCCTCGCTGATATTATATGTAGCTTAGGAAAGTGCATCATTCTTCAGAAGATCCATGTTGCTTGTGATACATTTGTTCAGATATAGAATTTCCCTCTTCTTAGATGATTCCAGTCATGTGCTGAAAAGAGAGACAAGGTTCCCAGCTAGCCAATCATATGAGCAATAATAAACAAAAACCCAGGTATTTTCAAATTAATATAATTTTCCATTTCAAAAGAATCTAATTATCTATTGAACTGAATGTTTCTTTCAGTGTGACTATCCATATTCAGATGGCATATTTAGATATATGAATTATACATCTCAAACAAAATAACAAGAAATTTTTGACAATGGATAGCATAATTTAAATTGAGGCAGTACCGTACTATATTTGTGACCAAATATCTAAATCTCTGTAACTTCAAGCAATATTTCACTCTCATTACAAATACATTTCCTAATAATGTTTTAAAGAGAAAGAAAAATGTAGGAAGGTGTAAAGACCCTAAGACTTCTCTTTTGTCCTTTATTCCTTTAAAAAAATGCATTTAGCAAGGAAATGCATTGTCTGTTTTTGCCTAGAACATACAACATATGTGTGCTGTAACTATGATCAAGTTTGGGCAATGATGAGCTGGCTTGTGTCACAAAGGCTTAGGCAAAAAAAAAATTATACCTACTGTGACAAGCAGTACTTTCTTATTCAGAGGCAAGGAAAAGGCTCCATAACAAATAAAACATTCAGGGATTATAATGTGGACTATTACATTTCACATTCAGAAACAATTATGACAAGCTTTCATATCCTGAGGGTTTGTCTCACTCAAGAAGCATGCAGTGAGCAGACAGATCAAAATTAAGTTCAGTTAATTAGGTGACATCCATTTGAATAATTAGGGAGTTTAACTCAAGGGCAATGAATACAAAAACGGGAATAGAAGAAAGATGGTTTTCCTTAATAAAAGGCAAATTTACCATTTGGGAAAATACATTCTCTAGGAAAAAAACTACAAATTTATAGGTGCAGGGTGGGTGCAAGAATATTAAAAACTAATAGTCTTTTCAAAGTAACAATGCTGATAATAAAGAATATATATTACATAACTAATAGAAGAGGTTTAAAACCAATCCTCTCCTAACAAAGTGAAATCAAAAGACACAACATAATGTAGTAGAAAGTACATAAATCTGAGCATAAAAAACCAGTATGCCATTACTCTAAACTATGCCAGTAATTCATTCTGGGAATTTAGCCAACAAATTTCAGGCTAAGATTCCTCTTCAGGAGATTGTGGGAATAGGTAACTTCTTTGACATTTGAAGTTATTTTCTTTAGAGATACCTAGTTGTGTTACTAAAATAAGAACAAATATTTATGTGATTCAGCTAGTACAAAGTAAATTCACTTCTAAATTCTTCAGGCAAAGCATGTTTTTAAAGTTGAACAATTATAAGATATATTCAGCACTTATTATAATATAATCTTTTAAGATTTATGATTCAGAACTATATCATGAAGACATAATTTAGGATGAACCATCTTCAAATATGCCAATTTTACATAAGGCCACCATAATTTCCCCCTTAAAATTTTAAGTACCTTTTTGTTCCTCCCACATACAACTACCTTAATAGATACTGTTTTGTGTTTCAGTTTTTAATAATCATACAAGTAGAAAAACAGATAAAAATCAGTTTCTTGGTATATCATCTTATTATATGCCATATTAAAGAACAACTGGATAAATACATTAGGAGATAATAAACAAAATATAGTTTTTTTCCCTTCAATTTTATAATTTTACAAAAATATTCTTAAAATATTTTATCACAGAGTAACCAACTTCTCAAGTGGTTAAAAGCACCTGACATTTAATGAATGATTAAATAAGCTACACTGACATATTTTGCAAATAAAATTACATAAAAACTTTTAGATAAAATACAGTGGTAATCATATTAGAATCTTATGCATTGTTGCAGATTATTTGAGAATCAAGACTTGTCATGTAGAGGTACAAGATCCCAACAATGAATGTAACTGTACTGTATCCCTAAAATGTACCAATAAACTCAATTAAAGCTAAAAAAAATAATAATAATTGTAGGCATAATCACTATTATATGTCTCAACTAATTAACTTTTATTATTATTATATTTAAAGTTAAAATCAACTTGAATATAAGCTTTTTCTAAAAATTCCGTAATAACGTATTTCACTATAAAATACATATCTCTATAAATATCACATAAAATAGAAGTGCAAAATTACTATGTTTAAGAAACATCTTAATGCTGTAAGGAGAACAGTTTTGAGTCATCGCTACCAGCTTGGTTAAATCACAGTTCCAGAATTTATTGTTCTGTGATATTTGACAATTTGTTTAGCCTCTTTTTCTCAGTCTTTCCAAGATAATATTGTTATTATCATATAACAACAATTAATTTTCTAGGATTGCAATCACAAAATTTCACAAATTATTTAGTTAAGAGCAACATAAAATTTTTGTTGACACCAATGTGTTGTCATTTCTGGAGTTCAAAGTTCAAAATCAAGGCGTCAAAACAGTCATGTTTGGTATTTACACATGTGACATATTTATTTCACTTAAGAGTATGACCTGTAAATAGGGAAGGGAGGAGAGAGTGAAGGGAGGGCAAGGATATGGAGAAAAAATGAGAACCAAGACCTGTCACATAAAGGTACAAGATCCCAATGATGAATGTAACTGTACTGTATATCTGAAATGTACCAATAAACTCAATGAGAGAAAAAGAAGTCATTTTCCCATGGTAGGCTATAGAAAAAATTTGTTCCAGAGTCCTCCGCTTTCTTCCTATAGTTCCTTACATTATGGCAGCATAAGCCTGTCACATGGTACTGTCATGTGCATATGTGTGTCTTTCTGTTTTGTATTTTAATAAGGGCACAAATCACAATGGCTTAGGGGCCTACCCTGTTCCAGTATAACTTCTTCACTACTTACATCTATAATGAAATTGTTTCCAAAGCAAGTCATATTTTGAGGTATTAGAGAAAGAATTTCAGCATGAGAGGAAGTGTATAAGTCAACTCATATCAAATTCACAGGAATGTTAATGATTAGAACGTGGGGGATATAAACACATATACCTGAATAGGAGAACACTGTCAAGAGGTAAGTGCCCAACCATGAAAACGAGAACATAATTTTGTTTCCCACAGAGTTAGAAATCAAATTTTATGGAAATCAAGCAATAAAACAAAAGCAAAATTTAATATATTTTTAGAATTACTCAATTATGAATGCTTACTTTCTTAGATTTAGGAAAGGATATGATGAATCTAATATAGGCATATCATAATTTTACAGATTTATTAATAACTAAGAAGATTTAAATTAGATAGCTTAAAAGGATATCTACTGTATGATTTATTTTTGCAGTTAGAGGTTATTTAAAGAAAATATGATAAGCATGGAGTATCAATTGAATATATGATTAAAATCTATCAAAATCAGATGTTAAACTAGGAAGAGCTGTTGACCTATTTTTCTAACCATTCTGCATCCTTCCATCTATTTATCTTTCTAACAATTCTTTCAAAAGTAATACAATTAATATCCTATTTTAACTTCGCATCTGAAATTATAAAATTCATATCAAATTTTGAAGATTTATACAAATAATTACTTCTAAAAATTAGGACTTGTACTTTTAGATCATCAAAATTTGGAAATGAAATACAATATAAAAGGAAAGAAATTGAAACATGGTTCATCCACATAGCATAAAATATAGAATTTAAAAATACTTCAGGGAAAATATAAGGTTAATTAATATATTGATTCATTTGAATGAAGTTGTGTTTGCCATACCAATTTTTTGTTTTTTTTTTTTTTTGGAGACAAGGTCTCACTATGTAGTTGAGACTGACCTGGAACTCACTATGTAGCTCAGGCTGGTCTGGAACTCACAGCGATCCTCCCGCTTCATCCTCCCGAGTGCTGGGATTACAGGCATGCGCCACCACGCCCAGCCAGCCATACCAACTTTTGATGGCATAAAAATTAGAAGAAATAAAGGATATGTGTATCTAGAGGTTTATCTTTGTGACATGCTTGTATATATGTACATACATACCATACAAATGATTTTCATATAATTCTTAAGAAGATGCACTTATTGATAGTGAAATTTATCAATTGATTTTATTTTCTACCTTGTTCTATTTTTAATGAAATAAAATAAGTAAATATCACCAAGTCTACTCACCTTACATTTGGGATTTTCAGGGAACATAAAATCTTTTATATCTTGTTTATATTTTTATTCATACCAATAAACATTTAAATAAAATAGTATAATTTTAAAAAGCAACATACATTCTATTGCAGTGCTTATCTAATTTAGTAAAATGGATGTCCAGCAATCTATCATTTGGAATCTGATATTCAGGCTGGAAGGTTCATCACAGATGGAAATCTTAGGAAATAGCCAAGTAAAATAAGCAAGCTTATGTGAATCTGTAGATGGAGGGACCTGAAATCAAGCGGACCCACCTGTTATTTAATAATCACTTTGAGGACCAATAAAATATGTCCACCTGCTCTACGAGATAGAGCTATTGAATAGATCTTCATAATTCATCTTTAAACCATCTATCTCTTAATCTCCATAAAAACTCATTCTAATTTGTATGTGTATTACCTAGGTTGCTGTCAAGTTACTTTTATTTTTATCCATGTAGAATGCCCTATACAAACTCAATGAGTAATATTAATAAAACTTACAAAAAATTATGACCATTCTGCTATTCAAACTATTCCAAGGATTCATGCTCCACTGAGAATGAAACTAGGGTTTCTACCATGTTCTCCAAATTCTTAGTGAACTGGTCCTTAGGTCCCATCTCCAATTATTTACTAGATTTCATCTCTGTGACTGAAAAAATAGTGATTTTAACAAAGGGACTTTGTTTTTTCTTTGAGACAAAGTCTCACTACATAGTTCAGTCTGGTCTTAAACTCAGTATGTAGCTCAGGCTGGCTTCCAACTTAGGGCTATCCTCTTGCCTTAGCCTCCTCAGTACTGGAATTAAGGGCATGTACCACCATGCCCAACTCAAAGGGACTTCTTAGCTACAAAGTTTTTGGAAAATTTTAACCCCACTGCTATAGTTAACTCAACTCTCAGATTTCAGCTCAAATGACATGTTTAAAAAGCACTGTTGTTATAATCACATGGACTAGCAATTAATATATAATTACTAAAATAATACTAACAGAAAACTTTTACTGATAATTACCTTAGAAGCTCTACAAGCTGGATGTTAATTAAATTTCAGTATAACACCTTTGACAGTATTACATTATTGGGTTTAATCATAGCCTTGATTTTACAGAAATATAAATGGTCATGTGCCACTTTACAGTAGAAAAAACTTCTGAGAAGTGCATTGTTATAAAACGTCTTCCTTATATAAACATGGTTAAGTTTGTACTAAGACAGTTATGATATCACTAGATTTTATAGCCCTATGGGAACACTATTTTATTTGCAAGATATGACTGATCAAATTATGTAGCACATAACTGTACTCATTTTATTGTTGCTATTTCGCTGTTTTTCAAAAAGCTACAGAGCTCTTGTCAAATGGGTGCTGACAGTGAAAAGCTCAATCTAAATTAATTCAGATTACTACTGCTATTCAAAGAGCTAAAATAGCAGTATTCTGTTTTTTCAATTGAAGTTATAGGGTTTATGAATATATGTATGATTAGAGAGTCAGGACATTTCATTTTTTTTCTCTAGATTGTTCTCTGTCACCTTATAGTAATAGTGTAACAGTGACCTTTAGTTCGGTTAAAGTTGTCAGATTTGAAGCATGTGACTATTTTACAATCTCTTGAAATAAGAAGTCTTCCTTTGCATTGAGAAGCCCAAAGGGAAAATTCTGAGGAACAAAAGCAATTTTGGAAACTCTTTCAGTGACAAATTTTAAAGACAATGTTTGATATCTACTAGAAGGGAGTTACTCAGTTATTTCTTCATTTCATGAAACTTGAAAGGAAAAGGCAATGCAAGAGACACCCCAGTGGCAGATGTTCCAACTTCCATAAGTAGAGCAAATCATCAGGGACAAAGTACATAGCATTGTCAAAAGAGGAACTGAAGTCTTTCCTATAAAACCCTATACCACAAAGTTTGAACTGATGAAAGTGGACAAGATGTAGATTACAGAACACACAGATGTGCTGTTTCTTCCATAATCCTTTCCCCGGTGCTGGAAATGTTCTAAGAACATCAGGTTCTTTTGAACCTGAAGGAGAGTCATATATACACATCACAATATGAATTTTTCCCAATGCTATGTCTTCCTTGAATAAAGGGAAGAAGTAAAGTAGAACTGCATAAAACGAATTCACAGCACAAACTTTTCATAGCTAAATAATATGACATACTTTTTGAACTAGTTCGTGATATTTGGGGATAAATATTACTCAGGTCCTCTTTAACCAGTATACTAAAATAGTGCTTGAAATACATATAGATTTATCCTATTCAAATATGCTAGATAGGCAACATAATACTATTACTACTCACACATTACAAAAACTATCAAACAGTAATTCAGTTCAGAACTACAGAGCTGTTTCCTCAGCACTCAACCTATGGCAGTTAAGAAGGAAAAATCAGTCTCATATTATACTTAGTACATTCTATAATTAAAATTAACCAGTCCTTTATAATAATTGATGGTCAGATGAAATCAACAGAAATACAGAGGTTCTAAGGAAAATAATTTAACTTGGTAATTCAGAGTAGTTGTATAGCGGCAAATAATCTTTTACTTAAAAACTATTGTTTCCCGAATAATTTCTCTGGTGTGAAAAACTATAATAGTACATAAGATCCTACTGAGATAATTGATCATGTGAAATAGGAAGAAAAGGGCTAAAGGTGTAGGGAAAGTAGGAAGGGTAGGGGAAAGGTAATAAGGGAAAAGAAAAAAAATATGAGAGAATGAACAAATACAAATAAAGTGTCTGTAAATCAGGAGGGAGGAGGGGGTGAAGGGAGGGCAGGGACAAGGGGAAAAAATGAGAACCAAGCACTGTCATGTAAAGGTACAAGAGTCCAATAATGAATGTAACGGTACTGTATACCTAAAATGTACCAATAAACTCAATAAAAAACAAAAAAATTATTGTTTCCTTTTGTCAGCAAATAATGACAGTTTAACTTCTTTCCTATCTTTAGTCTTTTTATTTCTCTCTCTTCTCTAGTTGTGGCTGTTTGCAGAACTATATTGAACAGGACTGGTGATAGTGGACATCCTTGTCTGGTTCCTGATTTTAGCATGAAAGATTTCAATTTTTGACTATTTAGTATGATGTTAGCTGTTAGCTTTTCAAAGATAGCCCTTATCAGGTTGAAATAAAGATCATCAATTCCAATTTTCTGTAGTTTTTTTTTTTATCATGAATGGGTATTGGATTTTTTTAATGCTTTCTCTGCATCTACTGAGATGGTCATATGGATATTGTCCTTGGCTCTGTCAATATAGTATATTACATTTATTGATTTACATATGTTAAACCATCCTTGCATCTTGGTCAGAGTGTATGATCTTCTTAATGACCCTCTGTATTCTGTCAGTATTTTATTGAGGATTTTTGCATTTATGTTCATTAGGGAAATTGGCCTATCATTATCTTGTTTTGGTTTGGGTCTTTCACTACTTTTGAAATCACAGTAACCTTTGCTTCCAGGAATTACTTTGGAAGTATTGCTTCCCTTTCAATTTCATTGAAGAGTTTAAAGAGAAGTGGCAATAGTTCTCTAAATGAAGATATTGGTATAAGAAAAGACTTTATGAACAAAACCTCATTAGCATGGGAACTAGCGCAAAGAATCAACAACTGGGATCTCATCTTTTTAAAAAGCTTAAGACCCGATTCAAAAATGGACATCTGAAATGAACAGACATTTCTCAGACAAAGAAGTAACAGCAGCAAATAAACATGAAAAAATGTTTAGCATCACTGGTAATTCAAGAGATGCAGGTAAAAACAACACTGAGATTCCTCCTTATCCCAGAAAGAATAGCTTCTATCAAGAAATCAACCAAAAATAAATGCTGGTGGGAATGTGTGGAGAAAGGAGCCCTTCTGAGTTGTTGGTAGGTGTGCAGACTGGTGCAATCACTGTGGAAATCAATATGGAGATACCTCAAAAATCTATTATTAGAGGCCTCATTTGACCCAGCTATCCCTCTTCTGGGTATCTTCCCAAAAGAACTGAAAGAATCATACCATAGCAACATATATTCACCCATGTTTATAGTGTCTCAGTTTGTAAAAGCTAAAATTTGAAAACAGCCCAACTGCCCATCAACTGGATACTGGATAAAGAAGACATAGTTTTTCTTTAAAATAGAGTACTACTCATCCATAAAGAATGAGAAACTAGAGACATTTATAGCTAAATGGATGCACATTGAGGCCACATTCTTAAGTAAAATAAATTGGACACACGTGTAAATACCAAATAGTTTCTCAGGTGTGAAAAAGCTAAAAGTGTAAATAAGGTTTAAATTGTATAACTGATAATGTTAAATAGGAAGAAAAGGACCAAAAGTGAAGGGAAAGTAAGAGGAGTAGGGAAAAGGAAAGAAGGGAATGGAATTAATGTGAGAAAATGGAAAAATGGAAACAAAGTATTTGTAAATAGGAAGAGATGGAAGGGGTGAAGGGAGGGCATGGGAATGGTAAGAAAATAAGAACCAAGATGTATCATGTACAGGTACAAGTTTCCAATGATGAATGTCATTGTATTATATACCTAAAATGCCTAATGAAAAAAATGAAAAGTGATTTGGAACAATAATAATTAAAAAAATACTGTTTCATCCCTTTGCTTTCTTCAGCCAAAGGATCACCTTTAGTAAGTGAAAAATCATCCCTAATTGTATGTCAACGTCTTTGTTTTCATATTTGTTTAAAAATATGATAAAGGCCTCCTTGTGGTCAAGAAGCAGCTTTATTTTTGAGGCAAATCACATAACCTCTTCAAACTCAAATGTTTTTATTTATAGGGCTGGGGATCTAGCTCAGTGGTTCTGGCACCTGCTTTCCAAGTGCAAGGACCTGAGTTCGACCTCTGGCACAAGAAACAAACAAACAAACAAACATTTTTATTTATAGAACACAAAGCTTGTCTAGTTAAACTCTAAGTTGTTTCACTTGTTAAAGACTCAAAGACAGATTCCTAGATATTTCATTTTTTGGATGCTATTGTGAAACGGATTGTTTCGCTAATTTCACTCTCAGTGAGTCTGTTATTTGTGTACAAGAAATTTACTTTCTACTGATTTTTGAGTGTTTACCTTGTATCCAGCTACTTTACTTAATCTATCATTTAATTCTAGAATTCTTTTGGGAGATTTTTTGGGGTCTTCCACGAAGAGTATCATATTGCCAGCAAATAATGACCATTTAACTTCTACCTTTCCTACCTTTATTGCCTTTCTTTCTCTTGTCTAATTGTTGTGGCTAACCTTTTCAAACCTATAATGAACAGAAGTGGTGACAGTGGACATCCTTGTCTTGTTCCTGATTTTAGTGTGAAGGTTTTCAGTTTTTTACCATTTAGTATGATGAATAAAACTGTATTGTATACCTAAAATGTAGCAATAAACTTAATAAAGATAAAAATACAGGCTCAAAGATAAAAAATTGAAATCTCTTCTGTCAAAGACTGAGAAAGCCAGAGATATAGACCAACAATTGCAGTCTACTCTGTAGTATAAACTAAAAATGAAGGAAAAGAGTTGTGAGTGCAAATAGGAAGAGGATTTCAAATTTTGATAGTTTGTATTACAGTGGGTAGCATGGAGCATAAGTGCTTTAAAATTATAAAAATAATTGGACATCTTTGCTTCTAGTGAACAATCTAATTGTAAATTGATTATATATTATAAAACCTATGAAATAAATCATTTCAACAATAGGAACCAGAGAGATAGACCTTTTGCAAATTGGAGAGTGATCTAGAGATGAACAGAAAGGAAAACAAGAAGTAAAAAGAATAAAGAAGTGTTATGTACAGATACTGACTCCCCATAGTGAACGTAATCACTATGTACCGCAAGCATAAAATTTTTCAAAGAGAAACGACTTCTTTAGCAATAGTCTTTTCAAATACACAGACTAACATTTAGGGGTTTTTTTTACTTTTTTTTTCTTTTATTGAGTTTATTGGTACATTTTAGATATACAGTACAGTTACACTCATTATTGGGATCTTGTACCTTCACATGACAGGACTTGGTTCTCATTTTTTCCCCTTGTCCATGCCCTCCCTTCACCCCTCCTCCCCTCCCCATTTACAAACACTTTATTTGCATTTTTTCATTTTGTCATATTTTTTTCTTTTCCCTTATTACCTTTCCCGGTATGGGAAACAGACTAATATTTTATAGCATATATAATAATACCATCTATTGATGATTTGGTTTATCCTGCTTTAGTAGACATTTCATGATAAAATAGGAATAGATAAAGTATTATATAACCTGTTAATTAGAAATATTTCCTTATTGTGGGAGAAGTGCCAAGAATACTAGTTTTCTCAAGTACTTCTTAAAATATAGAGTCTGTGTTTACACTTTACAATAAAAATCATCAAAAACAACTAACAGTTAAATCAATTATTTTTTTCTCATTAAGTTATTGGTACTTTTTAAGTATATCAATTCTTAATTTTAGCATTACTGAACTTACAAAAGGAAATAAAATCCAAATGGGGAGGTTGGCGATATTGTGAGTGGTTAGAGGAAAGCATGGATATCACTCTGAATTCTAAGTGAATGTTGAAAGTGTAGACACTATGCTCCCATCAAAATAATTTAGTAAGCTTTTTAAGGGCTGGGGATTTAGCTCAGTGGTTCTGCCATGCACTTCACAAGCACAAGGACCCAAGTTCAATCCCCAGTACCAAAAAAAGAAAAAAAAAAAGTCTGTTAAAATAATTTAGTAAGCTTTTGTTAAACAAGAGAATATATTGTATGTAGTTTATAATTTAAAATTCAATTTTAAAATGCAAACATGTAAAGATATATCAAATATAATATTTCAATACCTATTGATCCACATAAAACCTTATATTAAAATGTATATTTACACTAGCTTCTGTAGCTCTCAAAATGAATAAATATGAATATAAATAAATAACATTTTGGTATATTTTTTGATGTAGTAAAGTGTTATAGAAACATTAAGCTTTGTTTGTTATTGTGACCAAATTTAGAAATTAAATTAGTTATGCTTCTAGGAAAATAGTGATACTATCAACTCAACTATATATTGTTGATCTGATATGTGGTTTAAAAAGCACCAGCTCTCCATATGAAAAACATATTATACTGGATGTGAAGAAAAAAGGAATCTCATTAGAAGCATACTTTCTGGAATGAAATGGCAAGCATACAAACTCTAGTTATGATATTCTTTAATCTTCACTTCCTGTCTCTGTTATAAAATGCAATTCTGAAATTCTCAAGAATGAAAAGATTTTCATGAGGTTAATTTCTATTTATATTAAGCATACAGTCCTCTGTGCATATGTTCAATGGAGTGATATGTATTTAGAAAAATAATCCAACTGAGACCATAAGAACACATAGGCTCAACCCAGAAAGTTTATTACATTTGGTAGGAAGAGATACAACAATGGAAAGGGTGGGTGTTTGGAAAATAGAAGAAATGCTCCAAAAGCAGTAATGAAGACTTTTGATAGCCTCTTCTGATGTTCTGGTCTATAAACATCCACAAAAAACCTCTAGTCCCAACCAAAGTAGGAGGACCTGCTCACAACTGCAGAGTGCTACAACTGATAATGATGTATTGTGTCAGAAACATATGTGTTCAGTGAAAATTAGAAAAGAAAAATAATGACTCACAAGAAATAGAAAGGTAAGTTTGTGTCATAGTTTTAGGATTGATCATTGAAACTTAGAGACGCAGAACATTGTTTCCATGTGTATACCAGCAAGTGATCAATCTAGGTCAAGATTTGAAATTACATAATACACACACACACACACACACACACACACACACACACACACACACCAGTGTAATTCCAAATTAGCAGAGTTTAAAAGTGAGGACTGGCTAGGTATTTAGTTCAGTGGTGCGGTGCCTGCCTCGCAAGTGCAAGATACTGAGTTCAATCCCTGATACAAAAAAAAGTGAGTCAGGACAATCAACTATTACATTAAGCAAGCACACTAGTAATCTGTCTGGCTATTCATATATTTACTATACATATGTCTTTGTGTTGGGTGTATGGGTTTATTCACATAAAATATAGTAAAATCTAACAAATATAAGATATATGACATACTACACATAAAAGTAATATACACAAGTAAAATTCTGTGCTAATGATAGCCATACCATGTTTTAGATCAGAGAAATCAGAATATGTATTGAAATTATTTTTTCAAAGATTAAGAAAAATAGTAATACTGGTTTTTGTATTATCTCCTAATTCAGTCTGTCATTTACCAAAATTTCCTTCTTACTGTAATTTATAATCACTCATGAATTCTCTATCTTTTCTAGAAAACTGTAAGTTCCTTAGTATCATTCAATCTATTCTCTGTATCATACATCTTGTTTAATTCTCCAATATACTCCAATAACTCTGGAAAATTCTTCTTGTAGCCCAAGTCAATCAAAATGTGGAAATACAAACATCTTTTCCATTGTACTAAACTAGAACTTTCCCTAATGAAGTACCATAGAATAGCTGGCTCAACACAATGGAAATATGTTTTCTGCGAAAGCTAGACATTTGAAATACAGAGGTCAGTGGGCTCGTGTTGCCTCTGAAAACTCTAGAGAGGAGGTTTCCTTGCATCTTCCAGCTGTGATCCCAGCCTTCTGTGACTTGTGCCAGCACAAGATCAAACCCCCGTCCACCTCTACATGGCCTTCATGTGCAGCTGAGTTCTTTTCTTGAAGAAGGACAGCAGACATTAGATTTAGGGCCAACTCAATCGCTTCTTGGACTACTTGGTAAGATCAAGGGTAGATTTAGGGCCAACTCAAAATTCAGGTTATTTCATCTCCAAATTCATAAGTATTTAAATCTACTAAGTCTCTATTTCCAAATAAATCCACATTCTGAGCTTCTAAGTAGGCATGAATTTTGGGAATACATTATTCAAGCCTGTATATCTGTATATCAGACATCCCTATTAGATAGCCAATAAGAGAATCATTATTTATCTCAGAAATATTTATTAAAATTAATATTTGTTATAAGTCAGGTAAAGCAAAATACTAGTGAACCAAATAGGCAAATGTCTTGCTTTCAAGGTGCTAATTTATTGTTGAAGGAGAACAAATACAGCTTAAAAATTTGGTATTGGTACTATATACTGTATATCAAAATGAGTATTTCTCATTCTCAGAGGGCTTTTTATACAATGACTTCTGGTAAATACTTAGAGAGCTACATTTTTAATATTTATTTTTGTAACAAGAAAAATTTCAACATGCTATTTTTAACAGTTCATTCTGAAAACTGATATATGTATATTTATTTACAATATTTACAGAAAGATAATTTAAGAAGAAAAGAGACACTAATTTTGATCAATAAAATTTACAGAATCATCACAATAATTGTAATGCTGAGATTCAGATTCTTTCTGTAAAAAATGAAGTCAGAATATGGGCAACGGTGAGTAGTTAAAAGGGCTGAATGAGGTAGTGTTTGGAGAGTTACCAGCCCTGCTTGTCATAGGCAACATACTAGGTTCAAAGCAAATGCTAGTTGAGTCTGAAGGCTTCTTTAATTACTCTTTCTCCTAATACTCAAAAGCAAAAAAAGCTTTGCTGTCTTTATATAGTCATTACAATTCCCATTGCAATTCAATTTATTGCCTAGCCTTAGTCCCTAAGAGTTTTTATTAAGAAAAACCTGGAGTAAATGGCATTTACTTTTCAAAAGTACTTATCAGACTCTATTTTTAATGATTTTAATCTACTGAACTCAAATTCTCCTTTTAACTAATTATATATCTTTTTAGGGGCAGTATATTACCAGGTGAAGCACTTTAATGCAGTAAACATGGTTGGATCATACCTTAAGGAAAGTTTGAAAGTAGCAAGCAAACAGATTCTAGCAGCATCCTCAGGAGTGCCCCCAAGCTATGATAATGTGTTTGTTTATGAATAACATGGATAATTAGAAAAGACAATTGCATTAATTTGAAGACAGGGGTAATGTCATTCGATGTTTAAAACTGTGCCAGTCTATAAAGCTGAAAAGGTGCTTTTGATTAGGAGTGAATATTTCTCGCTCATCACATCTGCTTTTTCTCTGATCAAACT
Source organism: Fukomys damarensis (assembly GCF_012274545.1). NCBI lineage: Eukaryota > Metazoa > Chordata > Mammalia > Rodentia > Bathyergidae > Fukomys > Fukomys damarensis. Next base: position 41,294,945 of record NW_022900936.1, read on the forward strand.
GATGCCAATCCTTTTATTTTTAATTCAAGTCTAGGCATTTATCTACTTACTCTCAGGAGATTTGCATGAAGTAACTGTTCTTTTTGACAGAACAAACCTGTGAGAGTACTTTCCTTAGTTTGTCATGCAGTATTTAATAATTCTCTCCTTGAATTTAGAGTTTTTGAAATGGGCTGAAATCTAAAAATATTTCTGGCAGAAGCAGTTATACCAGACATCTTAATTATTATGTTTCCAAGGAAATGACAGGCTGTGTAAAGGAATCTGACAAGTCTCCCTGCAGCTATGTGCTTTTTATATTGGAACTTTAGGCTATTATAAATTACCTAGGCCTGAGACTGGCATGAGTACAATGCCTCAGATTTAAACCAGCTGCCACATAATGAAGTTGGAGATTAACCCCTTAAAATTTCTCTATTTTGCCTTTGGGTGCACTTCCCAAATATAACACCTCTAGGTACATATAGTTTTCTAAATAGGCAGTAAAAATATCTCTGCCACACTCTTCTCTTTGTTTTGAACCCTTGCTGTTTAGCTTCTACTGTTGGAATCAAGCCTGAAGTTCAAATCGAACAGCAAGATGGCATAAGGTGGAGGTGAAGTGGTGGTAGTCTGTGGAGGGCAGGAGGCTGGCAGTTTTTCTGTAGGGCTGATGCTCTTGACAACCATTGTTTGATTTGAATCCCTGCCTGCTCTGCTGAATGCCATGTTTCCACATCAGGAAAGGAACTTGATCTCTGCACCTGCTGCCTTCTTGTTAGAGGGGAGGGAGAAGTACTTGGGTGATCTTTGAATTAAGCAGCTGATACAACAGCACTGTGTAGTCAATTGAACAGAGTGAAGGTGTTAAACCACTTCCTGCCGGGAAGGTATGTTGAGTCGTACTGCTAGCTTGCTTACTGAAATGAGGCCACTTTTCTAACATTACTTCATTACTATAATCCTCAGCCAAATGTATGCCCCGCTGCTGGCTGCTAAACACTGAAAAAGTAGCAATTAGTAAAACTCATTTTCCAAAAGGAGAGAAGGATCAAATGGGACCAGTTTTAACTTAGTCTTATTAAACTTCTACCCTGATGTGATGTAAATTTCATTCACAAAGTGAAAATATTATGCATCATTTAAAACCATATGTTAATAAAAATGTTATATGTTGAGTGAACATACTAACATAAATGGTGAAAGATTTTGGCTATATCCAGAATGAACTAGAGTCTATTTTTGGATTGAAAACTTCCTTCCTATATTACCTTGGAAATGTTTGAACACTTTTCATGAAAAGCATAAAATAAAACAAAAAATAAATTTGTGCCAAATTCATAGCGCAGTTTATTTGCAAGAATCAAGTGAGAGGGAAAATGTGAGAGTACTTGACAGGCTATATAACTTTTATCATGGTCTTCCTTTTATCATTAGAAATTTTGGAAACACAAATGAGAAAATAGTGTGCAGATGAAATCACGAGTGTTCTGATTTTGGTAATGAGTGCTTACTTGATAAATCTAACAGAGAAGAATGACCTTCACTCACAACAAAGCAACTTGTCAGTCTCCCTCTTACAAATAAAATCCGGTGAAATCCATCAGGATTCTGACAGAAGCTGTTCGTAGGGGCTGCTGCCTATGGACACCTGAACCTGAATGATGAGTTTATAAATGTCCAATCTCTGCACATATTCTCTATCAGTAATTCCAAAAGATTTCCAAGGAATTTTTATTTAATCTCATTTACATTTTGTATTTGATAAATGACTAGTGTTGACATAAGCCATAGACATAAAGGAATATAGTTTTTTTAAAAGCAGTAAGCCAAATTATATTAATATTATAATCAAGGATATCAATATTAATTTTTTATCATGTGGATTATTTGATTATGTACCTAAAGTGGATTTCAAATGTAGTGATAGCAATGGTTTGATCACATATAAGCCATGTAGAAAAATTAATTATGTAGCGTGCCATTACTAATCAGAAAACAGGCAATAAATGATCTTGGATTCTAAAAAGAATGGAAGCTTTTATGTAATACTATTTTAAAGAATTGTAAAGGGATTTACTGTTTATAGCTTTTGTTGCTGTTGTTTTGATTTCTGAGAAGATATCCCACTATTTTGCTCAGACTGGTCTTCTATTCCAAGACTCGAGTGATCATTCTGCCTTGACCTCCCATGTTGTGTGTGCCACCAAGCCCAGCTTTCTTTATTTTGCTAGTCATTTTAAAATGTAGAACTAGTAACATAGCTCTAACATATTTTTATCATTATGGGGAAATGAAACTTCAATTATTAGGTACTTTGCCTATATGTATCAACTTCAAAATTTAATTGTTCACTTTTACTGTGAGGCATTTGCAGCTAAACTGCAAGTCTGCCCCTACCCTCAGACAGTTCATGTACTCTCTAGCCTTTGAAAGTGTTGGAAGTATTGTCTATTAATGACCTATACATCCCTCCTTTAGAAAATGACCTTTAGCACAACAGAAGTTGACTCATCTGAGAAATTCTGCCCACCCTAAGAAAGCTCACAAGAAATTACTGATAAAAGTAGGGTAAAAAAAATCCTGCTATACTTTCTTCAACTTTGTGTTGCAGTTTATACAATTCAGGCTTTTTCTAAGACCACATAGTTGCATAGCTACTTCATTGCATCATCTTGTTATTATTATTTTTATGTAATCTATCTCCTACCAGAAAATCCTAAAGAGGTCATGTACCCTAATATTTGTTTCAGTCTCTGATTCTAGGGAATCCAAATTAAGGCAAATGTTACCAATAATGGCCTTAAAGGTGTAGGGAAAGTGGGAAGGGTAGGGGAAAGATAATAAGGGAAAAGAGAAAAATAACATGAAAAAATGGAAAGAAAGTGTTTGTAAATGGGGAGGGGAGGAGGGGGTGAAGGGAGGGCAGGGACAAGGGGAAAAAATGAGAACCAAGACCTGTCATGTAAAGGTGCAAGATCTCAATAATGAATGTAACTGTACTGTATAACTAAAATGTACCAATAAACAATTTAAAAAATAATCTCCTTAAGAAACAGCCCTAAGGATTCTTGAGTTTGATCATTCACCAGTTAGTAAAATTCTATTCTACATCTGTGCATAATAGGGTGTATTTTTACTGATAGTGAGCTGAGAAATTGGAAACACTTGGATGGGATTATCTTTGACACTACACAGTACAAGTGCTCTAATATGTAATACTTAATAATTGTAATGAGTGGTAATGAGGTGTCTATTAATGAGTTTTATTGATGATTTAAAGAAAGGGAATTACCAGTTTAAGCAGTTATACACTAAAAGAAAATTATGAAAGCCAGGATTCCATGAGTACATTGAGTACAACCAAAGTGTAGCCCTGTTTCAGGACTCAGTCCTAAAAATAGCAGAAATTTAGAATATTATTACCCTTTGATGGAGTAAAATTATCTTACATTCTGAGTCTCCATACCTCTTCTGAACAATCAGATGATGTCTTTGGAACTTAATTATAAACATATTGGTTAAACAAAAATACAAACACACAACTATGGGCAGTAGAGTTAATTTTTGTTTTTGAAATGACAATAGCTTTCTAAGAAAAGATTCAGTTAAAATAAGTTTAAAAGGATCTCCAATGTTTAAAGGTAAGTTAATACTCCATTGCATCCCCTGCATTTTATATCTGGAGAAAACACATACCAAAGAGTACAAGAAGTGTGATATGAAGACCTGTGGCTAGGTCATCTGGGGAGGCCAATAATTTGGTTTATTTTCAAGTAGTAATGTTTTTAATTATATTTCAATAGTGAATTGAATATATTTAATATGGTATCACAACAATGTAGAAAGCAGGGCTGGGGATTTAGCTCAGTGGTTCTACTGCCTGTCTTACAAATGCAAGGTCCCGAGTTTGAGCCCCAATACCAAAACACACACACACACACACACACACACACACACACACACACACACACACAAACCTAAAATAAAAAGTTAAAAGAAGACAAAAGCAACTCCTAAGTTGAGAACAATGCCCAAAGCATACCTGGTAAACTCCAAAGCCAAGCAGGTAAGGGAATAAGCATTATATATAACTGAGAGCCTATCGTGTGTTCCACTGTCCTTCCCCTTTAAACTTTGATCATTTTTAGTTCAAGCATCATAGGTTTATTTTGCTGCTTTTGACACTTTTGAATACCACGTAAATAAAATTATAATCTGACTGGTACTCTTATTTAACACTTTGTATGGCTCTTTGCTATGGTCTACATGTGCCCCAAAATATATAGTTTGAAATTTAAAAATCCAATAGCATAGTATTAAGATGTGGGGTCTTTAGGAGATGATTAAGTCAAGAAGGTGCAGCCCTCATGAGATGGATCAGTGTCTTACAGAAGGCTGGAGAGAAGTAGCTGTGTTTTGTTTGGCCTCTGTATATGAAATTGTGGCACTCTTGGGACACTACACCAGATGTTGCCTTGGTGGTGAACTTCCTAACCTCCAGAAATCTGGGAAATAATTCATATTCTTTATCAATTACCAAGTTTCAGATATGGTGTGTTATAGAAGCATGAATGAACTGAGGAAGCATTTTCCATGTTGCTGTGTAATACTTTATTTACATACTTTTCAGATCAAATTTTATTGAGCATATCAAAATATATTTCTCCATTTTTTTGGCATATGAACTTATGAAATGTTTTGATTTGTCTGCTACAAGCATGTGTTTCTATGTGCGTTCTTGTACACGACTTTGGTGGACACTTGGCTGTACTGTTTTTATGCATATACTTGGAGTACTAAGAGAATTCAGAAAAAAAAATGCAATTTAGGAACTTAAAATACAAAATTCTATTGCATTTCTCTGTAACAATACCAAAAGAGTAAATGATGAAGATTTTAAGACTTCACTTGTAATCATATCAAAACCGAGACAATTAGGAATTAACTTGTTAAAAAGATGGGCAAGGTCTCTATTCTAAGCTACAAAATATTACAAAGGAAAATTAAAGACAAAAACAGAGAGGTATATGTTTATAAATTCAACCTTGCTAAACTGTCAAATCTCTGCAGATTTGTCTCTAATTTAAAGCAATATCAAATGTAATTCGTGCAGCCTTTTTTTTGAAATTTATAACTTTTTTCTAAAATGTATATAAAATACAGGAACATAGAGTATTGATACAATTCTGAAAAGGAGCATATTTGTTGGTTTTACATCTCCTAACTTCAAGATGTGATGTAAAGCTTCCACAGTCAAATCAGTGTGTTAGTAGCATTAAGGTCAAGAATCCAAAATTAAACCCAGGTGCCGGGGATTTAGCTCAGTGGCGCCCCATTTGCCTCGCAAATGCAAGGTCCTGAGATCCATCCCTGGTGCCAAAAAGAAAAAATCAACAACAACAAAAAAACCCAAACAACAGGATGACCAAAATTAAACCCAGACTTATCTAATTACTTTATCTTTATTTTCAAAACTTTTAAATCTTTTCCTATCATCATTTATGAATGCTTTCATATCTTTTCTCATGGGAAAAATTAAGCTCTTCTCAAAAGAATGCCAAAATAACTGATGTTAATTTGAAATATAAAAAAATGTGTCCTCACATATGTATTAGATTTAACTTAAAATAAGTCATATTGTTTCATGTTAATACTATGAACTGACAATAAAAAATGTTGAAGAATATACTTTTAAGTTGAGACAAGAAAAGCTAATTTTAGCTATGTTACTAAAATAATAACCTTAAAATAAAAATTTAATATATTGGATATCATCAAATTTAATAATATCTGGTCACCCAAAATATATTAAGTCTTCCAGCTCAGTAATTTATAAGGCAAACAACACAAGAAAAATGAACAAGATGTAAATAGACACTTCACAAAACAGTATAAACAGTGGTACCTCAGTGTACGAACTTACGTAGTTTTACAATTTGGAGGAAGACAGCTGCGTTTGTATTTGTGTGGGGAAAATGGCCGCACTCGTGTTTGTCATTAGATGCAAAGTTTTTGAATGGAAGCAAATTTTTTTTCAGTGCTTTTGGTTGTAAACTGAATTGTTTAACAGAAGCATTCATGAATGTATATGAATAGGTAAATATGCAGAATATTAACATTGATTCCTTATGAGAATTCAAACTAAAACGGGTTTCATTGCATAACACAGCATGTTATAAATACCTAACATTTGAAATTTGGTTTCCCCAACTAGGAAAAATGTGAAGCAGAGAAAATTTCATACATTTTGGGTGATAATATAGGATGGTGCAACTACTTGAATGAAGCTCTGGCAAAGTCTTATAGAACTAAACATAAACCTACCCCCATCAATCAGCAATTCCAATTCCAGTGTGCCAAAGAAAAATAAAAATATATGTCCATAAAATGACTTGTCCAAAGTTGTGCAGATAACCTTTATTTACAATCATTGAGACTAGAAACAACCAAATGTTCTTTAACAATAGAATGAATTCCAATTTCCATTCTTTTTAGGAAAAGTACAGGTCATTCCTTTGTTGACATGCACAAATCATGTCATGTCTTCTGTTCTGCTGATGCTGTCAGTAAAGTACAAATTCTCCAGCTACATCATTTAGGAAGGTAGATACAAAAATGGATACTTCAAGAATAATGCTGCTGGGAGAATTGGAGTTATTCATCCATCTGTCTTTCAATAAACTGCTTAATATAACACTGAGTAAATAATGCAAGTTGTCAAATGGATGAATGATCAACTAATAGCTCTGCTAGTAATTGATTTATGTTTCTTCAATAAAATTTCATAAATAAAAAGCAATAGAATTTATGGTATCTGACCTTGGGGATGACAGTAAGATTCCTAGTATTAACATTTAATTGGAGTAACAAAGGGTGAGAGAAAATGGCATAAAATAAAATTTAAATCACTCGTGTGTTTTAGTACTTAAGGAAAATTTTACATTATACATATAAGAATCTCAAAAAAATTTAGCAGAAGAAACAGAAAGCACTAGCTCATGAGATCTCATGCTGTTGAGCACTAGTGATAAAAATGAGCCAGAACAAAAAAGATACATTATCTATAAAGACAGCAAAAAGAACTCAAAATTTTATCAGAAACAAGATCCTAATAAGATTAGTGACATTTAGAAATGGGAAGAAAGGAGCTAAAGGTGTAGGGAAGGTGGGATGTGTAGGGGAAGGGTAATAAGGGAAAAGAAAAAATGGGAGATAATGAAAAGATGGAAATAAAGTGCTTGTAGATGGGGAAGGGGAGAGGGGGTGAAGGGAGGGCAGAGACAAGGGGAAAAAATGAGAACCAAGACCTGTCACGTAGAGGTACAAATACCCAACAATGAATGTAACTGCACTGTATCCCTAAAATGTACCAATAAACTCAATTAAAGCTGAAAAAAATTATACTTACAAAAATAGAAATACAAGATTAAATTGTAAACAAAATCATGCCAAAACCTTGTGATGTATGAGATGAATTATGTATCTCACATTTTAATAAGAGTGAATAAAATGTTTGCTATGCTTAAAAAAATAAATAAATGAATAAATAAATAAATAAAGGTGATTTCAGGAAATTAAAAGATTTTCTGATTATAGGAAAATGACAATTTTGGTTTCATCTTGGAATGTAAACAATCCAGAAGTTGTCATACTTGTCTTTAAAACAAGAAAAAAACGAGTAAATTGAAAAATCAGCATTGCTTGGACCTATTGAATAACTGAGCTTTCAGAGCAAGTCACTACTTTGACATCAAAGCTGAGAATTATAACTGACAGCTTCCTTGAAGCCTCTAGAGCCATAAACTCAGAGGAACAGTTAGATGGTAATTTTTATGAATTGCTGAAAGCTGATTGTCAATCAGCAGAGAGTGAGAAAATTCTGAGGAGCACAAGCCTCAGGAATCCCACAATGTTTAAGAGTTTTACTTCTAGGAACCCCATAAGTTATACAGTAAAAATCAAAGGAGGAACTCCTGGCCATGTAGAGGGAAGTAAAGATTAATCATTGTAAGATAGTCCCAGAGCATTCTTCATAAAATGTCCCACACTCTACACTGTGTAAACTGGAGAGAAATCCATAAGTCCATAGTCCCACCAGACTTGTCATATCATGTAAAAGTAAAAAGATCTGTTCACCTCAAGAAATTACCTTGAAGGCCATAGCCAAGAGAGGAAAGCTCATCATGATAATAATTTAATCATAATGTTACATCTGGTCTAAGGGCACTGCTGCCTTGTTGTCTGAGCAGCCTACTGGGATGGTAACTTAGCCCCAGTAATAAATCAGAGGGACAAAATTTAATGAAAGGAAGACAATTTGTAAAGAGGGAAATGAGGAAGAGAGGAGAAAATACAGTGGACCCTAGATTTATGAGCTTAATTCATTCTCAAAAGCTGGTTGTAACTCAAGTTGGTTTTAAATCAAAAATATTTTTCCCATAAATAATGGAAATGCCCATAGTGCACTCAAAATCTCCCAAAGCACCCCTTACTTTACCTTCTTATAATCAAAAGGGGTTGCATAATGTGTGTAATTTACCAAAAACACCAGTAATTTTCCTAGTGTATTCACTTTAAGGTTATAAAATGTGCTTCGTTTACCAGAAACAACAATTTCATACTGTACTCTGTGGGAGAAGTTCAAGCCTGGCTGAGCCAGGTGAGCCACATTCCTGTCTTCTGAGCAAACTCAAAGACCTCTCTGGGGCTGAGCCTACTCACCTAAGTGCATAGACGCTGGTTCTAACAGGCTAAAGATCCGTCCCTGACTCCGCCTCACCCAAGAAGAATCACCCCACCATATGTCTAGCCAATATGGTATCGCCCAAAGTTATCTACTACTACTGCATAATTTACAAAAAAGTGCCATGTAATCAAATGCTCCTCCCATGCTCCTCCCCCATGGTTGTCCAGACATAAGCCTGTGCATTTCCTAAATAAAGCAGAAGTGTTCCAGAAACCTCCCCAGAGTCTGCCTGGTGATTCTGCACCTTAACCTCCCAGTCCGAGCTCCCAAACCGAACTCCACAGACCAAACAGTGAACAACAACAGCTGGCACCAAAACGTGGGGCTCGCGTATACTGGGTAAATAATGAAGCTGCGGGTAAGGAGCCCTACCATATATAAACTCTTAAGTCAGGAATGGCCAGTACAGACCGCCTTGGTAAAGGCATTATTAAAAACTAGAGGCATAAAGGTCTCCAAAGAATGCCTTCTTACCTTCTGGGAGATTATTCTTAAATCGTCCCCTTGGATGCAGAGTGTAGATGTAGCAGACGCTGAGCTCTGGGAGGGAGCGATGCATAATTCGCAGTGCACTAAAAGGCGTGGGCAAATTCACCTCCCACTGCACTTTTCCCCATCGCCTCAGTGATTATTCAATGTCTTGACCCGCAAACTGTAAAGGTGCCCAAGGCATTTCCTGCCCAAACACCAACTGAAAGAGAGCCTCAAAACTGCCCCAAAGATGGTGAACAGGAATCTCCTGTGAAAGATGGTGCAAGCGGATTTGCTTTTCCACCTTTTTCTTCTCCTGAAGCATCAGCCCCTCCCCCGATTCTCCACTTCCTGCTGCTGACACACTTCCGCCAAAACTCCCTCAGCACCGGAAACATCACCTTGAGGCGGACACTTTTCTGGGCCCAAAATGGCGGCCCTCACTATGGGCGCCGCCATCTTACCGGTCTCATGACTCTTCTGATCCCTCATCTGATAGTGAATCTTCTAGTGAAGAGGAGTCTTACTCAAATAAGGCTTTCTTTCAGAAGATGTTCAAGAAGACTAAGATAAGGACCCAATCCTTCAAAGTTTATCCAGTTACACTGAGCAGCCCTAGGGATCCCCTGTGGGTCCTCCACTCTCCTAAAGTTTGGTAGAATTTCCATCAGGTAGATTAAGACCATGGACCTCAAAGCCCTTTGTGCACAAGTGATGAGTATGGCACCACCTGGAACTCCCAAACCTATTTTAGACCCAATGATGGTGGTTCTCCTGTGTGCAGCACTCACTGCCAATTCAGAACAAGCTACTTCTCCCTCTTTGAACCCACAAGGATGGGCTCTCATCCCTAACCTAATATCTACCCTTTTTCTTTGGAAACTTCACAACCTGTAATTTCCACCTTCTAAAACTCCACCATTTCCCAAATTTGGTGTGTTTTACAAGTAATTTCTCCACACAGGATTGCTTGTTCTCCAAAGACATGATTTGTGAGGGTCAGAAGGAGTGCTGTTGACCCTGTATGATGCTCTCATTATTCCAGGAAGGTCCCCGATCTCCTTTCACCTTCCCACAGTACCTATTTGCACTGGGTCTGACCAAGCTAATATGGTCCCACCTCCATATTCCCTATCCTTTGATACCTGCCGTTCTTCTGTTCTGCTATTGTTGCATCCCCCCCACGTATTATTTTCATTATACCCCAAATGTTACTATGCTTCCCTTTGCTGCCTGCCTCCTTTCCCCTTTCTTTTTTATTCTGGCACATTCTAGCCTCAATGAGAATGTGCAAGTAAGTGTCACTCCCTGCATCAACCCCTCGTTGTGTCCCCTTAATTCTACCTGGTATATTTATACTGGCATTGATCCACCAACAGTTTGGATCCCAGTTAGTTTAACTGAGGAATGGAAAGGTAGTGACCCCTTTTTGATTTGCTGCTCCATCCCCACATAAACATGATTTAGGCATTTCAGCTATTGTTGCCATCATTACATCCATTGTTGCTTCAGTACCCATGGCCACCACAGCTGCAGTTATGCTCTGCAAGTAAGATGCCACCACTACATTTGTTAATAATTAGGCTCATAGCACTTCCCTGGCTCTCAGACACTTAGCAACCCTTCTTCTTGATGTCCTCACAGCCGTGCTCTCCTTAAAGACTCAGATGGATATGGTATGGGAAAAATTACAATTGTTACAAAGGTTTTAGTAGATGTAATGCCAATTTCCCAGATATTTGTGTTACCCCATATACTTGTAAAAATCATGATGCTTATAAAAACTTGTCAAATTATATCTAAAAAACTTGGGATCCCTTGTTTTATAAACATTTGTTGAAATTGACTCATATCATTGTACAAATTAATAATAGCCAGGCATTAGATGTGGTTACTCTTGATAATCGACACAGTTAAGTACTTGAGTAAAAGGTCTGGTTCTTTCCTCATCCTATGCATTAACCATGTTGGGAATCATTTTGTTATTGTTCATCTTAAAAATTAGGCGCCTAGCTCAAAAGAGATATAGAGAGACTCATAAAGATGTGGTCCTCTTGGGCAAGGCTATGGAGTCAAAGACAAAAGGGGGAATTGTGGGAGAAGTCAAGCCTGGCTGGGCCAGGTGTGCTGCACTCCTGTCTTCTGAGCAAACTAGAAGACCTCTCTGAGGCTGAGCTAACTCACCTAAGTGCATAGACACTGGGTCTAACAGGCTACACCTCCACCCCTAGTCCCTGACTCCTTCACCCGAGTCAAGAAGAATCACCCTGTCATATGTCTAGCCATTAAAATATTGCCCAATGTTCTCTACTACTGCATAACCTATAAGAAAGTGCCATGTAATCAAATGCTCCTCTCCCATGGTTGTCCAGACATAAGCTATATAAGCCTGTGTGTTTCCTAAATAAAGCGGAAGGATTCCAGAAACCTCCCTGGAGTCTGCTTGGTGATTCTGCACCTTACCCTCCCAGTCCAAGCTCCCGAACTGAACTCCGCAGACCAAACAGTGGATGACAACAGTACTCACCATTCAAGTTGACATCTTTTATCTGCAAGAAGGGAGGATGAAATGGAAAGTTGTTTGAAAGGCGAGTTCCCTCCTGTAAGAACATCGAGAAACTGGTTCTCTGGCATCTTTTTTCTCCTTGGAAGAGTCTGTAGTCTATTAGAACCTGCTTCTGAATCACCAGGACTCAAACTTTTCAGAACTATTTCAGCATCTATTTTTCTCCTATTTTAGAATAGAAAGTAGAATGAAGTAATAGAATATGGTACATAGGGAACAAGGTTTGATTGGCTATGTATACAAAAGCTCACCCTTTATGGTAAGTCATTCAATAGGCACTCACATTTCAACTTTTCCATTCTGCAAGTGAAAGATTTCATTTCATTTAATATTGCTTCACCCATTTTACCTAATGAGCTCTAATGCACAATTACTAAACTGACTCATTTATATGAACATAAACATTTGACTTGTAAATACCAATTCAGGCTAGGATATGGTGTCATTTATTAGAAAGTATTCTAGAATTCTTATGTGTGTGTGTAGCAAGTTCATTTCTAAATCTAAAACTGGGAAATATTAAATCTAAGTCTTGAGTAATACAGAATAGCAGTAAGAAGAGATTATCTTTAGTTATTTTCTTGTAAGTTCTTTATAAGTAGTCACAAATGAAAACTTCTTTAAAGTCTTAGTCACTCTTCTGTCCATGGGACAAAATACCTGACCCTCACAATTTAAAAGAAAAAAACATTTGTTTTGGTTAACACTTTCAGCCCATGGCGAGGCATTTCCAATGCAGAAACATTATAGCAAAAAGGCTTAGCCAAGGAAAACTGACCTGTCACGGGATCTGGAAGCAAAGCCGGAATGGGGATGCTGAGGAGGAGATGCACCTTCAAGTCACTCTATGAGTGGCCTCCCTTTTACACCTGGCCATACCACTTTCAACATGAGAATTCTGGAGGAAATTTTGGTCTAAATCACAGAATTGACAATGATTAGGTATTTTTGCCATTTTGCATTTTATGTAGTGAACAAAATTCTTGTTAAAAATATTTTCCTTAAAGTTGAATATTATTATACTTACATTTTATCTTGATGGTAATAATAAAAAGGGAATGAAAACAATAGGGTTATCATCTTAAGTCTTGTCATTAAACTGTAATTTCAGTCAAATCCTAAAAGTGAACTTCAGGAATTATTTTCATTGGCAAATTATGTAATTTTTTACTTTATTAATATGCCTTATGAGTTCTGTTACCAAATAGAATAATATTTAGTAGATTATTTTGTATAAAATTTGATTGCCTAATATATTTAGGTACCACTATGTTTGCAAATATTATAAAAATATTTAGTATAATATATTTTTAAATACACTAATAATCCTGTTGAATATTGCTAAAAGATTATTATCATTAATAAATTCTGTTTTGTCTGTCAAATGCATATAATATATTTCAGGCACCTTGTATATCTCAGGTCCTTTTAGTTATTCTACAAAACCATGTTTAGAAAGTTTCTGCAGTAAATCATATCTGCTATCCTTTTGGATGTGAAAGAGATGCACATGGTAGGTATTTTGCCCAATAGACACAACTAATAATATTCAGGGGTTTGAATTCAATTTTTGTCTTTTTTATTTTGAGGTGAAAAGTCTTGAGCTATCCATTTCTGTGTCATTAATTTATTTATCAGCATGGAAAAAACACATCATATATAAACCATCAAACTTCATACTAAGGACTTCCAATTCATTCATGAATAAGAATTTGTTTGTATTTTATGAGAGTCCACATATGTGCATCCTGTATGTATGAAAAATAACTTCACAAAATAGGCCCCCTTTCACATGGCACCACCATCATAAAGGAATGGCGCTGTTTGCCTGAATCTGAGGTCCATATGGAAAAATTTACTTGGGAAAGACTATCTCAGCTTGAGAGAACCAATAGCTTTCACCTATTACTATTCTATGGTTCCATTTAGTGGACTAGTGGCTCTAAACCTCTATGTCAAGAATTTATTCACAAACTCTAAAAGTACATTTATAGTGACATAGACCACTTTGCTAGGTATAGTAATATAAGAATATCAAATACAAAAAATACATTTTTTGTTGTTTTGCTTTTTTTGTGTGTATCAAATCAAGTAAAGCATGGAAAACATATGTTTGAGCTCTCCCTCCATCCAGGCCTAAAACTGTGGCACCAATAATTCAGAATCTCATTGTATCTTGAATCAAAGCCCATTTCTCCATGCATCTTTTAGCTTCCACATATGTGATAAATGAAGATGGATTATGCCTAAATTTACAAATCAGTTAAGGGAAGGGTAAATGTAAGACATACTTTGAAAAAATAATGAACAAGAGGAGATGGGATGCAAGCTGCAGGAGAGAATAATGCTAAAGATTAGAGAGAAGATGTGTAACATTAATGATATTGCAGTAGTCAAAGAGGCAATGCAGGTGTTGCTGAGTAATCTCCACGCAAATAAAAACAATTTTCAGGAGTTGAAATGATCTTATGCTTTTGTTAAAGGAAACTTGCCAAGATGATTCAAAATTGCTTCTTTATAAAGCAGTAATTCATCTCTTTTGTTCAGGTTTAGGTGCAGACTTCCTGAGTTTCCTAATATATGCCAATCTTTTCATAATTAGCTAAATTCTCCAAATAGCCCTAGTAAGAGTAACAATAACACCATATTGAAGATGAGACATTAATGTCATTCATTTAATGCATTTTCAAAACTGACTGAATCAAAAGTCATTACTTAAAATCTAATATTACTTAATGTGAGGACATTTTCAATTACTAGTCAAATATCCCTACTAACTTTGATAAAAATTTGAATTTTAACAGAACTAATATAGAATCCAGATGTTCTCTGTAACTCTTTTATTCTAAGGCTCCACTTGCATCTCCTTGATATTATAAGCTTTGCAAAGTCTCACATATGTGTTGCTGAGATAAATCATAAAAAGAATATAAGTTTTCTTTTTATGATTTATAAGTGCATTCACAAGACCTAAATTGCATCATCTTTAACTCAAATTCCAAAATCCCATCTAGTGATGTTTTAATTACTTGGCTGTGAATTACCCACATTTAAGATTTTCCATTAACATGGTTGTATCTTTGGATATTTCTAGTAATACTGCTTTCTATCAGGGGGTTTAGTGTTCAGTACTAAAAATATTATTGTAACATTAAGCTCATTATTTATCTACTGAACTTTCCTTTATTTAATGTAATCTACAGTAACTTCTATAGGAAATATGGTCATAAATTTTAAAGTAATTCATGTCTAAACATGCATTACAGACAGAAACTAAAATTACATTAAGTCATGGAAACATAGCAAGCATGAGATATTCAGGGTTAAATATTCTGAAAAAAATTTCCATGACCTCCATGACAAGGGACAATTGAAAGGTTTCTCTTTGAAGCAAAGCTCTCTTATTCCACAGTAGGATGTGGCAGTTTCAAAAATAACAATCTATTAATGGTGCTGGGAAGACTGACTTCGAGAGAATAATCTCAGCTCTCTAAATTCTATGCCACTCCTGGTAGAAATGTGGCAAATATGATTTTGTAGATTTCTGTGGATAGCTTCTATTGAAGAGATTAAGCCATTGTTCAACCCTGAAGCTGAATCCTGTGAAAATAACGACTTGCTTCTGAACTGATCTTCAATCAGCCATGTGCATCCACTCTCTTGTGCCTTAGAAGAAAAGCACTGTAACCTTCCCAGAGCACATATCAGCATTGAGTAGTGATCCTTTCAAATAGCATGTAATAGATGGTAAAACATCTGGACAGAATTTTAAATATGTAAGGACTAAATTAGCTTATTCTCATAAACTCTCATTTTTAACTTTTGAAACTTAATATATGTTACATGCATTTATATATGAATTGGAAGGTATTATTCGAATAAAAATAAGATTACACAGACAGTGTACTTTGGATATTTTTCTTTTTATAATTATAAAATTCTTATTTTATAATTACAAAAACTCTAAAGATCATACGTTTGTAGTAGAGAATACAATCAAAATTATACTGCATTTTTTTTCAAGGATACAAATACCACTAAATCTTTTTAATATGGTTTATCCACTAGCCCAAGACCTTTTTTAGGCATTCTGCTTATTTTGCACTGGTGGTCTTTAAACTTGTGATCTTCTTACCTCAGTCCCCAAAGTAGCTATGCTGAGGGGCACAGTCAGGCTTCCAAGCACCTTGATAGGTATATTGAAGCACATAGTGGATGAGCAGCACCTTGGGCATTAAGGTAAGTAACTTCTGGAAAGAGCAAAATTCATCCTGTTACTAAACGTTTAACCTCTCTAGGACTAAGCTTTTCTAGGTAGACAAGAGTATGAACAAAAATCTGAAAAATTATATTTTCAAGTGAAAATGCTAAAATATACCAAGTGTATAAAAAAAACATAATTTTTCCATAAAGTAGAGCAAAAACAGGAAATATACTATAACTAATATATAACCATATTTGGTGGACACCTTGAAGTTTTTAATTCCTTGGCAACATCCAGAGGCTATTGTGTTCCGTGAAAGATAAGAGAAGATAACAGCTCCATCAACTTGCAGGGCTTATTACTAGAGAATATTCAGATATTGGAGGAAGTTTCATAGGATGTTACATTGTCAAGGTTTACGGTAACAGACAAGGAATAGAGACAGAAAAGCGTTATTTATTCTAGAGAAACTCAATTTTTGCTAAAGGCTAGTGTGGCCTGTTTTTACCAACATTTAAGAGTAATAGTCCTTATTGCCATTTCTTTTTCTAAAGATAGATTTTTTTCTCCTAATCTTGCATGTATTTTCTCATAATATTGGCAAGATCAAAATGATGGTTTAAATAAAGTTCATTACATTAATCTATCTGGAGTTAATAGCAGCTAATAATGTGGAATACTAGGTGTTTTATGTCATTTTGAGGATTTTAAGCAGTGAGAGATAATGATATATTTGAAGAACACCATTCAAAAGTGAGGAAGTTGGAAAAAAGGTAAGCCAGAGAATTGATGGGGAAGTCAGTTGTAAATGTATTACAGCAGCCAAGAATAAATGATGTAAGGTTCCGGGGAAAGATTGGAAGGTGAATTCAAGAAGAAATTTGGAAACTGAATCAGTAGCACCTATTGACAGTTATTATACATACATAGTGCACTAGTATCTATAATATGAATTTTTTTCTCAAATATCTCAATGGAGTTTGAAAAATATAACATTGACAGTTACCAATGTATGGCGCTATGCAATGAATCTTTAGGCAATATAAAGCACTTTATGCAGGCTCTGTATAAGCTCTACTCACCTCAAGTCACCTTCTTCTATGGTATAAAGCCTTCGAAGGTTTTACATGAGTTTGGTTGTTTGCTTTTTTCCTCACTGTTATCTCCTTCCTTCTTTCCTCCCTTCCTTTCCCTCTCCACTTCCTCCCCTTCTTTCTCCAGAAGGAAAGGAAAGAGAGGTAATGGGGTAGAGATTAAAAAGTTACAAGAAGCGGCATTAGAGAAGAGTTCATTAGAATGAGCTTTACAAATTATTATTCATTTGTCAGATGCCAGCAAAGATAACACTGTTGGTGAAAAATGGAAAATGACAATCCTTGTCATGACACCAATTTATTTCATGAAGTAGCTTCCAATTACTAAGATGGTTACTTGTTGTATGTAAGAATAGAATGCAGATGGAAGTGCACTGTCTCATACAAATGCCTCCGCATTTGAAAGACCAGAAGCAATAATGTACAGTATTCAGCCACTAGAAGAATGAGAGAGACCCTGTCAGTTACTGCAACATGAGTAGAACTGGAGACAATTATGTAAAAAGAATAAATCAGGCCAAAAATAAAAAAGTACTGCATCTTCTCACTCATGTAAATTTTAAAAAGTTAATTTCATAAATGTGAAGAGTAGAATGTTGTTACCAAAATCCAAGAATGTTAGGGAGGAAGACAAAAATAATGTGCTGTATCTTTCAAACAGATAAAAAAGTGTTCTCTTGTTTTTGTTAAATAAATGATTCCTATTTGAGAAGATAAATATTTTATCCTAATGTAAACTCTGCACACTATAGGCATATTTCAAAATATCACATGGTACCCTATAAATATGTACAATATTGTCTTTATGCATTAAGTTAAAATATTAAATTTATTTTTAAGTATTACATAGCACATTTCACAATAATAGAAATAAAGACAATGACAATGTTTCAAATATCACAAGAATAATCAAAATGTAATTCAGAGACATGGGATAATGGTAAAAGACAGCTGACAAAAATGGCTTGTAAAATACATAATGCCTGTAAGTGCAAAAAGAGAAGCATAATCAAACAAGTCTCACCTATAATTTGATATGCATAGGGTTTTTTTTTCAGCAATAAGGTCTTACTATGTTGTTCAGGCTGCTCTCAAACTCCTGAACTCAAGTGATGCTCCCTCATTAGGCTCTTGAATAGCTGGGAATGCTGGTGTGTATAAATATGCCCATCTTGAATAATTTTAAATCAGTTTGCTCTAATTTGATGATTTTATGAGAAAATTGAATTAAACATTTTTTTTTAATTCCCTGTTCACAAAACACTTGGAAGTTTGATGTACCTTTCAGGATTGTTTCAGGTGATATTTAAAGGTTAGCATGTTTTAGAGAAGTTTTAGAAAGTGCATCATATCATTTTCCTTAAAATTCTGAGAGATTATGACATGCAAGTGTTTAAGAAAATACACAAAAAGCATCTTGATTGTATGTGCTCATAATAAAAATTAGCAAAGTACATTCATGTTTATTCATTGCAGTTGCATAAGAAATTGTTATGTTAAATATTCAACAGAATTTAAAATATCAGTCCAAATTCCTTTCATTCTCTAGGCCTATAATCTAAAGTTATCAGCAAGAAATATTTTTTCAGTTTTTCTGCAATAAAAAACTAGCAAAAGTCTTAAAATTTGACAGTGAAGAATATCTATTATAATAATATCCAGTTTTTTCTTCACTTTTATAAATCAAATTTGTGAAATATCTGTTGGGTATGTTAGAATACATTTTAAAAATTGAGTTTAAATTAAAAATCTCTGAAGTAACTTTTTATGAAGAAGGCATATTTCTGGAACTGTGAATGTTTTATTTCATTGTGATGAGTTTTTTTTCAATAATTGAGATTGTGAGATGTACAATTTAAATTCAAAATGATACTAAAAACTATATTTGGAGATCTCAGCCTGACTCCAGAGAGCCGGTGAAGGCCACTGTACCTGTGAGGGTTGCCAAACAGGGATACAGAAAGGCCATAGTTATGAGTTCCAGAAGATGGGTCAGTGGTGAGCAGCAGAGAGAGGTCCTGTCTGAGGTTTGTGGTTGAAAATTGAAGCCCACTGGAAGAGCAAAGAGGGTCACTGTAATAAAGACTCAGTTATAGTGGTTGGTGAGTTGTGGGATCAGCACCTTCTACTGGAACTCAGACTCAATGTAGGAGAAGGGCTGTTCAAACCTGCAGTAGAACTGTGCAGAGTTCAAACCCAGAGTAGGTCAGGGAGATTAATCATGGGTTTGCAGCCAGAAATCAGCCTGAATTTCAGGGGACTATGGCTGGATCGCTGATAGTAATTGACTCATATCTGTACACTGCCCATGTTTTCTACAGGTGACTGCAGAGACTTGCCCTGAAATAAACTATTCTTTTTCTTTTTTCTTTTCTTTTCTTTACTTTTCTTTTCTTCTCTTTTCTTTGTTCTCTTCCCTTCTCTTCCTTTCTCTTCTCTTCTCTTTTTCTTCTTCATCTTTCTCCTTGTCCTCCTCTTCCTCCTCCTCCTCCTCCTCCTCCTCCTCTTCCTCCTCCTCCTCCTCCTTCTTCTTCTTCTTCTTCCTCATTTTGCTCCTTTCTAGTTCCTGTTTTAGGCCTGTATCATTTCTTCTTGATTGTTCTTATTTTTATAAGAGCGTGAATATAGCTTCTAGTTTTCCTATTGTTGTTATTTTGTTCTGTTCTTGTTTTTTGTCCTTCCTGCTTTCTTTTCCTCATGTCTGCAACCATTTCCTAAAGATTTCAGTACTCCTGTGATTTCTTGCCATACTTCTAACCTTCCCTCTCCTATTTCTGTATACCACCCCCAAACTCCTTCTAAGTCTTCTTCCTGGTGGGTAAATTTGCTATATTGGAGGGCTTATTTACTGCAAACATATTTCTGATTTGTTTTAGATTTTGATATATAATTGTACACCTAGTTCATGCTATTAAAGGCAGCAGATTAATAGCTACCACAATTTATCATTTTCTAGGCTGTGTTTGATGCTATTGTTGATGATGATTGTATTACTTTGTTCAATGTGATGTAATTGTTCTGGTCAGCCCTGGTAGACCAAAACTGAGATTGCCTAAGGGCCATTACAGAGGCAAAATGCAAAAGCCAACTATACCAGGAAGACACTTCTGATAATTACTCTAGAGATCCTAAATATTAACAATAAAGAGAATCTCAATTAGCAATACACAAGCATCAGCCCAGGAATTAAATGAAAAACACCAACAATAAAAAAATGGAAACAAAATGATACCTAAACAAGATGGGAACCCAGACAACCAGCTCACCAAAGGCAACAAGTTGGAAAAAGGGAGCAACAAGTTGGAACAATCCAAAAGTCGACCACCTGGACTACATGAACTGGTAATAAGGAAAATAATGATACAGATGAAAGAGGCTGTTAAAAAAAAACAAATCAGAAATAATTTCTCATAGGAGCTAGGGATTTAGCTCATTGGTTCTGGTGGCTGCTTCACAAGCACAAGGACCTGAGTTTGATCCCCAGTATCAAAAAAAAAACAACAACAACAAAAAACAAACAAACAAACAAAAAACTAGAAGAGCTGAGAAAACTATGGAATCCACGAATTCCTAGCATAGAAAAGAATGGAAAACAAAACACATCTACACTGATATCCAAGAGATTAAAAATTCCATGGAAAGTTTCGACAGCAGAATACGTGAATGTGAGGTCAGAATTTTAGATTTAGAAGACAGGATTGTGGTTACTGAACACAAAAAAGAATTTCTTAAAAATAGCAAAGGTCCATGAGAAAAATAATCCAATTGCTACTAGACTATGCAAAAAAGAATAACTTAAGATTGATTGGAATCATTGAAGGAGTGGAATATAGTTCAAAAGACACAAACTACTCACAGAAGTAATTGAAGAAAACAGCCCATACAAGTAGAAAGAATTTGACATAAAGACAAGTGAGGGATATAGAATTCCAAACAGCCATAAAAAAAATCTGAACTTAGACCTATAATAGTCAAGATTCAAAAAATTGAATGCAAGAACAAATATTAAAACCAGGTAGAGAAAAAAAAAATTAAGTACAAAGGAAAGCTCATCCGGATCACAACAGACATCTCAACACAAACTCTCAAGTCAAGGAGAACCTGGAGTGAAGTATTTCAAGCCCTAGAAGAAAACAACTTTCAACCCAGATTGAATTGTCCTGCAAAGCTATCTTTCAAAATCAACAGAGATATAAGATATTTTCACAGCACAGAACAGCTGAGAAACTTCATGAATGCAAAACTAGCACTTCAAAAAATTCTAAACAGTATCTTAGGATTACAACTCCATGAATCCCAACAGAAGGAATCCATCAAGCAAGGCAAAAATTAAGTGGGAAGGAGGGGAGAAGAGCCAACAACAGAAAAATATGACAAGGATAAATTAATACATATCAGTTATAACATCAATGTTAACAGTCTCAATTCAGCAATCAAAAGAAATACACTGGCAGAATGGATCAAGAAGCAGGATCCAACAATATGCTGCATACGTGAAACATAATTTAAAAAGAAATTAACAAAGCGAAAGAGAGAGTGGAAAATATTACAAGATAAGAACCTGGAAAAAAGCAGGGGTAGCTAATATTTTTGCAGACAAAGTGGATTTCAAATCAATACTGATTAAGAGAGACAAAGAAGGTCACTACATACTTGTAAAGGGAACACTTCATGAAGAAGAGGTAACAATACTAGCGCACACAACTATATAAAACAAATATTAACAGATATAAAAAAATAAAAAAGCACTAATACAATTACAGTGGGAGACCTCAATACCCCACTGTCACAAAAAGATCAACTAGACAAAATATCAATAAATAAATACTACAGCTGAGCCACACTTTCGAAGAAATGAGTGTAATGGATGTCTACAGAGTGTTCTACCCACAAAATCATACCCTTTCCTGGCACTTGTGAGGCAGGTGGCACCATTACTGAGCTAAATTCTGGGCCCACCCACAAAATAATAATACACATTCTTCTCAGTTACACATGTGTCATTCTCTAGAATAGATCACATACTAGCTCATAGAACACTCTTAAGTAAATGCAAAGGAATTTAAGTTATTCCTTGTATATTGTTAGACCATACTGCAATGAAATTAGTAATCAGTAGAGATGGAAACCACAAGAATTTCAGAAACACATGGAAATTGAATAATACTTTACTGAACAACCAATGGGTAACAGAGGAATTAAGAAGAAATTTGATACTTTGTACAATTAATGATAATTTAAATACAATATAATGGAATTTATGGGACAGAATGAAAACAGTGCTATGAGGAAAACTCATAGCAGTGAATGCCTGTATTAGGAAAACAGAGTGAGATCAAATAAACAACCAAATGCTGAACTTCAACCTTCCAGAAAAGAAGAGTGAGACAAACCCAAAGCTCATAGAAGGAAGGAAATTATAAAGATCAGAAAAGAAAGCAATAGAATAGAGACTAAGAGAATGTTACAAAAAAAAATCAATGAACTGAGAGCTGGTTCTTCAAAAGAATAAAAAAAATTGACAAACCCTTAGTCGACCTTATCAAAAAAGGAAAGAAAGGGCTCAAATCCATGAAATTAGGAAAGAAAGTAATGAAACTACAACAGATCCAGTAGAAATCCAGAAGATCATCATACCTACTTCGAGAACCTCTACTATAATAAGACAGAAAACACAGAAGAAATGCAGATTCCTAGATAAATATGAATGACCAAAATTAAATGAAAAACATATAAAATTTATAAAAATCACAATATCACCAAAATTTAAAATGTATTTACCAATAACAACAACAACAAAAAAATCACAGGTGCTAATGGCTTCACTCCTGAATTCTACGAGAAATTTAGAGAAGAGCTAATGCCACTAGTTCTCAAAATCTTTAATGAAATTGAAAAGGAAGCAATACTCTGAAATTCATTCCTGGAAGCAAGCATTACCTTATTCCAAAACCAGAGGATGACCAATCAAAAAAGAGAACTACAGACCAATAACTCCAATAAGCATAGATGTAAAAATCCTCAAAATGATAATGATGAACAGAATGCAGAAGATCAGTGAGAATATCAGACACCCTGATTGAGTGGGATTCAAGAATGGTTCAATATATATGTAAATCAATGAATGTAATACATTATATTAATAAGGCAAGGGCAAAAATCATATGATGATCTCAAAAATGTAGAACAAGCATTTCACAAAATCCAACACCCATTCATGAATAAAAAAAAAAAACCTACAGAAACTTGGAATAGATGGTCTTTATCTCAACTTGATAAAGGCTGTCTATGGAAAACCAATAGCCCATTATCATACTAAATGGTAAAAACCTGAAACCTTTCGTGCTAAAGTCATGAATAAGACAAGGATGTCCACTATCACCACTCCTTTTCAATATAGTTCTAGAAACATTAGCCACAGCAATTAGACAACAGAAAAAAATAAAAAGAATAAAGATAGGAAATTAAGAAGTTAAACTGTCATTATTTGGAGATAACATGATACTTTATATAGAAGACCTCAAAAACTCCACCAAAAGACTTCTAGACTTAATAACCAAATTCAGTAGAGAAGCTGAATTCAAGGTCCACACTCAAAACTAAATAGCCTTCTTATACATGAATAACAGACTGACTGAGAGAGAAACTGGAGAAATAATTCCTTTCATAATAGCATCCAAAAAAATGTATTATCTAGGAATCAACCTTTCAAAGGAAGTAAAAGACCTCTACTTTTAAAACTACAGCAATCTGAAAAAGAGATTGAGGAGGCTATCAGAAAATGAAAAGACACCCCTTCTTCTTAGTTAGGAAGGACCAATATAGGAAAAATGACTATATTTCAAAAATGCTATATAGATTCAAGGCAATCCTGATTGAAATCCCAACAGCATAGTTCACCAAAACAGAGAAAACAATTTGAAAAATTAATTTATAACTCAAAGAGATTTAAATAGCAAAAGTACTCTAGGAAACAAAGACAAGGCCAATGATATCACTATTTTCAACTAGAAACTATACTACAATGCTACTGTGATAAGAACAGCATGGCATCATCAAAGAAACAGAGCCAAGGATCAAAGGAAGTAAATAGAAGATGCAGAAAAAACTCCAGAAGTACTCAGTCACCTCATCTTCCACAAAGGAGCAAAACACCCTCAGTGGAGTAAAGATAGCTTGTTTAATAAATGGTTCTGGAAAATATGGGTTTCAACTTGCCAAAGATTAAAACTAGAACCATATCTTTCACCATGAACTAAATTAAAATAAAAATGGATCAAATATCTAAATATGAAATAGATATACTAAACCATTTGGAAGAGAGATTAGGCAGAACTCTGGAAGACACTGGCATAGAAAAGACTTTAGGAAAAAAAGCCTCAATCACATGGGAACTAGTAAAAAGAATCAATAACTGGGATCTCACCTTATTATAAAGTTTCTGCACAGCAAGAGAAACCACCAACATAGATAAGAGACAACCTAGTGTGGGAGAAAAATTTTTTCCATCTGTTCCTCAAACAGAGGTCTACTATCTAAAATATATAAACAATTTAAATGACAATAAGGTCCATAAGGTGAGTGTTAGTCTGACATGCAGTCCTTAAATTCAGATTTTTTTAATTATTAAGATTTATTATTTAATAATAACTCACGAGATAAAAAGTAGAACTATGCAAATGCATGTTTGAACAGAATATGGAATTTGTAATTTACTATGAGAAATTTAAATGCTACTTTAAAGCTAAAAAAAGTAAAAATAATAGAGCACAAAATCATGACATTAATTTTTGATGCCAAAAAATTGGGTATATTTCTCTGAGTCCAAACCAACCATGGATTTACACTAATTTCTTTGGCAATCTAACTTCTTGAATAGAACTTATGAAAGCTTTTTTGCCTTTCTTTTTCTTCATTCCATAGTATTTAGTTATATTTATATAATATATTTCATTTTTCAAGTAGTGTTCACCAAGATTGAAAGGTTATCATTTTTAAGTTTACTGTGATAGAGAGGAAATATCAAAGTCACAACCTCTCATATCATCACTTTTAGGTAAGCCATATGTAAAAATGAGTTATTCCATTTATTATATACAGATTGAAGTAATTATTTTTTGGGGGGGTTGACACAAGGTCTAATTATGTAGTTGAGACTGCCCTGGAACTCACTATGTAGCCCAGGATGGTCTCAAACTCACAGCGATCCTCCTGCTTCAGCCTCCCAACTGCTGGGATTAGTGTGTGCCACCATGCCCAGCCTGATTGAAATAATTTTAACAACAATGAAAATCAGTACTGCAAGACCCAGAATTAAATCACAGATGCCCTATCCAGTCAATTGATGATTCATGCTTACTAATACATATTAGTTCATGTTAAGCATTGTGTCTCTATATGTTTCATTTATGTTGCTTTGATAATTTGCCCTATATTTATTCCTCACTCTTTGTACACGTCGTTATTTGATTCAGTGCAATCTGTCTCAGAGTTATCTCATTGACCATTAATTTCTCTCCATCCCCACTTTTTCTACTTTAAGTACGTGTATTATTTACAGAGACAATTCAAAAATCATGCTGATTACTTCATGTCATATAATCTAGTAATTGATTCACATCATTTTGGAATCACATTGTGAAATTCAAAAGCCTTCATACCTTCCTTATAACTATCTCTTGATTTACTTTAAATTTTAAAAATGAGCCATGAATTTTCAGAATTCTGTGAAACTCTCTGCCTAGTGTTTCCTACTTTATTTTTAAATAATTTAATTTCTAGTCCATATGTCACTTTAAAATATAAACCTCTGTTTCCCAGGCAGATTTTATTTTCTGTCATACTGTAGGGACTTGGCTGAGTTTGTTCAATTCACCTAATCTTCATGATTGTCCTCCCATCTTTGGGGAAATGTATGTCATAATTTGATGTATGTGAAAATGCTTAGCCAGACATGTTGGCACGCTCAGGCAACCCAGCTACCCAGGGACCTTCTTGGATGAACTGCGTCACTGGAGGCATCACTTGCCATGCACCCTCCATCTTCTCCAACCTAAAGTAATGAATCCAAGCAACCATGGACTGAGAGCTCTGAAACTGTGCGACAAAATAAATCTTTCCTCTTTTATTTTTCTCTGGTATTCTGTCACAGTGACCAAAAGCTCACAAAATAGTCGTCAATGTCTGAAAAATTTACTTGCTGTTAGGCTAACAGAATTATTATCCATGTTAGAGTAGAAAGATTATGAGAGGAAAATCTATCAGTAACCTGAATACAATCTATTCACACTGTTCTAAAATAGAACAAAACATTTCTGCTGTAGAGGAAATTATATCACTCAAGGAACTTCATAAGATGTAAGTAGTGACTTTTTGACAAAGAAGGTCTGTATGTAGCTGGAGATGTAGCATAACTAGAAACAGAGATTTAAGAAAACAAGGAAATTTGGGCAAAAAAAAAATAAGATAATGCACTCTATCACAGTTTTCACAGAAATAGATGATTATCTAGTAATGTTTAAAAACATTTAAAATAGTGCTGGAGTACTCGGGATGTAGCTCAGTGGAGACACATCTGCCTGGCAAGTGCAGGTCCTCAGTTTGATACCTAGTACCGAAAAAAAAAATTAATATCTATAACTGTATAGAAACTTAAAGACATGAAAGATTAAAGAAACATGGAAACAAAAAGTAAATGCTCCATAAAGCTACTTATAGAAATTAAATTAATGGGGCTGGGGATTTAGCTCAGTGGCTCTGTCACCTGCCTCACAAGCGCAAGGACCCTAGTTTGAGTCCCAGTACAAAAAAAAATTAAATTAATGATAGTTATTTAACACCAGATCTATAATAAAACCAGATAGTTACTTAATACCATATCTGTAGGTTGTGCTCTTTATTGTAGAACATTTCCAAAAGACAATTGGAGCATGAAAAACTTATTTCAAGTAGATCTATCCATACAGTCCTTCAATAGACTTTCTTGCTTTTTTGTCCTTCTTGCTGTGAATTTGTTTCACATCTTGCCTTGGATTTAAAAAAAAATTTGAATAATTAAAATATTTCATTCTTAATTATTTTATCATCATTGTCATCTGCCAAGCACCAATTACTTCTGCTCTTTCTTTCACATCACTTTCTAGTACTCTAGCTACAGCACTAAGGTTTTCTGAATATTTAAACCATCTTATTTGAACAAGTCATGATATTTTTCTGTTCTTTCTTGCATTTTTTTCTCCAGTTCCTTCTTGCATTTTTTTCTCCAGTTCCAGAGATTGAGGTGAGGGCTTTGCACTTGCCAGGCAGGTGAGCTACCACTGAGCTACATCCTTGGCCCCATTTTTTTGTTCTCTCATTTCAAAGATGGGTTAACATGATGGGATGATCACAGCCTGTAGAAGAGACAAATAGCCTTAAATCCTTAACTATTATCTGGCATCCAATGTCTTATTCTTGAGCTATGGTACTCTGATTTATAGTGTCAAGTACAATAAAATCTCAAACCCACTTTTTCCATGTTGCAAGGATATAATTAGATTTTATTTTTGCTCAAATTGTAAAAAGAAAAAAAATCATGCTTCTCTCTCCATATATTCTCCTGTCATTTGATAAAACCTACATATCCAGATCTTTATCTAAATAATTGATGTTTTCTTATTTCTCATTTTTTTTAGCTAGGAATTAGAAAACTCATTCCTGAAAATCTTCAGTAACTACTACAACAGATGCATAGCTCAAAGTAACCTTCTGCATTGCTGGTATAGTCACCATACTGGAAGCATCCAGAATATTCACTAATAAAGAAATTCCACCTCAGGTGCTACCATGGAGAGCAAACATCACCTGGGTCTGCTGAAGAGCCAGCACTGCCTGCTTCTGCTGTAAATTAGACAAACAGCAAGCACTAACCTTTTCAGACTAAATCACTCCTCAACTATCAGTAAACTCAGCATTCTGCTAGAGCCAACTGCAAAGGGGGCAATTTGTCATCAAATTTCCGAAAATGGGATATTTTGATTAAATTTTCCATGATATTTGTAAGCAATGAATAAATTGTCTTCACTGATGACACTTTTTAATACGGACCTCATTGGGGCACAACATAAATAAGAGTGTTCTATAGCAAAATTTGCTTAGTCTTTAGGAGTTTTAACCTTTTGCCGTCACTCATTCATTCAGTTATTTTCCCAAACTACCTTCTTATTCAGATCCAAGTGGGTAAGGTGCAGTCTGGAAACCTACTTAATTCTTGCAATGAATTTTCATAACGGTCATTTAATTTCACATACATTATTTTTCTCCATGGCCTTTGGCTTTACAACATGTTTCTGAAACTATAATTTTCAGGAATCAGTAATTTTAGGTGAAGATCATTTTTGCTCATAGATTCCTCATAGAGTTTATGAAATTTGATTCACTTGAGAAAGGATTGCAAATTTATATCTTGAAAGTTTCTTTCAAATGTGAGCTCCATTTACAATACTAATCATCATCAAATTCTCCGCCATCATCTTCATTGATAGTAGCCACATCAGCAGCTCTCAATTATTTCTGAAAGAGTAATCAAAATATGTGCCTATGGTCATGATCTGTGTTAAGTCCATCAGTGTACATCCTTTGCTTAAGGATTCCATACTCATCAAGAATAGGCTTTCTCCTATAAAATTAATTTTATTTACAGGATATTTCAAGAATAAAAATCTGTCATGATCACAGATTATTTCATTTTGCCTATCTTTCAATTTATTTAATATTTACTTTCAACTCATGTTTTCAATATTTCCCTTCTGATTGTTTTATTTACACAGTTATCCATTCTTCATAATCATATTTCCATAGCTCATCTATTGAGACAAGTACACACTAATATAAAAGATATGAACCTTTTATTTGATGTTGCAGAGTAGTATAATGGTCTCATGTATTTGAAAACAATCAACCTCTAGATGATACAAAGAGAAAAATTGCATAACCTTCCTGTACATTGAAAAATTATGAGTATTGTCATATTTGTGCAAGATTTTATAATAATTTTCTTTGTTAAATGTGAACAATTTCTCAAAAAAAGACTTTCCGCCCAGTTTATGTCATCAGCAAATAATGTTTTCAGATAGTATATTGTAAAAATCATTAGTTTCTTGGAAGAACAAATGCTTGAAAATTATTTCTTTTATTTACCTTTGCCCCAACTGGCTTTAAAAATTCAAATATATTAAAGGCAGACTAAAATCGTCCTTCAGAAATAAATTTGATAGTAAGTTATTCCCCCTAATAACATGTTGTGCTTAATATAAGCAAGCTATTATCATTTTGTCAGATATAGATTTTAGGTAAATGCTAAATATCAATACAGTGGGAAATCAAGATAGTTTCCTCTCTACAAATGTTTTACTAAAATTATGTGTTTTAAACAGAAAGAGAAACAAACTTTCTCACAAATGACTAAATGTTTGATACATAATGATTTTATAAAAATCAGTGATCATCTATCTCTGAAAAATGTTCTTATTTTCATATAGGTAATATTTCAGATGCATTTCTGTTGAATGCCTCATACAAGGTGCTCCTTTTGTAAGTGGAACACATAATAATAATATATTTTTAATTTTTTAAAAAGAAAACAACTTTATTGAACTAAAAATTTACATACCACATAATGTACAAACTTAAAATGTAAGATTCAACAGATTTTAGCACTTTGACAGAGTTGTATAACTGGTTATCCCAAATCAAATCTCTTTACCCACTAGCTATCATGTCCTAATCCCAGCCCTCCAAATCTAGGTAACCACTGAGCTACTTACTTTCTATCCTCATAGATTTTCCTAGTCTGGGGATTTTTTTTTTCCAAAATATACTGTGTCCATAACAACAATAAAAACTTTAACGTATCCAAAGAAATGTAAATCTCTCAAAGTGAGCTCTCACACCATCTTATAGTGAAACTAATTTGAAAACAGAAACACACCTGGAATATAATTCTTTTTTTTTTCTTTTCTTTTCTCTCCTCTTTCCTATTAAAGTTTTCATATAAGGGAATCCATATTGTGTACAAGCTTGTGTGTCTGATTTACTTCACTTAACATTAGGGTCTCAAGGTACATCCATTTTTCTACAAATACTTCAACTTTATCTTTCTTAGCAGAGTAGTACTCTATTGTATAGAAGTATCACATTTTCTTTATTCATTCATGTGTTGATGGGGTACACGGACTATATACCCAAAAAAGGAATAGCTGGGTCAAATGGAATTTCTATATTTAGTTTGTCAAGGAGTGTCCATAATGATTTCCATATTGGTTTTATCAGTTTACAGTCCCAATGGCAATGGAGAAAGATACCTTCTCCCATAGCCTTGCCAATATTTGTCATTGGTTAATTGTTTGATGGCAGCCACTCTCTGAAATGAGATGGAATCTTATGGTTTAATTTGTATTTCTTGAATGGACAGTGACATATCTTCATTTTTTTATTGGCCACATCTAACCTGTAGAAAAATGAGGTAATTTCCTATTATTTCATGCTATTTGGGTGAATGAAGTCATCTTCAGGATTTATCACTGACCTTATATCAATAAGGAAAGGATTTTTAAATGATGTTTTAGTGATAAGGCCATATAAAGGAATATTACTTGAGTTTCTAATTGTCTCAAAGGCAGTGTAAATTTCTCCTTGCAAATACTCTAAAAATTGTTACTCATAATTTGTTCCTACTGTAGTTTTCTTCTGTCATTGTTCCTTCTACATCTGGACTTTTTTTCCATATAAATAACTTGGTTAAAAATAACAGAGTGGGCCGGGAATTTAGCTCACTGGTTCCACAAAAACAAAATAAAAACAAAATGAACAAACAAAAAAACTAAACAAACAGAGCTTTTCAACCACATCTAAAATAGTCATTTCAAGGTTTTGATTTCAAAAGTTTATGTCATTCATATCTAAAAATATCTGAAGTTGTAAAGTTTTGTTATTTTGTTTTAAAATAATTTGAACTTCTTTTTTTGTCTAAAAATGAATCTCTCTACACTGCAATAGAGTAAATAAGGGCTAATCATCTACAAAACTAATAAATATATGTATTTTATAGAATCATAGTACATTTAACTCTCATTTCTTTAAAAACATTCTCAACGGTTCTAATGCTAGAAATTTGGAAGGGATAAGAAATAGGATAGGCTGTAAACAACAATAAGTTAAGAGTGTGCAACTTTGTTGTACATTAAGGTTGGGTTCCAGATTGTCCCCCGGAAGGGTCACCTTTTCACATGATGGGATTTTTGGAAGGTGATTAGACCATGAGCCAATCCACTGGGTGATTCAAAGTTCAATGGGTTTAGGAGGTGGAGACAGTTTGAAAAAGAAGGTTACTAAAGGGGGAAACTGAAAGTGTGCATTTTGCCTTTGACTCTTTCCCTTGCTTTTGGCTTTGTGATTGCCATGAAACAAGCAACTTTCCTCCCCTATGGCTGCCTGCCATGGTGTTTTTGCCTCATCAGAGGCCTAAAAGCAGTGGTGCCAACCAATCATAGATTGAAACCTCTGAAGGTATAAGCCAAAATAAACCCTTCATCCTTTATTTATCACAGATAATTTGTGACAATGATATAAAACTCAATAAGATATCTGTCAAAGCAAATTGAGAAAGCTCTTATACATGATAATATGCTTAGTTTCTTTCAATACCAAAGACTCAAAGCTATATCTATTGTCTAAAATAAAGTTCTCCATTCCTGCCAAAATCCCCTTGGCATTTTTTCTCCTTCAGTTTTTTCATTCACTTGTTTAACTGAAAGGTAAAACTTTACTTCTTGTCATTTCAAAGATTTGAAATTTCAAATTTTTTCAAAAGTTTAACAGTTCCAAGTCAACCTATTACTTCATGCAAAATAAGTCTTATATATTGTAATCAACTATTCATTTTCAAATATTCATAAGCCAGAACCTTATCAGAAATAAGCTCCTGGGATTTTTCTGTTCCACCTTATTTAGTTGTCAAAGCATAAAAGCATATTTAGTTGTCATAGAAATTGCTTTTTCTTAACATAATGCAATTTATGCCAAGTGTATAACCAATTTGAACAACATTCTACAATCATAACTCTAGAATATAATTTTTGAAAAGTTTATGGTTGAAAAGTATTCCAAATATTACAGCGTGGCAGGCATCTTATATAGGAGCAAAGTATGCCATTTTATTTAATTTGAAATTAAAACTATTACCTAAGAAACTATTCAAATGAGAAAGGGAATAAAAGAGGGATGAGGGGAAAGGAAAGAAGAGACAAGAAAAAAAAAACAGAATAGAAGGAAAAAATGGAAGCAAGCTTTTGTAAATAAAGAGGGGAAAAGGGGCTAAAGCGAGGGGGAAAGAAACAAAGATATATCAGGTACAAATTTCTTATAATGAATGTTACCATTATGTTTATAGAAAATGTATTAATAAAAAACCTAATTCTTGGGATGGTGATTTAGCTCAGTGGCACTGTGCCTGATTGGAAAGCGCAAAATCCTGAGTTTGATCCCTGGTAAAAAAAAAAAAAAAACAAACTGTAATGCTCGATATATATTTCTATATTTGCAGATGACACAAAGTATAAGGAATAAATACATTTCTTTTTTTTTAAACATGCCAAACTGCATCTGCTTTTTCATAAAATAAATGATTATATCAAATACCATAAACAGTTTTACAGATCTCTGTCCTACAGCTTTGTCATTTATGATTTTCCTAACAAGATATTAGAAAAAAGGCACTGCCTTTATTGGTCAGCTTTATTTAGAAACTACATTTGACAGAAATTAACTGTTGTCAGCTTTGGAGTGAGAATATTTGTCAAATCACCTAATCCAGGGAGTTATATCTTTGGAGTTTTTATTGCTAGTTGGGTACTTTTAAAATAAAATTTGGAGAAACATATTAAAACAAGCTTGGAAACAAAACAACTTTGAAAGTTATGGAAAAATATTGATTAAATGAAGAAGGAAAGAAATAACAAAAATGTCTTATTGCTAAAATGGGATTTGCTACCTTAAAAATAACTATTTTATCCAGGAGACATCGAATAAAGAAAAAATAACTGAAAAAAAAAAATAACTATTTTAAGGATGAATTATTAGAAATTAAATTAAAAGAATACTTATCTTTCAAACCACAGTCATACATGACAGAAATAGAATTTACGAGATTTATGCTAAAGTTGAATGTTAAAACTCTCAATTGGGGGAAAAAAAGGGATTGCTACTTTACTAGTTTGGCAATAAAAAATTTTCTTTCTGACCAAACTCCATACTCAGATACAACTGTCACAAACCTATGACTCGTCAAATTTGACAAACGGACTCTCAAATATCTTCTCCAAAGCAAACATGTGAGTGATCTCAAGCCGTTCCTATTTTCCTATTTCTGACCATTCTTTGTATTCTTCTTTGACTTTGTAAATGTCCCTTCTCCATCAAAACTAGGAAAGTTTCTGCTTATGCTTTGAAAAAAAGCATTTCTAGGCAGGGGATTTAGCTCAGTGGTTCTGCCGCCTGCCATGTAAGCGCAAGGACCTGAGTTGGATCACCAATACCAAAAAAAAAAAAAAAAAAAAAAAAAAAAAAAAAAAAAGGCAAAGGCATTTCTTGCTATCTATCATAAAGTACGTTCAAAGATCTAGAACTACTGTGTTTAAAGAATTAAAAAAAGACACATGGTGCCTTGGTTCACGAACTTAATTCATTCCACAGTTCTGGGGCAGATGCCGTGTTCCTGTTCATGCAGGGAAGATGGCTATGGTCATGCTTATCACCAGATGCACAGTTCGCCAGTGGAAGCAAAATTTTGCCCAACACTTCTGTTGAACAGAAGTATTCATGAATCAAGGTATTACTGTACTATGAAAATGGTTTGTCATAGAATATTGTTGAATTGATAGAAATAAAAAAAGGAACCAAGAGGAAATTCTGGAGATTGAAAGTAAAATTACAGAAATATACCTACAAGCATAAGCTGAAATAGAAACAACAGCGAGATTTTCAATTCATAATATTTTGTCCCACCAACTCCGGATATAAAAGTTTGGGATGGATGAACATATTTAAGGTACAAAGGGATGTGTGTATTGTTATGTAAAAGCATGTTTGGATATAAGGAAAGTAAAATGGGTTTTTTGTTTGTTTACTCATGCACATATATGTGTATATATTTGTTGTGTATACAAGAGAGAAATAAAAAATGTAAAAACAATATAATTTATCTATTTTTAATTTTATATAATTTTATTTAATTTTAATAACTTTCCGAACTACACTTGACTTATATAAACCAAAAATTTTTAAATAAATTAAAAAATTATTAGTAACTTTGCAAAAGTAAACCTTAAAATCACTGGTTACCAATATATCAAAGATAAATGATATTAGAGATTTTTTTTTCAACTTCTTCCAGAAAACAGAACAGGAAAATTTTCAACACATTCTGTGGAGAAAACAGTAACCTAACACCAAAACAGATAAAGATATTATAAGAAATAAAAATTGAAGTCCAATATCTCTCCTGAGCAAGATGCAAAAATTCAAGAAATTAGTAATAAATCACATCTATCAAATTTCAACAAATAATTACATATGCAATATCAAAATTCGCTCAACTTATTCATGGCTGGGCCAACATTCAAGCTATTCAACCCAATTAGCTACTTTAACAGTCTAAAGAAAGAAATTACATCATCATATAAAATTCAGAAAAGATATTTAACAGTGTCAAACATCTATTCACAATGTTTTTTCAAAACCTACCAACAAACTAGAAATAGAGAAGACATTCAACAAATGAATAGAAAACATTTAAAATAAACACATAAATGTCATACTTAATGGAAAGAAAGTGAACACTTTTCCCTTATGATCTAGACCGTGATTTTTTTTTCAACACTTTATTTCATAGTTGCACTAGAAGTTCCAGTTACTGCAACAAATCAAATAGTGATATATAAATACTAGGATTAGAAAAGAGTCAATGAAATTACTTTCATTCTCAGATTGCTAAGATTTACAAAGGACATGCCAAATAATCTATGGCATGACTTACCAAATTAATATATAATTGACAAGGACACGGTTTACAAGGGTAAAATACAATTGTCTATCTCACCTTGTATATAACCAATTAAATATATATTTTGGAGTTTGCTTAAAACATACTGTTTACAAGAGCATGAAACATAAAATACTCAGAGTTGAATAAAATATGTACATGATCTAAACGTAAATAGTCACAAAATTTTGATAACAGAATTCCAAGAATTACGTAAATGAATTAAAATTATCATAAAATGAAATACATAATATTGTTAAGGTTATTGTTATTGCCAATGTGATCAATATATTCAGTTCATCCCAACAAAATCTAATAAGCTAATTATTTTAAATACAGAAAAAGTGATTCTAAATTTTATGGAAAGGCAATGGCTCATGATTGTCAAAAGAATACTGATGAAAAATAATGTTGTAGAACATTGTAGAATCATGATTTGAAGGTTTATTAGAATCCTATTTCAATCAGCATGGTATAAGTAAAAGAATAGATGCATAGATCAATGGAAGAGAATAGAGTGATCAGAAATATACCCATATAAATGTAGTAAACTGATCATTAATAGGTAACAAAGACAATTGGTTGTAGGCAGATTCTGTTCTCAACAAATAGTACTGAACAATTGCATATTTATATGCAAAAATTCTAGTCAGTTACATTATATCTTTTATTTAAAAATTAACACAAATTAATCCAAGACGTAAGAAACAAGACCTATTATGAAGAATTCTTATACTTGAAAAAAATAAATGATCTTGTATTTAATGATGAGTTTTTACATACAGCAACAAAAGCAGAATAGTTTTTACTAACTTGAATATCAATTTCATTAAAAACAAAGACACCTATTTTGCTAAAGACATTTAGAATAGCAAGGTAATAACTGGAAGAAAAAATATTTATGAAATATAGTTCTTATAAAGGAGTTACAAATAAAATATTAAAAAGAATACATGAAACAGCAGTAGGGAAACAAAATCTAATTTTTGAAAAGTGAAAAACTGTTTGAATTTTATTTAGTAATTACCAATTGATATTTCAGCATTTTAGTTTATGGTTTATAAGTATGTATTACCTAATTTAGAAGAGCGTACATGTAAGATTTTAAATTATGTTAAAAGCTTATTTATAAACATTTATCACATTTACCTTCAACTTATTTATTTCTAAAAATTATTCCTAGGCTACTTATTAAAACTGAGATATTAGTCAAATATAGTTATCACTTAAAATTTCTTCATTATGAAAGAAATTTCAAATACTGTTGCTTTTCTTGGATTACAGCAATAAACACTTCATTGTATTTTCATCTCTATACATTTCCTAAAATTAGACTTTTACTTTTAAAAACCCAGACAAAAATAAATTTGTCTTGAATAACAATTTGTCAAAAATAACAATCTTGAAGACATCTTTTTAATTCTACCAACAAATTTAAAACTAGCTTGCTTATCAAAAAATTGCTAAAATTCATGTGAATTAAAAGGCATTTGGTTTACTTACTATAATTCTATTTGTTTGTTTAATTATTTATTATTTATTATTTATTGAGACAGAGTCTCACAATGTTTTTCAGGTTGGCCTTGAACTCACTGTCTCAAACTTGCAGTGATCCTTCTGCATCCTCCTCAGCCCCTTCAGTGCTGGAATTAGAGACACACAGCACAACATCCAAGTAATTACTATACATTTTTTTTCTTTTTCTTTTTGCATCAGGGATCGAACTCAAGACCTCGCACTTGCAAGGCAGGCATGGTGTCACTGAGCCAAATCCCTTGTCATAGTTACTATAATTTTAACAGTTTTAATTTATGTCACTACTGATTTATACACAAAACCATTTGAATAGACACAACACACATATTCACATCCGTAGTACACATAAAATGTAACCCAAACATTGATAGCTTTCTTTTTAGAATTTTTATCATGACACAGAGAAATATAACAATATAAACCCACTTATTTGTAAAAAGTAGATTCATTCCAAATTATACCGAACAGAACAAGTTGTAGCTGTCAAATTATATAGCTGAATTTTAAGAGTTTTATTTACTTGGACAGGTAATTGTATGCATTTTGTAGACTCAATTTCTGGTCATGCTGTTCCAACAGCAACTTAGACCTTAAAAAACTCTCTATCCTCTTTTGTCTGTTTTTGGCCCAATGAGTTTAGAAGTTAACTTTTAAATACTCACATTTTAACTAGTAATCACTGGAATAACAAACTACCAAGCAATTCTGTATTTAATAAGAAAATTTTCTTTGTTTTGATTGCTAGTTTGATTTGCATTATTAATCAATATAGGTGGGAAATAGTTTAAAGAGGAGATTTTAAAAGTTGTTTTATGGAATTTTTCTTTTCATTTTTTTCCTGGCCCATGTGTTAGAAAAGGAATTTTTATGTCAGACAGAAATATTTCCTTATTGCTTTAAGTGCAAGATTTTCACATGGTGGAATTCAGCTATAGTTCCAGTGCTCTGGAAGGCTGAGGCAGGAGAATGGAAAATTAAAGTCCAGCCTGAACAACTTAACAACTTAGTGAGACCTTGCCTCAAAAAAAAAAAAAGTATGTGGGTGGGGGGGGGTTGGATTGGGATGTAGCTCAGTGCAAAGATCCTGGGTTCAAATCTCAGTACTTTCAAAAAGAAAAGAAATATTGGCTAAAGCATAAGATTTTATTTTTAGGCAGACTTGTTTTGAGGGAGTAACTTTCATAAACATTTACCTAACTCCTCTTCTGTGTCTAATCTTTCAATTAACACCTTCATTATTCTTAGTAATTGTTAATCATGCAAAACGGAATTTTCATTTTTAAAAAGTGATTTTTAAAATTTTTTTATTTTTATTTTTAATTATTTGTGTGTGTGTGTGTGTGTGTGTGTGTGTGTGTGTGTGCGCGCGCGCTCCAGGGATTGAACTCAGAACCTCGCGCTCATCATGCAGGAACTGTGTTGCTGAGCAACATCACTGACCCTCAAAAAATAATTATGAAAGCATCTATCTTTGCTGATGTAAATTGCAACAACATTGTTTGAAAACTTTTTTTTTTTTAATTCCCTATCTTGGCAAAAATGCCCTTTCAGAGATTTTAAGCTGCCTTCACCCTGTTGTCATTTTAATGTGCCTTTTTTTCAAATATCATCAAAAAAGTCAATTGATTCAAAACAAGAGAATAAAATAGTGAGATACATCCCGAGCTAAAGAGTCTTTTACATGTTAATCCTATCATTGCAGTTTAAGAATCAACTTTTCATACTTTTAAAAATAACATGTGAGAGAAGGTAACATAACGTAACCAACTGGATTCCTGGAAGGGGGGTTTTCTCTGCATGCTTTATCATTTAGAGATATCATTTTGTTTATTATCAGTGTCTTAAGAGAAAAGAAAAGTAATATCCATAAGCTTTGTCAGAGAACTTACATGTGCACGGAGAGGATTGTTTGATAAGTATATCTGACTTCTTTGGCTTGGTAGCTAGGTTTTTCTTGTGTGTCTTATTTGCATCTAAGATTTTCTCTACGTG
Organism: Fukomys damarensis; assembly: GCF_012274545.1. NCBI lineage: Eukaryota > Metazoa > Chordata > Mammalia > Rodentia > Bathyergidae > Fukomys > Fukomys damarensis. The sequence goes on from NW_022900936.1 coordinate 41,333,612, forward strand.
CAGGGAAGTCATCTTGCACCTGTCAAGTGCTCTAGTGGTCATTATTCCTATCCCTGATCACTTTCATACAGGAAATTTTACTTTTGGAGACCAAAGTCTCACAGGCTGTGGCAACCACCTTAAGTGATTTTATTTATTTATTTTTTTAGCAAGCAATCTTACCTCTCATATTTTTGTATTATTTTTATTGAGTTTATCGGTACATTTTAGGTATACAGTACAGTTACATTCATCACTGGGATCTTGTGCCTTTACATGACAGGTCTTGGTTCTCATTTTTTCCCCTTGTCCCTGCCCTCCCTTCATCCCCTCCTCCTTCCCCATTTACTAACTATGCAGAGCACATTGGGTAGTATGTTTGCCTTTGCCGTCAGAAGATTTTGAGAAACAATCAAGACAAAAGAGTTGATCAGTTATAGACATGTGTAACCCAACCAAAATGAAAGTGCACTGAAAGTGTAAATTAAGTACAAAAATAAAATAAAAGAACATGTTTAATCTTTATATTTTGATCTTTATTTATATGTTGGGTCTTACATAAGGTAAACCATGAAATATTTAAGTTTGTGTGTCTAATTTATTTGCTTAACTTTACGGTCTCAAGATGCATCCATTTTTCCTACAATTGACTCAAGTTTATCCTTACTGTGATATCCTAAAGGGCCACATGGAACAGGACAAGAGACATTCAGTTAAAACTGAAAGTTTCTGAGTAATTGTAAAGTATAATAGCAATATATCAAGATTGATTCATCAATTGAAATTTTATGGCATATATTTCAGGTTTACTAGTACTACAAGAAAAAAATAGATCCAAGATATAAGAAAACTCTTAGTAGACTATTTTAAATTTTTCTAAAACTCTACAAAGTCCTAAAATTTGTTTTAAAGAAATGAAAGAATGGAAAACGATATCATATAATCATTAACTTTTCTTTTACCATTAACTTTTTCCAAGCAAGAATAGTTATATTACATTACATAAAGTTTAAAATTCATTTTTTGGATTGTTAACATTTATGAATAAAGCTCAAAATATAAAAGTATATAAAACATAAGGATATTACAATTTGAGTTGTGTTCTTTATTCACTCTAATTTTTTTACACATTCTCAATTGAAATCAAGAAAGTATAATACATTAGTATATTATATTGAAATTCTAAAGGTTAGACTTCATAATGAAATACTCATTTCCTTATGTATTTCTCTTTTATGTTCTTACAATGCTTTAAAAATGCCTGGAGAGTACTCATTCAGAGAAAATAAAAAGAGAAATATTGGGAATGTGAAGCAAAATTGGTTATTGTATATGAGAGTTTAGAAAGGGTTCTATTTGCAGTAAGATATTTTGTGTGCTCCAAACCCAAGAAAAATTATTTAAATGTACAAGGCATGGGAAATATTTTTAAAAGTCAAAATATAAAAAAATAACCTATTCTCATTTACAATTATCATAATATATTTCATTGTAAATGTCACTGTGCTAAAAGTTATTTACACTGTAAAAAGAGATAATGCAAACCTTTGTATTGTGTCTTCCTGAGATTTTATGACATTTTGAAACATTTTCTTTTACAAGTTAGTTGAAAATTTGTTTGTTAAATATTTTAAAAATAAAAACATTTAAATTGTACAGATTTATGAATACCACATTATGTCTTTGTACATGTGTACACTGTGTAATATTTAAATCTTGTTAAATTCATTTATCTCCTCAAAAAGTTATCATGGTTTTCTGGAGAAAAATTCAGAAGCCTTTTCTTTTAGATGTTTTATTTTTACTGTACATTATCCATAGTCTCCCTGCTGTAAAATAGCACACCGGAGCCTCATCTTCATATTTAAAAATTATTTTAGCTTCGTTTTAATTAATCATTGGCAATTTTTCAAGAATTTTTATTGCACAAAATAAATAATAACAAAGAATAACTTGTGTGGAATGTACTAAGGTTAACATTTCCATTATAAGGTGAATATTTTTTAAATCAGATCAAGGTGTGGTGGGACACGCGTAGGTCCAGCTACTTGAGAGACTGAGGCAGAAGGATGACTTCAACTTCCATGTTCCTGGTCAGACTGGAAAACACAGCGAGACTTCATGGTAAAGCTAAAACCAACGCAAATATTATATTTTAATTTTATTCAATTCGCTTCACACATTATTGATATTTAAAGAAAGCACAGTAAATTTTCTTGAAGTATAGAAATTCTTTTCATATTAACTTTTGGCATAGCTGATTTCATTTTCTATTTAGAACTTTGGGATACTAACAGCAATCAAAATTAAAAGGAAAATTTAGATATTGTATAAAGTTTATGTTAATCATGGTGTTTAGAAACATTTCACATCAATCTTTTTGAGAATTTTAAAATTTTTTATTTATGATGTATCTGTGGAAACCTAAACAGCTTTAAAATGATATACATGATATATGCACACCCATGTTTATAGCAGCACAGTTTGTAATAGCTAAAACTTGGAAACAGCCCAGTTGCCCATCAGTTGGAGACTGGATAAAGAAGATGTGGCTTTTCTATAAAATGAAATACTACTCAGCCATAAAAAATGAGGAATTAGAGTCATTCATAGGAAAATGGATAGATATTAAGGATATACTCCTAAGTATAAATAAGTCACACATGTGTAAATACTGAATAATTTCTCTGGTGTGAAAAATTATAATAGTGCATAAGATCCTAATGGCATAATTGACCATGTGAAATAGGAAGAAAAGGGCTAAAGGTGTAGGGGAAGTGGGAAGGGTAGAGGAAAGGAAATAAGGGAAAAGAAAAAATATGAGAAAATGGAAATAAAGTATTTGTAATTAGGGAAGGGAGGAGGGGGTGAAGGGAGGGCAGGAATAAGGGGGGGAAATGAGAACCAAGATCTGTCATGTAAATGTACAAGATCCCAATGATGAATATAACTGTACTGTATACCTAAAACGTACCAATAAACTCAACAAGGAAAAAAAATCAACAAAATTTTTAAGGAACTCTTGATTGCCAGTCATTCCTGCACTTTCAAGTTTTTCTCTTTCATGTAATGACAACAGAAGGTAAAAATAAACTGTAAAATTATCTTTAAAACACAGTATAATTGCAGGAATATAAAACACATCAATGAGGACTAGAATTTCTCTATCTTCCAGGTATTCAAACTCACAAATTGAATATGGTCCCAATTAGCTACAACCCACATCTATTTCCGTAGAATGTCACCACTTTCCCAATATAAAAAGGAATGGTAGGGCTGGAGATATAGCGTTCTTCCACCACCTGGCTCGCAAGCACAAGGACCTGAGTTTGATCCCTGGTACCAAAAACAAATCAACCCCCCAAAAAAAAACTCAGTCACCCCAACCCTGCCCAATACAGAGACGGCTGCCACCAATCCCTCTTCATTTTTCAATAATAACTCATTGTGTTATTACAATGTCATTTACATTAGGAGAGACTTCACAATGCTTGCTTCAGTTGAATTGTCCACTGTGCTTTGCAAACTGCAACAATATTCTGAAGGTCTCTCATCCATGAGAACTTATCTACATACACATATTGAGACCTACCACCCACTTACTGTCACCTAGTTGAAGTAAATATGTTTCATTTTATTTTAATAATATCATTATAAAAATACAATGACATAATAAATCAGTAGTATATATACTCATATGAAAAATGCATCATAAAAATCCATTGGAATGCATAAATAAAGCTGAGATGAGTGTAGAGAAATGCGTCCTTATACACTGCACACCAGTGGATTCCTAAAGCCATGGATAATACACAACTCTTTACAGACTGTTTCCTGTGATACATACGTATATACAGTAACTTTTAATTTATAAATTAGACACAGTCAGAAGTTAACGGTGCTTTTTAATAAATGGGAAAATATAGCAATATGCTGGAATAAAAGTTATATAAATGCAATATGTCCCCCTCTCTCAAACTACCTTATTTTACTGTATTCACCTTCCTGTGAAACAAGGTGATACTATGTCTACAAGACAAGATGAGGTAGGGTAAACCATTAAACACTTATTCACACACTGTAGCTAAAACTTCTGCAATTTTTCTTCCTTTTCATTCATCATGAGTTCCTAGTGAGAAAATGTGTTCTTACCATAGATCTCATCATCTGATTTTTTTCTTTCCTAAAGAGAGAACTTTCACCTTTTCACTTAAAGTTTCACTAAACTTCTATTTAGTGTATCAAAATTTCCAGAATCATCTGTGCTTTGTGATTGTTATTAATCAAAATAAATGATACATAAACACAAGTTCGTCACACTATCACTGTCAAGACATATGATGATCAAGACAGCTACTTGGTTAACTAATAAGGAAGTGTTGTATGCATTGTGGTTACACTGGACATCAGGATGATTCATATGTCAGAACAGACAGAGCAGGATGTCATGAGTCTTCATCCTGTTACTCAAAATGGCACACAGTTTAAAAATGATGAATTATTTATGTCTGGAATTTTTCCTTCAATATTTTTTGCATTACAGTTGATTGTGGACACCTGAAACCTGGGAATAAGAAAATGTAGATAAACAAGACAATGCATAAATATAATCTATTCTTCTCCAAGATATCTTATAACTGGTAACATATAAATTCCTAACAAAGTACTGTGACAATCCATTGTGATCTAAGATTATTTTCTGATTCATTTAATTTAATCCATTTTATATTATTTTGTCAAGTTTCAGAAACAGAACAAATGAGTATAGTGTTTATCTAGTAAAATAAATATTTTTATGTAGCCAGAAAATTGCTTTTGAAAATTTATGGTTATGTTATAGAAAATACCACAAAGCGGTATAAAATGGTAGTAATTATTAGAGTATATCACAGTAAGATTGAGTTCTGATATTTGATAATACAGATTTAACTAAAGTATGAATAGTAATGATAAATAAGTACTGAACATACAATGATACTATATCAATTAGTCCTTTTACTGTTAGTAATAGTAATCTTGTTTATTGATTGGACAGAATATGGACATAAACAAGTTATGAAGAAAGGTTTATTTTGGTTCTTAGATTCAGGGCTTTCCGTTCATGGTCACCTGACTCCAAGGCAGAAGGGTGTGTTACAGCTCAGAAGGAAACAGGAAAAGGAAGAGAAACAAAGCAAGGGCCAGGGACCAGATGTAGACGCCCAGACTCTGCCTTAAGGATCCAGCGCAGCACACCCAGAAGTGTGCGTCAATAGATCCTAGGCATCTCTCAAGCCAATCAAGTTGATAACAAAGATTAACAGTCACACTGCTGCTGATGACTAGAACCAAAACAATGCGAACAAAAGTAAAGAATAATTTAAGCAGAGTTTTAAAGGTGCTCAAATTTTGTATTATGCCACAGAGATGCATTTTTTTCTATTATCTTTTCTCTTCCTCTGTATTTTATATTCAGACATGCTTCTCATTCATACTTTCAATTTTGTAGTAGTGAGAATTGCTATATCCTGTGTCACTTACTTTCAGTAAGAAAAATATGAGATTTAACAAAAATTAATACTCTGTCTTTTTAATCAGTTAGCAATAATGAAGCCTCATTTATTTGCCATACAGAAAAGATTCAGAGGTATAATATTGCCTATTAATCAAATATATAAATATCCCTTATGAGAGTTGCCTAAAACAATTTATATCTCTGTAAATATATAATTTCTTTCAAATTCACAAATCCTGATTTTCAAATTTAGTTTCATTAAATTGTTGATAAGGTTGAATTCCTTTCACAGAGAAAATGTTATACAACTATATTATTTAATTAAAGATGATTAGGCACCAAAAATGAAGATATATCTATATTCTTTGACTAAAGATAATATATATCTATTTATTGATAATAGAACAATGACTAAACATAGAGACAGTTTTTGTTAGGAAACAAGATCTTGGTAGTAAACATGCTTTTTTGGTATTAGAAAAATATAGCATTGTTGCTTTGTCCAAGAAAGGTGCCTTAATGGAGATAAAGAGAAAATTATGAGACAAAATCTGTAAGTCAAAAAAAGAAAGAAAAATATACAAGAAAGAATGAGTCAGAGCTGCAAAAACCAACAGGTCAGTTCTCTGCTACCACTTGGCCTCCTGGACTTTGACCTGCCATGGGAGCACACGGGACCAAATCCTTGAAGTTGGAAGGAACGATGACTCCTCTTAGACAGAGAAAAGCCTCTCACACACGTACTAGGCAAGCAGATGATCTGAGTCTGGACAGAAAGGAAGGTGCAGGTGAGTACGGATCAGACAGCCAAACTATCTCCTCAGACTATGGCTATGATGCCACTGAGTACTCGGGTATCATCCAAACAGAGCCCCCAAGGGGGAGCTTCTAAAGCTGGAAAAAGAGGAATGGCCTCCTCCCTTAGTTCTGTTCTTGCATCTGTGATGGAAGCATCCTGTGCCTCCACACACATGCCCGGGAATCCTTATGGAGGTTTTTCTGATGTCCACTACTCTGTATAAGCGTCTACTAGATTTAATGTGTTCCGTCCCTCAGTTCTGCTTCTGATACCTCCATTTCCTTTTTCCCTTTCTCCCTAAACATCTGTTTATCTAACCTATATGCTTCACACTTCATGTTACTCATTTTATTTTGTTTTCATTTTGAAGTGAAATCTCAGCTTCAGTCTTGTTTCCAATTAAATATCTTGTCTAGTGTTAACAGCACATGTAACGGGTTAAATTTAAAACAGGAATTAGTTTTGAGGGAAGCTTTTACTATATTTTTATTTCATTTGCTTGTACCTGAAAGAAATTTTATCTATTCTATTGAAATATTCTTGCTGCTGCACTGCAAAGCTATAGCAGATTTGAAAAGCTGTTGAGGGCAGAATTTTCTCCAATGTGAGAGATGTGCTTGGGTTTAAATTAAGAGCACTGCTCAAAACTGAACTGGGAAGGGAAACATTTTGCTTCTGCCAGCCCTCTCTTTTCCCCTGAAACCTTCTGCTTTTTGAAATCATACACTTTAGCTGTAGGGGTTGGACACTATCAGTATCTGCCTCTGGTCTAGAAGGGACATCCGAAGTCTTCTTTGCGATCTGTTGTATTTTTAATGGACTTTTTTTTTCTAATGGGTTTTTGAAATCTCATAGCTATTCAAGCTTCACTCCCAAAATTTTAAGAATTGTAATCAGAAGGTTAAATTGAATTTTCTCTTGGTAGAATTACCACCCAATGAAAGCTAAGCCAGCAGGACAAATCATTGAGTGTTCTCTTAAGAGAAGGATGCTGATCACCTGTTCAAGGTAGCTTCAGCATCTCTTCCACCGATATCACCTCTGCCTATATCAGAGTTTCCTTTCCTTTCTTGTCCCACTTCCTTCTCACCCTTTGCTGCCTATGTAGTAATATGATGAAAACATTACTGCTTTGTTTCCCAAATCACCCATGCTCAACTCACCAACACCCTAAACCAAGTTCAAGTTTTATTATTATATATTATTTATATATATTATATTTATTATCATCTGAGTGCTTTATGTTGGCTTTCCTGAAGTAAAGTATTGAGAAACTTGGGTAATAATGTAAGCAGTGGATAATCCCGTTAAAAATTGCAGTTTTATCATTTTTATCCTGAAATAAGTTAAAATCATTGCCTTAAAGAGGAGGTGTCAATAAGGGAAAAGAAAAAATTTTGAGAAAATGAAAAAACAGAAATAAAGTGTTTGTAAATGGGGAGGGGAGAAGGGGGTGAAGGGAGGGCAGGGACAAGGGGAAAAAATGAGAACCAAGACCCGTCATGTAAAGGTACAAGATCCCAATGATGAATGTACTGTACTGTATACCTAGAATGTACCAGTAAACTCAATGAGAGAAACATAAATTTATAAAAATGAGGAGGTGCACATTTGTCTGGCTGAGTTTATAAGACAGCTGCAATGCAGGGATAGAGTGACAGAATTGAGTAGAGAGGTAAGAGATGATTGTCATAGGTGATGGGATCTGGGCTGGATAGAAAAGAAAAATGAAGACTCAATGAAATAACACATAAAAAGGAATTGGTGATCTTGATAAAACAGAAAAAATGGCTACTGACATTGACAGCATGAGAGATCAGCAAAAATGGGAGATTATATTAAAGAAGTGCAATATTGATTTCAGAGGAGAAAAGGTACTGGAAAACGAAGTCTGAGTTGTGACCATGGTAATGAAGTTGCTAACCGAGTATATGAACAAAGACCACTCAGATTTGACTAAAATATGTGCAAGTTTTGATCTTCTTTAGCATAGCTGAAATTTAATCCAATATTGCAATATAATGGTTCAGTAAGCGTTAATTTTTTTTTATTGAGTTTATTGGTACATTTAGGGATACAGTACAGTTACATTCATTGTTGGGATCATGTACCTTTACATGGCAAGTCTTGATTCTCATTTTTTTCCCCTTACCTCTGCCCTCCCTTCACCCCCTCCTCCCCTCCCCATCTACAAACACTTTTGACCTAATCTCAGTTTCTCCACATTGCATTTTTCAGTAACAAATACAGGAATATTAAAGTTAGAGGAGAGTTCTGTATCTACAGTAATTGCAGAAAGAAGAGACAGGAAAATAGATGTTTTATTCCAATTAAATCTTTTTAGGATGGATTTTTAAAACCACCAATTAAGACAAAACCCATAATCCTCTTAATCAAAAAGAAAAGAAAATGCTTTGATTATCTGAAAACTATTCTAATCAGTAATATTACTGAAACTTTTCTGATTAATATCACATTCAAATGATTATTAATAAGGACCAATGCAATATATTAACATAAGATTTTAATAGATTAAATTCAGCATATTCTCAGATTCTCACATATAATGAAATTTTTATGACTTAAACCTGGTAACATGAAATTTATTTAGATTCAAATGCTAACATATATTATAAAAACTATTAGTAAAATAATCCTAGGATATATATATATATAAATATTTACTTGTAATATGTTCCATTTACTAGATATGAGCAGAATGATGGTAACATACTTTTCCAGTTATATCAGTCAAGAAACTACAAATACTTTAACATATAATTTCTAATTCCACATGTATTGAGAAGATCTTCTATGTCTATTATGCAATTTACTCATGTATTTCACATAATAAGATTCATGGTCACAGATCAGTTTTCCATTGTAATGCAATTCTGCTGTTTATACTCAGACCCTGTTATCTGCTGATATCCAGCATTTCTAGAAACTAAGTTTGATGAAGTCTTGGATAGTTCTAGATATACAGGAGTCCAAGTTAGGAGGACACAGGCACAACAAACTTGACTTAATATTAAGTCTTGTTTTCTGAGTTGAAAAGAAATGTTGTGTCCAATACAAAATCTATCATACAGGTTTAACACTTGGCTTATACCTCAAAGGATTTATCTATCATTTCTGTGAAAGCCAGGAAATAGGAGTCTGAAGCTGAAAAAAAGATATTGTACTAAACTTCTTAAAACCTGAGGATACCAAAAAGAACTCTTTTGAGATCTTTCTAATAATGTAATACAAAAAGGAGAAAAAAAGAATGCTTTCCCACATATTTTTTCAAGATAGACTAGGCTGGTCTATGGAATGAATAAGCACAGCAATCACTCTGGTGTAAATTGGGGAGTAGTTCTCCAATCTATAGTTACCCTTGCATCACGTCATGCCAAATGTCACAATGTCAGGGAAAGAATTCTGAGGAGGAACTAGCTCTTGAGTGCTGTGGCATCTAATGCCTTCTGTCACTTCCAGTTATAATCTCATCTTGTGACATAATCACAGAATTTCACTTAATTCCATGAGAGGCTGAACAGACAACTGTTCTCAGGATCCCAGAAAAACCTTCTAAGAAAAGAAAACAGATTTGATTAAGTTGGAGCACTAATGTTGCCCTGTATGCGCTTCATACCAACCTATCATTTTGGTGCTGATTAATGTCTACTTAGTGTGTAAGCAGCGCTTCCCATATACCATTATTTTGGGAGGCTGTGAGAGAAGTTAAAGTGCAAAACTGAGTTGCAATTGAGTAAAACCTGAGCTTCATAACAGGAACAGCCATCTGTACAGGAGGAGGGAACTTTACCCATCCGATAGGAGAGCAGCCCAGAAAAGGGAAGCTGTGACATATGGGGTGTGTTCCATGACAACCATTACTGTTATTGCAATTTTAAAGGCGCAGCTTCTGATGAGAAAAGCAGTAACTAAGTTTACCCATGTTTATTTCACAGTTTCTCTTATTTCTACTTTCCTTTCATTTTCTTTTTGAATTTTGAATTTTTGAATTTCAAATTATTTAGTCACTTTTTTAGAGCAAAAAAAATTCTTTATTAACCATTAATTTTAATACATAGATTAAGCAGGAGTCAAAATTAGCAATTATTAATGTATTCTACTAGCATCCTCAACTTTAAAATACTCCACATAGAAGGCTAGTTATCTTACAGTACTAGACACTTTCAGAAAATACAATTTTTTTTTTTTTTTTCATACCAGGGATAGAACTCAGGTCCTTGTGCTTGCAAGGCCGGCAGCCGAACCACTGAGCTAAATCCCTGGCCAAATTTTGACTTTGCAACTGTTTTTGCTGAATCTAAAATGACATTAAAAAATTGAAAAAAAAATGTTATTCAGGACAACAAATAAATTTCTATCAATTTCATTTTTTATGTTTATTTGTGTCATAGTCAAGAGCTGCTATGATTTTGGTGCATTTTATAAATTTTCTAAGTTTCAATTTGATCCATCAAAATACAGATTTACAGCTCTGGTAAACTTTTTTGTGGCATTTAAGAGAGATGAATTATTTAATATATTTTTAATAATATATAAAAGGAAAAAAAACCAATGTTCTCCATTATCTAGTCCTTTACACTTACTTTTAAATCATTCTAAAAATGAAAATTTTGAAAGTATATTTTCTAATCCTTAAAATTTTAATTCAGAGTACATTTCATTTAAGTTTAAATGCTTATTAGAAGGGTCGGGAATTTGGCACTGTGCCTGCCTTGCAGACAAAAGTTCCTGAGTTGAATCTGCAGTACAAAAATAAAATGCTTATTAGATATATGTTCTGAATTATATATATGCAACACGATCTTTTAGAACATTCCTATTGACATTTTTTGTGCTATTCATACGATACAGAAAGGTATCAATGAGAATTTAGATGCACATGCGGAAAAAAATTATTATTAGGAAATAAGTAATAATAAATCAATGGTCCTTAATTTAATTTAAGTAAAATTCAATCACATGGACAAATTTCTGTCTTAAAATGTATAAAAGCAGTCAATATAATCATTTTGTGCTATTTTTACAGATTAGTTAGTATTACATTTATAATAAAGCTAATCTAATTTATTTAGCAAGCAAGCTTTAGAAAAATAATCCGTGAGGGGCCAGGGATTTAGCTCAGCGGTTCGGTGGCCTGCCTCGCAAGCGCAAGGACCCGAGTTCCATCCCCGGTACCACAAAAAAAAAAAAAAAAAAAAAAAAAAAAAAACAGTGATATTGTTTTCTGGGTTAAAAATTGCCTAACAAAATTCTCTTATATAGTTTTTTTAACATAATGGATAACACACCGATATAATATATAGGTACTCTCTAGAGGTTTCCCCTAGCATTTTCCCACTGGTGTAATGAGAGAGTAAGAATTATCAATGTTATAGGTTAATCATAAGATTGAAAGTAATTTTGACAACGCTAATTCTGAGTAATTTTCACGGATAATAAATGTCACCAAAAAGACACATTGAATAATTCATCGAGGCCCACACAAGTATCACTATTGATACATTAAAACAAAAGATACACAAACACATAGAATTGCATTTTTTTGCATGGGTTAGCAAAAAAATGCCTTCCTTTGCCAGCTTACAACTTGTGAATCATGTTTAACTGCTAATTATAACCAATACTTGTGTGAACTAATAAAACTTGAAGCTTACTAAATGGTCTCATTAGAGGCACTTCTATAAGGTGATACTACAACTGACATTTATTTAAAATGGCTGTTTCCCTGTATTACCTAAAATTGGCTATTTCCCTGAAAGTTACCTTCTGTTAATCATCCAGACTTGCATTTTACCAGTCTATGGCAGAGCATCCAGAAAGTAGTTAGTTCCTCCCTGCAGGCTAAAAGTGTACCCATGAGGTCAATATTCTCTCTCTCATATTAGTGAAATTATAAATAGCAACTTCTTGTGTTCACCTTTTAGGATCTCTCTCCCTATTATTTTATTGTTTATTGGTACATTTTAGGTATACAATACAGTTACATTCATCATTGGGATCTTGTACCTCTACATGACTTATTTTGCTTCTTATTTTTTCCCCATTCCCCAGCCCTCCCTTCACCCCCTCCGCCCTTCCCTGTTTACAAAGACATTGTTTCCATGTTTTTCCTTTTCTCTTAATATTTTCTTTTCCGTTTTTACCTTTCCCCTACTCCTCCCACTTCCCTTAGTCTTTTAGACCTTTTCTTCCTATTATACAATATCAATTGTACATTTTGATCCTTATTTACACTTTTAGTTTTCCACACCAGAAAAACTATTTGGTATCTACACATGTGTTTCTTAATTTCACTAAAGAGTAAGGCCTCAATGTGCATCCATGTAGTAATAAATGACTCTAGTTTCTCATTCTTTATGGCTGAGTAGTACTCCCTTTTGTTAAAAAACCACATCTTTATCCAGTCTCCAGTGGATGGGCAATTGGGCTGTTTTCAAATTTTAGCTGTTACAAACTGTGCCACTATAAACATGGGTGAGCATAAATAAATCACTGTGGTATGATTCTTTTAATTCTTTTTGAAAGATACTCAGAAGATGGATAGACGGGTCATATGGGGCCTCTAATCCTAATTTTTTAAATCTTTATTAAATTTATTGGTACATATTAATGTACAATACAGTTACATTCATCATTGGGATCTTGTACCTTTACATGATGTATCTTGATTCTTATTTTTCCCCATTGCCGTCCTCAGCCCCTCCACCCTCCCCTGATTACAAAGATATTATTTTCATTATTTTCCTTTTCACATATTTTGCCTTTTACCATTTACCTTTCCCCTACCCCTGCCACTTCCTCTACTCTTTTATATTTTTCTTCCCATTGCACAATATAAATTATACATTTTAATCCTTCTTTAAACTTCTACTTTTTCACACCAGAGAAACTATTAGGTATTTACACATTTGACTTATTAATTTCACTTAAAAGTATGGCCTCAATGTTAATCCACTTAGCTATAAATCTCTCTAGTTTCTCATTCTTTATGACTGAGTAATTTTCCATTTTATAAAAAGAACCACATCTTCTTTATCCATTCTACAGCTGATGGGCAATAGGGCTGTTGCCAAGTTTTAGTAAAACAAACTGTGCCACTATAAACGTGGGTGAGCATATATCACTGTGGTATGATTCTTTTGGGAAAATAACCAGCAGGGGAATATCTAGGTCAAATGGGACTTCTAATCCTAGGTGTTTGAGGTCTCTCTATATTGATTTCCACAGTGGTTGTACCAGTCAGCACTTGCACCAATAATGAAGAAGCGTTTCTTTCTTCCCTCAACCCTGCCAGAATTTGTTATTGGTTGATTTCTTTTTTTTTTTTTCCTCATTGAGTTTATTGGTACATTTTATGTATATAGTACAGTTACATTCATTATTGGGATCTTGTACCTTTACATGACTGGTCTTGGTTCTCATTTTTCCCCCTTTCCCTGCCCTCCCTTCACCCCCTCCTCCCCTCCCCACTTACAAACACTTTACTTCCATTTTTTCATTTTCTCATTTTTTTTCTTTTTCCCTTATTACCTTTCCCTACCCTTCCCACTTTCCCTAAACCTTTAGAATGTGGGGAAAAAATGTACCAGCTGCTCCTCAGAAAAAGGACTATTATCTAGAATATATAAGGAATTCAAAACAATCAGTCCCCCCAAATATAAAGACCCTATTCAAAAATGGGCATCTGAAATGAACAGACATTTCTCAGACAAAGAAGTAAAAACAGCAAGTAAATATATGAAAAAATGTTCCACATCACTGGTCATTTGAGTGTTGATTTCTTGATAGCAGCCATTCTTTTTGGAATGAGGTGAAATCTCAGTGTTGTTTTCATTTGCATCTCTTGAATGACTAGTGATTTTGAACATTTTTTTCATATTTTTATTTCATGCTTTTACTTCTTTGTCTGAGAAATGTCTTCTCATTTCAGATGCCCATTTTTGAATCGAGTATTTAAATTTAGGGGGCATGATTTTTTTGAGTTCTTTATATATCTACATAGTAGACCTTTGTCTACACATGTATATATTTTTAGTACTTAAATCATAGTGAACATATTTAGCCTGGCCATATTTATCTTGTTTATGGTGAAAATATTGAAAATCTTTCATTGTAGCTTTCTTGAAATATACAGTATATTATCATTATCTATCACCCTATAGCATAATGGTGACCCTAGTCTTCTATATAATACCCACTGATCAACCTTTTCCCATCTTCCCCTCTACCTTGGAGCTTTCATTGGTGAAATGAAGATGAGATGTATTTAAGAAATATGTTTTTGAACTTCTAGCCTAGCATATTCTCATTCTATTCTATTATGTTATTATCTATACATATTTATTGCTTCTTCCTGTGTGTAAAACATTATTAAAGGCATTAAAAGAAATTTTTAAAACTTGAATAAATGTTTGTTTCCTCAAGAAACATTAAGATTCACAGAATAGTGAAGTAAGTGAAGAGATAATTATGGGACAAAACAAACAATGATAAGTCTAGTAAGTATGGCAAAACGAATGTAAAAATGAAAGTACCCATTTACTTTTGAAATAAAGAAAAAATGATCTGAAATATTTTTGAAATGTATCTAATAATTATGAATTTGAACATCTTTATAAAAACGGACAAATAATTTTCTTGTCTCCACAAACACCATATTTATAATTTTAAATTTCTTGTTGAATACATCTAATGTCATATCTCCCTGTCCTCCTGGCACCATTTTCTCAGGAAAACTTGCCTAAAAAAAGTCATTATTGATTTTCTTTTATAAACTATTTTCTTTCTTTTGGGTTTTTTTTTGTTTGTTTTTTTGTTTTTGTTTTTGTTTTTTTTGAGACAGGGTCTCATTATGTAGTTGAGACTGACCTGGAACTCACTATGTAGCCCAGGCTGGTCTCAAACTCACAGTGATCCTCCTGTCTCAGCCTCCCAAGTGCTGGGATTACAGGTATGCACCACCATGCCCAGGTTCTGTACCTTATTAATTAAAATTGATTTTCCATGCTGTCATGCATTGTCATAGGTATTATTTCCCTATGTACCTTATTTTAGTCTGATTTTATTCTATGCCCATGGTTCCCCCTTTAAGACTCTACCATGTTGTACTTCAGTCACCCACTTCTGCCTTTCAAAACCACCTAACATACATATTACTTTGGAAAGCTATCTGAATTAGTTTTCTCATCCCTGGGATGAATTAACTGACAGCCACAATTTGAGCAAGGGTTATTGCTGGCTCAGTTTCACCGGCTTCCATCCACGATCAGCTGGCACCAATATGGAAACATCATGGGGGAACAGCATGGTTGAACACAGCTGCTTAGCTTACACTGGGAAGCAGGGCAGGAGACCAGCACCTGAGAGTAAAGAGCTGGAGAAGCAGATAATGTTCACAGTGTCATGCACATGTGACATGCTCTGACATGGCCAGGAGTATATTTCACTAATCTCTCAAGCCAATCAAGTTGATAATCAATTTAATCTCACACTATCCTATTTTTTTTAACCAAAATGGATGTCAGGTAATTCAAAATCTATTTAGTTAATAACTCTTTATTCTATTCAATGTTACACTATTCTGTTTGCCAGTTTTATTATTGGCCCCATCAGATATTAATTTGATGAAGATAGAAAATGTGAATGACAATTCCTTGTGCATATTAGTTGCTTAATACATATTTTTAGATTAAATAAATGATGAAACTGTCTCTCTTGAAACTGAAGGATAATGTGTGAAGCCATCAAAAAGAGACACCAAAACATGTTAGCCTCTTTAACAGTCTACATTACATAACAAATATAATAATAAATAATTGATTATGTTATATAGAGTTTCTTTAATTTGAAAATATTTTCTGTTGGTGATTCTTTATAAAACTATGATTTGGTAAAATAATGGTGGTCTTGGTTTTCCTAAAAATAGAAAAATTTCAAATGAGCTTCAAAATTTTCTTCAGGCCCCAACAAATATAAGAATTTTAGAAATTTTAAAAGTTTGTATTTACTCTTTTACAACAAAAATGTTGCAACATTATTAGCTCTTCTATTTCTCACCAGAATTCCACCAGAACTTGCAGGAAAAGGTTAAGATTATTTATAAATTATTTTATCCTCCAATATTAGTAAGAATTTAAGGGGGAGCAGCTATTTAAGAAAAAAAATTGACATTTTAAAGATTTCAACTAGAAGCACTGCCAAAAGGAAAAAAATTATGGGATCATAGAACGCTAGCAAAAATGTCAATTTGCCTGTTTCAGTGTTTTATACATTTGTTAGCAGCAGTGCCAGGATATTGTCTCACAATGGAAAAGAATAAATTATGCTACCATTATCTGAAATATATGGGCCCCCACAGACTGGGCTTTCCTTTGTAGATCTTGGTGTGCTGTGTTCTCAGTTAAGCTCATAAAGCATGGACCTGTCAAAACAGCTTATGATTAGTAGAGAAGTATATTTGGGATAGTTCAAGGGGAAGGAGGGTTGTTTTTTATCCAGTGTATAGATTATATTTCAGAGGAAAATAACACCAGAAGCAATAAAATTATTACTGCATGGTGTTATACAATGTATTTTTTTTTGGGGGGAAAGCAGGCTCATTCATTAAATTAAGGGATTTAATCATTTTAAACATATTTATAATTTTATGATATTATTATAGCAATATAAAACATAAAAGCTTAAATTACTAAAGTTTTAGTGTATAAAAAAAGAAGCAGGAAAAATATATATTTTTTCTCAGCTTGTGATCTACCCACTATGAGACATTATAGTGAAATAACTACATCCATAAAAAAATCATTATTCAGTCATTCTTACACAAATATTTCAGATGAAATGATGAGGAATATAATAGAAAGTAACTCAGAATAGAGGGTAGGTGAGATCAGGGGAGATAATCTTATCTTCTCTTATAGAGAAATAGTATATGAAGTGAAAAGTCAGCAACAGATTGAATTCTCCAAAGGCAAGAGCTCTGTCATAAGCAGTGGTTAAGATCCCAGGATTTAGAACTCACACAACAGAGAGGTGTATTGAAGACACTCATTCTTTGATTTACTAGTATTTATTGAATACTTACTAGGCTTATTTCATTTTTTAAATTAGTACAAAGTAAAGCTAATAAAACAAAAAAAATGATTAGAACTAAAGAAAAAGTAGGCAAACATATACATATGTATTTATGTGTGCCTGGGTATGTAATTTAGTTTATATACATTAATATTATCTAAAACTAACAGTACTGTAATAAGATAGAATTGGTTAAAGGAAAATTTGGCTTCATTGGATTTTATGAATTGAGAGCACTTAGGGAGACTAAAATGGGTAAAGCAGGTAACAATGTTGCACATTTCCTTTCTCTTTCTGTAAATGACAGCTCAACAGTGAATTTTCCTATTGGTACTTAAAGATAAAATCATCAGTAGAAGTTGACCCTAATATTTTGTCTTTCCAACAATCACAGAAAAAGTTTCACTGGATGTCTTCAGAGACAAAGGTACCAATGTCTGGCGTCTTCCACCTGGTCCCATCCCAAATGACTCTTACCAAACCCCAACTCCAAAACACTAGGAAGGTCCAAGCAGTGTCCTCTGCCCATAAATCTTCAAATATGCCTTCCCTCAAAATTTTAATGCTTACTATTTCTTACATTTTCTTTTATATTCATGACACCTAAAAGTGATGACTTCTAATTGCAGCTCTGTGATATTTTACCATTCCCTTTTAAAAAAATATTTCCCTTTAATTCTTCAATCTTTCTCTATGTTCGCCCCTCTGTTTCACATGCACACCCCTACTCTTCCTCTCTCTCAAACACACACCTACACAATCACACTTGTGCGCTTTCCACAAGCCATCCATTGTCTTTATTTGATTCACCAGTAAAATAATAAGCCGTTTATATTAATCCCTTCTATATCTATTTTTAATTCATGTTGATACCTTTAAAGTCATTTTTATATGACTGATCCTAGCAGGTTTAAACAACTTAAACAATTCTGGAAACATTTTCATTGTCCATCAAAAGGAAATGGCTAAACAATGGGATATATTATTACAGAGAAAACAGGAATTCAGAAATAAGAAAGGATGAATTATTGTTGTATACAAAAATGATCCAATATAAGAAACTATTATTTTAAGCACACTATTAAATAAACTATATAGTACTAGAATATTAACAGAGAGTAGATCATTAGAATTGAATAAATATTCAGAAACATACCAAAGTACACATAGAAATTTATCATATAGCATATGATAAAGGTGCCATTTGGAGTTGCTAAGGCAACAAAGGACATTTTAAAAAGTGATGCAGGGACAAGTGTTTAACCACTTGGAAAAAGATAAAATTAGATTCATACTTCACCACCATACTTGAGAACTGAATTCCATTATATCATTGATCCAAAATTTTGTTGAAATATTGTCATACAGTTAATACAAGAAAACATTTATGAACTCCTCTTTAATCTCAGCGTAAGGAAAAGACATTCTAACCTTAATTCTAAAGACAAACACAATAAAATATTGCTAATTTTACCTTAAAATAATAGCAAACTTTAAAGCAAATAAAACACCACTGTGTGCTAATCTGCTTTCCATTACTATAACTAATACTTAAAATAATTACTTTAAAAGGAGAAAAGCAATTATAAGGAGAGAAATAATTATAAGGAGAAAAGATTTCCTTGGCTCACAGTTTTAAAAGGTTTTGCCCATAATTGGTTGATTCTATTGCTTTTGGGCAAGGGAGCAAATCATGTTGGGATCATGTAATGGAGCAAAAGCATCCCCTCATGACTGGAAAACAGGAAGGGCTGGGATCACACCACCGTCTGCCAGAGCATGCACCCAATAACACTATTCTCTCTTGTAAGCCCCAGTCCTTAATGTTCCACCACTTTCCAGAAGTGACACTCTGTGTTGCAAGACCTTGTCGGATAGACAGAATTTTGGGGGCCACGTTGATCCAAACTAAAGCACACTATAAATAAAATCAAATTGATAAATTATAGAAGAATATTTGTGATTTATACTATATATTAAAGGCCAACCAAATATATAAAGAATTTTTAAAAATTTGGGACACTGACCTGCAAAAAGTAAGAAATTAAGAAAAACAATACGGAAATGTTCACAGTAAAGATATAAAACCAGCACTTTAAAACTTGTAAAAATATTCATCCTCACCCATAGTTAGAGAAATACAAATTAAAACCTCATTAAAATATTATTTCCCATTTATCAAATTAGTAAAATGAAAAAGAATGGCTTTGGTGCCTTGTTGATTTTTTTCAGTAGGAATATAAATACTAGAAGTCTAGTGGAGAGGAATTCTCTTATAAACTAAACTTACTTCATTTACTTGTGATTCAGAACTTCCATTTCTAGAAATTGACTCTGTAGGTTCACTTCTTAGAAGACAAAAATGTACTATCCCAATGCTTCCCAATTTACCATTATTTACAATTACAAATTTTTGCAATAATCTAGATACCCATTCCTGAAAGAGTAGATCAATATACTATGAAACTGAAACACTAGCATGTGATGCAGCAGAATAAAGCTCTATGTGCAAATATATAGTGAGGTTTTTAGTATATTGTTAAAAAGAAAATGATAAAGTGTTATATGTTATATGGCTGCTTTCACATAAAAATAACTAAGAAAATAGAGCATCTGCTCACTTAGTAACAAAAAAGGAAAATAAAATGACAGGAAGCATAAATCAGAAAATAATAAAAATAGTTAAATATAATACAGTGTGAGGAAAAACTAGGTAGAAACAGAATTGTAAAAAGTTTAGGTTATCTTTGCTTTACTGAAGTTGGTTAATGATAGTTTTTTTCTGTGCAAGACAAGATCAAAATTATTAATTTAAGGTGTTTCCTCTTCCTCTTTTCATCTTCTAAAAAAGGTTACATATTTCAAATTATGCGTAAAATTTTTCTTCCACATTTTGTGCCTTTAATGCATTGTTTAAAAACTGTTGTCTTTCCTGAGACATTTTAGACTTTACTTTCTTTCCTGTTTTCTGGAAGCCTCAGTTCTTTCAGGGCTCAGAGCTATACCTCTCTTAATAAGATACCATTGCTTAGTCCTTAAAATCTGAGGCTTTGGCCCCCTATGCAGGTGGTACACACCTCTAGTCCCAGGACTAAAGTGGTTGAGGCAGGAGTTCAAGGCCAGAATGAGCTACATAGTGAATTTAATGCTAGCCTGAACAACATAGAGACCATATCGGAAAAATAAAATAAGATAACAGAAAATAAAAACCTTTGGACTCACAGAGTCCTGAGATGGAATTCTAACCATTATTTGAGTTCTTTGTTGTTTTTTTTTTAACACTATGTTTTGAAGAAATATTTTTTAAAAGTGTAAATTATCTATCCTCAGAAAAAAAACAAAAACTCCAAGTAAGTAGTTTCCAAGTTTTTCCAAATCCCTTGCATATTTTACAGAGAAAATGTGATCACTAAATAATTGCTGGACTGTTCAGTTAAATTGGTTGAATGCTATTCAATTATGTATATTAATATTTTTACACATATATGTATCACCTTGATAATTTTTGCCCTGCCCATTGCCCCCTTTCACAGATCCCCTTTCTGTCACGAAAGCTCCCACCTCCATATTTCCTATCATCCATTTATTTATTTATTTATTTATTTTTGGTGCTGGGGATCAAATTCAGAACCTTGACCTTGCAAGGCAAGAGGTGAGCCACTGAGCTAAATCCTGGCTCTATTTTATTCTTTAATTTATTTATATTTTGGGTTTCTCATATAA
The DNA here is from genome assembly GCF_012274545.1 of Fukomys damarensis. Taxonomy (NCBI): domain Eukaryota; kingdom Metazoa; phylum Chordata; class Mammalia; order Rodentia; family Bathyergidae; genus Fukomys; species Fukomys damarensis. The sequence goes on from NW_022900936.1 coordinate 41,354,698, forward strand.
GAAAAAAGTGATATTAACTATTTGTGTCTGATTTATTTCACTTAGTATTATGGCTTTAAAATCCATTCATTATATGCAAACAATTTAAACTTATCCTTCTCTTTATGACAATTTTTAAATGTATTTATTTTAATTTAATGATTTGACCAAAAATGCGACAATTGGAATAAACTTTAGGTGTAAAAAGCCTATAACAACTGCATTCAGGACATGTTTTAAAAAGAGCATTGGACTGTGCAGTGTACTTAACTCCGTGGTTCCAGTTCGATCCCTGGTACCAAAAATAAAAAATTTTAAAAAGAATTTTGGACTGAATGTGTAGTAAAATTAACTTACAAAAATGTTTAAACTTTACTTACTTAGTTGTAGGCTTTTTAAAAAAAATCACTTATTTTACTGAAAGAAGATTGAAATCTAAGAAATTATAATTTGCATGTATATTTATTTCAGAAAATCCTTCATTCTTATGTAAGTAGTGAACAAAACTTGCCAAAGGATATGTCCATCCTGAGTAGATCACTTGGCTACTATGCATTCTTTAAAAACATAAACTGTTTTAAATATTTTAACTTTTAAATCTATTGCAATTAATAAAATCCCTTTTAGTAAGTGAGCAGTCACTTGACAACCGAGATTATTTTTATGAACATTTCATTTTTATCTGTCTTACATTTCTGTTCTTCACACAAATTATAATTTCAAATGATCATAATTCAGAATTTGACTACTAAAAAGTAAGCAAAGTTGATTTAAGTGGGTCAGCAAGATCTTTGTTCAATGCAGCATGTATTCATAAAGCTTCCTCAGGTTCAAACTATAAATTCTGAAGTATATTCTCATTATTTGTAAATTATATTTTCAAAAAGAATCCCAGAATTGTTACATATTTATGATGACCCAGATATCAATATAAGATTACATTTACTATTTAAAATGCAGAAAAGTGAACTATTCCATAATCTATCTTTCAGTGCAATATCAAAAGAAAAGGTTAATTCACATAACTAAAGGGAAAAACTAACTGAGATGACAATGGTGTTTTATCTAAAAAGTTCAAGTCTTAGATGACATTTATTCAAACTCAGTTGTGCAAAGAATTATTTTTTTAGCAATTGTTCAGGTAACCATTCCAATAATCTGTGTTAACTGATTACAGCATTTTGCAAGTGACCACACGAATGCGTAAGTTATGAAAAGATTAGTTTTTCATGTAAAAGTTGCTTCTACATATTTGTAGTGCTACATATTTCCAAAGTGTTTCCTGGTTCTTGGAAGAAACATAATCAAATATTGTAGCATAATTCACTTAGAATAACATAAAAATTATTTTTCTTTATTTGTAGCTACCTGGTTCAACTAAAATACCACTCAGAAACACACTGGTTCCCTAACGTCTATAAAGTTAGCAATGTGTCACTTCACATTTCAAGTTATAGACATGAAATCAAATTGTTTGATATAACAGACTATATACAGTAAGATAATAACATATTGTTTGACATCAAACTATAATCTAAGGATAATGTATAATTTATGATATGATCAGAAGTTGAAAAACATTTTGAATTTTAGACAAATTTAAATAATTATGTGTATATGCTATATGTGTGTTTCAATACATAATTTCAGAATATTTGTGAACTGAATTCTGTGGGTGATTGATGGGAGCACACTATAGTTTATCCTGAAATGAAGTTTATCTTTGTAAATGGGAAAACAAATTGGACATGAATAAAATAATCACTTCTCAGTCATAGAAAAGGTCTTCAAAACTTTTGTCCCCCACCACTCCAAAATAATTTCAGTAAGTTTAACAAGTTTTTCTTGAAAACTACATTCATATCATTATTGTATAGAATATAATGTTTAAGTATTGGTATAAACTTATGATCTGCAAACCTTAATCATGTAATATGTAAATGGATATTGAATTATGTGACTTTGTGTTATAAAATAATAACTATATCATATAGCAATTATTAAGAAACCTAACAAACATGACAAGTCATATGCCTGTAACAACATTATGAGATTAATTCCACTTACAGTTACCAAACCTTCAGCAATTAGCTCTGAGAGGAATCATCCTGATTTTGCAAAACAATAATAATGTGACTTCAAGTGGAGATATGTAGATTTTGCATAGATTTAATTATGATATAGTATGAATTATGTTCCCTCAAATCTTATGTAGCTGAGCCTTAAGCTCAGGTGCTCACAATGTGACTGTATTTGGAGATAGGGCCTATAAAGAGGTCTTTCAGTCAAAATGAGCTTGTTAGCATAGAGCCTAATGCAATATAACTGATCTCATAAGAAGAGAAAATTCTGAAAAGACAAGTGCTGATAGATGCTATTACAATAAGCAGATGGCAAACTAAGTAGAGACAGCAACAGAAACCCGTACTGCAAGCATCATTATTGTAGACCTTACGTTCAGAAGAGAAAGAAAATAAATGTCCATTGTTTAAGCCAGCTAGTCTGTGGCACTTTTGTTTAGAGACTCTAGCAGATAATTCCAGGAAGACTTTTATTCAGAGAAGATATTTTAGCAGAGAAAAACCATTGTGCAGTGGCTTTGAGACAACCAGAGTGTGCTGAGCAGAAGAGAAGAATAAGAGTAATCTAAGTCAGGGAGGACAGGAGGGGCCAGACAGCACCTGCAAAACAGTCTGCCAGAGGAGGTGACAAAAGCAAAAGCACATTCATGACTTTGAATTTTTCTTCTCTTTTGTTTTCTGTCTTTTCAGTATTAAATTCAAACATGAAATTGAACAACTGAAAATTGACCTTCCAGAATTTCTATCCTCTGAAATCTCACAAAAATCAGTGGCGTAAATACTGAAGCAAAATGAGTAACCCGCACGTTGCTGGTCAGAAATCCATTAGTGCTATCTCTTCAAATTTAAAAAAATAAATTCTAATTGAGAGAGTAACTATGAATCTATAAGAATGAATTCATAAATTTTAAGGGTACAAATGTATAATATTTATTATGTATTATTATAAAAGTTGAAAAGCTTCAGACAAATAGTAGAGAACTTTTAACACAAAGAGTAAGGGAACATGCAGAAGAGAAAAATACGATACCAAACAAATCAACTGATAAATAATTTTGCCCCCCTCATAATATGGTTCCTTAACTCCTACACTATAAGGCAGACTATGACACTTTATAGTTTTTAAAAAGATTATTCTGTATTTTGTTACTTTACCATGATAGCACCAAGAATTAGTTATGTCCACTGTAAAAGTAATACAGAAGCCCTATAAATTGAAAATGTTAATATCAGTCATTCTAAAACTTGTTTTAGAACCAAAATAGTGAATAGCTTTTTAAAATATCAATTCCCATGCCAGAAGGTGGAAGAAGATCTTAAATGATAGATGCAATGTATGGAAAAGAGTAGATACTACAAAATAATAGACACTATAAATAAAATAAGGTGTTTTCAGAAGATTGATAGCAGATTCTTAGCCAAGGAACATAACTGGAAGAGGCAAAAATACAGACAATAGAATATTAGTGAGGAATCTATTCACGAAATAACACTATGACTGTATAATATATTTTTGAGATGCTATTTATTGAAAGTTTGAGAAAAAAGCTCTAATTTATTCAAAATATTAAGAAAATATTTCAGGAGAGAAGAAAATGATGAGCATTTTTGCATACGTAATTTAATGTACTAGTACTAATGCAAAGAGGTATGTGTGATGGCAAATTTAAATAGACCATAGGTTGCCACAATTTTGGTCAACTATAATTCTATATCTGGGAGGGTTACTTCAGGACAAAATGAACACATAACTTGTTAGATTAAGTAAAGCATACTATCTTTCCTAATGCAAATGGGTCTAATCCAATTGTTTGAAGAATAGAACAAGTCTAATTATGGTCCAAGTAAGGAAGGAATCCTTTTCACTGCATTAGAAATGGGACATCAGCTTTTATTCTGACTTCATATTGGGATTGAAATGATGCCTCTCCCTAGACCCCAAGCCTGCCTGCCAGCCTTCGGACTAAACCTCCCTCATCTCCAGCTTGTCAATTCATCCTCCTGCCCTTGACAAGTCTCTGCCTAGACAATCATGTAAACCAATTTTTGATAATAAATCTCTTTTATATATCATTATTACTTCTATGTCTCTGAAAAGGCTGAAAGAAAAGACATGTAAGCCAATAATCTTTATGAATACAAACAAAATATGATGATAGGAAAGCAATGATATATTCACATATGTGTTTATTTATACATATTGTTAACAAACATACATGGTGATTAAATGGGATTATCCCTAGGAATGTGAGTTCATCAATTAATAAATTTTCTACAAGAACTGAATAAAGGAAAAATGACTTTAGTACTCAATAAAGTAAATAGAAACAGTAAATAAAATTTTAAAGTAATTTATGACACACTTACAGAAAACAGAATTATAAGAAAAAATTTAACTTGATAAGGACTGCCTATCAAAACCTGCAACAAACCTCAGATAATAATTGAAATTACTATCTTAACACAGGAAACAGTTACCCACTACCACAGGTCTTATTTAGCAGGATATTTACTTTATGTAGGGAAATAGAAGTGGGAAAGGAATAAAGTATGTAGAAATTGCAAGGCATCTTAAATTTTGTAATAATTTTCTCCAGTGATTACCACTATAGAAAGCTTAATAGTATCTACAAACAAGAAAGATAAACAAATACAATTAAAATCTGAAATTCAGCATTTTTATGCTTGTAGAAACTAGTTTCAACTGAAATTTTTAAAACTCAAATCACATACACAGAAACTCATGTGAAGTAGGAATGATTCTTTATATAGTTACATTTCAAAAATAAGTAATACATATAAAAGATCTAATAAGTAAGTGGAGAGATAAATCAGATTCATAGGTAAGAAGATTAAATTTCATAATCATAATATACCTCATAATGAGCTTCAAAATCTGGAAAAGATGAATAACTGCATGAAGGAAAAATAAATAATTCATAGTATTTGTTACTCAAATATTGATTTATTGCTATATTTTTCTTTTTGAGAAATAGTTCAGACTTTTGAAATGGATAAATTAAGGTTTATTGAGACTTTTTTTTTTTTTTGAGACAGGGTCTCACTGTATAGTTGAGATGTTGAGACTGACCTGGAACTAACTATGTATTCCAGGCTGGTCTCGAACTCACAGTCATCCTCCTGCCTCAGCCTCCTGAGTGCTGGGATTACAGGCATACACCACTAAACCAGGCTCAGAATTCTTTTTTTAAATATGGATAATCTTTGGGATTATTTAAAAATTTTAAAGTGTACATGGTAATTACATAAATATAAGTATACAATTTTACTTAAATTGATCTCAGAAAAGAAACTCTCCATTTTAAAGTGAAATGTTTATTCACATCAATTTATTAAATTGGTAAAATAGTAGAGTATTGTAAGCTAATGTATGTTCAAGGATTAAAAAATAACTAATTAATGCATTATAATCATTTCATTATATTCTTTCCCTCTTCAAAATCAATTTCTTTTTACTTTTAACTGGTAGAGAATTCTAGGTTGATGCCTAGGAATCTATAATTATATAATTTCTGCTTTAATGACTCATTAGCTTTTTAGATATTTTAAATTTTTATTTCTCTTGTTATTAACACCAATTAAGAGCTCTGAATGTAATTTACACAAACACACACACACACACACACACACACAGATTCAAGAAAGTTTCAGAGCCACTGTGTATTCTGTGTGTACTTTGAAATTGTCTGACCAATGTCATCAAATTAAATATTTTCTGATGCATCTATTAATAAAATTATGTGTGTTCTAGACCCTCAGGAGCACAGTGTTTCTATGGAGACATGAAAAAAGAGAAACAGGAATTTCTCCCTTGAAATATACCATATGGCGGGCATACTTAAATGAATCTCACAGCATCTATCACATAAAACTGGGTGCCATAATTAAAAGTTCTGGATTGTAATTTTGCAATAATACAGATCTTTCCTCTGGTGTTCATGTAATGTATTATTCAACTTTCTATTACTGTAAAAATATACGTAAAGCAGGGAAATGTTTAGAAAAACAGGTTTTGTTGGCTCTCAGTTTTAGATGGTGGAATTTCAAATAAGAGAATACTGATTCTGTCCTGCCATTCTGGTGAGGATCTTCTAGGCTATGTCACATGACAGGTGACATCCTGACATCCCAGAGCACATGCTTGTGGAGATGGTCACATAGTGAGACAAGAAGCCAGAGAGAGAGAGAGAGAGAGAAAGAGAGAGAGAGAGAGAGAGAGAGAGAGAGAGAGGAAGGACAGGTCCTGTTTTTACATAATATCTAGAAGACCACTTCCCTTTGGATCTAAGGTTTAGGCTACCAAGCTTAATGAGAATAGATCTTTGAACAAAGGTGAGGGATGGACTAGAAGCAGATATAGTACTTGTGAGTGAAGGAAAGAAAAATTTTTGCCAAGTAAAAGTAGATCTCTCATTCCCATCTTTTCTTTTGCTGTAGGAATTACACCAGGCCAGGCAAGTCATACTGAAAGCAAAGGAAGTCCTGTGACCCTTGAAACTAACAAGAATGCATAGTATTTCCAATATCTGTGATTTTATTGCATTATTAAATTATAGTGATTTATGTAAAAGCTGTATTTCCTTAGATTTAAAAAAGTAATCATTATTTTATATCTTTCTTTCAGTGCATAGTTACATTTTTAATAGTCCTTAGTGAAAAACAGATAAAATGTAACAGGGCATTCTATGGTTGTATCTATGTTGAGTAAAAGTTACTAACATATTCTAACAAAAGTCCTCACTTCTTTTGCTATGGAATTTAAGTAAATGGGCCCTAAAGAATAGTTCCTGAGTGAACTTTATTAAAGATTAGTTTTCTAGTGATTTTTTCTTATTTCAAGATCTCTAGTGTTTGCTCTTCTGACATCTTTCCCTGCCTGAAAATTTGAAGCAAAACCTAATATATTCTCAGTTCAGTATATCATAAATTTCTAACCCTCTCCTGTGGTTAAAACATATGATTCACTTAAGGTCAGCATTATGAACATAATCAAAAATAGAAGGTAGGGGAAGGATGATGTGAACCGACTACAAAAATATATCAAAAGAAATAATAGGCATATTCATTTTCCAGGAAAGTCAGTTTTATGATATGATTATCTGCAAAAAATACTAGTGTATTTTCTTTTCTTCTTTAAGAAATCAGATTATTTTTCTTTCTTTGTTGACATACTGTCATTTAACACAAGACTGAGCTCCCAACTTTGAGCATCTTTAAGGAAAGGGCAAGGGAAACCCGTAATAGAACTGAATGGAGTTCAACCCTGTGGGTTGGGAAACTCAATTTAGACCTTGTGGACTGAAATCAGTCTGAGTCGCGGGAACCTGTCATTGGCTAGCTGAGATCAGGGGATTCGGTTCTGCACATGGCTGTACACGTGGTATAATATGACAACAGAGACATAGTCTGAAGGAGGCCTTTCAAATTCTTTTTTTTTTTTTCTTCTCCACTCAGTTCTATTACAGGTTTCCCCTGCCCTTTCCTTAAAGACGTTCAAAGTTAGGAGCTCAGAAAAATACCCCTCATGAACACCTATGCCTCTGCAGAGTGGTTCCAAGGACTGGCCTAATCAGGAGGTTTGAGCACGGGGGGTGGGGGGAGCACGTCGTGGGGGTGTTTCAAGGGCACCCATGTAGATACCTTCCTTACTGGATCTGGTGGCTTACAGTCGGGGTGGTCGCAGACCCGCCGGGTGGGCCCGAGCAGGCGGCTTGGCCCTTTAGTATTTGTAACTGACTCCTTAAAGTGGAACCACTGATTGACTAAGGTTTGGCATTGTTACATCCCCAAAGCAGGTTTCTGTTAGAGACAAAACTTACATCCAGGCTGTAAGAACTTACACAAGCCTGCTCTTGTTTATCCATAATGACTGTTAAAATATTGGACAATTTCAATACCGCATCTAATCCTTGTTTAAATATCAATTTCCATTTGACTGACCCCTTTCACTAGGACTTCCTTTTGCCTAGCAAATAAAAGAATTGATTATGGGAACCTTTAAGACATTGCTTTAGTTCTTTTGGGTTGTGCAGATAGATATTGTTTAGGATTTATGCTTATTGTTAAGTACTTTTATTATCCAGAATTCAGGTCTCTAGAAATCTGTTGCAAATTCCTCTAGCTATCCTATTCAAAAGATAAGAGTCAGAGTTTATTGTGTATTAAGAAGATGCAATGGTCAAGACAATTTCTTTGTCACAGTAACACATCATTTTGTGTTCATAAATGACAGTAAAATTAGTATTAAGAGTGGAACACTCTTTTTCATACTTGAGTAGAATAATTTTCATATTGCTTACTATTTTAAACTTGAATAATTCTTTTATTGACATGTTTTGCTTTGTTGATCAATCATGTTAAAAATCTATTCAGATTGTAGAAAAGAAAACATAATTACTATGATTTAGCTTCATTTTTACTCTGCCAAACTGTAGTGCTATAAATTGACTTAGTGCAAAAGTACATTGCAAAGATAAAGTTTAACCATTATTGAATTACTGTTTGCACATTAAGATTGATTTTCACTAAATGCTGACTAAAAAGCAATCACTAATAAGCAAAAATTGTACTTAAATTATGTTTACAGTTTAATTATAAAATAACTGGAACATTGTAAGAGAATAATTGTAACTTTATAATAAGTGATACTTGTTTAAATATAAATTTCCACTTGATTGAAACTAAAGACAAAATGTTAATTTATTGAAATTAGCTTTATTCCATGACTTCTTTTCCTTATTCCACCCTAAAATTTCTTTAGTTTTTCTGTCCTTTCTCTCAAACTCAGTCTCTTGCTCCAACATCTTATCCCTCACCTCCCTTTTTATTCCTGCTCCTGCCCTAACTCAGACTTCTTCTTTTATTACTTTTTTTTTTCTTTATGTTCTTTTGTCCTGTCATTTTACCTCACTCATGGCTCCATAGTTTCAAGGGAAGGAGAGCCCCTGTTACTGTTAAGGGGATATATTCTTGTCCTTATCCTTCACTCTGTCTAACCCCTTTGAAGTTAATAGTTTCATAAAGATAGTATGGTCATTCTACATCCTCTGGCTTCACTTCAAACCTTCTCCAATTCTTTCCCTTATCTACTCCTTATCTACTCCTCTCATCCTAACTCAGTCTAAACCCCCCCATCCTAAATGGTAATGATGCTATATTGAAAAGCGTATTCACTGCAAACATATTTTGGGCTGCTTCTTGATATTAATTTAATTCACATGGTCTAAAGGTGACAAATTAATGACTACCACAAGTGGTCAGTTTGCAAGCTGTGCTCCATCCTATTGGGCTGCTGAATGTATCGACTGGGATTAAGGATTGTGATTGATTTAATGAATTGTTTTCTCTAATATTATGAAAATGAAGATGTCTATGAGTCATTAGAGACTCAAAAGCTAAAACACAACTATATCAGGAAGATTTAAGTAATAACTCAGAAATTAAACCAAGGACAACACAACAACAAAAATAAAAATGAGAAAACACTTAAGCAAGACACAAAGACAGGGCCAGGGATTTAGCTCAGTGGT
>NW_022900936.1:41364331-41406179 GCF_012274545.1 Fukomys damarensis
TTGAACACCAAAGGAAAAAAAATCAACCCCCCCCGGAACAAAAAAAAAAAAAAAAAAAGGCACAAAGACAGACTTCCTGTTCACCAATGGCAAACAGTAGGGCAAATGAGGATGAAAAGTCTTATAGTGAACCAGCAGGACACCCTGGACCCATAGCACAGGAGGTAACAAAACAGATCAGGCTCCAGAAAAATTCAAATCAGAAATAATTCCCCAGTTAACCATAGAGATGATGAGCAAAATGGAAGTCATGATTTGAGACTCTAGGACAGAAACTGACAAAAAAAAGACGAGCTCAAGACCATGATAGAAGCCATGAAGACTCAGCATAAGAAAGAAATGGAAACAATGAATGCCCAACAGAGGAAAGAAATGGAATCCATAAAACAGATTCAAACAGATATCCAGGAGATTAAAAACTCTATTGAAAGTGTACACAACAGAATAAAAGATTGTGAAGACAGAATTTCAGATATAGAAGATAGGATCTCAGTCAGTGACTGTGAAAAAAGAGGTCTCTCAAAAACAGTAAGGGATCATGAGAAATTGATCCAAGAACTTCTAGACAATGCAAAGAAAAATAACATAAGACTGATAGGAATCTATTAAATAGCAGGAGAAAACACAAATGACTCTAAAAATCTCTTCACAGAATTAATGACAGAAAACTTCCCAAACAGAAGAGAAGATTAGACATACAGATAAGTGAGGCATATAGAACTCCAACTAGCCACGATAAAAAAAATCTACACCTAGATATATAATAATCAAGATCCCAGAAATCCAACAGAAGAACAAAATACTACAAGCAGCAAGAGAAAAGAAAAGCCCACGAGAATCACAGCAGACTTCTCAACACAAAGCCTTAGGTCAAGCAAAGCCTGGAGTGAGGTATTTCAAGTCCTAAAAGAAAACCACCTCCAATCTAGACTGATATATCCTGCAAAACTCTCTTTCAAAATAGATGGGGAAATAAGATATTTCCACAACAAAGAACACCTGAGAAACTTCATGAACACCAAACCAGCACTACAAAGAATTCTGAACAATATCCTAGAAAATGACAATGAAGGTCACAATACCATGAGGACCAACATACCAACTCAAATAGGCAAGGCAAGAAACTAAAAGGAGAGGAGAGAAAAAGTAAAAAGAGTCAACAAAAGGATAATAACATGACAATAATAAGTCAGAACATATCCATCAATGTTATAACCATCAATGTTAATGGCCTCAATTCACCAATCAAGAGAAATAGACTGGCAGAATGGATTAAAAAGCAAAAATCCAACAATATGTTGTATACAAGAAACACACCTAGTGCAAAAGGAAGCCCATAGACTAAAAGTGAAAGGATGGAAAACAATTCTCACTCAACAAGAACCCAGAAAAAAGCAGGGGTAGCAATCTTATTCACAGACAAAGTAAATTTCAAACCAAAACTCATTAAGAGAGACAAAGAAGGCCACTACATCCTTGTAAATGGAACAATTCAAGAGGAAGAGATGACAATCATAAACATATATGCACCAAGTATAAATGCCCCCAACTATATAAAACAAATATTAAGTAACATGAAAAACCAAATATGCACTAATACAATTTTAGTGGGGGATTTCAATACCCCACTATCACAAACTGACAAATCATCTAGGTAGAAAATCAACAATGAAATAATAGAACTGAACCAAGCTTTGGAACACATGGACTTAATAGATGTCTATAGAGTATTCCACCCCACAAAATCAGTATATACATTCTTTTCAGCTGCACATGGATCATTCTCCAAGATAGACCACATATTGGCTCACAGAACAGGTCTGAATAAATCCAAAAGAATTGAAGTCATCCCCTGTATATTATCAGATCATAGTGCAATCAAGCTGGAGATCAGTAGCACAAGAAACTGTAGGAACTTCACAAGCACATGGAAATTGAACAACACTCTCCTAAACAATCAATGGATTACAGAGGACATTAAAGAAGAAATTAGACAGTTTTTACGAATAAGTGAAAATGACAATACAACATACAGGAATCTGTGGGACACAGTGAAAGCAGTTCTACAGGGAAAATTCGTAACATTGAATGCCCACACTAGGAAAACAGAGCGGGCTCAAATAAACAACCTAATGATGAATCTTAGACTCCTAGAAAAACAAGAGCAAGAAAAACCCAAAGCTTGAACAAGAGAGGAAATTATAAAGATCCGAGCAGAAATCAATGCAATGGAAAATAAGAAAATGATACAAAAATAAATGAAACAAAGAGCTGGTTTTTTTAAAGACTAAATAAAATTGACAAACCCTTAGCTAATCTTATCAAAAAAAGGAAAGAAAAGGCTCAGATCCATGCAATCAGGAATGAAACAGGCGAAGTCACAACAGATCCAAAAGAAATCCAGAGGATCATTAATACCTACTTTGAGAACCTGTACTCCATTAAAATGGAAAACACAGATGAAATGGACAGATTTCTATATATTTATGAATTACCAAAGTTGAACAAAGAAGATAAAAACATTTTCAACACCCTAATTACAGTCAGTGAAATTGAAAATGTAATTAAAAATTACCAACAAAGAAAAGCCCTGGCCCTGATTGATTCACTGCTGAATTTTACAAGATTTTTAGAGAACTACTGCCATTACTCTTCAAAATTTTCAATGAAATTGAAAGGGAAGCTATACTTCCAAATTCATTCCTGGAAGCAAATATCACTTTGATTCCCAAATCAGGGAAAGATGCAACTAAAAAAGAGAATGACAGGCCAATCTCCTTAATGAATATAGATGCAAAAATCCCTAATAAGATACTAGCAAACAGAATACAGAGGATTATCAAGAAGATCATCCATCCTAACCAAGTCGGATTTATTCCAGAGATGCAAGGGCACTTCAACATATGTAAGTCAATAAATGTAATACATTATATTAACAAAGTCAAGGACAAAACCATATGATCCTTTCAATAGATGCAGAAAAAGCATTTGATAAAATTCAACACCCATTCATGATAAAAACCCCTTAAAAATTTGGAATAAATTGTCTATGACTTAATTTAATAAAGGCTATCTATGAAAAACCAACAGCCAACATCATATTAAATGGCCCAAAACTGAAAATCTTCATGTTAAAATCAGAAACAAGACAAGGATGCCCACTAACACCACTCCTCTTTGATATAGTTCTGGAAACATTAGCCATAGCAATTAGACAAGAGAAATAAATTAAAGCAATAAAGATAGGAAAGGAAGAAGTTAAACTGGCATCATTTGCTGATGAAATGATACTCTACATTGAAGACTCAAAAAACTCTAACCAAAGACTTCTAGACTTAATTGACATTTTCAGTGCAGTAGTTGGATACAAGGTGAACACCCAAAAATCAATAGCCTTCTTATACACAAATAACAGACTGACTGAGAGAGAAATAAGGGAAACAATTCCTTTTACAATAGCATCCAAAAAATGAAGTATCTAGGAATCAATCTAACAGAAGAAGCAAAAGATATCTACACTGAAAACTATATAGCACACTGAAAAAAGAAATTGAAGAGGATATAAAAAAATTGAAAGATATCTGCTGCTCCAGGGTAGGAAGAATCAACATAGTGAAAATGGCCATACTACCAAAACTGCTATACAGATTCAATGCAATGCCAATTGAAATTCCAACACTATATTTCACAGAACTAGAAAAAAGAATCCAAAAATTCATTTGGCACCAGAAGAGACCCAGAATAGCAAAAGGCATCCTAGGCACTAGACACATGGCAGCAGGTATAACAATTCCCAATTTGAAACTATACTACAAAGCCACTGTGATAAAAACAGCATGGTACTGGCAGAGACAGGGGCCTGGAGATCAGTGGAATAGACTGGAAGACACAAAAACAAATCCAGATGTACTGAGCTACCTCATCTTTGACAAAGGAGCTGTCCATCCTCAGTGGAGGAAAGATAGCCTCTTTAATAAATGGTGTTGGAAAAATTGGATTTCAACCTGCCACAGATTAAAACTGGACCCTTATCTTTCGCCATGCACTAAATTAAAATCCAAGTGGATTAAAGATCTAAATAGTAAAACAGTAACACTAAACTTGCTAGAAGATAACTTAGGCAGAAATCTTGAAGACATTGGCATAGGAAAAGACTTTATGAACAAATCCTCAGTAGCACGGGAACTAGTGAAAAGAATCAACAACTGGGATTTCATCTTCTTAAAAAGCTTCTGTACTGCAAAAGAAACCATCAGCAGAACTAAGAGAAAACCCACAATGTGGGAAAAAAATTTTTACCAGCTGCTCCTGAGACAAAGGACTATTATCTAGAATATATAAAGAACTCAAAACAATTAGCCCCCCCCAAATATAAAGACCAGATTCAAAAATGGGCATATGAAATTAACAGACATTTCTCAGACCAAGAAGTAAAAGCAGCAAGTAAATATATGAAAAAAATGTTCCACATCACTGATCATTTGAGAGAGGCAGATGAAAACAACACTGAGATTCCACCTCACCCCACAAAGAATGGCTGCTATCAAGAAATCAACCAATAACAAATGTTGGTGGGGTTTTGGAGAGAAAGAAACCTTTCTCCATTGTTGGTGGGAGTGCAGACTGGTGCAACCACTGTGGAAATCAGTATGGAGATACCACAAAGAGCTTGGACTGGAGGTTCCATTTGACCCAGCCATCCCTCTGCTGGGTATCTTTCCAAAAGAATTAAGAGAATCATATCACAGAGAAGTATGTGCACCCATGTTTATAGCGGCACAGTTTGTAATATCTAAAACTTGGAAGCAGCCCATTTGCCCATCAGTTGGAAACTGCATAAAGAAGATGTGGTTTTCTATAAAATGGTATATTGCTCAGCCATAAAGAATGAGAAAATAGATTCATTCATAGGAAAATGGATACATATTGAAGATATACTCCTAAGTGAAATAAATAAGTCATACATGTGTAAATATCGAATAATTTCTCTTGTGTGAATAAACTGTAATAGTACATAAGATCCTAATAAGATTACTGACATTATGAAATGGGAAGAAAGGGGCTAAAGGTATAGAGATGATGGGATGGGTAGGGGAAAGGATAATAAGAGAAAAGAAAAAATGTGAGATAATGAAAAGATGGAAATAAAGTGTTTGTAGATGAGGAGGGGATTAGGGGGTGAAGGGAGGGAAGGGACAAGGGGAAAAATGAGAACCAAGTCCTGTCATGTAGAGGTACAAGATGCCAACAATGAATGTAACTCTACTGTGTCCCTAATATGTACCAATAAACTCAATTAAAGCTGAAAAAATAAAACAACAAATACTAAAGGGCCAGAGTATTGACTGTTGAAATCTCCAAATGTATGACTCTCATTTTATAGGGTCCCACACTAAGTGCTTTTTATGATTTTTAAATTACTCTTTTTTAATTTCACCTGTATATTAAATTGCTATAACTTTGACATCACTTCATATATGAATTTATCAAATTTAAATATTTGAATTAGACAATAGCTTATTTTATTATAGGAATTTGGCTCTGTCCTACATTTTGGATGCAGTCATATCACTGGATGGATTTTCTGTAACTTTTATAATTTAATGGAATTTGTACATTTTAGGATTTCTTTCTCATTCCTCTATTCTTTCAAGAATTTTTTCCTCCTATTTCATTCTGTGGAGGAATGCAGTTAGTGTTAAAGAAAATATACCATATTTATTTTTTATTATGGTAGAAAGACAATGAATTTAATATGTATATGAAAGTACCTTGTGCAAAAATAAAACTGGGTTAATATACTTTTGATACAGAAATGGAACTACAAAACATCAGTGAAGTAAATTCTCCTGTGTAGTTGAGATACTAAATTATAATGGTCATCTCAGTGACAGAAATCTGATATACCACTCTTTAAAGATTTCTATAGTTCATTCCATATTTGCAAGATTGAAAGATGCACCAGAATGCTTTTTGAGAAAAATTGAATATTTGTAAAATTATTTGGTATTCATGGGACCCAATTTTCATATCTCCATGATAGATAAAGAATTATGTTTATTACACCTCATTAAATGCAGTCTTCTCTAGAATTGGATAAACTACTGACTTCCGGTGAGCCTTTCTCCCCTACTGTGTGCCTACTCTTTATATTTATGGCTCCTATTCATAACTTTATTCTCAGGACCAAATTTAGGATTAGGTTGTACTCCATGTCATTGCGTAAGATTAGTATTAAGTACTCCTGTCTTGGATAGTTTAGTGATGTTATTGAAAGTCACAAAGAAAAGCACAGTTTAGCCCCTACTCTGATATTCCTTGAAATAGGCCTTGCTCACTCACTCTCCCAACTCTGAGGGCAGCTTGCAGTTTTATGATAATAATTTTGTCCTCTCTTTTATTGCTTCACTTTTGATTAACAATTCCTAATTAGAGCTTCTTTGGTTTACTATTCCATGCTTTAATAAGCTGATCCAGTGATCTTGTGACTGAGAACTTCTCTTTTCCATCTATTCTAAATTGTATTGCATCCTAACAATTCAAGCTATTTTTTTCTACCTTTGTAATCCTATCCTTGAGCCCTTCTAATTCTACAAATGTCACCCTTCTAAAAATTGCTTTTCAGTTGCTAGTTTTTTATAAAAATGCTATTTCATAAATTAATGGCTTAAAAACCAATGATTCTATCATATTTCTTGATATTTGGATTAATCTATGTCTTCATATGATGTTGAATACAGTCACCTAATATGTTCAGTGAGCTAGTGTTTTGAAAGGAATGTCTGGGACACTAGGTGCAGTTAAGTTTCTGGATCCTTCATATGCTTTCCCAGATGCTTTCCAAATTTTTTGTCCATCTGGGTTCTGAGAATTCTTAGGTGGTGGTCTAAAACTCTAGGAGGAAGTGTTCATAAACAAAAAGTGAATATTGGCAGTATCTTAGAGCTTGGGAATGGAAACAGCAGAATATCGATTTCACCATGTCAAAGCAATAAAACTCTGAAAATTGAAGAGGAGGATGTATTTATCCCACTTCATTTTGGACTAGTGTGATGGTTAAGATTAATAATCAACTTGATTGATACGAGTGGCTCCCAAGTGATTAGTAAAGCACACATGTGGATGTGTCTAGGTAGATCAGCAACAAAACTTGGGTGTCCCTAGCCTCGTCCTCTCTGGCACTGTTCCTCCGTTCCTCAGCCCTGCTTCCTGGACAACAAGAAGTACCTGCTTCACTTCCACCAGGATATTCCTGCCTTGATGCTGGACCATCAGACATTGAACCCTCTGAAACAAAAAGAAAAAGTAAACCTTACCTTCTTTAAATTGTGCATATTTGGTATTTGGTCCCAATACTGAAAACTGACACCATGCCACTAATCAACCACACATGTATTGTCCTGGATTTAATAACTTCTCAGTCATTAGTCAATGGACATTTAATATTTGCAAACTCAGACCCAAACTGAAGCATCAGAAATCAAGAAAACTAGATCTGTTCATTTTTCCCCAGAAACTTCTCAAATAAGAACTTCCAGAAAGCACTGCCTTGTGTTTTCATCACCTTCCTTTCCCCTCACCATCGCTTTATTAAGGACAACAGTTCACCTGAGAAACACAGTGTATTTTCACCATTTCACTTCTGTAGGTAACCATAGCTCTTAACCAAAAGAGCATCTCAGTGTTTTAGTTTTCTTTATCACTGGAAGTACCTTAGCCAATCTCACACTCAGAGATAGAAGCCAAGAAAGGTTCTGCAAATGTATAGCTCCAGAATGTTAAACATGTGGGTTCTTTGCTTGCACTTAACATTCTAGATCTATGGAGGAAATGCACTCCTGGAGATACCACATTGCTCTTAATTGCTTTGGGTGCATCAGATATGACATATTTCATTTCATACCACAATCTGCATCTTATAACTTTTACAGAAGGGAAGAAAAATTGGATATAAGTGAACATTCACAATACCAATTTAAATTTTATGGTAAAAGTTGTTTTCTTTTTTTAATTTGAGAGAAATTTTGGAGACTACAATTTTAGGCCAAGGAAATGGATAAAACTGAAAATTGTGTTTTAGATTGAATATTTATGTTCCTTCCAAATCATATTTCAAGTCAAGTTGCTTGACATCACGTTGTAAATGTTCAGTTTAATCATTTTTCATTGATAAGCTAGTAGCAAAAGGAAGTAGAGGCAAAAAAATATTTAGAGCACTCCCAAAATCATTGAAGAACACTGAGCCAAAATGCAGTCAGAAACCTAAGCTAATAATAGGTTCAGAGAGACTGAAGAAACAATAAGATATATAAACTAACTGAATGTTATTTGAAAAAAAAATTAAAAAGTAAAATAGCATCTGGGGTGTAGCTCAGCAGGACAACAACTTTCTAGCAAGCACAAGGTTCTGGGTTCAATATTTGGTATCACTAAAGTAAAAATAAAAACAAAATATATTGATAATTCTCTGAAAAAAAGCAGGACAAAATTACAAAATAACAACTAACTATAAAGTAAGAGAGAGATATGAAGGATTGAAAAATAGATGAAAAATACTAAGATAGGCATATAACTAACTTTCAGTTTTCAGAAGAAAGAATGAAGGAAAATAAACATTGAAAGAAAGAATAAAAGTTTTCCAGAATTGAAAGTATGTGACTTACATACAGGAAAATTATACATGTTCAAAATAGGATAAGAAATTTACAATCCACTTTAGTATAAATGTTCGATGTGAAATACATAAAAAAGAGAATGTTTTTCCTAATAGAAAAATCTAAATAAGAATGTTTACATTTAATGTTACTTGTGATGAAAATGTTACATATTATTGAATATTAGATGAAAAGTAATAATTAAATTTAATGAGGGAAAATAATTCATAAATCCTTAAATTCTGCACATTTCTGATGATAACAGAAGGCAGTCAAACATCTGGTTCACTATTTGCCAATTGTGTAGCCATGAAGTTTTCTTTTTCTTTCTTTCTTTTTTTAAAGTTTTGCAGACTGACTTACAACTTTTTATCCTCCTGTTTCAGGCTCCTGAGTAGCTATGAGTAAAGACATGCAACACCACATCTGGGAAGGATGTCAGAAAAATTGTCACAGCCTCGGTTGTATCAGTAGCAAAATAAGGCTATGCATACTATCTGTGTAAAAAAAGGATATAATAAAGATAAAATTATAGTATATAAAATTAAATTAATTGATACATGTAACACAATATCATGAAGAAGGTAAGTTCATATTAACATTTTAGTTAATATTTATTTATTTATTTATTTGTTTATTTATTTATTTATTTATTTTTGTACTGCAGATCAAAGTTGGGTCCTTGTGCTTGCAAGGCAGGCAGCGGAACCACTGAGGTAAATCCCCTTCAAGTATCAACATTTCAAATGACACTGAATTTTTTCTATAAGAAAAAAGTGCATTTTCATTCATTTTATAATGTAAATTGTGCATCGACTAAACTATTTCTAAGTTTTTAAGAAATTAAGGTAGCCACATGATGCAGCACCCAATCAGTATAAAACATTTAAATTTCATCACCTTGAGAGTAAAGGAAGACTTTATTAATAATTACGTTAGTTCAATCCTGGAGTAATCCTGCACTCTCCAAGTAAAGAAAGTGATATCTATAATTATAGATATCTGTATCTATAATATAATTGGGTTTTATTCATGAATTTTGCACAGTGAAATTGAATGGTCAAATCACATGGAAATCTTACCTCTTGAATAGATGAGCATTCCCAATTCCAGGTACAATATCTACATCCTCAACTGAAATCGATGAAGATGCAAAAATTTATATTCTATTTTCATTTAAAATATATAATGCTATGTCAGCATAATTCCAGTCCTGTTAAAATTACAGGATGTTTAAATTAAATTAAAACATTGTTCACAAATATATATCGATGACTCGATACTTTAAAAACTGTTCTGTTACCTCAAATCATTCGTAGTAAGCTGTTATCCAGTTGAAATAAAACCATTTAAAATATTTTTCAATAATACTAGTAATTGGCTGTGTGCTTTCTTATGTTCTCCAAATCTTCAGACCTGAAATGCTAAATAAAACTAATATTTCAAAAGGATGGATTTTTAAAGAAATTGAGACAGTGCTATTTTTAGTATGGATTCTACATTCTTATAAATGACATTTTTTTCTCACAAAAATCTGAATGAAATAAAATTGAACAATATATTTTTCTCCTTAAATAATACAATTGACAATTTATAAATCCTGAGCAGAACAAACCAATGAAGATATTTTAAAGGGATTAAGAAACAGAAGCTAGCCTCCTTTTCTCCACGCAGACAGCAAGCCTATTGGTTGCTGTCACCCACATTCAAGGGATAACTTCTGTCTTCAGTAAAATCCCTTCAGTCACATCCAGGACTATGCCAACTCCATTGGGCATGTCCTACTCAAGTTGACACAACAGTTAAGTCTCACAATTGTCCTCCAGTAAGTATGAGAAATTGAAATGTGTCTCTTTCCTCCATTGAAGCAATTATATGATTAATGAAAGAATTTTTCAGTAAATTTTTAAATGTATATATGTGAGTAGATAGATAAATGTAGAAATAAAGATAATTATATGCCTGTTTATCAGAAAGTAGAAATACTAAAATATAATACAAAGATTAATCTATAAAATTCCAAATATTGCAAGTCATATATGTGATCTCAAAGAAAGAAGAGGCAAAGGAAGAGTGGATGAGGTTTACTTCTGTGAAGTTGGTTATCTTCCTGAAAGTACCTGAACTTGAGGATGAAGTCTCGCATCCCAATTTAGCAGCCAGCAAATAGAACTTAATAGAAGACAGAAGTTCTTGCAAATCCCTCAGTCAATGAAAGTTCTATATAATAATCTGAGATTAAAATCAACCTCCAGTTTAAAATATTTTATTTCATTATATGTGAGTGGTCAGAGGACATTAATTCATTGTCTTTGGAATGTTCTGTCTTGTCAGTCAATGTTAAAGTTTGTTCAGGTCATCCACAGATAGGGACTAACCCAAAATCCTCATTTTAGTGAAAGAATGCAAAAATTAGGAAGGTAGACCAAAGCAAAAAAGGGCTCAGAAAAAAATATTCATACAGTAGAGACAGTGTAGATACTGGTCAGATTCATTTCTCTTCTTTCTGGAAATCAAATATATTTCCCACCACGTTTTGTAATATATGTGGCCAAAGCACAAGTGCTAGTCAAAGGAATATGACTAAAAGTGATGAACATTTTCAATAGATACTATGTAATGTCTTTTACATTTCCAACAGTAATATGTGAGGAAAAGAGTATCTTGAATACATGTACAATAAAAGGCAGAGACACAAGAAATGAGTGAGTCTCTGGGTCACTAGGAGGAGAACTACACAGAAAATAAGAACTCTCATTTAGATTTCACAAGAAGGAAAAATGACTTCTATGTTTAAACCATTATATATGAGCTCAGATAAAAAATGACCAATTTTAAATTAAAATGTTATCACAGAAAAAGGCATATAGACATCAATCCCATAACAGTCTTTCCTTAACTTGAAACACAATTCTCCCATCATTCTCACCACTTTCTGAAGGAATTCTAAAAATCCTTTTTTGTATATTTACCAGGTCTCATCAAAAGTACTGTGAATGTGGCTGCCAAGTACCACTCAATGGGAAGACAGGTTTGTAAAAACATTATGGAGTGTCCTCATTAATAATTCACAGGTTCCACTGCCATAAAACTTATGGATCATCCCCAATGGATATAGATGCAAAATTCCTCAACAAAATGCTGGTAAATGTAATGCAATGAATCATTAAAAAGTTTATATATTATTACCAAATAGACACCATCCTTGGGTTGCAAGGATGGTTAAACATGCATAAATCAATAAATTTAAACTATAACAGAAACAGAAACAGAGACAAAAATCCCATGATCATCTCAGTAGACAAATAAAAAGTCTTTGAAAAAATCCAACATCTTTTCATGATGAAAACACTGAATAAAATAGGTATTAAAAAGACCTCTTCTCAGATGAGATCGGGCGTGTTCAGGGTGGTATGTTAGGCAGAACTCTTGAAAACATTGGCATAGGAAAAGACTTTACAAACAAATCCTCAGTAGCACAGGAACTAGCAGAGAGAATCAACAACTGGTATCTCTTATTAAAAAGCTTCTGCAGTGCAAAAGAAACCATCAAGAGAACTAAAAGACAATTTACCTTGGGAAAAAAAAAGATTGTTGCTTCTATGTTCATTAATAAGATTGTCCTATAGCTCTCTTTTTCAGTTGGGTCTTTTTCTGCTTTGGGGCCAAGATGATGCTTGCATCCAGAAATTAATTTGGGAGTATTGCTTCCCTTTCAATTTCACTGAAGAGTTTAAACAGTAGTGGCAGTAGTTATCCTCTCTGAATGTCTTATAGAATTCAGCAGTGAAGCCACCAGAGTGCAGGCTTTTCTTAGTTGGTGAGTTTTTAATTATGTTTTCAATTTCATTTATTGACATTGGGTTGTTTAGAATTTTAGGTCATCTTTGTTCAACTTTGGTAATTCATACGTATCTAGGAATCTGTGTATTCCTTCTGTATTTTCCATTTATTGGCATATAGATTCTCAAAGTAGGTATTGATGATCCTCTGGATTTCTGCTGGGTCCAATGTAATTTTGCCCTTTTCATTCCTAATTGCATGGATTTGGGCCTTTTTGTTCCTTTTGCTGATAAGGTTGGGTAAGGGATTGTCAATTTTATTTATTATTTCAAAGAACCAACTCTTGGCTTCATTAATTTTTTGTATCATTCTCTTAGTCTCAATTGCATTTATTTCTGCTCTCATCTTTATAATTTTCTCCCTTGTATGAGCTTCGGGTTTTCTGCTCTTCTTTTTCTAGAAGATTGAGAATCAACATCAGGTTGTTTAATTGAGCACACAGTTTTCCTAATAATGAGTATTCACTGCTGTGAATTTCCCTCATAAGACGGCTTTCATTGTGTCCCATAGATCCTGATATATTATAATGTCATTGTCTTTTAATTGTAGGAACTGTCTGATTTCTTTATTAATTTCCTCTGTGACCAATTGATTATTCAGAAGTGTGTTGCTCAATTTCCATGTGTTTATGAAATTCTTGTTCCTTTTGCTATTGATCTCCAATTTCATGCACTATGGTCCCAACCCCTGGTCTGATAATATACACGGGATAACTTCAATTCCTTTGCACTTACTTAAACATGTTCTATTAGTGAGTATATGGTCTATTTTGGAGAATGGCACATGTACAGCCAAAAAGGATGTGTATTCTGATTTTGTGGGGTGGAACACTGTAAACATGTTAAGTTCATTTGTTCAAGAGTTTGATTATTTGTTGTTTATTTTTTGTCTAGTTGATCTATCTATATGTGATCGTATCTATATGTGGTATTGAGGTCCCCCACTACTATTGAATTAGTGCTTATTTTATTTCTCATGTCCATTAGTATTTATAGTATATAGTTGGGCACACAAGTGTTTGTACGTATATATTTATGATTGTTATCTCTTCCTCTTGGATTGTTCCCTTTACAAGAATGTAGTGTCCTTCTTTATCTTTCTTAATTAGTATTGGCTTGCAATCTACTTGATCTGCAAAGATCTGCTACTACTTTTAGTGGGGGATTCCTGTCACATGGAGTATTGTTTTCTACTCTTTAACTTTCAGTCTATGAGTTTCTTTTTGAATTAACTGTTTCTTGTATGCAGCATGGATCTTTCTTCCTGACCCATTCTGCCTATTTCTTTGGTTTGGTGAATTCAGACCATCAATACTGATGATTTCTTTTTGTTGGAGTCACTCCTTTGCCTTTAATTTCTTGCATATTTGATGAATTCATTCTACTGGGCTTCCTGTGGTTATGATCCTTGCTGTCTTTTCCTAGGATATTGTCTAAAATTTGGGAGAAATGTTCATTTTCTTATGCATGAAATTCCTAGGGTATTCTCTGTCATGAAAGTATCTTACTTCTCCATCAATTCTGAAAGATAGTCTTTCAGGGTACATCAATCTGGGTTGGGAAGTTGTTTTTCTTTAGAGTTTGAAATATATCACTCCAAGCTCTTCTTGCCTTGTGGGTTTGTGTTGAGAAGTCTGCTGTGATACTGATAGGCTTTTCTTTGTATGTGATTTGTTTCTCTTCTCTAAGTGCTTATAGAATTGTGTTCTTTTGGATTTCTGTAATCTTAACTATGCTTAAGTGTAGTTGTTGTTTGTTTGTTTGTTTGTTTATCACAGCTAGTTGGATTCCTGTATGTTTCACTTATCTGTATGTCAAGTTCTTTCCTCTACTTGGGAAGTTTTCTGCCGTTACTTCTGTGAACACTTTTTTTTTTTTTTGTCATCTGCCCTCTCTCTTGTTTCTTCATTGACTCCAATCATCTGTTATTCTTCTCTGTATTATCTAGCATCTGACAAATTGATTCCTCATGGTCCCTTACTATTTTTAATATTTTTTTCCTGTTCACTAATGACAATCCTATCTTATATATCTGAAATTCTGTTCTTGCATTGGCTCATTCTGCTATGTAAAGTTTCAATGGAGTTTTTAATCTCCTGAAAATCTGTTTGCATCTGTTTTGTGGATTCCATTTGTTTCCTATGTTGGGATTCCATCATATTCCTCCCCTCCTCTATTTCTTTTAATCTGTGTCCTACCTAGATTTATTAAGCATGTATTGAACTATGGGCACAATCTCTGCTGTTATCTGAGAAATTATTTCAATTTCATTTTTTTCAGATCCTCTTTGTTGCCATTAAGGGAGTCCAGGTTGTTGAGTGTCAGATTGTTCCATATTATTGCCCTTTGGGGTTGACTTAGGTGATCTGGAAGTCTGGCTTTGAGATTTGTTTATGTGTCTTCTCATTTCCAAAGATGCAGCCTGCTACGTCTTTGTTGAGGTAACTTTTTGCTCTCCCAGTGGTCTTTAATTCTCATCAAGTCACAAAGCAGCCTTTCCTGCATGCACTTTTGATGTTATGGGGTGGGCCTGGCTGAAGCTTGTGCATCAGTGCAGCTCTTTTCTGGGTGGTCCTTTGGCTTGGGCTTGTGCCCAAGCCTCTGGTTTTGGGGCAGGGCCCTGGCTTGGATTTGACTGCAGGCACAGTGCTCTGGTCCACACCACTACTTGCTCTACTTAGCAGGATCTGTGCACCCTTACCAATGCTATGGGGCAGGCCTCTGACTCTCATTTACTCGATTTCAAGTGAAATTCTATCTAATATGCAGTTTTCATTTGCTTTAGTATATATTCATATTGCAACCAAGGTGCCATCTCATAGCTGTAATTATTTCCCTGAAGAACATATACAAGGATAAAATGTCTATCCCTAGACATCATTGTAACTCAGTCTCATACATTGATGCAAAAAGCAACACAGTCTGTAGTAGGGCTAGTTTTAGGGTCCAGTAACCTGTGCTGTCACATAAGGACCTATGCTGAGAAAGGTTCTGTGCTTGTTTCATGCTTTCCTGTCACCATTTCAACTTCTTAATAATTTTATTCTCAAAGACATGTTTTAAAGTGAATTCCAATGGGACAATAAAAGACGTAGTGTGAGTGGATAGGTTTCTCACTTATGTATCCACTGGCCCTTGTCACCCTATTCACATATGGTATTTGATGTCTGTGTAGCACAAAATCCAGTGGATCCATGATAGAAGATATTTCAATGAGATTCAAAGTGAGTATGAGTTAAATTTATCTATAACTGAATAAGCAGAGGCCTTGACAGGGCACACTATGTATTAGAGCAAGAATTTGTTTCCAATGTACAAAGGCAGTGGAATTCTAAGAAATAAAAACCCCAGAGGAACTTTTTCATATTCTTTTTCATTTTTGCTACTTCCCTTTATTAGTTAATGCCTTATAGTGAAAAGTATGACATAGAAGGTAAGGGAAAGATAGGACAACATATAGCTCTTTTTTCTATTTTGTTCTTTCATTACTTAGCACATTGGAAACAGATTTTATAAAATGTATGTGTAACAGGAAGTGAAAACGAAAACACAATTCATTTGGCTTTGTTTAGCATTTTTCCTGTTGCTGTAAAATCAAAATAGATATGAATGTATGAGCTATGCTTTAAAAATTGAGCAATTTTCCTATTACTGCATACGACTTAAATGTTCTAGTATTTCCAATTAAAATTGGCATTACACACTACAACCGTAAAGTTCATGATAATAATGTCTATATAGACTTTATTCAGAAATTAGGTAAGAGCAAAAACACCATTACATATTGATAGAAAGACTGTGGAAGTACATTTAAAAGAAGTTTTTCCTGCTTTTTAAACAAAAAGCTTTGCAGTTTCATTTTGCTCTAAGCTCCTCTAATTATGTAGCCATACTGAACTTTATAACTTATTGCTCACATTTTGCTAATCAAACTCCTTGCATTTCTAGTGGTCACATTGCATGGACTACAAGAGAAAATTCATTTTGTGTCTGCTGAAGGAATTGGCAGGGTTGACAAAAACATATATGTTGGCTTTGGTCCTCCTTTTATTTTTATACCCACTCCTTACTAAACTATTATATAAAACTTAACAGTGTTTCTTTTTGATCAATGACATGTCTCTCTTTTCCAACAACAGCTTCTAAATCAGAGTACGTCCATAGAGACTTAAATGCATTGTTGCTTCTCTTCTGCTATTTTTCTTCATTTAGTATCTTATCCTATGGGACCACTGGAGGACAGATTGCTTATCCAGGTGTAGTATCACTGTTGTTACATACACAACCTGCTGACTCTCCATACCCTTGCTATACTTAATGGAATAAAGTAAAAAATGTCCTAATGTATATTTTTTCTGATGTTTCTTCCTACTTGCTTCATTGTTCTTTCCTTCTACCAATAGGAATAACCTCACAGATTTATGTAAGTTTAGAAAAAATAATAGGGCATTATTCTCCATATCCATTGACCTTCTTTTTATAACTTTTTGATCCTGGAAAAGCCAAAGCAGCCTAATGCAAGTCCTTAGAATAAATTTTTAAAACATATTACTTTGCCCTATTATTATACAGGTTAATTTCAGCACTTAAAATGACAATGGTTAGGTATTCTGTAATGTTCCTTAATGATGCATCCTGTTATTTGTTGGTTATCTGCTTTTGCTTTTAGCTTTATTGAAATTTTACTTAAAATGCAACTTATCATGTGGTAT
This sequence comes from Fukomys damarensis, assembly GCF_012274545.1. Taxonomy (NCBI): domain Eukaryota; kingdom Metazoa; phylum Chordata; class Mammalia; order Rodentia; family Bathyergidae; genus Fukomys; species Fukomys damarensis. Next base: position 41,381,540 of record NW_022900936.1, read on the forward strand.
GTTATAGATATACAAAAGTTAAAAATCAAGAAATAATATTAAATGAAAATAAAATTTATACAGAGTAGTTACTCAAAGATGGCATTAGTATAGGAAATTTATATATTTTTATTATAATAAACTTTTAGGCTGACCTCTAGAGTATCCAGTAGAAAATGCAGCTAGCTCTAAAGAGGCTGTGAAATAAACTTCCAGCACATTTTTATATTTAAAAATAGACAAATATAATTTTCAGTAAGATAAAATAGTGTCTTTTTTCAGAATGCCTGAAATATTTGGCAAGTTATGTAAGCCTTGAAGCTTCTCAAGACTATAAAACAGTATATTATGGTAAGATTTAAGATGCAATCCCCTAATTTAGGATCCAAACACCTCCACTTCCTGCAGTATGAATTCAGTATTTAATTATGGGCTTTAGCTAACTCATCAGAAAATGAGGACAGTAGAATTGAGTTTATAAGTATGTTGCAATAACTACGTTAATTTTGCAAAGTATAGGACAATTAATGGGAATATAGTAATTGCTACATGTGTATCAGTATATAACATTTAAAATTAATATACTCAATGTATTAATACTTCTTATGCTTCCATTTACATTCTTAAACAAGTCAGGGAAAATCAATCCATTAACAGTGAAACATTAAAGGGAAATGACATTCAGACACTATGTATGCTGATGGAAGTATTTTATAAGAGGAAATGTACTGCATTAAAAATTACTTGATAGAATTTTACCTGATCTGTAAATGCACAATTTATATTGTAACATATGTGGGTTGAGTATGCTTTGTTAAATAATCAAAAACATGAAACTCAAGTCTAATTCATTTACGTATACATGTAAATAGACAACCAGACTACCAAAGACGCCAGTAGGAATTTTACCTGAGTAATAAGTAATAAAACTAACATATTTAAAGTATTGATATTAAAATACAAATCAAAGGCTGGAAATTTAGCTCAGCGGTTCGGTGGCCTGCCTTGCAATCACAAGGACCAGAGTTCAATCCCTGGTACAAAAACAAAACAAAACAAATCAGTCTAGTCTTGATTTATTACTAAATATTTTCTGCTATTAATTTCTAACTTAATTCAATAATAATCAAGTGTAAATTCATTTGATATAGCACACATATACTCATTTTGGCAGCAGAATATATCACCTTAAGTTCACTTTAAGGCTTTTAACACCTCATTTTAATCCTCTGACAAATTTACCATTCCCACTGAAAATTAACTTGGGCATAGATATGATCACCAGGAATTGAGCAAGAAATGAAATCAAGTTGAATCTGGTTCTCACTAGTTGGATCTAAATTCAAGGCAAATCAGAGCCTTTTATATCCCAGACTGTGGCCACTACCATTATCTGTAAGCAGAATAGAAGACAATTAGCTCTAAGTGAAATATTCTGAAGCTAACTACTAACACTACATAAAGTCATAAACCAACTGATTGTTCTAGTTTGGGTATATTTTCACTTTTTTGTAAAAGTAAATTTTCTAAATCTACAGATTAAAAAATGAATTATTTTAGAAATAATGGATTATTATATTATTCAGTAGTATTATTAAGAAAAATTAAAATATAGTTTTAAAATTACTAGTGGAAGGCCAGAGATTTAGCTCAGTGGTTCTGCTGTCTGCCTTGCAAGTGCAAGGACCCATATGCAAGCCCCTGCACCAAAAGAAATTATTTGTGGAAAAATCAGATAGCCAATCTAATAGAATTTCCTTCACTACTAAAATCTTAATATTAGACTCTTACTGGCCATTCTGGGTCATTTTCCAAACTTGATAAGATTATAATTTCATTTTACTTGAGTTGTTTAGGAATATTTTTTGTTCAAAAATCCAAATTAAAGTTTAATTCTAATGATGTCCCCTATCAGATTCATCATTGATCCAATTCCCCAAGTGAGTTGTTCTCTATGTAATATTGCCCCTCCAGTTTTACGATGTATTTCTCTTTCTTTTCTCTTCATTTCCTTCCTCTCATTTTATTTTATTCTATTTATTTTTTACATTGTGGTCCTGTGTTCATGTGCATGTGCTGTGTAAGAAGACTTTTGTCATGACGGAGGTCAGAACCCACTCAATTCTTTAAACTTAGAGAAGAAAATATAACAAAGACATTCTAAATATCCCCTCAAATGCATTAGACACTTGTTCAATTTAGGTTTTAATTCTTGTTAAAACCAAGATCTCATTTTAATTTTTTATAAATAGATTTTGAACAGCTGCTATTTTACTTGTTGGATGTTCCATAATTTCTCTCACTTTGAGAAGAATCTTCATTATATATTAGAAGCTCTTCTGCTTATGTTTATTTCTTTATTTTCCTTGGACAGTTTCATTATTCTTTTATTTCTAATATTATATTATTTTTAAAAGTGCTTGAATAAAAAGTTTTGATGACAGAAGTATTAAGACCAAGCCCTAAAATTTCCAATTCTTGACCCTGCATTTTTCTCTAAAATTTAATGAGCATATACATCTTCAATCCTACATATGCCTGTGAATATAATGAGTATTCAAGATTCAAGACTTCTTCAATTAAAAAAAAGCCATTGGAGTTATGGTTAATATATAAACAACTTTATAGATTAACTTTGAATGATTGATATCTGTATAATGCAGAGCTATGCATCAATTGTATTGAATTTTTTTTCTCATTTAAGACTACATTTGTTTATGCTGATAGCTGTTTATAACATTTTCCACAACCCTACCACTTATTTCTTATTGAGTACATCAATACACATTTTATAATGTTTTCTCGATCTTTTGGGATCTCTATTTTATTACATTTTCACAGTGCTTATTCTTTTTGTATAGGGACACTATTCATTTTCTAATTTTCATTTTGTTTATAGACATCCTGCCTTACCATCTTATATCACATTGCTGTTAGTTAACTATTTTTTTTGTAGTCAAGCATACCCTATGAAAGTAATGAGAATGTTAACTCTCCTCCCAACATGTATACTAAATTTTTCTTTTCCTTCATTTAGTAAATGTTTCCTGTAACACCTTCAATGTCTCATCACACTGTTGGTTGTTTTCATTGCTATGCAAAGGATTTTGGAGAGTTGAATTATTTTTAGAAATTTTATTAATAGGGCCAAGGATTTAGCTCAGTGGTTCTGCCACCTGCCTTGCAAATACAAGGACCCAAGTTCGATCCCTGATACAACATAAATAAATACATAAATATATATTATTAATATATAATTACAGTATGTAGTAATTACATTCATCATGAGGATTTGGTACATGATGTCCATAACTCATCTTTTTTGGGGGAGGGGGTTACTGAGTATGGAACTCAGGACCCTCTGCTTGTAAGGCAGGTGGTGGAACCACTGAACTAATCCCTGGAGCCATAACTGATTTTAAATCTTTTTCATCCTCTTCCCCTTTTCCATTTTCCTTCCATCTTGTAGTTCCCCTCCCCTTGGAAAAAATTTATCCTTCTCCATTCTATTAGCTTTCTTTTATCTTACTCTTTAATTTACTTATATTTTGAATTTCTCAAATTAGAGAAACCATGCGATATTTAAGCTTGTCTGGTTTTTCCACTTAATATTATCTTCTGTGAAAGAACATGTGATATGAATTTGAGGAAGTTGTATTTAGGAGTTTGAATCTGCATACATAAATTAATTTGGGATACAATTTAATTGCCATTGTTATCTTTGTCCACTTTGATTGCAATTAACATGAAAAATAATTAATGAATTTTTCAATTTTTCCACAGTTTAAGTTTCACACTGTGAATTATCTTTCCTAAAAGTAACCTAAACACTTCGTATTATCAGTCTGTTTTTAAAAGTACGTATTTATTATATTTTAATTTCTCTATGTTATTACTTTATACCTAATTTTCACTTCTGAAAATCTCAGATTATGGATTTCTTATGATGGTACATATTTTTTCCTTTGTCTTAATTCATTGTGTATGAAAAATGGGAATTTTCTGTTTTAAATTTTATGTTGTTGATATTCTTGGTCTGAATAGAGTTAAATTTTCCAGAACTCAGGAAGCTGAAGCAGTAGGACTGCCATGAGTTTGAGGCCAGTCTGCGCTAAGTAGTGAGTTCAAGGTTAGCCTGAATTATATATTGAGACCCTGTCTCAAAAGCTAAAAGAAAATATTAAATTGAATTATTCTTTTTTCTGCTTCTCTTTTCAAATTTGTCATAAATTAGTCTTTATACAGGATTTTTTTTTCAAACATCCCCACCAGAGTGGTACAGTTGTGTAACAATTAAGCCTGCATTATCCCAACATGTATATAACCATAGTTTTCCCTAGAGTTGGCTGAATTTTCGGTGTATATATTTCATGGGATTGGGTAAAGGTACTAACTGTTATGGTGACCATATAGTTTTGCTACTCTAAATATACTCTGCTTTTTCTATTCATAGTATCCTTTCCACTAATCTTTGAGAATGTCCAATCGTTTTACTGTATTTATAGTTTTTCCTTTTACAAAATGTCATATAGTTGGACAGGATATAGATTTCTCAGAACAGCTTATTTCACTTTGTAATAGGTACTTAATTACCCTTCTTGTCTTACCAAGTCTTGACAACTCATTTCGGTTTTTCTTTCTTTGGTGATAAATTATCTGCATAGACCATAGTTTCTTCATTCACTTACTGAAGGACATTTGATTATTTCCAAGTTTTTAAAATTACAAAGAAAGTTGCTATAAACTCAGATGTACAAGTTTTTGTGTGGACATAAGCTTTCAGTACCTTTGAATAAATATTATGGAGCAAAAATACTAGATTCTTTTACTAGGAGCATGTAGTTTTGTAAGAAACCACTAAAGTGTCTTCTAAATGGTGTGTACCTCTTTATACTCCTAACAGCAAGGGATTTGTTTGTGTCACTTTGTGTATTTCTCAGTTGGCACTACCAGTATTCTTGGTTTGGGACAACTTACCCAGATCTAGTGAAAGAAGCCTTTTCATGTTTTAATTGATTATTTGTTTATATCTATATTTCATTAATAATTGCTTTCATTTTATTCATTTTATTTTATTTCCTAAAATGTTTAGTTTTTTATTTTCATTTTGCTTATTTCTCTGTATCCTAAAATCATGTATATCAACTTCTTTCATTGTCACTGATATCTAATAGTATATAATTAGTTCCGATTCTTCAACGATACTATCTTCAAAATTGTCACATGGATAGATAGTTACTGCTATATTTTTATTGGTCTCTAATCTTTGCCTCAGTTAAAAATGGCCTCCTTTAAGATTCTGTGTGTTATTTAAGCAGGAAACAATTTCATCAGTGCTATCATTCCCCTTTCATGATATCTCACCTAGATTTCATCTACAATGATGTGTACTATGCCAATGATGTCACAATTTCCACAATTATGTTTTCTTAGTCACATTTTTCTCCCTTTCCTGAGGAATGGAAATACAAAATTAAAACAAAGATGTGAAATAAGAAGAAAAGGGCTAAAGGTGTAGGGGAAGTGGGAAGGGTAGGGGAAAGAAAATAAGGGAAAAGGAAAATATGAGAAAATGAAAAAATGGAAGAAAAGTACTTGTAAATAGGGAAGGGAGGAAGGGATGAAGGGAGAGCAGGGGAAAGCGGACAAAATGAGAACCAAGACCTGTCATGTAATGGTACAAAATCCCAATGATGAATGTAACTGTACTGTATACCTAAAATGAACCAATAAACTCAGTGAGGAAAAAAAAAAACAAACATGGCCAGAGCCTTCTTTAATTTTGCATATTCTCAGTGTTTTATACACACAGGTACTTAATCGTTGGCAAAATTTTAATCAAAAGTATGCTAAAGAAAAGGTCTTGTTTAGTGACCAATCTTTCTGGATGTTTCACAATTTACAGAAATAGTAAGGATAATTAAGGAAAGTTTAGGCAGGTAATTACTGCAATACATTTTTGGCCTCTATGAGAATCTTAATAGAAAAACCCATGAATCATAATGAAAATATAAATCGAAGGGCAGTACAGATAGTTAAGTGAAGGAATTTTCATAGATCCTGAAATGTGGAGCACACGGTGCTGCTGATATTAACTATGTCATCACAAGCAGTTATCAAGCAAGAAAAGAAAGACTATTTAGATATTCTTTCCCACTCTACATACTCTTCTTAGGAAATATAAATTTTACTTTTGCTTTAAGGGCATTTATGCAATTATAAATCACACAAAATATCTTAAATGCATTAAAAGCATGTAGCATCCTCACAATGAAGTGTGTCAAGGTCATAGTTGTACCCTTATTTCCTCTTCATTCACCACTACAAATATTGAAACATTGGCACTATGGCTCATCCATATAATCTTATTTTTGGAAGGTCATCCCCTGCACTGACTCTGGATTTGGTCATATGATTGTTTTGAGCAATATGATTGAGCAAATATAACATACAAAAAAGAAGCTTGAAAATTTCTTCTTCATCAGGGCTATTCAAGTATTTTTGAAGCTCTGGTTTGGTTTGTGAGCCACAGTCACATCAGAAAAACTTACTATAGAGCCATCTAAGAAATCAACTATATCTGAACTTGATTTACATGATGAACTCATGGACTACTAGAGGAGAGGTGAGTTTGTTCCTGTGTAAACAAAGTGTAAAGTGGTACATCCAGACAGTGAGTGAAATAAGACAAATTCTTCCAAATTCTTACTGCCTTATCATTGAGCATCTCCTCTCCCAGACCAGGGAATTGACCATATAACTTGATTTTAACAATGGGAATTTATAAAATGTTCTAAAAGAAGAAATGGGAGTGTTTTCTAAGTAGGTGTGTTCTCTTCCACTTCTTTTTAAACATCTTCAAACACAAATACGTTAAGATAAAGCCAATCGACCTCAGTGCATCTAGAAAATTTTGCAGCTGTATGAATGAGGTAGGCAAGACCGAAGAGATACGACCCAGATAGAGTCAAACCAAATTCCCAAACCAAAGGATCAGGAGATGATAATATAGTACTTAACCACTAAGCTTTAAGATAATTACATAGTAAAAGTTACCTGATATAATCCAAATCCTATACTTCACTATGGTCATTTACAATGTAATCTGACAATTGTAATCAGAGAATGGATGTTTATCCAGGTGAAGAAAAAAAATAGAACTGTATACAGAATCTTTTCTAGTTTGTTCAAATTTATTCATGCAAAAGTACTTCAACAATAAATATTTCATAGATAACTGGGGATGTATGGTTTTATATAATGACTTATATTTACATCAATTAATAATGTTTTGAGTTGTTTTCACCTGATGCTAAATGAAAAATGCTTCTGTTGAAAAAATGTGTGCCAACTTACAATAAACTCAATGAATAAACTGATCTTTTAAAAATAGGATATGGTGCTGTTTTTCTAATAGCTGGTAAGCAACCGTCGCAGTTTCCTATATATCTACTATATTTTTCAGAAAATTGAGTTACCATAACACTAAAATCCTATGATATAAATTTAAAATATTACTAGTTACTAATATTTCTTCAAATGAGAGTACAGGTGTAAATATATGAACTCATGATTAACATTGATTTATGAAAACTTATTCTATAACATTTGTAGCATTATTCTTTGTAAAAATAAATACAGCATTCTGATTCAAATACTTTGCCTCATTTCAACTGCAAAAACAAAAATCTAGAAATTCAGTTGTGAAGTGGATCTGAGAAACATGCAATTATACTAAAACCCTACTGCTCTTATCTCTATATCAGATCATTTTTAAAGCTCAATGATATCCAAGAAAAAATATTAAATAGAAGTCCTATTACTAATAAGTGAGAACACTGGATCCCAGGTCCCACTTCTCCCACATTAACTAATGGAAAGGAAGCATGGCCGCAGGTATGGATGAAAGCAAAGAAGGCAATCCAGTCCCTCACTTCTACTTAACAAAGGGGAAATGAAAAAAGGGTGGCTAACAATCCCCAGGTCTGGACTTAGTGATTTCAAAAGTGTCCTGGTGAGTTTTTCTTAGTCGTAAAAATGGTCCTCCTAAGTTTAAAAAATAAGTACCCTACTTGAGCTACAGTCTTTCAATCATTCTTGTCTACAAAAGCCCCCAAGCAGTCTACTCTCACATCGCAATAAGGTTGTTTTATTGAACCTTGCATATAACCATGCTGTTCCCTGCTTCAAAATTACTTACACTTCCTACCAGTCTACATCATAATGTGAAGGAAGGGCTCTTACAATGGAGTGAAGTCAGGCTTCTAGACACTATGGTTTTTCGGGCCCAGATATAAACACTCAGAAAAGCTTTACATGACACGTCTTGAGGGGAAAACTGCCTGCCCCAACCAGATGTGGTGCATGCCTCGTGGTCTGAGGAATCTGTAGGGACAAGAGAGTCACAGTTAATAACTCGCATGTCCCTGTTTAACTAAGCTGTGTGTATATTCGCATGGCTAGCAGATGCACTGTACCTTCATTTTTATATTTTATCTGAGACTGTAGGCTGAGGTCCTTTTCCACTTCAGGTCTTGGAGAAAAGAGGGGGGCAATCTTTAAGTGATTCCCAATCTAACACAGTGACAAATTTTTTATATTTCCTTGCTCCTCACCTCTATTTTCTGTCCCTTAAAAATTGCAGGGCTTATGTTTGGGGCCTCCCACAATATTGATACAACTCCTACATCTGATGTGAACCACCTGAACTTCTGTCTTTCTACTTTGCATAAGGAACAAGATGAATCTATGTTCTCTCCGGTTTTAGTTTCTTGCTTACATCTTTGCAGCTAGCTATTATATTAGAGTCCTAATTAACTTTTTTTGTGGGGGTGTTGGTTTATTTGGATACTCAGATACCTGACATTTCTCTTACTCCCAGCTCAGCTAAGCTCTGACACATAGCACTCAGTGTGTTTATTATTCAGCTTTGAATCACTATAATAGAGTAGCTGAAGTAATCAATTTGCAAAATGAAAATGACTGGTTTTGGACATGGCTCTGGAGATTCCAGCAAGATCAGGTGGCTCCATTGCCTGGGCCTCTGGCAATCTGGGCTGTGATGTTGCAAGAGCATAGAAAAACAAAATGGCAAAGCCTCATAAGCCAGTGAGCAAAACAGGAAGAAACTGGGATCTCAAAACTCGCTTCCAAGACATGGCCCAATGCCCTAGAGACATTGCACTAGGCCCCACTTCCTTAAAACTTATCACCTCACAATAGCACTGCCGTGGGGTACCATGGCTAAGCACATGAATTGGGGGACATTTATGCAAAGCACACCAGGCCCTCTCAGGATATGTGCCCAAGCATCTTTTGAGCCTCTTTCCACCACAGCTTTCCCCAAACATCACATTCAGCCACACTTCATCATCCTCCACACTCATCTTCTCATTCTCAATACTTTTTAATAATTTTTGCCTTCCTCTTGTCCATGTCACTAAAGAAAAGAAAATTACTAGCGTTACTAAAAATAACATAAATGCGACTTTTTCTTGAGATTCCTGTCTCATTGAGGTCTACTTTATGTCCCACTAATCTTACAGGAATTTTGCCATAGCTTTGTACTTACCAGATTATATTGCAAATTACGTGTCTACGTATGACTTTCCTTCATAATGACTAAGCACTTGGAAATCTAGAACCACAATTCCTTACTGTCTAAATCTATAACTGAACCCCAGGGCTGAGCACATAAAACATACTATAATAGCTTAGATTGCATTGTAAAAGTGAGCTAAATATTTTGTTTAATAATTGAATATGAGATAAGGGAAAATACTTGATTTTTTAAAACATTTGTAGCAAGCATATTTTAACTCGATTTACTTTCGCCCAATGAATGTATGTAGGATTATAGTTCTGACATTCCTATGAATTTATATAATTGAAAATTTACACAATGAAAAGCATTTCTCCGTACTTTAAAGAATTCCTGACACAGGTAATACCCAGTGGTAAATGAGCTGTGGTTTGAGTCTTCTACATTCATATTACAAATATTTCTGAAAGAAAGCATGGAATTCACAAAAGTTAATCTTTGCTTAAGAGAATAATTTTTTTCTATTTTAGTAAAGTAATTAAAATTCCAACTTTTATTCTCAAAAAGTAATTCAAACCTGGCTTTATATAAAGCCAAGAATTATGTTAAAAGTAGCTATAATCAGCTCGGCTTTGCTTCTTGTTTTCACATAAAAGAAATACAGATCAGAAATTTTTTAAATTTCTCTAAAAAGAAACCATTGTCACTTTTCCCTTATGTTATGTCCTGTCTATCTGCCTCTTGGTCCCAAAACTTATAATTTTTTTCCTTAACCTTTTAATTTCTATGTTTCCCTTTAATTTTGTTCTTGTTTCACTCCTGTACTTTACTCTACTTACTTGACTGCTTTTCCCTCATTTCTGCTCAACATAGATATAGTCATTTTCTGAAAAGCAACAAATATACAAGTGATGTTTTTTTGTAACAATACTCACATTATTGAAATGGCTTTTATGAGGCAGCCTGATAATAAAATTTCTGTCGAGATTTGAAATAGCTTTTAAGTCCTATTATATGAGAAAATATATTTTCTTTCACATTTGCCACTTCTGGGTTTGGTCTGTGATCCTAACAATTGTTCTTTCACTTAGCTAATATTTACTTGTCATGAAATGTGAAGTCAGAATTGTTGCTTTAAAAAAATAACTGTTTTCAAAAGTTTTAAGTTCAGGAAGTTAAGTCTATGTCTGAAAATACATACTTGCTACATAAATATAAGCACAGAACCAAAAACCAAGGACCTCAGTACCATAGTCATCCTTAGGTCCGAAAATGTGTCACCTGCTATACATCAGACCAGGAATGAGTGCTGAGGACCCAGTGTGATTGGAGCAAAGTAAGTGTGCACATTGGAGAGCAAACACCTAGCAGTTGGGAGATAAGAGGGAAAAAAAGTCAAGATGAGGGAAGTATCCACATTCTCTTAGTAATAAAAAAAAAAGTGTGGGATACATGGAAACAGAAAAGTCCATTTTTTGTTTAGGTCTGTTTTATGTTGTTTTGTATTGTTTTGTTTTGTTTTGTTTTGATGGTGTGGAGCTTGGAATATGGTGATGAAACTAGATGCAGAATAAAAAGTGATTACTGAAGCATGATTTAGTACACTGTCTTTAAGATTTTTTCTATAAGCTGAAAAATGCTTTTTCTTTAGAGACACTTTATAATTTATACTCTCTTCAAATTCATTACACAGAGTTAAGGAATCAAAAACTAACATTGAACACTAAATCCTATATACATGTTTCAGTTTCAAAGTGCTGAATTTCCATGAGAAGCGTATTTGTGAGCCAGGTGTGGTGCTGAACACCTGTAATCTTGGTACTCAGGAGGCTGGGGCAGGAGGAAGTCAAATTCAAGGACACCCTAGGCTAGCTACATAGAGTTCAAGGCCAGCCTAGACTATGCATCTCAAATCTCCCCAAAAAACTTTATTAGAATTTAAAATCTAAGCACTTCTTAAAAACTACAGTTTAAAATCTAATTTCTTATGCAATAATTCCATTTGGTTTTCAAATGAAAATTAGCTAAAATAGAAATCTAATGTATAGAAAATTATTTTTGTTCTTCACTCATATCAGAATTGCTTAGCACATGTTTATGTTAGTCTAAAATATGGCTGACACTGATTTATAAAAATAAATTTCTAACTAGAAATTTGTGAGAAAATCAGGTCTTATTGTTCTCATGAATAATTTTTAAGAAACTACTCTATTTTTTAGCATTCATTTATTCAAAATAGAAGCTTCTCTTAGACATTTAACAAAAACGATCTAATATTTAACACAAATACATTTTTCACAAACATAATATGACTAAAATTTTTTCATTTGATAATTGTATTTCAATAGTCTAGTTATCATAGTTAAAGATAAAAGGTGGCAGAATTTTAGAGAAAGAAAATTATCAAATTTATACAAAATATCCTTTCCTTGCATATCTTTTTATCTAGAATAACATTTTATTTAAATTGATTTATCCTGCCTTGGTCATCTTTCCGTGTCACAAAATATTACAGAATATCTAAATTTCTACAAATAGATTGAAATCTGCATATTTGTATTTAAATCAGAGATTGGAGCTCTATTTATATTTCCACATATTTTCACTTGCACTGGAAGCATAGCAGCATATCTGAGCTAACAAATTACATCATTCACACCAGAACTATATGAAAAGCACTGACTCATTGCAATGCTATTTTTTAACCTCTAATCAAATTATTAGTTCTCATTTCACTTTAGCTTTACCTATAAATAAACATCAAAAATATTGTAAAGGGAATGAAATTCCTGCTTAATAGCATGAGGCATCTTGTTCCCAGTTTAAATGAGAGAAAACTGGGAAAAAAAATTAAACTCTTATAGTGACTAGAAATGGTCCTTAAAGCAGTGAGAAAATGAAGAAACATTTGTTTAATAATATGTACAAATACTTGGTCAGAGAGGCAGAAGTCTGCAGTATTTTTAACTCAGAGCATCCCCTCTTACACCCTAACCCAATGAACAGGGACTGCGTTAGACAGTGGCAGCCCAGAACACAGGGCTCTCGATCTTCAGCACCCAGACTCCTAGGAAAAGGACAAAAGTATTTCTTATTCTGCCCCCAGGTATCTATTGCTGATATTAATCCTGGGCTGCTGTAAAGTGAAAAACTTGTGGAACAGTGGCTTTCCTTTGTGTGTGGCAGGCTGAGAATTCTGGGGCTCTGATCACCTTGCTGAGTGCTACAGGTGCTTATTTGTAAAAGCAGTCTAAAAGGATTTAAGATCCTTTCCCTCCAGCTCTACTCAGCTTCTATAGCAGAAGAAGCTTGCCCTTTTCTGAATCCCTAACTCTAGAGTTCTGGCTCAGAAATGTTTTCCTAAAGGGAAAACAGATAATAGAAGAGACATCTCCTCATGCCTTTCTTAAGGAAGTCTTTTCACCAATTACAGCCTGAGAGTACTCTCATGAACAGAGAAGGATTTGGTGAAAGACAATCAGGAGGAAATTACATATACAAGCTAAATCTAAATAGGACATTTCCCAGAAGAGAATAAAAAAATGAAGGAATCACTCCTGGGGTCAGAAAAACAACAAGAACAACAACAAAATCAAACAATGACCTTAGAAACTATTCCTTCAAAGAATGCAGAATTTGATCAGGCTGGTGTATGGAACAATTTATATCTAAGGTTGTTACTGGAAATAATATAGTAATCAGCAAATAATCCATGGTGTTTTAGTATTGAAAAGTCGAGGTTAATCCGGACTTGGGCAGTTCTGTATTGTTTTGTTGTGTGAACTCATATCCAAGTGAGAAGATTTGCAGGGAGGTCTTTAGAATGGGAGTCAGAGTCAGAAATTAATATGTACATTGAGGGACAAGCTCTCTACAGGAGGCTAATTTTTGTCAGTAAGGACGGTACACTTGGAAGAGTGCTAAGCAGGCAGAAGAGGCCACTGTGAGTAATGAAAGCACAACCTCAAGCAGAGAATGCAGGAAGGGCCCAGAGATGACAAGTAACAGAGAACCAGTGTTGATTTTTCTTTTTCTTTCTTAGAGTTAGAGGAGTAGAGGGGCACTTGGGTGACTAAAGGGGCTTTTTTCCAATCATATTTCCAACCTTCCTATCAGCAGGAGTAGTTTTTGAATTTATATGATTTTAGTTGGAACAAGAATAGTGGCCAAAATCCATGGAGGTGGGATCAAAACCACAATGAAAATGCATATAAATGAAACAATTAGGTCTTCAAAACAGCTTAGCTCAGGGCTTGTACCCAAAGGAGTGAGTGTGTGTGCTTTAAAGATGTAAGGTAAGGTAAAAGGTGAAATTTGTAATGGGGCAAAAATAAACATTCTTGAGGAATCTGGGGATCACAGTTCAGGAAATCTAGACTATGGCCTTAGAATATTTTTCCTAGGGCCATTTTCCCAGATCCAGTTTTTTTCTAAGTACCTATGCTTGTTGTTTAATGGCTTAGTGTGGTATATATAGCTCAGGCTGTGAATGTAGCTGAAATCCTAAGGTAACTGTAATTCTGTCCTCTCTGAATGCATGGTGATGGTGATGGAGGAAGCAGAGTAAGATAGATTTCACTAAAATAATGTATTGGTCACTAAACAAATCATCAATCAAATAAGAACAATAACCCCTGTGAGGCACAGGAAAGCAGTATCCAGATCTGATATGTTATGTAAATGTCTGTTTCCCAGAAAAACATGACACAAAGAAGGTGAGATCAATACACTGAAATAACCACAGCCAACAGAAATTAGATGTGAGAAACTAGGCATTGAATTTACTTGGAAAAAGCATTTATTCAGAAAGCTAAAAACTAACACGCTTATGAATTAAAGGAAGGTATGATAATAATATTGCATCAGATAAAGACTACCAATAAAGAGAAAGAAGTATTATTTTAAAGAAGATTCAGTGGAGTGCACCAGTAATCTTATCTGAAGTTGAGGGACAAGGATCCTATATTAGAGGCCAATTGGGATAATTTAGTGAGAAGCAGTCTCAAAATTTAAAAAAAAATATATTAAAAGGCTCGGAATGTAGATCCTAGGTTCAATACCAAGTATGAAAAAGAAAGAAAGAAGGGGGGTAGAAAAAAAAGAAAGAAAGAGAGAGAGAGAGAGAGAGAGAGAGAGAGAAAATGAGCAAGGGAGGGAGAAAGAAAGAAGAAATAATTATGAAGCATCCAAATGGAAATTATAGAGATGGAACATTCTAACAATGAAAAAAGAATTAAAAACTGCCAAAAAGCAGATTGGAAGTGGCAAAATATCACAACAAATTAATTTAAAGATAGACAAAGGAATAGAGATTATTCAAGACAAGAAGAGACAGCCATTGAGTACCATTGAGGCTGTACTGGGAGTACTGGGAGGAGTACTGGGAGAAGCAGGAGTACTGGGAGAAGTGACGAAAGGCAGAGCGCTGAGAGAAGACAAAAACAACTCAGAGAAATAATGTCCTAAAATTTTGAACTCAGATCTGGATCTGCCACTTATTAACCAGGGGAGCTTTACCAATATTCAGCATATTTGAAATCCAATTCTCTCTCCCAAAAAATTGTCTATATTTTAAACAAAATTATTTCCAGACCAATGTAATAGCATATGTGAAAGACTCTAGAAAATAATAAATGTCCAAGAATAAAGCAAAATGCATTTTCTAAAAAAGTTGAACACATTTTGGGAAATTAAACTAAGAATCTCTATTCTGATAATTCATCTTTTGCCTCTCTATATAAACCCAATTGGATCCAGAAATCAACTGACAAAAATAAAGGAGAGCATTATCTATATTGTGCAAGGATTATTCCTCTCTAAAAGACACAATTTATGCATAACTAGAGGCAAAGAAAATGCATTATTGTAATTGAAGAAGCACTAGATCAATAAACTCTAAGTCAACTATTTGAGGATTTATTCAATATTGTAATGATCCAATGCAGTAAAATATGCCAGGGGCTGCTGTAAAGGAAGGCCTATATTCATGTTGTTCAATCTCTCTAGAACACAAGCATATATCCATTTCTTTTTTGATACATAACTAGTAAGTAAGAGAAAGTTCTCACTTAATATAATTTATATTGATAATATTTTGAATATTGTTATTATCTATGTAATGATGACTTATGCACCTTATAGATTACATATACATGATGCAGTATGTATAAAATGTGTGATAAAAGTGAAATCCTCAAAAAAGATATGAATTCATGGAAATTATACTTTCTTAGAATTTAGTGGAAATCATGATTCTGTTTCAGAAAAATGTAATAGATCCTTTAAGGATTGGTTTTGCTAAAAAGCACTGACTTTCCTTGGGCTTTCAGATGCTAAGTAGGTACCTAGAAACAGGGTAAATCTCAACATCTCTACTTTTGTTTTTTATCTGTTAATTTTACTACTTTAAACTGTGGGTCAGAATCCTTCTCAACTCTGCACATAACCGTGTTAATCTTCTCAGCAATGCTCCACTAAAGCTGTTCATTGCTTCCCTCTAATGGCTGAAGTCACCAAGACAAGGGTAACTAAGATATGTCCACGGCCTTCAGGAACACAGGGACAGTTTTCAAATGATTGTCAAATGGCAGCTTTTACAACATCTGATCCAGACAACCAGGGGCCTCCTCCAGTCACTGCCCTGAACAAGAGGGAGTAAGTACATCTTACTTTTCTGACTTGTCTTTTTCTCTGAGTCATTATTTCCTGCAGTCACCTTGGACTCCAGGAACAATGCTTATAATCAGTGAACATCCTGTGACAAGCAGCAAAGTGTCCATCAGGCAGCAGCAACTTTATTATCCAAGGTTCTCCATGCCCATCCAGGGACAATGATTCACCAGTGTGGCCAAGACTACCATACTATGCATGATCCTTACCAACCCCTCCCTCCGCTTCTGTTCATTTTCCTATTTAAAACTGAAGATCTTATAGGTACCCCAAAGGCATAGCCTAGTTCACTAAACATCTCTGTTCTTCACAGTACAGATACTCTAAATAATAAAGCTCCAATTGTTTCTTGACCAGTGCTTGTCTCTTTTATTTGGACTTAGAATTTGTTTCTAAAATTGGTCTTTTGTGCTGTCTTAAGCCAGGTCTTTTACCTTAAATATGGTAACAAAAATAGGCAAATGTTCAAAGAGGTAATAGTTCATTAAGATAGTGTCATTGAATAGTGAGTATTTAAAGTGTAGACATTTAAACCATATGAAAAAGTATTTGGGGACAGGCTGTTTCAAGCATTCATTTAGCAACTTAAGAATATCAGTGATAATCTAGACTTGTCTGTCTATATTTTTCAAAGTTTTTCCTGAATGGCTGCACAGAGATTTCAGATCACGTAAGCATAAATGAGTCAGGGACAGAAGTCAGTAAGACTTTTTACCATAATGCTCCCATTTTATTAATGAGAGAAAGAAAAATCTCCATAAGCTTCTGCTATAAATTGTATATAATTTGTCCCCACGTGCTGAAAGATTTGTACCCAGTGTATTAGTGTTGAGATGGCAGAACCTTTTAAAGGTGGGGCATAGAGGCAGGCTATTAGGTCAAGGGCAGGCCACATTTATGGTTGGGTAGAATAATGGGTCCTGAGAACAGTTCAAGAATAAATTAGTCTAAGAGAGAGGAATCAGCTATTGTTAGAAAAGAGAAATCTAGTCCCCTTACAACATCTTGTGACCTGTTTTTCTCTCTCCCTCTCTCTCATACACTCATGCCCATGCACTGTGTCTAGATGTCCCCCTAAAACCTCATGCAGAAATTGGTAAAGCTTTTCAGAGGTGGCTGGGTCTACAGATGTATGATGCTGTGATCAAGGATGTGTGATTACTAGATAAGTCCACTCATGGGTTTCTGTAATTCTGGATAGAATAAAGTGTGCCTCACTCTTGTGGTGAGTTCTATCCACTCTAAAGGAGGGTAGCCTGAGTAGGATATAAGGGACAAAAAAAGCATTGCTGCATGCTTGATACTTCCTGACTACTTCACTGTTTTACTGCCTTCTGACCGCCATGAACTGTTTCTTCTCTCTGATGCCCCTCTGACGTGCGACCCCACCTTGGAGCCAGCCAACTATGAACTGAAACTTCTACAAACTGTGAGCCAAAATAAATCTTTCCTCCTTTAACTTTGGGTGTTGGGCCATGAGAAAAGTAACTAAGACATAGACTCTGCCCTGGGAGATATCAGCCATGAAAACCTCATTAAAAGCAATGCAGGCACCATGTTCTTGAACTTCCAGAACTGTGAAATTAATAAAACTTTTTTATAATGTACTCATCTTCATATTTTTATGGTTTCCAAAGTATCAGATTCCTCAGTTCTCTTTTTAATGAATATTATCGGTACACTTTAGATATACAGGAGGATCACATTCAGCATAGGGAATTTGTACCTGTACATGATATATATTGATTCTTCTTTTCCTATTCGCCTCCCCTCCCTTCAACTCCTCTTCGTCTCTTTATTTACAAAAACTTTGTTTCAATTTTTCCCTTCTATTCTCTTTTTCTTTCTTTTCCCTCTCTTCAGATGTTTTGTTTATAACAAGACAAAATGGACATACACAGAAAATTGGTTAACAAAGTGAAGTTGTTGCAATAACGATACCTGAAAATGTGGAAACAGCTTTGGAATGCTTAATGAGCAAAGGGTGAAAGAGTTTGAATGAGCAAACAAACAAACAAAAAACATTGCAAGAGGCTCTCTTGAGTGATCAAGTGAGGACGCAGACTACACAGGAGCGATAACTTCTCAGGGATTTGTTAAGTCACTGTCACAAGAATGCGCATAGAACTTGGGCATGGCATACACATCTGTCATCCCAGCAATCTGGGAAGCAGAGGAAGGAGGATGACAAGTATGAGCCCAGCCCAGGAAATAAATTAATTAAAAGAGTTGAGGATGTAGTTCCGTGTGAAGGCCCTGAGTTCAATATTCAGTACAAAAATAATAACAACAATAATAAAAGTGCTAATAGAGATGTGAACAAAAAAGCCATGTTCATGAGGCCTGGGATGGAAATAAGAAATATATTTTTAGAAATTGGAGTAAATCCCATTCTTTTATGAAGTAACAAAGGAATGATTGCATTATGAAGTTTTAGTATAATGAACTAGTTTAACTAACAGGAAACATTTCACGATGAAACATTCATACTGGTGCTTGTTTATGTTTTAACTGCTTAAGCAAAAATAAGAGAGGAAAAAAATGGCCTAAAGACAGAATTTATAAAGTGTTTGTAAATGGGGAGGGGAGGAGAGGGTGAAGGGAGGGCAGGGACAAGGGGAAAAATGAGAATCAAGACCTATTATGTAAAGGTACAGAATCCCAATGATGAATGTAATTATATTGTATACCTAGATTGTACCAATAACCTCAATAAAAAGAAAAAAAAACTTAAAAAAAAGACAGAATTTATAATTAAAAGGGAAGCACAATGGAAAATTTTTTCACCCTCCTTAAGGAAAGAAATTGTTTTACAGCATATAAATGTGCAGTCCAGCAATTGCTTGCTGAAAGATTAGCTCTGATAAAAGGGAGCTAGGTGCTACGTATCGACATAATGGGAAAAAGCCCCAAGGTCATCTCAGAAATCTTTCAAACCACCTCTTGCTTTCGAGGGCAGAACAGTTTAAAACTGCATCCAGGCACTCAATGGGCTTTCTATCCAGGCTTCCTTGGGCTATTGCTCCTTTTTTTTTTTTTTTTTTTTTTCAAAGTGCTATGCAGCTACTCCAGTCATGGTCTTGGCAAAGCTCACATGCTGATACTCTGAAAGGAACAAGAATCAAACCTACGTGGTGTTTCCATGTGGTTTCAATTCTGCAGGCACAAGAAATGCAACAGCTGTGGCACCTTGATGGCTTCCACTGAGATATAAAATGAATGTCTGAGAGGACAGGCATAAACATGCCAAAGAGACAGATCTATTTCAGGAATTTTCCACGAAAATGCATAGTGGAACCACATGCATGAATCCAAAAAGATAAAGCCAAGAACAATGTAAATCGTTCATTTGGAAAAGCTGCAGGCATCTGACTCCACCTGGTGAGAGCACTCTTCTGGGCTGACTCCCAGAAAAGCAATGGAGTTGAGGCCCTCCCTGCAGACCCACTAATATCCCAGTGTACATGGGATACAGGATTTGGAGCATTATTTTTAAATGTAATGTCTGCCTTGTGAAGTCTGGGTCTTGCTTGGACCTGCACTCCACTTTATTTCATAGGCTCACAGCTGGAAGGAACTTGCCTTGAGTCTCACATAGGACTTTGGGAGTGAACTTTTGAATGGATGCCAGAATGAGGTAAGGCCTTGCAGACTACTGGCAAGAAATAAGTATTCTGTATTGTGAGAAAATCATATATTTTGGGTGTCAAGGGATGAATGCTATGGTTCTGCTATGTTTTGTCTTCTTAAAGTTCATACACTGAAAGAGCCAGGCATGGTGGCGCATGCCTGTAATCCCAGCACTCGGGTGGCTGAGGCAGGAGGATCACTGTGAGTTCAAGACCAGCCTGGGCTACATAGTGAGTTCCAGGTCAGTCTCAACTACATAGTGAGACCCTGTCTCCAAAAACCAAAAGAAAAAAAAGTTCATACACTGGAAGCTTGATACCCAGTGTGATGTTTGAGAGCTAATGGTATCTTTAAGAGCTGAGAACTGGCAAAAGGTAATTAGGACATGGAGATTCCACTCCCACGAATGGATGAGTGCAATTTCACAGAGGCGGGATAGGTCTTCTAAGAGGGGTTGGCTACCATGAACACTGTTGTTACATAAAAGCAAGGACGGTCTTATCCCACTCGTACTCTCCGTCCATATCACTGCTCTTGCTCACGGGTGCCACTGCCATGTGAACCTAACCGCCCCAAAGACCTCACCAGAAGCCAGTTCCCACCCAATATTCTTGGACCTCTAGAAGTGTGAGATAATACATTTCTTTACTCCCTTTCATTACTTTGTTATGGAAATCTGACCGAAAGAGCTTCACAAGCAGGCTTCTTCTTATATACAATCTATTCACAAAACTGGGACCGTGGCCAGCCTTAACTGCAAAAAAGAGAGCAATGCACTTAATCTTATTTTTGCCTCAACTGAGATGTTGGGTAGAGCTAACTTTTGTATTTTATCTAACCAACAATGCCTATCACAAGTAGTGTAAAGGAAGAAAATATCAGTGCTTGCATATCTGCATATATATTTAAATATTCATTTATGATGCATAAGCTTTAATATTTTAGCCCATGAGATAAAATTGAAGCACGTTCTTTGATGTATAACTAATTAATCTATGAAATTCCCAAGTTTTAGTTTGTTTCTTAGATTTTAATTAATTGCATGTACAGAAAATATAAATTTGAATTTGGTCCAAATATATCAAAATGTGTGAGTTAAATTCTCTTTTATTGTAGACTTCTTTCCAAACAAAAAATTTCAACTTTTGTCCCTTGCAAAATGTCTCTTCTACTAACTCAAAGTCTCTATAATAATTTTTGACTTTTTAACAAATGTCTAGTTCTCTTATGCCACACGATGATTTTAGGAAGTGTGATCAGAAAATATAGTAAATGCTGCTGCGTCGTGCGATCCAACAAGACTAGCGAAGCAGGAAGGAGCACAACAGTCTTTATTAACAGTGTGTGTGACAAATCTCGACTTTTTGGTGCAATCTACTGTGAACAGTGGTTGAGGAAAAGTGAGTTTTAAAGCATTCCATAAATCATGGATCACAAACAGTGCATTTTACACAGTTGTTGTCAGCTTTTTGAGAAATGTTATTGTGAAAGACGAAGCCTGTGTCTCCGAGTGTGATCCTGAAGCTAACATTCAAAGTTCTCACAGTAGAAATCAGTTAGTTCTCTTTCAAAAAAGAAGCATGTCAAACAAGATCAACATAAAGGTATATTAATTATGTTTTAGTAGAATTGTGTGAACTGAATTTGTACTCAGCAAAAAACCATGGTAAACTCTAAATATCATAAGGGCTTATTACCGTGTTTAAGAAATGTTGTTCATAGAGTACAGTTGAGGAATGCATATCATTTTGGCCTCCATTATTAACATCACTGCATGGCAAATTTGGCCAAATAAAAACATTATGAAGTGGAATTAAAGGATCTGGCAAGGTATAATTTCTGGCTTTTTTCGCAAATCAGATTGACCTGAAAACTAAACATTTTGAATCCATTCAAGACACCAAGACCACCATGACAGAGCAACCAGACACTCACAGAGGACTATAAATACTGCTTTGGTAAGTGACAAGGATGATGGCATAAGTGTACTCGAAGTAGGGTAAGGTACTTTGAGGAGAATTAAAGGCAGTACACCCTGTACTGTGCTCTGGCTTATATCCAGACGTGGCCCCCAAGCCTCATGTGCTGACAGGTGGAGCTTTTTGGATCTAGCTGTATGTAGGGCATTTGATACTGGGGTTAAAGGTGTGTGATAATGGATTAGCCCACTGACTGGAGTTAGTATAGTTCTGTAAGAATATAATGGAAGGCTCACATTGGGGGAGGGTTGTACCAATCAGTAAGCTTATAGCCTGGAGGTAATATAAGCAGAGAAAGGGGAAGCAGTCCTGTTGTGCTGTTGCTGTTGCTGTTGCTGCTACTACTTGCTACTTTGCTGCATCCTGACTGCTTTGCCATGGACTGTTTCTACCTTGTGATGCCCGCTACCATGCCACCTTGACTTGAAGCCAGCCTACTATGGGTGGCAATCGCTACAAATTATGAGCTGAAATTAGCCTTTCTTTCTTTAACATTGTGTATTGGATATTTTGTCTCAGCAATGAAAAAATAACCGTGATATACTGTAATATTTTTTATTTAAATGTACACCATAGTTTTCATCACACTTCAAAATGTTTTACTTACCCACTCGGCTGAATTCAAGCATAACCATCAGTTTTTTGTAGCATTGCAGTAGGATAATTGTCCCTGTCCCAGTGAAACGGGTCTTCTCCATATATGGTTTTCTCAATGGAAAATGCATGGATGGGATGTATACAAGAGCTAATCTGAAGTTGTAAATCAGCATGACCAATTTCTTATTTCATATTTCCCAAAAAATACAAGAAACATGAATTAGTTCATTCATTTAACAATATTACCAGTAGAAAAAAATAACTTTTAAAATCTTTAATGAGCACATGTTTAAAACAACATGTGATTCTCACAGTTAATAACTGCCATATGAATATATTGCCCTGTGAGAAGGCATCACCCCCATCCAGGTGAGCTCTTGGAAAACACATCTATACATTTTGTAGGTAGACTAAGGAAGAATAATAGTCAGAAAACCACAAGCCATTCACAATAGCTCACTTTTTCAGGATATTTCCTCAAGTGAGCAGAGCATCTATAAATTTGGGAGGACAGAGTGGCGAAAGGTAGTCATTGAACCAAGTGGCTAAATTCTCTAAAATGGTCACCCTGAAATAGTCTGCTTCGTGAAGTATTTCTTCAGCCTTCGTTCTGGGCCTGAATTAACTCTTACTCCCACTGGTAACCTGGCTTCACTATGGCCATGATAGAGTCAGAGACAAGTGATTCCAGGAAGCATGATGTGAGCGTGATTATAAAAATAACTATTGTGACACAGGGCTCAACTCAGAGAATTAAGTTTAATGAGGTTATTCTGGTTTGTGTTACTTCTTTACTTGCCTTAGAAAATGAGAGTTTTTGATAGTTATGATAAATTGCAAATTATGCTTAGCATTATATTATTGAAAAACTCTTTGTTCTTCACTTAGTTCATTAAATTCTAACATTTGTCTAGGGAACAATACATTGAAGATTACAAATATAAGATTACAAATATATTTTAACAAAATAAAATAATATGTGAGTTTGACCAAATTAATTACTAATTATAATGTATTCATCTTACAATGAAATGCATATAATACCTTACTACAGTAACTAGTCACCTGAATACCACTATAAATTTTACCAGGCAATCACTAATGATTCATATTGATTTTACTTACAGGTTGGCAGCGTGACTATATAATCTATTTAATTGTAACTATTTTTTGTTTTGTTTTTTGTTTTTGTTTTTTGGTTTCTTGAGACAGGGTCTCACTATGTAGTTGAGACTGACCTGGAACTCACTGTACAGCCCAGGCTAGTCTCAAACTCACAGCAATCCTCCTGCCTCAGCCTCCCGAGTGCTGGGATTATAGGCGTGCACCACCATGCCCAGTTTAATTGTAACTATTGATTCATATGGTAGGATGATATCACTTTGCGTTTTCTACTAGGAAAAATAAAATACTTTCTCTTTTTCCTATCTTCTTATATATATACTGGCTTTACATCTCAAGTAAAACAGCTTGTTTGTTCAACTGTTGCTTGTTTATTACTTAAACCTTGTAAACAGAATGAGAACTTTTGCCTTCATAAGAAAAGTAATACTTCAAAATGATATAAAATAATGAATAAATTTAAAATATTTCACAGTCTTTATCACTGATACTGCTGAAAAGACTGGACATTTGGTTATTCAAGTTACATTTATGTGAATGTGGCATTCTTAGAGCAGGAGACAAAATTATTTCCATAAAATAAAACTCTCTATGTATGTGTGTTGAACAAGTGTTTCTCCAATGATTATAAGTAATTATTCATCTTAGTTCTAGACTAGGCTAATTACTGGTTATCTTAGTGATAAAGATAATTGCTCTAAATATCTTATTTCATGCCCTGTCTCTAATATAATAAACTAATTTTTTATAGAAAGCCAATTTATATGCCATTTTATATATCAAATGTGAAATACAATTTCTAAATATTTCAAAGCTTCTTTTTATTTTGTTTGGTTGTTTTCTATATTATTTTAAATGTCAAATACATGAGCTTATTTCCTTTCTATGTTGGCCTCAAAAAAATAGAGCCAAGTAAGAAGCCTTTAAATTATCCTATTGAGTAATGCAGATACAGATATAGTTTTAAGGTGAGCTTCAGCAATTTCCTCTTTTCTGTAGTTTAATATGGCCTTCTGTCCAGGATCTTGTCTTTTCCTAACAAGCTTCTATCAGTATAAAACCTTTCTCCATCTGTGTAATGTTTCTTCTCATATTGGTGTGTAAGTTTGAAGACAGGTTTTAT
>NW_022900936.1:41406192-41426942 GCF_012274545.1 Fukomys damarensis
ATATGTATATATGTTAATGTATGTATGTTAATATATATTATATAGATTAGCACATATATGTTAATATATAGATTATATAATATATAATTACGTAATATATTATATAGATTAACATATATATGCTAATGTGTGTCCATACATATGTTAATATATAGATTAATATCATATAGCACAACACCATCAATTTGAGTCCTGTGATCAAAGAAGTACCTCTCTGTTTGTCCTGTCTCCTTATATATAATAATTTTTATATCTCATCAGTAAGACCCAACAATTATCCAGGTGTAAAGTTACAATGAAATGTATCTAATCTTTCAAATTTCAGTGGGTGCATATCATGGACACAACAAAGACAGTATCTTGATGTAAAATATCCCCTATTTACTCAGTAGAAGAGTTAAATACACGGTTAGTAGTCTTTCGGACTTATAAAAACATCTATACAGAAGAATTTTTAAAGCATTATGATAGCAAAAAAAAAATACTTTTAGTGTTCCTATTTTGAGAAGAAAAGTTTTATAGAAAATGGTATTTAATTGCATATGGGACAATGATTATTAATTTAACAAATTGCCTAGGTAGCAGTGAAATGATATGAAGGAAAAAATCAGAGTGTATTCAAAGGAACAAATGAATTAAAGTGAATTGTATTTCTGGTAAGTGGAAACATAAACCCCATCCCATTTTTCATCTATATTTTGTGTATGTACTGGTTACGGTCTAACCCTTAGCAGTAGGTATTTCTCCAGTATTTGTCTGTGGGCCTAATCATGTGACTTGCTTCAACTAATGAAAGATGGGATTTGAAAATGTTTATGCCTTCAGAGAAATTACATATATTTTAGTCGCTGACTTAAACTTCTACAGTTTCCATGCAAAGAAAATGCTGTGACTAAATCATTGAAGACAGAGAGAAAGATACAGACAGACTGACAGACAGACAGACAGAGCCAGAAATATGCAAAGCTGTCCCAGATCATAAAACTTGCAGTTTAAGGTAGATGTTCCTAATTCAACATACAAATTCATATGTGAGAAATAAATGGTTGCAATTGTAAGTTGCTGAAGTTTGTAGTTTTATTTTATGCAACATTACAATGTTATTGAAGTACAAATAAACTTTGAAAAGCATCTTAGGAAAAGAATAATAAAATTTCACTGCAGATTTGGAGAGTATGAATAAGATGAATTCACAGCTATCTAAGAAACAGTTACAAAGGCAGACCTCTTTAACACATAAATTAGGCTTCATTTTTCACACAATGGAAAGCAACTGATGACTTTTAAAGGATAATAGTAAAAATTCAATTGAATCTAAAAGATTGCTCGGACAGAGTTGTAGTAGATAAATACAGGAAGATACAGGCTAGGAATAAATTTGGGTATGATATTATTATCAGTACTCAGTAAAAGAATTTTAGATGAATTCAAGCATGATAAATATGAGCAAGACAAATGTAAAGAAAGACAGTGCAGACCAGGTGTGGTGGTGCACACCTGTAAGCCCAGCACTCTGGAGGCTGAGGCAAGAGAATGGCCATGATTTCAAGGCCAGCCTGGGCTGCGTACTGAATTCAAGACTGGACTGCACTACATAGCAAGACCCTATCCAAAAGAAACAACAACAAAAGAAAATGAGAAATAAAAAGAAATAGATGGTTTTTATTGCACAGGATTATGTGAGGAAGCAGCTGTGTATGCAGAGATTTGGTCGCTGCACTCTTTGTTCTTGGTCAGACATAATCTCTGTTTCGACATACATTAGAGCAAGCAAGGCTTGAAATAGAGAGCCAAGCGCCAAATGCCACAATAAGAATAAGAGAAAATTATGGTTAGTAAGTGTTGGAAGGCAGAAAAGTAATTGTACATCCACATAAGTTGATCCTTAAATTGAAGGGATTTTAAGGTAGAGGGAAAATAAAACTGATTTCAAAGTAAAACTAGAATAGTCTTTTAAATAAATTTTCTCTGGGATAGGGAACACAAGGCAGAATTCCTTGATTTACAGGGTAGAGAGAACTTCAAATGAATAAATACGTGGAGAGTATGAACTAAAAGCATTTTAATATATTGGGATATTAGATGACAACTGAAAAGATGTGTTAAATGGCCAAGTGAAAGAATTAGACACTAATTCAGAAAATAGATAATGGTCCAGAGGAATGTTTCTACTGGATCTTATCATCAAAACACACCTGTTTATGAGCACAGACGTTAACACTAAAAAGAATTTACATTTAACACAGGTCATTTGCCACGTGGAGGAACACTTCTGGTTCATTCGGAGCCAAAATTTGTATATGGCTCCAGAGACTCCTTGACAGATTTTGCTGATTACTCAATAAACACCTAAAACATGTATAGAAATTATTTATGTTATACACTTACCCACAGCAAAATAGGTACAAAAATGAGGTAAACAGTATCAGCAAGAGCATAGTTCTTAAAAAGGCTAAAAGTCAAAATGTAGTTTTGGTAAACTTTGTGTCCTAAGCACATTTTAAAAGGATGAAAATATCAAGCACTGGATCTTATTTTTAATTAAAAACCCTACTCAATTATTTTTATTAGTACATTTCAATTGCATAATAGTCCTGGATTTATAAAAATATTGGGCAGTGAGTACAGAGTATTCCCCTGTGTCCTCTTCCTCAGTGCATAGCTTCCACTATTATTAACATCTTATGCTAGCATAGCACATTTTATTTATAACTCACGAATCAATATTGATATACTAATATTATTATTGGATGTCAACAGTGGATTGGCTTCTCCTTTTATTTATTTTTTTGAATATTCTATCTCTGTTCCAGCACCATATTTGGGTAATCACATTACATTATGTTGTCCTATTTCTTCATAGCTCCTCTTGGCTATGACCATTTCTCTGATGCTCCTGCTTGTTGATAACAATTTTTAGAGGCACTGGCCAGTTGTACTAGAAAATGCTACTCTATTGGAAATCATTCTGTGTTCTTTTCATGGATAGACTGAGACTATGGGCTTTTAGAAGAAAAAAAAAGAGTTGAGTGGCATTTTCTTCCCATCATATCAATGACATTTTTATAAATGAAAATTTATCATGTTTCATCCACGAGAAGTAGGTTTCATTGCGAGGGCTCTGAACACCATTGGAAAGGGTATTCCTTTCTTCTAGAGTAAGAGACAGGGTTTACTTTTTCACTGAATTTATTTTGGTACCCTTCCACTCTGCACCTAATTCCTATTACACTGAACATATCAAAGCATCACATGGAATTAAAGTCAGGAAGTTCCTTGTATTTATTATCATTAACACTACAAGATTCTATAGCCCCATAAAATTTCATGCATGTACATGTATACATAAATATGAACACACATATACACAAAAACACTGTTTTCTGAGGAATCTTTTATTTTCTATTTTCCTCACCTGCACTTTGCAGTTAATTATAACAATTTATTCTCCTATCTATTCTCGGTCTCTCCTTTCTCCACCCAAGGAACTTTTCTAAAACTTTCATGTGTGTCTTGTGGGTTTTATGTTTTCTTGCAAACCGTGTGCTCTATTTTCAGCACAAAATTGGACTTGTATAGATGGTATCATGCATCTCATTCTTTGTCCTGCTGTTTCCACTGGAGTTTCTATATCTTGCTTCATATACAAGTAAAAGCGTGTCATTGGTGGTTTAAAGTTTCTATGTAATAGCCAGGGATTTGGCTCAATGATGCTGCCACCTGCCTCACAAGGGCAAGGTCCCAAATTCGATCCCCAGTAAAAAAAAAAAAAAAAAAAAAAAAAAAAAAAAAAAAAAAAAAAAAAAAATCTATGTAATATTCGGAGTTTGAAAGGTACTACATTTTCCCAAGTAAGGGATACCCAGATTATTCTTTAACTTGCTGGAACTAAAATAGAACAGCGGGCATCCTCAGGTGTGCATGTTTATGCTATTGGCTTAGTATTACTATTGAGTAACACCCAGGAATAGAATTCTTAAGTTTTATCTAGGATATGCACACATAATTTTCTGAGTTTGCTCCAGAAGGTGATGTAACTTACAATCCTGGTAACTTAGTTTGCTTTACATAAAGATAATAGAAATACAAAAATTTAAAAAGGGGGGGAGGGATTTAGCTCAGTAGTTCTGGTTACTGCCTCGCAAGTGCAAGGACCTGAGTTTGATCTCCAGCACCAAAAAAAAAAAGAAAAAAAAGATAATAAAAATATCTAAGATGTCTAACTTATAACCAGAGGAGATTTACCTTGGCTCATTCACTGTTTTGTATGTTTCATTCCATGACTGATTGTCTTAGGCTTGCAGCATATAAGGGTAAGAACGTTTGGCTGGGCAAAGCCACTCACCTAGCAGCCATGATGCAAAGTGAAGAACAGAAAGGTCTTGGGCTGGAACGTCCTTTTGAAGGCAAACTACCAGGAAACTAAAGCCTCACCATCTAGCCTACGTCTCCTAGACTTTTCTGCACCACCCAGTAGCACCACTCCGGGTACAAACCTGCACAAGGACCTTTGGGAGTACTCCAGATCCAATAGCATGTGTGGATAGTTCAAAGTTAAATCCTCACAACGTCAGCATTTCCAACTTTTGAGGTGTGTGTGTGTGTGTGTGTGTGTGTGTAATATAGTGATAATTCAAGACAATTTTAATGAGCATAACCCATATCATATCTATGTTTTGAAAGTTCATATTGATGAATTTTGTGCATTTACATGTGAAAGCTTTTCTGTATTTCCTGTCTTCTACTTTCTAATTTTTAAAATAATTCCTTTATAAATCATAACTATAAAACTTTCAGTTTTGAGCATAGCAAATATCTTCTTTCTTTTATGTCCCTATTGACTTTGTCTACGATGACAGTGACAAAATTTGTTAGAAGATGTTTGATGAAATTAAATTAATTTGCCCTTGCTTACAATTTGAACTACTTTATAACAAAAGTATTTAGGTATGAAACACATAAAATAAACATGGACTTTTTAATAAATGGTGTTTGAAAATGAAATTCCATATAAAAAAATAGACCTCATACCTCATGCAAAAGTTAAAGTGGATCATAGGACCTGGGGAGGTAGCTCAGTTGTAGATTGCTTCCCTAAAATGTTTAAATCTTTAAATGTAATCCTCAGCACCACAAAAATACATACATACATACATACAGATAGCCATTATTCCATGTTTATAGCACATGTTATATTACTCATGAGGAGTGGGTACATGTACCTAACGCACCCTAATTTTTTATTTCCCTCTGTTTCTCTCCCTCCCCCCAAGCCCCACCAAAACAGTAAATGCCTACCTGATTTGAAAATTTATGACCACACAAAAATGTGTAAGTGAATTAATGTATCATCCAAATTTGTAAATAATCAACAAATAATTGATAAGCAAGTTTAGTATATCCATATAGTGGACTACTGTTCAGCAATATAACTAAAAGCATTAGACTTTGATCCATGTAAGAACATAAATAAATCAAAATTCATACTGCTAAGAAAACAATCTCAGTTTGAAATAACAACATATTTTAAAATTCCAATTATATGACATTTTGGAACAGGCAAAAATTACAAAATAATTGATGCCTGACTGGATTTAGCTCAGTGGTGCCACCACCTGCCTTGAAGGTGCAAGTTTCTGAGTTCTATCCCTGGTACCAATAAATAAATAAATTAATTAATTAATAATTTGTACTTCTCCAGAATTTAGGGGAGTTGTGACAAAGAGTTTTCTTAGGAAAGTGCATCTGTTCTGTATGATACTAGGATTTTCTGAAAGCATTAGGATCTCACAAGAGTGAAACAATGTATGTAAATTGCTAAATATTATTTAGGAGATTGGGTAATCCAAACACCACCACAGGGAATGACCTAATGCTTCATTTTATTAATAGCCCTCAATCCATAAAAAGTAACACTGTTCTCCTTTCTAACCCCACATTTCTGAAATTCATATTATAAAAAGTTTTAAATCATTAATTTTTATTTCTGCATAGAAATAGTGACTATAATAGCATATACCACAATTCACTAATGCTGTTTAATGGACATTTTAAAATTAATTATAATATTATGGTGAATGTTGTTACTTAAGCATTTTGCATAACATATGACAAAGAAAAAGTTGTATTTCTGTTTTGTCCGTATGTGGTCATAGTGTATGCATATGCACAGCCTTAACAAATGCTAAAGATATTTCCAAAATGGATGTGTACTCTGAAATGTGAGAAATTTTCAGTCACTCCATGTACTCTACACACTTGGAATTTCTTTCTCTTTCTTTCTTTCTTTCTTTCTTTCTTTCTTTCTTTCTTTCTTTCTTTCTTTCTATTTCTTTCTGTCTGTCTGCCTTTCTTTTGGAATTGATCTTTCTCATATAGCCATTTTCAGAATGTGTTTCCATCTCAGTGTGATATATTTTACACTTCCTGAAAGACTAGTGAAGTTGGGCCAGGGATTTAGCTCAGTGGTTCTTCTCCCTGCCTCGCAAGCTCAAAGACCTGAGTTCGATTCCTGATGCCAAAAAAGCAAAAAACAAAAACAAAAAGACTAGTGAAGATGACTATCTTTAATGATTATTTCCATTTTCATATCCAGTTTTATCTGATCATTTGTGAATATACATGCCCATGTTTTCTAATCTGTTTTTCTTCCTGTTTTGTAGGGGTACTTCACATGTAATGGTACAAGTTTTTTGTGAGAGATAAATGTTTGAACTATCTTATAACACTATATAGATTGACTTTTGCTTTTTAAAGATGTCTAGTACATATGGGGTTTTGATAGCCATTTCTTTATACATGTTTCTCTTTATGTAGCATCTCTTTGTAGCTAGATTTCTTGTCCTTCATAAATGTTTATCTCAAGGTATTTGGACTGCTTATATAGCAGCAAGATTTTCCTAGAATATTTACTTGTAGAGGAAGGACATGATGCAGCCAGTTGTGATCTTGATATTAAAAGCTGTGTTTAGACACGGTACAACATAACTTCTGACATATTCTACTCTCTATACACTAGAGGACTGGCTTATTTTAAAGACAATGAATAATAAAACCTTCTTTAATGTGATAAAGAATTGCAGCCATCTTTAATAGACTACATATATTTGTTTCCATTGTCTGCGGTTAAGCCACAATGCATCTTCTAATTGAAATACAAGTGAGCCACAGTAAACTGCAATAAAAAAGTTAAAATTGTGATGTTTCGACATACGTGTAAAGTATTGAAACCATCACCCTTAGAAAATAGGGACAAAGTCTACCCTTTCCAAATATTCTTGGTGCTCTTTTTTACATTTTCCCAATAAATTTCCCATGTATCTTTATACAAAGTAGTTGATCAGCTATACATGGTAGTGCTTGCTTCTAATCTCAGCTACTCAGTAGGCTGAAGCAGGAGGATCACAAGTTTGAGATCAGTCTGAGAAATTTATGGGAACAAAATCTTTGCAGATGGGGAAGGGATGGAGGGATTGAAGGGAGGGCAGGAGAATGGGGGAAAATAAGAACCATATTGGATTATATAAAGGTGCAAATTTCCAATGTTGAATGTCATTTATACCTTAAATGATATTGTATACCTTAAATGTGCCAAAACAATTAATTTTAAAAATTAGCGAGATCCTGTCTCAAATAAATAAATAAATAAGAAAGAAGATCTGGGGATGGTGCTCAGTACTACTTGGGCTCAATTCCTAGTTCTGAAAGAATATAAAGATACCTTGAATATAGTATCTTTTTAATTGATATTGAAGTCAGGTACTATTAATTTATCATAACTGTCCTTTAAAAAGTAATTCTGGACATTGTAAGTACTATGCATTTTCATATACATTTTAAATCAGATTTTAAATTTCTTTAAAAATCTTTAAAAGCCTCTGTACTGCTTTGAATCTAAAGATAAATTTAGGAAGACTTGGCATCTTCACAATATTAATACTTCCAGACTATTTAGATTTTCTTTATTGTGTTTTATAAAGGATTTGTAGCTTTCAGTGTGCAGGTTTTACTCATCACCTATAAGATTATAACAAACAATTTTAGATTTTATGCTAAATCTATTATGAAATTCAGAAGTTCTGATATGTTTTCATTTTCATTCAGGAAAATTATTATCAATTATCCTCTGGATTTTTTTTTCATTTGTCATTAGATTACTTAAACGTGCTTTATTTACATTCTAAGCATATAAAATCATCATCCAGATATTTTTCTGTTATTAATAAAGATAATTCCATATGGTAAAACAAAGTATGATTTGGATATTCTAAAATTTGTTGAAACTTATTCTACAGCCAAGAACTTCTATTATAAAAAAGTCTAATATGTATTGCAAGTATTTCAACTATTAACTAAAAAATGTTTGGGATCATTATGTCAAGTTATGTATCTGTCATTGTGAATAAATAATCAATATTTATCCTCAATAATAATCTTTGCTCTGATCAACAAGAGAGTGACTAGGACAGTATTCAAATCTAGCTATAGCTGTTTCATTGTCACATAGATGGGCATCAAACATAACTCATTCCTTCTGAATTTACCCAAGTAAGAAGTGATTAAATGTTAATAACAAGTCAGGGAGCTTTTTATATAATATTTGAGGAATGTTTTTAAATTTCTCTAAAGATAATTGACTACCTTTATCATAGCATAACTCACTTTGATGAACCAAGCTATAAAGTGTTTACTTAAATTATAAATAACTCTTCCAATAAAACACAATGCTATTAGCTGTCATAACTAAGATTCAATGTTATTATAGTAATGTAGGTACAGTAATTTAAGCAAAAATGTAAACACGGCTAAAGAAATTCTAGAACAGGACAATTCTAAGTCAGTGTAATGTAATAATGATTAAGTATTTGAGTAAATGAAAAATGTTAAAATAGCAACCAAATTCTTTGGTTTTCTCTTATTTGTAGAGCATATATTTTTCTTTCATAAACAAGGTTAATTTCTTAGAGCCAGGCTTTTGAAGTACTGTATCCTTATACAGACTTACCTGAAGAGGAAGACTAGTTCAAATATTCCTAAACACATTTATAGCCCCAGGAGCTGGAAAATAATTAGAATTATTAGAATTTTAGCTGCCACTCACATAGATTTAACCATTATCTTCTATACAACCTAGAGATGATTTTTCTTTCCTTTTGTGTCCATTTAGTGTGAGTGCAGTGGCTAAAGAACTGCTAGCATATCCTGGCTTTGCTTTCTGAAGAACATGTTAGGAAGTTGTGGATAAAAGAGAAGTAGGCAAAACAAGACAGAAGCATTTACTGTGTTTCCCATAAGGATTCAAGGGCTGGGGGAATCACATGTAATAGTCTTGCCTGTTCTTGTGGAAAAGAGCAATGAACTAGTGGCCAGAATGCCAGCCAGTCAATCTGTAAATGTTAATGTCTTTAAGACCACTTTTTACAACTTTTAAATTAATATACCATGTACTAAACAAATAATTTTGTATTGAAAATTCTAGATTTGTGTGTTTAAATAACATTTATTATGCATTTTGTGTCTATATTATGGTATGTTTCTCTGTTCCTGAACATTTACATGAGCTAAAAATCTTTGGAATATGTTAAAATCAGTTCTAAACTAGAAAAAGTGAAACTAAATTTAAAGTTATTTTGTTACTCAGAAACTTATTATACCCTTTCTAAATTATTTGTGCTAGACATTGTTTTCTTATGCAATATATAACTTATAGATACCTGATAAACTATTCACATAATTTCAACATGAAGTCTTTAAGAACCTAAATTAGATGAATTAGTTTTACACAGATAAAAGTAAAAAAAAAAAAAAGTGTGACCCCCAAGCACATACTTTTTCACTTCTAGTTGGCTACAGAGTTATATAGATAGGTATTCTTCTCCTCCAAAAACTTTAGTATGTAACTAAAGGCTCAGAGATATAATGTCTTATTACACTTAGTTCAATGACCTGAGTTTTCATTCATGTAGATAATCAGAGTGTTAAGTGTTAAATATCAGTATAACATTCTCAACATTCTCAGTAGATAAGTGCCTAGTAAAATGGAGGGTCGCAATTTTCATGTTGCCCTCTAACAATGGACATTTCTATTTCTTCACCACAGCATGACTAACTTCATATCCATTTCCCCTTCCCCAAAATCATTTTATCAGAAATGTGTAGTTTTGTACTCACTGGCTTATTTCTTTCCGAAAGCCAGGAGAATGAAATTCTAATGTATATTACATGTCTCAGCAGGAAAATGTTTGGAAGCACTACACACTGTAGCATGTATTTATTAGTTGGTTAATTGTTGGCTCCGAATTAGATAGACATCCTTAGTTAAAGCATGTTGACCAACTGAAGCTCAAAGTTAATGTATTAAAATTTCTGTGAATGAAAATACATAACATTTTCTGAAGATAAAAATCTATATGTACTCCAAATATAATTATTTTTCTTCCAACAAAAGTTAAATATACACAATCTGAATTGTGTAAGTCCTAAACTTATGAAATATAACTGTAAGAGAAAAATAATTTTAAATCTATTTTGTCTTTAACTATCAGTGATTTTATAAATTAAACCAATTAATTGTATAACCCAAAAATATAATTGTAACTACCTGGAAGAGGCATTCTTCCTCACCATTAAAATAGAAAGTAGTTGCTGGGATAACTGAATGATACACTGTACCTCCATGTTTGTTAAAATGTTTGCCTTAATTCTTTGACTCCAAAATTTACTTAGATCACTGACCCCACTGTGATAGAAACAGACGTTCTTTCTTTGAATCTCATTGACCAGGACAATCAAGCTGATCACATAAACCTAATCCTCTATGCTTTATTAAATTTAACCTTTAATAATGTTTCCATCAAAATTTTTTGACCTCACGTTAATTAAACTTAATATAATTTGTCCTCTACTATATGGGGAGCACCTCTGATCATTAGTCAACAAAGTACACTATTGAGAGGCCTAATACACAGTGGTTCAATGCTGGAACTTTGAAGTTAGTTTAAATGATTTCTTTATCCAACTCATGGAATTATTGGGAGAACTAAACTAAATTCATATAAAATGCCTAAAGTATTGATGTATTGTAAGTTCTCAGTGAATGTTTTTCCCAGTCATTTCCAAATGACTATATTTGTTGTTTCACTGTTTATCTTCTTCCAATAGACAATTGCCACAAGAGCAGACTTATTGATCATTGCTGCAGCCACAGTATTTCTGAGAGTTTCTGCATTCACTAGATTCTTTAAAAATATTTCATAAATAATATATACTAGTTTTATAGATTTTTTTAGAACACGTGTATACAATAAATGGATGGTTGAACAAAGAAGAAATTTAGGAAATTCTTTAGTATTCAGGAGAAAATATGAATATTTCCAGTTTTTTCTTGAAAACTGATATCTTAAAACAATTTGATAACACACTAACCCCACCATAATAGAGAGATAACAAAGGGTATATGGGTATTTTCTAAAATTTAACCAACTTTAATATTAGGCAGTTGGGCTATACTCAGATTGGTGTTTTGGTTTTTTGGTAATTCTTTTGTACTTTTTCCAAGGGGTAAATATTGGCTTTTGCAATAAAAATGTGTCTAATAATTTAAAAGATAAAAACATTCATGAATTCATTCTGTAATGCAACATAAACTTAAAATAAGAGTTGACTCTGTTAACATCAAAAAGGGTAAAAAAATATTAGATATGATAAGATTTGTAGTGGTATTTTTGTGTGTCAAATATCTGGAGTTGAGATAATATTTTTTACATAGAATTTCCAGGATGTTCAATTAGTCTATAAATTTACCACTATCACAAAGTACAGGTGAGAAAATATATGTCTCTATGGTGTCCTGTAGTTTCCTGACTGAAGTTATTATTTTTCTCCAAAGTCAGTGATAATCTTCTGAGTGTGAGTGAAACACCTTTTGTCAAGATTAGACATGACTGAGAATATATTTTCCTTTCTTTCCAGGTCCACATAAACTGCTACACAAATGAGAGTTGTGTGATGAGGAAAGAAAGGAGAATTAAAAAATGAAGAAAAAAAAAACCTTCTCTAAAATCTGGAACTTCAGTGCAAGATTTTCACAATCACTTTTTTGTACATTAAGTGAATCCCCTGAACTGTAACAAGCTATAGTTACCTAGGGTGTAATAACGTAGTAAAATTAACAAAACCCAAAATGGTTACAATGTAAAGAAGAGAGAATGACCATGACACTGATTATAAAATATTACAACCTTAATCTATGTATATCAAACCATATCCTCTTTCTTTAAGAGAGAGAATGTTGACAACTGGAAAAAAAAGAAAAATAAATAAACACTCCAATAATTTAGATGTTTCCCTAAAGCAGTGGGATAATCATGCATATGTTGTGATTGTATACATGTTAACTCTTCTTTGATTAAATATAAGCACTGTGAGAGCAGAATATGACCTAGAAAAATAATTAATACTTAATAATTATTTTTCTATAAATCACTTATTTTTTATCAAGACTGACAAGAACATAATAGTAAGGATATAAAACTATATATCAGTGTGTACATGCATATGAATAAAAGCCTTCAAAATGCAGTGTCTAACAGTTTACAAAAATGGATATCAGTAGTATATTTTCTCAATGTGTTTTCTTCTACTGATAAAGAAATTGTGACCATAGTAGGATTATGTAATCCAGAAATTATATTGCTAAGTTTATGATGTCATGCTTTGGTTTATATTAACTCAGATGATATCTATCATCATATTACTGCAAGGTGAAAGTGAATGTATATTTTTATATGTTATATATAAATTTCTATGTTCCTTCGACCCATACCCTGATTCCAATTTAATTAAAACAGCGGAACCATAAATCTGTAAAGGCATTCTTCTCTTCTGTTGCAACTCCTTCAGCATAAAGTCTTCCATATATAAAAATGGTCTTTCAGATTTTACATTTAAAATTTTGTTACCATATAATTCCCTTATTTTAAACTGCATTTTAGGGAATGTCTTAAAGAAAATATTTCTTTTCTGTATTTTATGGCTTGTATCTAAATGAACCCTCAAATCCTCATGCAGTCATAGGCGGGGGTTTTTAGAGGTGCCTGGATCTAAGTGTGTGATGCTGGGATCAAGGATGTGATACTGGGATTGCTTCATGGTGTGATGCTAAGATCATGGCTGCCTCGTTCTGAGTGTGCAAACTGCCCCAATGGTGGGTAGCCTAGATAAAATATAAGGGACAAAAAGAGGGTTGCTGTTGTCCCTTACTGCTTGCTACTTCACTTTTTCGCCTTCTCTCTGCCATGAACTCTTTGTCCTCTGCTGTGTGCGTCTGCTATGCCATCTTGTTTTGGGTCTAGCCAACTATGAACTGAAACGTCTACAAACTGTGAGTCAAAATAAACCTTTCCTCACTTAAATTTGGGTGTCAGATATTTTATCTTAGCAATGAGAAAAGTAACCAAGACCATGTATCTCATAATCTATTTTAAATTTGAAAGGAAACTTTCAAGATCTGATATAAACAATACTATGATAAATATCATTGCTTCTATTTGTAGATTAACAGTAGAAACACTATTTCATAAGATCTAACATAAAAGAAGCAGAAGTATTTCAATATATTATAAATCATTAACATAATAATTTGTCATAACTGATATGCCCCATTACATAGTGTAAGCCAGATAAACATTACATCAGCATACCTATCTCATGCTCATAATTGGCCATCAAAGGAATTCAGTCTATCAACTATACAATCAAAATATATTATTCTGAATTATTTTTATACAAAATAATGTTTTAATATTTGAAAGGAAATATCTAATTTTAAATATTGACTGACAAAGCTTAAAGAATAATGAATTACTATGAAATATAATTTTAATTAATTTCAGCTATTTTTCTAAAATGTTTATGAAAAATACTTTTTCAAGTGTCTTTAGTTAAAAATTCTACATAATGGTAGGACATTTATAAGCATAAAATATTTTCAAAGATAAATATAAAATTAATATAATTGAATTAATGATTTAATTAAAAATTAAGCAAAAAATGAACTCGTTGAATTCATGCATTGTGAAAATATTTAAATTGGATGGAAAACTTAACAGAATGATTAAACACAGGCATTTCTTTGATAATACTAATACAAATAAAACAGTTTATATCATTAATAAACAGTTCAATTTGTTGACTTCAAATTTAGTTTAATCTACATACTTAAAAATTTATTATTTAAATTAGAAAAATGAATAAAAGTCTGGTGTGTAATGTTTTTATTAAAAATAATGGAAAAATAATCAGTTCATGATTCTCTTAAATGCTGAAGTTATTACAGTTTTTTAGTTTTTTCCCCTTTCATTAATATATATTTTCGGTATATGAAATTTGCGATCATCTTAAGAAATGGGTGAATGTAAATAGCACAATCACCTCCCTCCCTCCTTCCTTAAATCCCTTTTACCCATTTTCATAGCTATTAGTAGTAGTAGCACATGCTTATGACATACTGTTTCCATTTATCGTGGGTATTTTGTAGATGTAAATGT
This sequence comes from Fukomys damarensis, assembly GCF_012274545.1. Taxonomy (NCBI): domain Eukaryota; kingdom Metazoa; phylum Chordata; class Mammalia; order Rodentia; family Bathyergidae; genus Fukomys; species Fukomys damarensis. The sequence goes on from NW_022900936.1 coordinate 41,420,739, forward strand.
TGCACCTTAAATCTTTTCACTTCCCTTTCCACACCACCCCTCTATTTGCTTTCATTCTTCTAGACCCCTTATTGTTTGCAAAAGAGCTATCTCTTTTTTCCTCCTATCAATCCTTTATTTTTCTCTTTAATTATACCAAAAGAGTGATACTATATGACACTTAAAATTGAGTGCTTGATTTATTTCAATTAAAATTACACTTTCCAGTTGTATGCATTTCCTATATATGTCACAAATTTATCTTTCTTTATAGATGAGTAGTATTCTCTATGTGAAGGCATCACATTTGTTTACAGTCAAAAAGGTTGCTTGCAGGATTTAGCTATTATTAATTGTGTTGCTATAAACACTGGTGCATGTATCACTGTAATATCATATCTTATATCTTTTGGGAATTTATCTAGAAAGGGAATATATGGGTAAAATAGAATTTCTAATCTTTCTTCTTTGAGAAATCTCCATATTGGTTATACTACTTTACACTTTCCCCAGTAATGTAGAATGCTTCCTTTTTCACCGTAATCACACCAGCACTTAGTATTCTTTCACTTCTTGATGACAGTCATTCTTTCTAGTATCAGATGAAATATTAAAAACATTTTAATTTGTACTTCATGGCCAGAGATTTGTTTGTTGCCCATTTACACTTCTCCTGAGAACAAGCTTTTCATTTCACCAAATACTAATGCCCCCAACCCTACACAACAAATATTAAGGGACATGGAAAATCAAATATGCACTAATGAAATTGTAGTGAGAGACCTCAATAACACACTTTCAAAAGTAGACAGATCATCTAGACAAAAAAGCAACAATTAAATATTAGAATTGAACCAAGCTTTTGATTGAATGGACTTAATAAGTTACTACAAAGTGTTCTACCCCACAAAATCAGAATATACATTGTTTTTCGCTACGCATGGGTCATTCTCCAAAGTAGAACACATACTAACTCAGAGAACATATTTAAGTAAATGCAAAGGAATTAAAGTTATCTCATTTATTTTATAAGACCACAGTGCAATTAAACTGGAGGTCAATAGCATAAGAAACCACAAGAAATTTACAAACAAAGGAAAATTGAACAACAATCTCCTAAATAATCAACGGATCACATAGAAAATAAAATAAGAAATTAGACAGTTTTTACCCATAAATGATAATATTAATTAAAATCAATGAAACTGAAAATATAATTAAAATTCACCAGGTAAGAAAAGCTCAGGTCCTGACGGCTTCACTGAAGAATTTACAAGACACTTAGAGAAGGATTATTGCCATTACTCTTTACACTTTTCAATGAAATATAAAGGGAAGCAACACTCCCAGATTCATTCCTGGAAGCAAGTGTTACTTTGATTCCAAAAGCAAGGAAGAACCCAAGTAAGAAAGAGAACTATGCGCCAATCTCCCTAATGAACATATATGCAAGCATCCTTAATAAGACACTGGCAAAAAGAATACAGAAGCTCATCAAGAAGATCATACACACTGAACAAGTCAAATTTAATCCAAGGATGCAAGGATGGTTCAACATATGGAAATCAATAAATGTAATACACTATATTAACAGAGCCAAGGACAAAAAACTTATGATCATCTCAATAGATGCAGAAAAAGCATTCCACAAAATTCAACACCCATTCATAATAACAACTTTGCAGAAAACTGGAATAGATGGTCTTTATCTCAACTTGATAAAGGCTATCTACAAAAAAATGAACAGCCAAGATCATGCTAAATTCTCAAAAACTGAAAACCTTCATGCTAAAATCAGGAACAAGACAGGATATCCACCATCACCACTCCTGTTCAATATAGTTCTAGAAACATTAGCAATAGCAATTAGACAACAGAAAGAAATAAAGGGAATAAAGATAGGAAAGGAAGAAGGTAAACTCTTATTATTTGCTGATGATCTGATATTCTACATTGAAGACCCAAAACAACTCTGCCAAAAGACTTCTAGACTTAATTGATGGATTCAGTAGAGTAACTGTATACAAGATAAACACTTTAAACATCAATAGCCCTCTTGTACACAAATAACAGACTCAGTGAGAGAGATATTAGGGAAACAGTTCCTTTAAAAACAGCACCAAAAAATGAAATATCTAGGAATTAATATAATGAAGAAGCAAAAGACTTCTACAATAAAAACTACAACCTTCTAAAAAAAAAAGATCAAAGAAGATATAAGAAATTGGAAAGTTATCCCTTGCTTCTGAGTAGGAAGAACCAAAATAATGACAATATCCATTCTCCCAAAATTGCTATACATATTCAATGCAAACTTGATTGAAATCTCAACACTATATTTCACAGAACTAGAGACAACAATCCAAAAATTCATTTAGAACCTGAAAAGACCTATAATAGCAAAAGCTATTCTAGGCAAAAGAGACACGACAGGAGATATCATAATTCCCAACTTGAAACTATACTACAAAGCCACTGAAATAAAAACAGCATAGAACTGGAAGAGAAACAGAACCAAGGATCAGTGGAATAGAATATGTAGAAACAACTGCAGACATATTCAGCTACCTCTTCTTTGACAAAAGAGTGAACCATCCTCAGTGGAGGAAAGGTAGCCTCTTTAATAAATGGTATTGGAAAAATTGGATTTCAACCTGCCAAAGATTAAAACTAGACCCTTATCTTTCACTATGCACTAAACTAAAATTGACATGGATTAAAAATCTAAATATTGAAACAGAAACACTAAATTTGCTGGAAGATAACTTAGGTAGAACGCTCAAAGACATTGTCATAGGAAAAGACTTTGTGAACAGATCCTCAGTAGCATGGGAACTAGAACAAAGTATCAACAACTGAGATCTCATCTTATTTAAAATCTTCTTCACTGCAAGAGAAACCACCAACAGAACTAAGAGACAACCTACGATGTGGGAAAAAAAAAATTTACCGGCTGTTCCACTTACAAAGGTCTACTATCTAGACTATATAAAGGACTCAAAAAATCAGACCTCCGCAGTATATAGACCTGATTCAAAAATGGACATGTGAAATGAACAAACATTTCTCAGATAAACAAGTAAAAGCAGCAAATAAATATGAAAAAGTGTTCAACAGCATCAGTCATTCAAGAGATGGAAATGAAAACAAAACTGAGATTCCATCTCACCCCAAATAGAATGGCTGCTGTTAAGAAACTAACCAATAGCAAATGTTGGTGGGTTTATGGGGAGAAAGGAACCCTTCTCCATCATTGGTAGGAGTGCAGACTGGTGCAAACACTGTGGAAATCAATATGTAGATACCTAAAAAACCTAGGATTAGAGGTCCCATTTGATGCAGCTTTCCCTCTGCTGATTATCTTTCAAAAATAATTAAAAGTTGCATACCACAACAACATTATGTGCATCTATGCTTATAGTGGCACTGTTTTTAATAGCTAAAATTTGGAAACAGTCCAATTGCCCATCAACTGGACACTGGTTAAAGGAGATGTGATTTTCTATAAAAGGGAATACTACTCAGCCATAAAGGACAAGAAACTAGGGACATTTATAGCTAAATGGATGAATATTGAGTCCATACAATTATGTGTATAAATAGGACACCTGTAGATATCAAATAGTTTCTCTAGTGAAAAACTAAAAGTATAAATAAGTTTCAAATTGTATAATTGATAACATGAAGTAGGAAGAAAAGTGCTAAAGGTGTAGGGGAAGTCTGAATGGTAGGAGAATAGAAGAGGGGAAAAAATATAACAAAAGGAAATAAATGGAAACAAAGTCTTAGTAAATAGGGAAGGGTTGAGGCAGTGAAAGGAGAGCAGGGATATGGAGAAAAAATAAGAACCAAGATACATCATGTAAAGGTACAATATTCTAATGATAAATGTAACTGTACTGTATATCTAAAAAGTACCAATAAACAATGAAAACAAAAGTGGTACCATGTGTGGTGGCAAAGGAAGAAAGTAAATCCTATGCCTGTAACCCCCGTACATGGGACGTATGAGAATCTCCATGAGTTTGAGGCCAACTGGGGCTCTATAATGAGTTCAATACCAGCCTGAACTATACAGTGAGACCCTATCTAAAAAAGAAAAATAAAATACAAAATAAAACAAAGAAACAAGCTGTACTATGTACATATATCCATTTGCCATGATTATTGTAAACTACATGTGCTGCAAACATGTCATATACAGAAAAATACATTTAACAAAACCCAATACTCCATCATAATTAAAAAATAAAACTCATAAAAATAGAAATAAAGAGGGATTTTCTTGATTAAGGACATAGACAAACTATTGGTAGCGTCCAAAATAGTGAGAAATTGGATGCCTTTCCTTCAGATTAGAATGAGATATGAAATCTCCTTACACAGTGCTTTTAAACAGTGCTCTGGAAGACCTATCTAGTACAATAAGATAAGAAAATGAAAGTACACAAATTGGAACAGAAATTTTCTTGTGTTTATAAAGAAATTTCCTCAAAATCAAAAACAGAAACAATTTACCTGGAATTTAGAAATGATTTAATAATGTGCAAAGTTAAGATGGGCATGGTGGTGCACAGCTGTAATTCCTGCATTTGGGAAGCTGAGTCAGGAGCATCACTGTGAGCTTGAAGCCAGCCTGGGGCCCATATTGAGATCCAGGCCAGCCTGAACTGCACTGCAAGACTCTGTCTCAAAAAAACAAACAAATCAAAAAGAAGCACAAAGTTAAAATGCAAAATTAATTGCTTTCTTATATACATGGAATGAAAAAATTGAAACTTGAAAATAATGTACTGAAAATTCTCATACATCAATATTTTCAGAGGTCTGTTGAGATCTCTCTCTAAACTGTATGCTACACAGAATAAATGGGAAATAAATTGGAGAGCTCCCTAGTATGACAGATGTGGTACAACTGTTGTCATCTATCAAGGGAAATGTTTTCTTCCAGGGAATATTTAGCAATGTTGGGAGATATTTCTGTTTGTCACCTTGGCTGATGGGCAAATGGAGTGGTGCTGGTGGGTGTTGTTCTTCTAATGAGAAGCAGACAGCTAAACTGATAAACATCCTACAAACCACAACACACTACTTCAACCTCACAGAAACTAATCATCTGGCCCATCGTGTGACAATCTCTTGATCAATATAAAAAATTGTGTCTAACTCATGCTCCAATGGTTTCAGTCCAAGTGACACAGAAATAATTTGAGGTTAAATAAGAAATAATCTACATATAATCACACTACAATTAATTAAAATGTTGCATGTCTATAGCTCTAATCTACATATAGCTAGTTATATTAGATATTATGTAATATTCCCTACAGATAGAATGAAAACATTTTTACTGATTTGTAAACATGCAACATGCAATAAAGGACAAAGAAAAATAAATAATTTTTTAAAAATTGATCTAAAATTGGAATCATGTTGTTTACACTTTAATTTAAATACATGTCAGACAGAAAGATTCACATGATTTATGTGAAGATGATGGAAATGTGTGTCTCTTACATGTAGAAGAGATAAATTTCTAGGATTCCCTCATCACTTATCATGAGAACAATATTTTCTTTGGTCATTTTGAAAAATGTTTTAAATCAGAAGCAAAGATGTATCCTAAGGAAAATCTACTACTGTTCTTTCTGTGTGTCATAGAGTGTAAGTGATTTATATAAATTCAGTAAGCATGGAATACATTGGGTATCTTGCCACTTAACATTTATCCCTTGTCTTTGTCAATTTTCTTAATTAGAAAGGTTTATGTGACTGGCACATCAGGCATAGAAAGCCATTTGCTGATAGGAACAAGTAATCTAAAATTTGATAGCTCTGTCACTAAATTTTAAATTAAGACTTAAAAAGCAAGAAAATATCAAACACAGACAATGATTACGCATCAAAAGTGTAAAATGAGAGCATACTTATTATAAACAATGAAAAGACAACCTAGAGGATGGAAAGTTTTTGCTAGTCTTCAATAGGGAACTAATATATGCAATATACAAAGCATTCAAAGAACTAACCCTCTCCCAAAAGATGATTCAATTAACAAAATAGGCATATGAGCAAAATATACACTACTCAAAAGAAGTACAAATTGCCGGGCTGGGCATGGTGGCACACTCCTGTAATCCCAGCACTTGGGAGGCTGAGGCAGAAGGATTGCTGTGAGTTCGAGACCAGCCTGGGCTACATAGTGAGTTCCAGGACAGTTTCAAC
>NW_022900936.1:41427180-41438966 GCF_012274545.1 Fukomys damarensis
TTTCTCAAAAAAAAAAAAAAAAAAAAGTACAAATTGCCAAGGAGTACATAAAAAAATTTTGACATCATTAGCCATTAGGTAAATGCAGATTAAAATGACTATGAGATTCCATCTTAATCCAGGCTGTAAAGCTACAGCAAGAAGACAAAAGCAATGAATGATGTCAAAGATGTGAGGAGAGGGAAGTGCTGTGTTTTATCCTTGGGAATGTAAACTAGTACAACCATTATGGATGCTAGTGTGGAAATTCGAAAAACAATGAAAACTTAAACATAGAAATTTGATATGACTCAGCTATACCTTTCCTGGGTATGTCCACCCCTCAAGTTAAACGTATCATTCTATAATCACACAAGTATTCATAGGTAGAGTGGCACAATTCAAAAGTGGTAAACTCTATAGTGGAGGTGCTTGTCAATTAATTAATGGATTAAAATGTGATATATACTTATATAAATATTAGTGAGTCATAAATACGAATAATATGTTATTTGCAGGAAAATGGGTGGAATTTGACATCATCATGCTAAGAAACAACACAGAGACGGAAATTTAAGTATCACACAGTTATCATATATAGGGAACAATATAAAAGGAATAAAATAAAGGAATGATCATAGGAAACAAGAAGGTAGACCAATGGGGATGGGAAAGGGCGCAGAGGAAATAATGAATTACGTTATATGCACATACTAGTTCTTCAAAACGAAGATCTATATTAATGGAGTAGAAAACTATACTTTCGATAGAAAAGCAATTTGTATACTTTTAAATTTAAAAACTCGCATAAAGTTCCAGTGTAAACAAAGGTGAAAAATGAAAAAATATTAGAACAAAATCATACATTTAATTTTATTGTAACAAATCAACCTATAGACTTTTAACATTTACAACTGAGCACCCAGTAAAAATGACAAACAATTAGAAATAAACTAAGATAATTACACATTTGGCTTTATTATGACAAAACAATTTGTGTGGTTATAATACTCAAAATAAAATCATGCTCATTGAAAATACTGTGGAAAACAGATACTGACATTGTTTTCAAGAAGCATAAAGAGCAGAGTGATAGCTAAACAATTAAACATTACAATAACAGAGGATTAAATTCCTCCCCAAAAGTTTCAAATTATCTTACAAATTCAAGAAAATATTCTAATTTTATTTTATTAGCACTAATAGTTTTGTTATTTCAGTTTATATATACCATTTTAAGCTTCAATGATGTTTGTATTTTTTACTTGCCAGCAGGTTTTAGTTTATAACTAAAATTAAAGTATTTTAAAATTTAACACACATAGAAGATGATAGTTTTAATTGACTATGTTGCTTAACTCTATCTATAGGACTAATATTTAGGAGGCTTCGTTGGCAGAATCATGACTTTAAGGTCAACACAGTGAAACCCTATCATAAACAGAACAGCCATCAATAAATTTTTAATGGTGGGTATTCATAACACAATGAATACATAACACAAATGTATGTCCTTAAGCTGAAAAATAATCTTTAGCTCTGTGAGTATAAATTCATAAACTGATGCTAATTTCCCTTTACCTTACTTGCACACCTCCTCCAGTCTCTAAACTTCATGTTTAAGATTTAAATTCACTTACATTACTTGCAACACCAAGTCAGCGTGACTTTGTCTTGAACTTCCCTTACTAGCTGTGTAAAATTGATCAGTTTACTAAGACTCATGCTTCTCAACAATCTGATGGAAATAATAAGAGCTTTTTCTTGTTTTTGTCATATGGACTAAATAAAATGCAATAAAATATATGACTCTTGTAAATAATCATTTATATGGGTCCTATCAAGATTTTTATAATAATTTTTACTCCTGAACTCAGCATACTCTGCCAACATCCATGATGCAGGTTAAGAGCTATTTAACTGCCTGTATTTTCTAAATTTGTCCAGAGCCTGAAGTTGATCCCTGTGTCACTGAGTTTCAATCTGTCTCCTGACCAAGTCTCAATACTAATCATTTCCATGGCCTGCATGGCTGTATCATCTTTTCCTTTTCCATGTGGCGCCTAAAGGAAGGCCAGCCAGCCTCTATCTCAGCTATGTTCCAAAATTTACAAAAAATTTGGTAAAATTGAACTCCTTTCCTTTACCTCCCTACCTATAGATCAAAGCCAAAATTTCTGTGCAGGTTGAATTGAGGTGCAATTTGTTGGGATACTCAAAATGTTATTTCTTATGAATCTAAAACGTGAGTGAGAGTAAAAGACACCTACCACCATCCCTACAAAATACTGAAGACTTCATTTCTTTTCTGCCACCTCATTCTCACAATCCATTAAAGTTAAATTGGTAGGTTTCCTTTCCTAACAGCTACATAGTGAAATTTTATGGTAGGGAAAGCATGAAAGAGAAAGAACAGGACAAACTTGCCAACTACAAGGCTGACTAAATTTGAATTTTTTACCTGTTACTCACTACCATTAATACCTGTGATGGTCAGTCTTCACAGTCAATTTGACTGAATTGAGAAACGCCTAGCAAGATAATAAAGCATTATTTTGAGCATGTCTGTGAGAGTATTTCCAGAGACAACTGTCATGTGGGAAAGCAAACTGTTGGGGGCGACTCGCTCGAATTCTTAAGAGCTACCAACCTATAGGAGAAGAGCACTCATGGAACAGGGAAGGAAGCCCCCTGGCCTGGGCTCCCTAGCTCTTGCTCTGTTTATCTCCTGTCTGCCAGAAGCTGAGCCATTTACTATAATACCGGCTTCCTGCCTTGAAGTGATGTCTCAGCAAAACCCAAAAGCGACAGAACCAAACTGGGGACTGAAACCTCTAAAATTGTGAGCCAAAATAAGCCATTTCCTCCCTTAAGGTAACTTTTTTGCCACAATGACAGAAAGCTGATTAATGCAATATATACTAAATATGTAATATTTAATTAGGACATATATACATATTATTTGTATCTGAATTTAAAGCCTTCTAAATAATCATGCATCTTTAGGTTCAGCTGGTGCCCCTGCTAACCACTGTCCCAAAAAGTATTACCAAGGAATACTATTTGTGGTAAAATATATGTGTACATAAATACACACCTATGCACACATGTCATTACATACATTACATTCTTTCACAAACAATTGCTAACTTCTGAACATATAGAATAAGAGTGGCTTTCAAGCACCTGGTGACCAAAAATAATTCTCAGTGATGAATTAAATCTTCCACAAAGTAAATCCCAGCCATCCATGATTAAAGCAGTCAAACACAATAATTTCAGGAAATATTTTTATTGATAATTGCTGATAGTGAACTCCATTTTTAGTTATATTCCATTAATGGAATTTAAGAGAATGGTTTTATCTTTGTTTCTACCTGCCAAGGAGAAGTTCTAAAATATATTATGCAGCTAAAATTAAAGATAATAAATTAATTAGGCATATGTTATCAGTTTGTCTCAGTGAATTCTTAATATTATCACAAATAATTACTTTAATAAATAGTAAGAGTAAGGGTAATATTTCAGAAGTGCTTCCACAGAAGCAGATTTTTGAACCTCTCCATCCCTGATGTAGCCTGCCTCCTTTTAACCAAAACATTCTAAGTGTATCTCTTTTAATTATGATATCTACCTTTGGGGGTAAAAAAGTTTAAAAACTCCTGTGTCTTAGTAAAAGCCAAGGGTACTGATATTGAGTCCTGATTTTGCCATTAACTAGCAATATAATTTAGAGAAATTGATTACATGTTCTCAAAAGTCATTTGCAGATATCATGTTTAATGTTTTCGGTACTCTGGAATTTTACTTTTCATTAAGCTATTTAGGATAGAGTAGTAACAGTAATGGTAACAGCACACTGAAGCAATTAAAATTCTGGTTTGGATAAGCAGAAAGCACTCTGTAACTGAAAGAAATGGACATAGATTCAGTTCATATTTACACATTCCTAAGTAGCAGTGCTTTGTTATGTGGCTTAGTTAAACGTTTGATATATTTTTATCAAGTAGGGGAAATGATACACACAAATACTCATTTCATTTAAATATGTGAACATCAAACAAACTCAGGAAGAGTTTTGAGTTAATATAAAATAAATTAAGAACAATTTATCTGTTTTTTCTTTTTTTCCAATTAAAATGAAACTTTCCCTTCCTATCTTATATGAGAACAAGAGTATGGCCTGATCATTGTTCTTACACCATTGTTAATAATCACTGTTCACATTAACATTCAATTTCTGGTCTTGGAAACTGATTTGATAGCTTTTGCTCACTTAACATATAATTAGTATGTCTTAATTGCTAAACCTGAGACAAGGCTTCTGAGATTGAAAGATGAGTAGGTTGAATATGCCTGCATTTGTAGTGCTAACAGCCTAACAGAGGAAGAGGAGGGAAAATATAAACTAACAGTTGACACACTTGAGTGCTTGGGTGTAAAGAGCAAGTGAGGGAATGGGTACAAAATGTTGTCTGGAGATGCTTGGAATGCTGGGGACAGGAGGAAAGAAGGGCTACCCTGGAGAAGGGAACACACTTCACTTAGAGGCACAGAGTTTTAAAAAGCAGTCAAACTTCCCTGGTTTCTGAAGGAAGGTATTGGGAGTCAGATAAAAGGAATGAAATGCCTGCATCCTAAAGAAGTCTTTCCATTCTGATTAGGGAATCAATCAGCATTGGTCCATCTGGCCATATATTCAGGGCCACCTGGGGAGAAGAGGCATCTCACTGTACATTATCTGCATATTATCAATCTGTAAGTATGACTAATAATTACATTTCTCAAAATATAATGCCATAAAAGTATTTAAACTAATAGATTTTCCTATTCAAACACAGGAACTAAAAGACAATATGCCTGGCAGTATAAATCTGAAATGATCAGATCCAGAATTGACTAAAATTCGATACTTTCTCTAAAAACAGTAATTCACTTTTCTGTGTACCTGAGACACATTACCTATGACTGAATTCTGGAACCCCAAATAATAGTTACTATTTTTGTCATGTCAAGTCTAACAAAACATGCATAAAAGTGGAGAAGCGCAGGTTTTTAGAATGATCTTCTTTAACTAGGACAATGTTGCTGTAAGAAAGTATTTTCTTTTACTTTGAAAAAATCAGTAGTCTCAGTCTGCTTCCTGTGAATTCTATATGATAGAAGATAATTAAAAGCAGTGAGCAGGATACTGTAGCATGAAAATAATCTAACATCAGATTTAACACAGCAATAAACACAGCACTGATTGGTCTCTGGAGTAACATACACCCATAGATTTAGTGTCAGGATTGAAAAATTAGGCTATCATGTCAAGTGTAAGAAACTTTACACCACAACAGAACCACAACCTCTCAAATGCTAAAGTTAGTTAACTTGAAAAGATTTGTGGTTAGAGATGACATTATTTTATTTCCTTTAATGTAAATCTTATTCAGTAACCTAAACAATCTAATGAAATGAAGAATGAATCTAAGATAACACACAAACTATTAAAACAAATAAATTTCAAATTCAACTATCTAATTTCTCTAAGAATATTATTTCAGCAGCAAATTGTGTATTGAAGTTCTGTACTAATGATTTGTGAACTAGACAATTACATTATCAACAGGAAAGTTTGAATCAGAAATACTTGTTAGAGAATATATAGTACATGCACTACATTTAAAGAGTTGATTTTGCTCAGTCTTGAACACTACCTACTGATAATGAAGAAAATAGTACAGTGCTTCAAGAACTGAATAACTAGTACCACATCAAATGATATTACAAAATTATTTGCTACTAACCTCCATATGGATTAGTCTTTTCTAACAAAAGTTAGACCCAACAATGCATGTCTTTAGCCAGCCACATTTGACCCTGAATAAGCAATACAGTTGGTAGTCTGACTGATGTATAATGGAAAGCTGAGATATCACAAAATCTTTCCCGACATTTTCTTGTGTTTCTCAATCCCTGGTTATTTGCAGTCTTCAGAGAATTTGTTATCACTCCCTCATTCCATATTAGTATGTTACATTATGCTGACATCACTCAGAGACTACATCTCAGAACTTGTTTTGTGTTTTGTGGTGGACCTATATATTCTTTATTTTGAAGATTTTAGCCAGCCCAAGGTTTGAAAAAATAGAGTTGAGCTTTCTTTTTATATTGTTGGTGACTGGCCACTACAAATTAATTTTCCCCATTCTTTATACTGTTTCTGTATAGGTGCTGCCAAAGCAAGCACCTTTATACTGTTTCTGTATTGTCCAAAGCTACCTGAAAAATTCACAATATGGAAAATTGCAATTTAATAATTCATGAATACTTAATTTTATTCATACTCAGGTTGGTTCCTTTGAGTTGCTCTGAATTTTTTTTAAAAAGCAACAGAGTTTAGACTGCGTTTTTCTAAATAAGACCCATGTTTTTAATGCTAGAATATTAAATAAGAGTATTATCTTGATTATTCACTAATAGTCATATAAGAAATCCAGTAGTTTTGTTTTGTTTTGTTTTGTTTTGTTTAAGATGGAGAAGCACAAACTTTTGGGATGATGTTATTTAGATTCAACAACATAACTGTTAAGAAGGTAGTTTCCTTCACACTTCAAAATTGGTAATTTCATTAGCCTGCCTCTTTCCTTGTTCATGTAAGTCAGGTTTATGCATAATTTGCTCTGAGATTCACCTTAAATTCTCTGTGATAATTGTGAGCTTATGTTTCTCTTATATTGAATTTGTTCTTCATTTTGGACTCCAGCAACAACTAGATTTATATACTACCTGTTCCAAGAAGAGAATGCTTCTCTTTCCATAGCCTCTGAATAACCTCTTAAAGTTTACTTTGAATGACCTCTTAGATTACATATATTCAGCATTTAGCACTGTGGCAAAGGAGATGGTATTAATTTAATTGGGTTAGACCAAAAATAATTCAAACTTGAAGTTGAATATGGGATTCAGTCTATTTAAATCACACAGTCAATTTATTATTGTGGGGTAGAATTGCTATTACTGAGGAATTATAAAATATTTTACAATCGAATTCTCCCTACACAATATTGATACATACCTCATAAAGTTTTGGAAGGTTTTGAAATTAAAGTATGCAAACTTTGTAGAAAGATACATGTATTATACTTTAGAAACAACTAAGTTATTCTAAGACTAATCTATTTTTCCTCCAAAAGGAGACCCAATGTTTCAAACAGCTATGTCTGTATTTGCAAAGCGAGTCTACAAGGGTAGTCCCTGTTTTTATCAGGTACTCTTCCTGAGCAGTTTCAGCTATTTATTTAAATGTAGATTTATCTCCTTAATAATATCTCTACTATTCCATGGTAACAACTTACACATGGAAACTGGAAAAATTGAATGAAATACATGAAGTCTATTGGCCGTACTGTTAATTACACACAAATGCAAAATCTCTTTGCCTTGGCAGTAATAGTGAAATCTTTGATCAGTCAATCTGGGAACTTTCAGTTTTGCCTTCTGGGACAACGGCTTCTTCTGAAAACTGGAGCAATTTAGCACTATTTCTGTTGAGAAGTTCTGAAGCTGAGGGACTGAATAACCACTCCACTTGTGTCTTTCATGTTGAAAATACTTTATTAATGTGGTAGACTATTTATGTAAGACTGTATTATTTTTCCCATTTCTTTACTTCTTCCTTTACCCATTTCATTGGTCATGTGACTTTGCATTTCCTTCTGCCTTACTGATTTTATACTGTCATGGTTGTACAATGACATTACCAGACATGATTGAACAGACAGCTGAGAAGTGCATGTCTATTTGAGATTGCTTTCTGGTGACTTTGCCACCATTAAGAGAGGACCATGCCTTAGAAAGCTCATTTGTCAAAGAATAATAACCAAAACAAAAATGCCCTGGAATGACTTCAGTAGCCTACTTTACATCTACCATATCATAGCCAAACCAAAGAGAAGTAAGCAATAAAGGTTAAGTACTGTATGTTACTGACTTGAGTAGTGGTTTAATACACGATGAATCAGAAATATAGATGTCAGTAGTATAATTGGTACACAGAAGTAGAATTTTGGCATAAAAATTTTAAAATATGTTGCACTGACTTTGGAGCCAGAGCAAGACAAATTAATTGTAGCAGAGGAATGAAAACTCATACTAGAAATTATTATAAGGGACTAAATAATATGCTATGGTTCAACCTTACTAAAACTTGACATAGGAAACACAAAATGAATTTATGGCCTTGGAAAATAGGTGAAGCAGAAAGAATTTGTGTGTGTGTGTGTGTGTGTGTGTATGTGTGTGTGTGTGTTTGTGTGATTGTGGTTTGAAAACAGGGCTTTGGCATTAAACTACATCCCCATCCCTTTTCCTTTTTAGATAGGATCTTTCTGTCATATATTGTGTAGTCTAGGCTGGAACTTGGGATCCTTTTGACTTGGATTCCAGTAGTGCTAGGAAACAGGTATGAACCACCATGAACCAACATGGAATTTGAAAGCACAGTCTGCCTCCTTCAACCTACGTTTGCTAAAATGTATATATATATATATATATATATGGAACAATCTCAAGTAGAAGATGGGCAGTTTGCAGATAAAACTGAGAAAGGCTAGAAAAAGTCCAGAAAAATCTGCAACTTACTAGATTGGACAAATAAATGTGTTTCCCACCTTCAATAAAAGATTAACATAAACAGTGGGTGCTAAGCCAATCAAAAGTATGTGCAATAACTACAACTGGTGCATAGATCAAATCAAAGATGGTATGACCTTCACTTCCAAAAAAGTTACAGTGGTGCTGCTTGGATATGGTTCTCTCACAAACAGATTATCAATCAAAGGTTCTGAGAGATAGATCAAGGAACTTCTGAGAGAAAGCACAAATGAAGTGTAGCAAATGGGATAAAGAAACGAAAGAAACCAAAAAAAGGTGCAATTTTAAGGCTAAGACAGCATGAAATCTGGGAATACTCTTCCTTTATGCATTAGCATTTTGAAATTTGACTTTCCTTAATTGGGCTTATTTTTGTCTACCACCAAAATATGTGACAGACTGTTACACCACATTATTTTAAGTGAAGTGACTGGTATGTTTAATTAAAACATTGGCAGTATTTAGTATCAATTCTACACTAACTAAAGCCAAAGTTTATAGGAGTTTATTGTTTCTGAATCCCCTAATAGCAAATTCTAGGATTCAGGCAATCTTTCTTGCACTGTTTTTAACCTTTACTGAAACATTTTATAGGAATTACAATATTTTGAATAGGCATCAAAGATTGAATTATCTCTGCTTAAATTACACTTATGATTCTTTCATGGTCTTCCTCCTTTTGCTGCTATTTATCTTTTTGAGATACAGATTTAAACTGGTCCAACCCTACTTGACTCCAGAGCTCTGGTCTTGCAGCCATTTGGAGATCGCAGTCTTCAGGCCAAGAGTACACTCTTGGTGATGTTATGGCATATTGCTTGTGTGAGGTCAAGTATGTTTCTTCATTCACTACTTCACAAAAGTCTGACTGAACTTGCCCCAAATCCTAATATTCTGAATTTTTAGGAGTTATGCTTGTTATCGAGGATTATATGGTACAATGAAACTCACCAATTGTGATATTTTCATATCTTAATAATACCAATTGCTGTACCTATGCATGAAAACTTCAAGATATCATTTCATTGAGCTTTTAAATATACCTGCATAGTAAGATTGCAGAAGAGTTAGTAATGCTACCTAGTTTTTTGTGAAGAACAGTGTGATATGATATGAAAGGCAATAATGACTCCTTTCCCATTGCCAATTAAAAGAAATAAATATCCTATTACTGAAGTGGAAAGAACAATAAGAGGAGGAGGTTTGGTGGAGAAAATAATTAGCTCTGTTCTGGAAATGTTAAGTTTGAAAAATTTGGTGTTCTTCCAACTGGCAGTTATGAACACAGAAGTGGATCTGAAAAGAGTCCTAATACAAGCACCCCTTTAAAAATGATAGGCGTGCAAGTATTAAAAGTCATGGAACTGGGCTGGGGATTTAGCTCAGTGGCTCGGTGGCCTGCCTTGCAAGCACAAGGACCCAAGTTCAATCTCTGGTACAAAAAAAAAAAAAAAGTCATGGAACTAAGTACAATTATATTTACAAATATTTTGGGGTTTAAATGTTATCTTTCTGCTCCAGAATTTATACCTGCCTTGAAGCATCTACATCATGAAATATGCTGAGATCTGATCATATACTTGAATTAAGTGTCAAGAAGCTGCTTGTTTAAGAGGAAAAAAAAGAATGTTCTCCTTGTGAAGGCACTAATCTCATTGAGACTACTGTAAAATGTTCAAAACAAGAATGCTAGTATCCTTGAAGTATTTTTATAACAAGTTCCTTTTGAATTTATAGTTATCTCTCAAGTGAAATAAAATCAATACCTGGGAAACAGCAGGTCTACCAAAATTGATACTTCTAAAATCTCCTTAATACATAATATTTTTCATAAACTGAGCTTCAAGAAAAAAATGATTTTACTTAAAAATGATTCTATGCTGTGCTTATAAATTTTAATCATAGTGGCTGCTTTTGGAGTAGACAAAGTATCAATAATTTATGCTATTAAATTAACATAACTATCACCTCTTCTTTAATGATTTGTCATTTTGTACTTTAAGAAATATGATTCTTCTGTAATGTTTGGTTTTAACCTGGTTCAAACATCTCTCACTTTATTATGTTTTCATATACCAAAGAGAAAAATTCAACCTGAAAATAGTTAAATCATTAATACTTCAAATATGATTTATCAGTCTAGTTATTGCTTAACATCAATAATTAAAGTCAATTCTTGATAACAATATATCCCAGGTAACAAATATCTGAACCAAAGTTCCCTAAGGTTTCTATGGACTATTGATTATGAAACTCTGAAACATTTTTAAACCCAAGAAGTATTAGAAATAAAAGGTTATATTCTTTACTTTTCAGTTTTTCTCAAATATTTCAATGTGGTAAAGTTCCTTTTTGATCCTGAAATATTTTAAAGATTTATTTGGACATTGTATTTGTCACATAATTTAGGAGAAAAATTCTTTAGATAAGCATAGTTCTTTTCACATATTTAGCATGTTAATAAAGCAAAAGAAAAAAGCCAATGAAGGAAAGGAAGTTAGACTTTTAAAAATATTCATCAATGAATAATGTTCATATATAAAAAATAGGAAAGCTAGAGATAGGTAGAGAGAGAAAGAGAGAGGGAGAATGTGGAATTTAAACACAGTGAAGTACTATTATGTTCTGAAGAAGGATAAATTTATAAATGAGTCATTTCTAGGAAAACTGATGTACCATTAGAGCATAACGTTAGCTGAAATAAATTAGACACATAATATTAAATATTGAATGGTTCCCTTTATTAGAAGCTCAAAGTGTAAGTAATTTAAATCACAAAATAAATGATAGACAATAGGAAAAAGATATAGCTCTTTTTCAAATGGGAGGGAACCAAAAGATAGAGGAGAGAGGAAAGATAGGGGAAAGGAAAGTAAAAAATTAAGATGTGTTATGCACATGTACCAACTCCCAACAATGAATGTGATCATTATGTGCTACACACATGTGCTAATAAAAGTTAAAAATAAATTAGAGACAAAATGACATTGTATTGTTAATGCAATAGAATTTCATCATAGTTTATATTATAGGAATCCTTATATAAAAAGTTATTAAAGGGGCCTGGGATTTAGCTCAGCGGTTCGGTGGCCTGCCTTATAAGCACATGAACCTGAGTTCAATCCCAGGTACACACACACACACACACACACACACACACACACACA
>NW_022900936.1:41438982-41448805 GCF_012274545.1 Fukomys damarensis
TATATATATTAGAAGATAATGAAATATGATCATATCTTTATTCAAATTTTTATTAAAATGTATTGCTTATTTTTAATTTGAAAAAATTGAATAACTTGATCTATTGTACATATCAAGCTTTCCAAATATGATAATGTTAGAAAAGTTACAAATTTATTGCCATCTACCTCCTAGTACAGAAATGAGCTTCATATTATTCCTATTGTAGGATTCAATTTTACCATAATTGTGTAATAACAATATTTTAATATGCTTAAGTTCATTTTAGCATGCTAGATGTAAGCTTAAGTTTCAGATACATTAGGATCTTAGTTATATAATTGCTAGTTTCCTTAGAAAAATACAAATAATAGTGTCTAAATTTTAAGAGGTTTTTGATGAGCAAGTGGCAAACTACACAATATTCAGAATTTTATACAGATCTCACACATATATGGACTAGTCTTATGCAGTTACTAGTAGTTCTACTAAAAAGTTAAAGCAGTACTTAAAATTTATAACAACCTTTGCAAATCTCTGAAATTAAATGGGAAAAACTATCTAAAATGGAAAGTATCAGATAACTGAAAACACACATAACTATTATTATTGTTTCAGACTCTATTCAAAAGTATTTCTGCCCGTTAACTTGTTTAATTATTAAAAACTGCTTATACTATTTTTATCTCCATTTTATCTTGGAGAAAACAAAGAAACGGAGCTCTTACGAAGTTCAAATTTCTAGGAAGTAGTAAAGAGGGAATTGCACTGGCAGGAATTTGACAACAAGACATCTTTTCCTCGTTCTTATCATATCCTGTCATTTATGACGTGGATATATTATTGAATAATAATTGAAAGTCTAGATGAAATATAGAACAGAGGGAAAGATGGAGAAAGACGTCAGCTCAAGGAACATGAGCATGAATCGAGTTCAGTACAGATTTGCAAGAGACCTAAAAAGAGTCCTGCAAGTTCAGGGATTAAAATCCTCCTTACAATTCCTTCAGAGATAAGAGATTGTTAACTCATTAAAAAAACAGACACCTTTTCTCTGAATGCTATTGACAAAAGGTAAATTCATGGAAGAGTAGAAGGAAACAAAAATATGAATATCCAATTTGCTTACAATGTTCCAAATATTTCTAGGGAATGATTTTAAAGCACAAAATTCACATTCACTAGGATCCTCTCCTACCTTAAAGACATAGTATGCATCTTCAGTTAAAACACTGTTCAATTCTACATTATTATAAAGAACAGTTTTAATTACCAAAGACTAATACCACAGCAAACGTATAATCTTAATATGGATGTTGAATGAATTGTATTCCTGATTGACCCAGATGTAAATAGAAGTAACACTGATTAACATGAAACTCTGGTGTTCCATTTTACTCACAGGAGAAAACAGAAGTGGTCCTGGCCTTACTTTAAGTAAGCTAGACTGGGGTAAGGAGGACAAGCAGATATAATGCCCACTGCACAGATGAACAAGGTAAAAATACAATTTATCTATAGTATGACTGATACTGAGTAGGAACAAAACATTGAATGAAGATTTTCATCTTGGTGTGAAATTGGCCCAAATCAAAGCATTAATGTTAATAACAGTAAGAAAGGTAATAGTCAGAACGTACTTTAATCATCTAATAAAATTGTTCAGGGTTAGTGGCTGTAGTGCCAAGTATCCATTAAAGCATTGAACTTAGGGATACTTTAGTGATATTTTTATTGCACTAATGTAGTTTGACATTAAACCTTATAGGGCTGGGGATTTAGCTCAGCAGTTCCGCCACCTGTCTTGCAAGCACAAGGACAGGAGTTCGATCCCCAGTACCAACAAAAAAAGAAAAAAAAAAGAAATTAAAGCTTATAATATTTACTTTATGCAATTTATAAATGCATTTATTATAATCTCAGACTGTTGAGAAGTATGGCATCAAATAAACTGAATTTGAGAAATAGTTTTTCTAAGAAATGGTTTTAATTGTTAAAAATTTGTACAATTTCACAAATTCAGGTTGCATATCCAAATTAAATCATCTAAATACTTTGCAAGAAGTATGGTTTTTCTAAATATAAAATATTCTTCACAGCTCTTCTTTACCTTCTCTTATTACAATAACTGGACATATGTTTTAATTTATAAGAAGGCATTTTATCTGTACCAATGCAATCAAATAATCATGAATTATCTTTATCTTAAGCCTATCATATAATTTTCATTCATTTTAATAATTATAAAATTACTTTAACACAGAATTGCACAAGTTTATGAAGTATGATTTATTGCCTTGATATTACCTCAAGCATTTCTCATTTATCTCTAGCAAAACATTCAAAATCCTCTCTTCACTTTTGAAATTACATATATTATTTACCAAATATTATCGCTTTAATATGCAATAGAGTACCAGAATTTATTTTTCCTATCTAAATGTAACTTTATATCTGCTGATAAATCTCTCTTCATATTGCCCTCACCTACATTACCCAGCACCTATAACTACTTTTATATAGTCTACCCATGGAAATAAGATCATTCAAAAATTTTAAATGGCATTAAGTTTGTACATACTTATAAGACACAGTACAGTAATCCAAAAAATTATCAAATTAGAGCAATTAACCTTTTCATCTTCAATATTTATAATTTTTATACATTGTAGATTCAGATTTTTCTAGTTATTTTCTATGCATTCTTGTCTCAGGCTCTGTCTCCATCTCTCTCTCTCTCTCTCTCTCTCTCTCTCTCTCTGTTAGGTAACATTGCTCTGCCATGTTATTACTAACTTGGAACTAAGCATCTTTTCAGGCAACTCTCTGAAATCTGCAGTGCAAACCTCTCCTCCCATAAGTTGAATTAAGGATTTTGTCCCAGCGACAGAAAAGAAACTAATACAATAGTCTATTTGCTAAAGAATAGAATCTGTATTCTACAGCTTTTGAGTAAAGTACTATATAGAAATCTACTGGATTTGTTTATCCTATCATAGAGAATAAGTCTGATAATTCTTTGTGAAGTTGTCTGGATAAATGTCTGTTGTTGAAAGTGTGGTATAGAAGTCTCCAACATTTATGGAATTGATATCTATTTCCACTTAAATTCAATACTTATTTTATACATTTGCATGCTCTGGTATTTGGAGTATATATCTTCTTTATGAATTGATACCTTATAAAGGTATTACATATACCTTGTAAAGGTATATACATAATGACCACCTTTGTCTTATCTTAAAATTTGAATTTAAAGTGTATTTTATCTGATAAAACTGTAACTACTTCTGTTTGTTTTCTATTTCTGCTTGCATGGAATATCTTTTTCTGTCACTTTGTCCTTTTTTTTTTTTTTGGTATCTGGGATCGAACTTGGGACCTTGAACTTGTGAGGCAGGCAGCGGCACCTCTGAGCTAAACCCCTGGCCTCTCTGTCTATTTCTTTACCAGTGAAATGAGTTTCTTTTAGACTGCATATAGTTGGATTATTTTTATCCACTCAGCCAAGTATAACTTTTGATCGAGTGAGTTAAAAAATTTATATTCAAGGTAAATATGGATGGGTAAAATTTTGCTCTTGTCATTTCATTGTTTTCTGTTTTTTGTAGATCTTTTTCATTTCTAATTCAATTATTGTATATTTTTGTTTCATTGATTGTAATGATAAGCTTTTATTTCTTTGTCTCAATTTGTGTGTTTTATCAGTGAATTATTATTCTTACATGTGTTTTTATGATGGTAATTATTCTTTTGTTTCCAGATACAAAATTTCCTTCAGTATGTTTTAAGAACCATATGATGGTGATAAATTCCCTTGATTTTTCTTTATTTGAAAAACCTTTTATTTCCCTTCATTTCTGAACAATAGGTTTGGATTTTTTTTGATTAAGGACTTTGAAAGCATCACCCCACTATCATATCGGCACATACAATAAATTATAAAGAATATGTGGTATTCAATGGTATTGCATTTTATATGATATGACACTTTTCTCTGTTTCTGGAATTCTGTTTTTCACTTTCGACTATTAGATAATGACACGACTTGAAAACAGTCTTTTTCACTTGTGTCTTTTTGAGCTTCCTCAATTTGTATGCCCATATACATTTCAAGATATGAATGATGTTTTGATTATTATTTCATTAAATAGTTTTTAAATGTTTTATCTATTTACGTAAATATTACTTTGCATAATGGGGCCCTCATGTTCAGCGTCTTCAATTTTTTTTATATGAAGAGCTATTTCAAAAGATCTATGTTTCTGCTCAGAAGGTCTTTCTTCTACTTTATTGATAAAACTCTTGATTGTATTTTTATTAAATTGATTGAATTCTTCAGCCCAAGATTCTTGTTTGGCTCTTTTTTATGATTTCTATCTCTTTTAGAGGAGGCTTTTCTCATTTATAATTCATTTCACTGCAGTACCTATATGTATTTTCTTACAACTTACTGACTGTTTTAGGTCCATTATTTTTAATTTCTTTCACATACTTTTAGATATTCCCTATTCTAGAGCTTGTTTCTGGATAGTTGTTGCCTTCTTTGAGAGGTGTCATCGCTTTTCTTTGCATTTTTATGTTTTTCCTGTGTGATTGCATATATGTCAGTCATTTCTTCCAATTTTCATGAGAAGCTTTCAGAGGACAAGATTTACAATTAGATAAGTCATAGTCTATGAATTGGGTAAATGCTTTGACTTTGCTTCTGAGTTGGCAAAGGAGTTTGTCTTTTGTGTAATAAGTATCATACATGTCTGAGAGTGCTTCAATGACCTAGACTGCAGACAGTTTTAAAGATAGTGGTGGAACTTGGTAGTTGACATAGGCCACTAGGGGACAGTGACCACAGGCTTAGTGGAGTCAAGTATCAATAATGGCAGTGGCAGTTATATTGCTGAATGTGTGCATGTCAGAGGGACACATTCTTAAGATTTTTAGAGGTAAGCATCAATGGCTATGCAAGCACTGATTTCAGTGGGGATTCTGGTGACAGCAACCACAGTATCACATCGATGAGTCCATAGAGAGAGACCATACAGAACTCTGTACTTAGGCTTTACAGAG
This sequence comes from Fukomys damarensis, assembly GCF_012274545.1. Taxonomy (NCBI): domain Eukaryota; kingdom Metazoa; phylum Chordata; class Mammalia; order Rodentia; family Bathyergidae; genus Fukomys; species Fukomys damarensis. The sequence continues at coordinate 41,444,029 of NW_022900936.1, forward strand.
GAGTGTTAATGGCTGTATCACACTTCTGGAACTAGGATCATGTCGGTGAGGCTTGGGGGAAGGTCCTCAGGCTCTAGAGAGGCATTCCATCGTTTGCCCTGATCTTAGGGATAAATTTCTTGCTATTCTTGGACAACCGATTTTCTGTAGTAAAGATGATGCATTGGCTTGGATGCCAGTGAGTCTAATTGGGTCCTTGAAGTAGCAGCTTTTAAGGCTGGTATAGTTGGAGCTCATAAGGTCCCAGGGATGGGGAGATGCAGTAGCTACTGAGGCCCTTAGGGAAGAAAGTACTTTAGTAGAAGCTCCATTAAAAAAAAAAAAAAAAAAAAAAAGTAATGTTGTAGCATCTTGTGGCCTGGTGGTTGGAGATCCTGTTACGGTTTGGATCTGAACTGCCACAAAGGCTATATGCTAAAGGTTTGATTGCCAGTTTGGGACACTATTGGAAGTGAACTTTTAGTAAAATTTTTAAGAGTTGAGATCCATTTGGAAGATATAAGTCAATGTGGGTATACCACCCTTGAACAATACATTTTGCCTCTGTATCCTTCTTTCTTGCTTTCCCTCTATGTTTCTTTTCCCCTCTTCCTTCCTCATTCTCTTTGTCCTATTTTAAATGACTCGAGCTGTGTTCCACTCCCACATGCTCCCTGCCAAATATTCTGCCTCACCATAGACCCAGAAGCAACTGAGCCGTGATTACTGACCAAAATTTATGAAACCATCAGCCAAAAAAAAAAAGCTTTTCCCATTCTTTGTTTGTTTGTTCAGGTATTTTGTCAAAGTTGCAGAAAGATGACCAATAGGAAAACCACCATGAGTTCTTTCTCTGGAGCAAAGGAGACACATGGACCACAGATACCTCTCTAAACCAGATTCAGTGCTTTTCAGAACTGTACAACTCTCCAGTAGTTGAAACTGAAATTCTGCAGTGGTGATGGAGGCTCCTGGAATTTTCTGCTTATATTTCCTCAGCAATGTGGAGTTCAGAATAGCTAGGTAGTCAGGATTATAGTCACTGTACATCGTTCTATGTTGCAGTCTATGTCATATGTCCTTTGCTGAGTTCCAGTGTTTTCCTCATTCTCCAGAAAACGTATCATTGCTTTCTTGCCCCAATCCTTTTCTGTGGAGGAGGCAAACACTTAGCATGCCTATTCAGCCAAACTGGATCCTTTTTAACTGATAGGAACTTAACCATCATAACACACGTCTACATTTTGCACTCAATAAAACTTGTGTATGAGATTTATTTTTTTTTATCTTAGTAGGTCTCAGACTCTAGATCATAACTCTTAGTTTTACAGAGTTTAGAAAATCTCAATACAGTTATTATACTAGATAGGAGAATTTATCAGGAATCACTCCTAACAGAAATATAAAATATCTAAAAATAAGAGAATTTTTTTTGAAATCCAGATCAATCCTGCAGTTTCATTAGTGCACAAAATATTCATTCATTTATGCTTACATTAAAATTTATGTGCATTCATTCATTTAACATATATTAATGAGCAAAGTACCAGATATTTTACTGTGTCCTGGTAAAAAATAGATGATTCAGAGTCAGTAAATGTTCTTCTGAATTCAGTGTGAATGTCTCACTATAACAAACTGCCTAAGACTCAGAAAATAAATTCATTCTGGCTAATGTTTCTGGAGGCTTGGAAGTCCAAAAGCATGGCACTGACATCTTATTGTCTTCTCATGAAGATCTCATACTGCTCCTAGCACTGCAAGTAAGTGGAAGGGCAAGTGGGTCTGTGCTGAAAAGTCTAAATATAAGAATCAAACTTGCTTCATAACAATCTGTATCATGGTAACAATGAATTCCCATGAGACCAAAATCTTGCATGCAGAAAACTCTATATATTCTTATTTCCCAACACAGCTACACTGGTAATCCAATTTAAAGTTTTAGAAGCGGTACACCATACTTAAGCCGTAGCAGTAGAAGACATAGAACTGTATCACTCTGGCTAAATGCCTGTGGGATATCATTTTGCATCATTCCATGGTCAATGGAACAAGAAGGACATTTTTGTTAATTGGGCAGCTTTGGTTAAATTCCTTGAACTGTCTAAACTGCAGTTCCATTTTTTGTTAAAAGAATTTTCCTCTACTTTAAAATAATAAAATTATATCAGTCAACACATACGTATTAGGTGAAAACAGAATATGCAAATAAAAGGAGTATTAGTCTAATGGATGCATTTTTAAATTTATATGAATAGAAATCCAGAAACAAAGCAACAAATTCAAAGTGAGTATTTTGATCATCTATACCACCATTAGTTTGGAAAAAAAACAAAAACGAAAAAAACATTTGCTGCTACTTTAAATTACCATAGTACAAAATATAAAAGTTTGGTAGGCAGTCAGAACTAAAATTCATGTAGCAGCTAATTGAAAAAGTCACACTTTTTTTTTTTTTTTTCTTTTTTACCAGAGATCAAACTCAGGACCTTGCACTTGAGAGGCAGGCGCCAGAACCACTAAGCTAAATCCCTGGCCCATGGTCACACAATTTATAAATGAAACCCTACAAAATATAATGTCTAAAATAGCACAAGCTAACTTTTGCTAATGTTCATTAGTGGTTACAGCTATGGAATCCTTTCACATCACACTCCTTTTCATGTACTCTGTTAGTATAGTTATTCTCAAAAATAGATGGGCCAGCATCTGAAAGGAAAAAAATAAATGTGAAGTCACAAAATATTTTTCTCACCTTTTTGTTATATGAACAATATTTAAAATGGTTCCACTATATGACAGGTATTTGATTTCCTATTTTTGAAATTTCACCACATAAAGTGAGTAGATATATTTGAGTTTCTATGGATTCATTTGTGCAAACTATTTTGTAGAGTAGTCGATGCAATAGAAATGTTCTGAAAGTTGAAAATTTATCGTTTCATACTATTTAATGAAACACCAATGCTTTTTTTTAAAGACTTCATGCAAGACGTTAACACATCCTAAAAGAGGAATGAGAAGGGAAGAAACAACAGTAACAATACCATTTATGATGAAGAGATTCAGTGAAATTCAAAGATACTTCCGACCTCTTGAGGCAACGTTTCACTTTGCGTCATCCTTATTAAAAACAAACATTGTGGGAAGAGATACAATTTTCTAGGCATCACAAATATAGAATTATATCTTGATTATTTTAACTTTGATTTGGTTGTAAGTCACTGAAGTCAGGAGCTTTAGAGGGAGATGACAAATGTAGCTCAACAATCCGAGAACATAGTGCAAAACCCAAGTTTCGATACCTTTGTGTTTCAAATACTCTAGTCAAAGTTCCTAATTAACAGGAAAAGTCTGAAGGAAGCTGTGGCAGGAGTACTCTGTTGAAGCACTTTATTATGAATTAGGGACTAGGTCATATTAACACAGTGTAGCTGTCGTTAATATAAACTATTAATGCTTACCAACATAAAGAGGTGACTTAAAACACCAAGGATTCATAATAAATAGCAATTACTATAGAGTGGGAAATGTTTAAATAGAGAATCAATGTTTTAGCCGTCAGACCAAGAGAAAGAACCGGAAAATTTTGTAGACCTCAGAGTTCAAGAATCCCTGGAATGTGTAATTATGAGAGTCTATCAACCACCAAAATTCAGTCACATTTAAATAGCTGTTACATACAGCAGTTAGGATATTACGCTTAAACTGCTTTAAATGTTCTTGATGTACTAGTCATTTCAATTAGACACAGTTTTCACCCTTTCATATGAGAAAATACAGCAGTAAAATTTCTATGCATAGCAGAGAGCCATTTTGATCTTTAGCATATTAACTTCCATGCTGGAGTCCAAGCAATACATGGTATGCCTTTTATTATGATTTACAGACAGGAAAAAAAAACAGGAATTAATAAATTCATGCCTATTTATATTAAGGAAAAGAGCTAATGATGATTTATAGTACTTGTGTTCATTTTGACTAATAAGGACTTAATCAAATATCAATACTAAAATGCATGGGAAACTTAGAAATGTAGTATTTAGTTAGGGCAAAGATGTGCCAGTCACATCTCTTACTCTAGTAAATGGAAGACTGGATATCAATGGACAATGTCTTTTTTTTGTTTGTTTGTTTGTTTTTGTTTTTTTTGGTACCAGGGATTGAACTCGGGTCCTTGCACTTGCAAGGCAGGCCACCGAACCAATGAGCTAAATCCCTGTCCCTGGACAATGTCAAGTATAGCATGACTACCTATTTCAGACATATATTAAACATTCCAAATTACAAACAGAGAAATCTGTCACTAAACTTTTAAAAAACTGAGAAATTAGACCAATGTATATTTTAGAAATGGGAAATTTATCAGGAACATAGCAAGATCAGTATATATAGACTACTAGTCCTAGATAGTCAAAGTGGCATGAAACTTCCCAAAAACAGAGCTGGCAGTCAAGAATTAGATGAAATTTAATTCATAGAATATATTTGAAGTCTCAAATTCTTTTCATTATGAGAGATGGTAGAAAAAATGTAGGATTCTGACCTAGCTGTGTCACTTATGATAAAAGTAAATTAATACAAAAGTTGCAAATATAGATCCAATTACTATAAAATAATTGAATTTAATTTTAAATGTTATTTCCTAAAGTTTATAATTATAGGATTTAATTTATTTTGCATTTAATAACTATTTTATTATTTTAATAATTATTTTTCATTTAAAGATTAGTATTAGTAGCTTGTTTATTAAAGAGAGCTTAAAATAGTATTAAATCTCAGTGTCTTACCTATAAAT
>NW_022900936.1:41448941-41457356 GCF_012274545.1 Fukomys damarensis
ATTATTATCCTGGCTATCCTTTATTATTATATTATTATATTATCCTAGCTTCCATATGTATAATTCCCATTTAACTGAAAAAGATAATTTGCTTCTGGGATTATGTATGTATGCTTGTGTAGTCTAGGTTAAAGAAAATAAGACTGGATATTTCATTCATAGGCTAGACACAAAATGGCATACCAAAAAAATTGTATTATCTGGCTAAGACACTTGGCCCATTTGATTATTTATAATTTTAGAAGTTTATGTATATTCACTCTATTTTATGCATTAAAATCTATTTCAGAATTATGTTTTGTTAGTTAAATTGTTCTAACCATGAGCTCCTTGTATAAGGATGATTGTGATGTTCTAGCAATAGATGTCCATCTTTTATTTAACATTTTTATACTTTCTGGCCAAGGTATTTGAAGTTCATAGTTTTCTTGCCCCAACCCTGGAATCATCTGGTTCTTAGGAATTTGAGTTTACTGGAAAATATTTAAAAACCATGATCTGTTAACTGAAATAAGTCTCACACACACAAGCTCAAGTATTGCATGCTTTCTCTTTTTTAATTATAAGACTATGTGTCATTATCCTTAAAACAGTTACTCAAAGTTATAAACTAAAAAGATTCTTTCACAAAATAAACAGATAACAGAAATCTTTTTTCAACAAACTAAGATAAAACTAGTAGTAGAAATGAAAACAATTAGCATATATATGTATTGAAATATTTTTATAAGAATGGAATTTGTAGTTTGGCGAAGAATTTGAACTTCTCCCTATTGCATGTGTATCTCTCTTCTAATTGTTCTCATATAAGAGAAACCAGGCCAGGGATTTAGCTTAGTGGTGTTGCTGCCTGCCTTGTAAGTGCAAGGTCCTCAGTTCAATCTTGGTACAAAAAAAAATTGGATTTAGGAAAGAGGATTTAGCTCAGTGACACCATGCCTGCCTCACAAGTGCAAGGTCCTGGGTTAGATCCCCAATACCTAATAGCAACGACAACAACAACAACAACAACAACAACAACAATAATAATAATAAATTATTGTCATTGTTATTTGATTGTAAAATTTTGTTTGTTTTTCATAAAATACTTCTTTTAAAAGATCTGGGTGTTTTGCATGCTCCTTATTACTGCTGTGTCATTGATTGTATTATCTTTCAGTGAGAAAATATGTGTATGAACATCAACTAGTACATATCTATATTCATCCATTCACTTAATTATGTACTTAGGTATTTGTTAGAAACACATTTCCAAATTGGATTCTAGCATTTATGCACCTAATTTTTTTTTAGGAATTCAGTAGCAAGTCAAGGCACTATTTAACAAATAATTTCTTTTCCAAATGTTCCAGTGTATATAATGGTTTTATTGTAATACAGTTGGGTATAGTTTTAGTGTTGATCTCCATTGGTTTCCCCAACATCCTAATTGGTTCAGTTTGTCTATTGGCTGGCAGAATGGAGCAGGAATAATATGAAGCATTAATGGCTGTAAAGGTCAGAGGTATATAAAAAGTATGTACTCAGAGAAATGAAACTTCTTATTCATCCTGGCTACTATGATTCTATTCTTCCTTCTTTTTCAAAAGGCTTCCAGTAGAATCTAATTTTATATAGAAAATATGATATTATTTAATCTTTTGCCTAGATTATTTTAAAGACTACAGATAAATGTTATACATTTTTCAGTAAAATATTCCAAACATAAATGTAGCTTCTTACTGCTTTGCTTTTCTCACTTTATAGACCTTTTCTGATATGTCTGTATTAACTTTCTATTTACTATGGTATAAGCTGGCATTATTTATATTTCCCTTTTATTTAATATGTATGTCTTCCGTTTCAATAACAATGCTTTTCACGATGGTGGAACACATAAAATAACTAAATCTTGAGTTTTATTATTCTCTGCCTGTTTCTCAGAGCTAAATAGGTCATGCATTTCAGATGGAATAGAATTTTAGGAAATGTGAAAATAAAAACAAGTATAAAGGACCGGGGCTATGTCATTTTGCTTTATCTTTATTTTCTATAATTTTAGTGGTCTGCAATATTTAATTTCAATTTGTGGCCATGATATGATATTTTTAATTAACTTGGTTCAGACATTAAATATAATATAATGTTTTTTAAAGTTAATAAATGCTCACTTTACTTTGAGAAAATTTGCAAATATAGTTTATATCTATAATATACATTTTAAAATATACAATATATAGTAAGACAGAGATGGAAAGTTAGATGGGAAGGTCTTGTACAGTTGTTTTACCTCAAATCACACATCTCTAGTTTGTTTGTCTCTATTTTCAAGTGAGAATGTCAAAGAATGAGAATTTTCCATAAATCTGATTATGTCTAATAATCTAGAGCTTGGTGAAAAGAAGCTGTAGACCTACTATAAATATATTCCTCTTACTTCATGAAACATATTTAAAGCAAAAATTTGATGTTGTTATTGCCTTTGTTTTTACTTGAAATTCAAATTTAACTTGATTCTGTAGCCCTATTATGACAAACTTAAACACAAATTAGTAAATAATATTTTATACACACCTAAGGAGATGGAATAAGATTCAAAGTTTCTACAAAAACATGAGGGTTCATCAAATTATATTTAATATACGCATGGAAGTTCAACTATACTTTGTGGCAGTATACCATAAATATCTTAATGTTTCATCATTTCTTGTGACAAAGCCCAGTACAAGCCGAGTCATACAGAAACCTCGATGAAAGGCTTCAACTGCTGTTTACATGCTCTGTAAAACTGGCTCCATTGAGGGAGCTGACAAAAGGGAGATCGATCCCCTTCTGTATGGAAACTATTCTAGTTACCTGTGAAATCATTAACATAAATTTTGTTTTCTCTATGTTTCTGTCAAAAAAAAAAGCCCAGAATTAAGAAAATTAAAAAGCACTGACTAGGAGTAATAAACAAGATTAAGTTAGGAATCTCAGTTCTTTTCCACTTTACAGAGAGGAATTCAAGGTTTTATAAGGGATAATTTCATGTTTAGAAAGTCTTTGCTTCTCTGGTTACTCAAATTTAATTTTAAGGCTGTACAGAATTGATGTGCTCATACTATGTTACGGCTTTTATTAAGATATCTCCCTATGATAGTTAAGTAATTGTGTCAAAATGAATAAGAAATGCCCAATTAAATTGAATCTGCTTAGTTCTGAGTATGCTGAGGGGATTTGCTGAAGACAGAAATCCCAACCCTGGGTGGCTTGCGCCTGAATGGCATAAAGGGGAAACAAAGAAGGAAGGCTCACCTCTGTTCCTTTGCAGGAGCTCCAGTCTTCACCCGTTACCTTGGACCTCATCTCCTGGCTCCCAGGAAAGACTCTTTAGCCTTCCAGTGCACATTTTGTACGGAGTCGCATAGTACACTACACTGAAATTCAGCTTTCAATTGTATCCTTCAGATCTCCAGTGCAGACAGCCCTTCTACACTCTTCCACACTTGACTCTGTAGGAAGCCATTGTAAGACAGGTTTAAAAAAAAAAAAAAAAAGACCGGTTTGTAAATTCTTAGGTATTTGTATATCATGCATTAAGTCTGATTGTCTACTAGTAAGCACTGGCTGATATGTCTGCCAAAGCCTAAGGTGTTCATAGGTGGGGCTTTTTGGAGATGGCTGGATCTAGGGTGTGTGTTGATGGATTAAGGGTGTGTGATAATTTAATTAATCCACTGATTGGCTTAGCGTAGTTCTGGGTGTGGATAGTAGGATGATCCTCCCTGAGTGTGAATAACATCAATCAATAGGCTTATACCCTGAAAGGAATAAAAGAGAAGGGAGGCTAACCTTGCTGTGTTCCTGCCCCGTGCCTACTCTGCAGTGGATTTTTTCTCCTCTGTCATGCCGCGTTGCCTTGAAGACCACCAACCCTGGACTCAACTCTCTCCAAACTCTGAGCTAAAATGAATCTTTCCTCCTTTAAATTTGGGTATTGAGAGAAAGTAACTAAGTCATACTTGAAGGAATATTCATATATTTTGCTGTTCAGAATACGTTTTGGTATTCCTGACATAATCATACACACACACACACACACACACACACATATACATATACATGTATATATATATATATATGTATATATATGGTGTTAATATATATGCATATATAACATATATATATAATATAATATATGTATATAATATACAATATTTGTGTGTATAATATATAATATATAATATGTATGTATATATGTATGTATAATATATAATATATGTATATATAATATGTGAAATTTATATATATGGTGTTAATAATTGTCCCATTTCAGAGAAAAACAAGAGCAGGTGCAGCAGCAGTGGAATAATAAAAAATGGTATTAGCAAGAGTGCCAGAATAATTTTCTGAGGGTAGCAAAAGTTGCTATCTTTTGTATTCATCCTTCAATTAATTTTGCCACCAGAACTTGTACTATAGTATAAATGAAAAAAAAAAAATCAGTGCATACATTTGTTGCCCTAGTTTATGTTTCCATACTCTGAATAAGTAAAAGCAAATTATTTAACCAAAATGTGTTGGGAACTTGTGAAAAAATAAAGAACATAATTATGTTTTGTTTAATGTATTCTCTAAGGTAAAGCATACCAATTTGTTTTACTACTTCTAACACATATGAATATTTATAGTAGGCTTTCTTCCAGATATTGCTTTGTCAATCCCAACTCATTAACACTAGTTATTAATATTTCATTTGAAAGCAAAGCTTAAATCTGTAATATTATGTAAACATGTTACTAGTCAATGTTTATACCTATTAAAATATACACACAAACTTTACACATTGGTATAGCATCATAAGAATTACTGTGTATGGTAAATTGTACAATGTAATCATACCAAAAATTATAAATGCTACATGTCTTTTAGAAATATTGTGAAATCATTAAAAACTCTTAGTAAGAGTCTTGCTTATAGATATAATGGAAATGAAAACATAATAAACCAAATATTTATAATAAACCAAACTGCAATTTAAAATATTAAAAACATACATTTTGCTACATGTATATAAAGTTCTCTTAGAAGTATATGATTTCCTAAATCATATAACTTAGAATATATAATATTTCTCCATGGTTCAGAAAACCAACATACTCCTTTCTAACTTCTGATCAATTTTCCATATCCTGTCCCTTTTCCTATTCATTGAGATGTGGTAGCTCTGAATTTCCTCCTCTGGGAAGTTTCCTTGACAGCGTTGCTTTCTCTTCACTCACTTCACCACAGCCAGTGCTGTCACTGGCATTGATCAATTCACCTCCACTTATCTCCTCTAGAGCCTATGAAGTTAGCACATCTGCTAGAAGGAAGCCTATTTGCATAAAATTCTAATCTTACTCTGGCACTATCAGTTTTATTTCTCTGATTCATTTTCATCGTTGTGGGCCTTTTTTTCTCTCATTATCTTCATAAATAATTTTCACCTGAATTTACCAAGAAGACAAAGAAGCAACACAATTGTGGCTTTGTTTTTGTGTGTAAACTGAATAACAAAAACAGCCTAACCAAGCATTGACAAACCATGGAGGAAATGACATGATTGGTTGTTGATCATTAAAGATTTAAATTATGATTTGTGGACTTACAAGCAACAAAATTAGTGCTTTATCCACTTTCACAGTTAGTCTAATGTGGTAACTGAAATTTAAACCATATTTTTGGAGAGTCTTTCATTAACAAATCATTGCAAATAAGATTTGTTTGTATTGGAGTTCTGCAAAGCAAGGGCTGACTATATAATTCCTGCAAGTAGAAAGACACCAAAAGTTAAATTTAATTTAATTTAAAATTTAATTTTAAAAGTTTAATTTAATTTAATCTAATGAAGCATTTCAACAGGGATAAGAACATAGGATAGTTTACTAGGAATTAGCTATAGTCATAAGCTTCAGAGGAATCCCTCAAACATATACCAGTGTCTAAGCCAAATGGAATGTAAGTTTAAAAAAATTTGTCTTTGTAAATAGAGAGGGATGGAGGGATTGAAGGTAGGGCAAGGGATTGGGGAAAAGGAAGAATCAAGATATATTAGGTAAAGGTGAAAATCTCCAGTGATGAATGTCATTATATTGGATGCCTAAAATGTACCAATAAACTTAATTTAAAATAAAAAAAATAGTGTATTTGTAATTTGTACATAGCGTCAAGACTGTGTCCTGGTTTCTCCAGTCATACAGATGCAAAGAATTTTCTCCTATGTGAGAATTACAGAATCTCCATGGGTGCTTGGTGTCTATATTGGATGTTTTCAACGTCAACAAAAGAGGACAGGACAAAGAAATAACTTTATAGTGACTTGCATTCAACTAAAATTTTGAAGCTCATTATTTTCTCAAGACTATTAGACAATAGGTCATTTAAATTCTCTCCACAAAACTGTTAGCTCTAACTCTGCCAACTTATAATTATTAGTAACTTTCTTTACTCATAATTACTAAATTTTCCATAGATATCTAAACTAATAACACTATCTTGGACTTTTGGTCACTCGGAGGTCAGAGTCACTCTATTCAATCCTCTCTAAATTTTCTATATTATTTTTCCTCATCGAGTTTATTGGTACATTTTAGGTATACAGTACAGTTACATTCATCACTGGGATCTTGTATCTTTACGTGCCAGGTCTTGGTTCTCATTTTTTCCCCTTGTTCCTGCCCTCCCTTAGCTCAGTGGTTCCACTGCCTGCCTCTCTAAATTTTCTAATCACTTTCTACTCTGTCACCTGGGTTCTCAGAGGGAAGGCTTTCCCCAAGTAGTATGGAATGGTATGTTCACATTATACACACCTATAGTTCATATAAAGTTTTAAAACAATTTACTTTCCAGCTATGGAAAAAATATATAACTAAAATATTGCATAATTTAATGTATACCCTGAGAAATTACCAAAAAATTAAAGAAACTAAAGGAAATATTTCAGACAAAAACAAGTTTATTAATAGGAAATTGATAATAGTCATTTTGCCCAACAACTATGGATCCTTCAAATTCTTTTTTCCCGATAGAAACAAGAAAATATACTATCATGAGATAGACTCCTAAACTTTGTGGATATGCTCTACAAGAAAAACAACTCAATTTATTCTCGGTAGTCAGCGGCTAATGTTAAAATCTTTTATCTGACATTACAAAGTTAAAAGTTTGGTGTGAATGTCAGTAATCAAATCTACAAAGGAGATAGGGTTAAGAAGGATAGGACTGGGAAGAAAATACATCCTGGAATTAATTGTTAACCTCAAATTATATCTTTTATACTTTTATACACCAGGAATATGTCAAGGAGATTCGAATAAAGAAAAAAGCCTCACGTATTGATGTTACTTATAAAAGTGAACAACTAGTAATTAAATCTGTACACAGTACCCAGAGTTTTAATCTTCTGATTGTGTTGCAATATTTAACCAAAACCTCCAAGAAGCACTGCCTCGCTGTGAGTGAGCGGTGCCCACAGGTCAGACAGTTATAACATGAAATTGGTGTAGCATAGCAAAGACTAGCATTAGAATGGAGTATCAGAAATTTCACTATACTTTGAAGTGAAGTTCAAAGTGAGTACTTTTATCTCAGTGTCACAGTCAGACAAGAACAGACAAATTTTAGAACTAAATAACTAACCCCCGAGTGAAGAACTCTCAATTTTTATGCTGAACCATATAATCATGGGAATAGAACACAAAACATATTGACTGAAACACGATTATTGTGGTGGTTAGGTGGCTTATCAACGTGAATGACTTGAAGACACCTAGACGGCTAGTAAAAGCACACTTCGGAGTATATCTGGGTAGGTCAGGGTAGGTGTAAATTCATACTACATCTGGCCCTTTGTCCCTTTCTCTCTGGCATTGAGCCCTGCTATGCTTCCTGGCTACTATGAACTGAGCAGCCTTCCTGTGCCACGTACCTACACCATGATATTTCTACCTCAGAGTCAGCAGACTATAGACTGAACTCTCTGAAACTGTGAGCCAAATTAACATTTCGTTCCTGTAATTGTAAATGTTAGGTATCCAGCCATGAGAAAACGGATGAATACAGATATTGAGAAATAAGACTAAACTACATTGCTAGAAGCAGTAAAACACATATATTTCCATGACAGATCCCTTTTGAAAGTTTAGGTTAATACTTTGTGCTTTCTTTTGTTTTCACTTAAAATAGAATCGTATTATAAAACATGACATATGAAAAAGAAGGCATGCTATGGTTTCAAACTTCTAAAGAAGCACTCTGACCTTCTGTAGTATAATATGTGATCGTCAAGGAAAAGGTCTCCCTAAGTTCACAGGATCTAAAATAGGTATTTATTTAGTTAGTGAAGATTATTTAGTTCTTGATATATCTTTAGGCATTAGGAATTTAAAAGGGCCTGAATAGCTTTTTCATATA
>NW_022900936.1:41457376-41482779 GCF_012274545.1 Fukomys damarensis
ATATCTTTTTCTTTCCTTCATCTTTCCATTCAAAGATAATTATTGATGGCCTACATTGTTTCAAGACCTTCCTTTACAATTTATTAGAAATGCAAATATGAAAAGTGGAGTTCTTGCTTTTATGAGCTTAGATTCTAGGGGATGTTTAATAATGCAAGGAGGGGAAAGGGAAGAATCCAATCTCAATTTTTGAGTATAGTAAATAAAGTCTTAAGTAATGCCCTTGTAAAAGTCTTTTTGCCCCTTTACCAAGGAAGGGCATGTATTTTCTTAACTCACAGAAAATTACCATGTCTTTAGCAGCCATGTGGGATACAAGCATGAAATGAAATAATATATCCTTTTAAGAAAAGATCAAATTTTTATTATGTTATTATTGCAGGATATGAGAATTACCCAATATATTTTTTGCAATAAAGGAAAGGGACATAAGATTGACATGAACCAAATGACACTGAAACACATAGTTGATCTTCTGATTAAATAAGATTACACTACTGTGATATTATTATGCCTTTTACATTTTACTAATCCTTATTAATCTTCTTTTATGGAAAACAAGGCAAGCTGTTATTAAATCCTTTGTTACGTAAAAGCATTCAGTTCAAATTTTAAAACCTAATTCCATTTTATTTTATTTTTTATTGTTCGCCCCTGTTCATAATAACTTACACTGTTTTTAAAATAATAATATGTTTTTCAAAATATTTATGTTAAAAGTGAATTGATTTAGTAGAAAATAAATAGTCTGAGGAAATACTTGGAAATGATTAAGATTTTAAAGATGGTATAAAAGATAAAATTTGTGAAACACCTTTTAAAGTGCAGGAGACAAGATAGATTCATCATTTGCCATGAAACGAGTTTGGACCACCCTTAGCTTCAAGAAATTCTTCATAGTTTTGTAAAAAGAATGCAAAAATGTCCTAACAGGAAGTTTTTGATTCCCCTTCCTCATTCTCCACTGCTCACGATATTTACCAAATAGCAAACTCATAGTCTTCCGTTTCTCACATGACTATCCAGTCCTGACTTATATGGTGCATATTGACCTCCAAGAGTCTGTAGTCTCTTTCCCATTTGCTGGTTGTTTTATCTTTCAATTCTGACCTGGCACCAGTACACTGTAATTCGCAGCTGACACCTAGCTTTACCATAACAGTTCTACTGTGTCCTCCCAAGCCTAATATAGATCCTGTAGTTCCAAACATGCTCCTTTATCTCACATATAGCTCTTGACTCTACATATGTGAACCTACAACCCAAAGGAACGTGTCTAACTGTTGTGTTATAATTCTACCCAAACATGAATGTGGCCTGACATCTAACTAGTAAGGCACTATTGAAGACCACATATTTCATAATTTTTTTATAATTAATATTCCTTTTCTATAAGAGATTGCAAGATTTTATAAGCTTCAGAACCCACAGAGAAGGTGGTCATTACTGGCCTTAACTATATAAATGATTCCGTCATAGCAGGGTGTTAAAGGGACATTTGTGAAGAAATGATGGATACATTTAGAAATGACAGAGCATCAAGAATCAGTTCCCTAACACAGTTTATTTTCTAAAATAAGTTTTGTTATTTTATTGCTTTCATTAGTATATCTTTACTATCCTAGGAAACTCTTGCCCAAGTAAACAAATATGTTGGTTGTTAGAGGAAATTTATAAAAGACGCATCAACACTTCAATATAAGCTTCAATAGTTAGCATGCTAACACTCTTTGTACCTCTGTTCCCAAAAGCCTTGGGTTACTTTTGCTACCAATCCTAAAGAGTTACAATTCTTACACAGAGCTAATCCAACCCCCTCAGGCCCTGCATTAAAATACCCACTTTCAATTAAACCGAATTTCAAAATTAAGTCTTAGTCATGTACTACAAGATATTCCCAAAGTTCTGTAGAAGTGGTTTTCTCTCTTACTATATTAAATAATAAATGTAAGCCTGCCTTGTAAGAAGTGTGTTGATGATATTTGGGGAACTGTAATAGTTTATGTGTCCATTCATGCTGTGTATCTGTAAACAGGTAAAGAATTGTTTTAGCAAACTTATAGAGTATGACCAAAACAGGTGATTAAGATTTAATTTGTTATGATGCACACATGTAAGATCAAACTGGTGATTCATAGGATCACCTTTATTTATTGTGTGATTCTCTGTACAAAGATGCAAATTCAAATTTTAGTATTTAAATATTGAATTTGAATTTTCTACAATTTCAACTTATTCTGAAAATGTTTGGTTTATTGAAAAGTGATGTCTAGTTGGCTTCTATGGAAAACCAGTCCAGTAGAGTGAAGTGTTAGAACTTGTTAAGTGTGTGTAGATACAGGGTTTCCTTTACTTCTATGAAATTCAAGTAAGAGTCTTAAACAAGTTTCAGTTAAAGCGATAAAAGAGAGAAGGGGAGACAGACAGAGAGAGGGATCAAGTGAGGAATGCCCTGGTTCCTGAATTCAATTTATGCCATCTCATTCATGCATACCTGTGGCCCTTCCTTGTATTTTTCCTATCAAATGAAGTTCTAGAAAAAGGGAGAGGAGGATCAGTGGCTCAATTCCACATGAAAGGATGAAGAGAAAGCATGTTTGTAGAACAAAAATCATTATAACTGAAAATATTCATCCATCTTCATAAATGCAGAAGAAAAGCAGAAAATCTCCATTTGTTTTTACCTTCTACATTCACAGAATTTGGCTTTTTTTTCTTTTTATAGTCCTGTTAAGCATGATACTCATGCAAGTCACTCTGATGCAAAAATGTGTGCTAAGAAAATGTGAAGAGGTAAAAATTAGGAGTGAAAAATTAAGGTCCTATAGAATAAGGACCTTGCATTTCTCTGAAGACCTGTGATGGTAATAAGTAAGGAAATAGCTTCTATTTGTAGAATTTGTATTTAAAATTATAGACAGTGTAATGCTAGAGAGAAAGCAATAGAGAGAAAAGGTGATGAATTGGTTAGGAGAAATGAAGAACATGAAGGTTCTCCAGTCAAAAAATATATCCTAAATGTTCTATCAACAGTTATTTTTGGATTTAACCATTTATTTGTTCACTTTTTCTAGAAAAAGATACATACTAATTACTCAAAAAAGTTTAAGCATCAAAATTTAAAACAAAACTAAGCTCAAAATTAAAACATTGTTAGTCAAAAAGGGGGAAATTATAGAAGAAAATAATCTTTCTAGAATTTTCTCAAAGGGAGTAAGAAGGTATATTTCAAGTGATTATAATTTCACAGAAACATGCCAATATTTTAAAATAAAAATGTCAAAGTGAAACATCAACTAAGACATAAATAGAAGTTTTATATTGTTTACTTTTTAAAATATAATTCTGTACCCAAATTTCTCTCATATCTCCTTTTATCATAATTTTTAAATTCTAATGATCAAGATCTTTGATTTTGAGTCCGTGAATACCCAGTCAGTTTGGTGCACATTAGAATTCACAGTGCCTATAACAGCCACATGAAATATCATGCTTGTTTTAAGTGATTCATCCTCATAACTACACCTACAGAAAGCTTTGCCACATGATACATTGTTTATGTCCATGTGTGCTAACTTTATTAGGCATTTCAATTTTTTATTATTTTTGTATGTTGTTGCTAAAATTAAGGTACACTTATTACTATGGTTGTCTGTCCAACATAGGGAAAATGTTGTTAGTAAGAATGAGTTGGTTTCTTGTTGTTGTGATCTACAAGTCATATTCATATGCAGGTTACAAAATTGACATTTGTCAGATCTCTCAGCAAAAGATAAGAGTTCATAAAATGAAGTCTTTACCATTAAAAGAATAACAAACAAATAAAACACTCTCTTGTTTGTAGAACAATTCTACAATTGTTACTTTGGTTTTAGAAAATTTATGAGAGAAGAAAAAAAGAAAGAGAAAATGGAGGTCACAGGATGCAAAATACCATAAAGGTAGGGTGAATACATGGAAAGATCTAATGTATAACATGAAGGTAATAGTTGATAATAGTTTACTGTATTGATGACTTTTGCTAATAAGGTCCACAGCTGCTCTTGCCATGCAGGAATGAATGGATGGGTAATTTTACAAGATTATGGTTAATTTTAATATGATTTTGTCTGGTTAGAACTTCATTATATATGAATCTTATAACACCATGTTGTATATCTTAAATAGTCACAGCAAAACACCGAAGTCCAGAGCTCTAATTCTAGTTCTGCAAAAAACAATTTTTAAAGAACTGAAGTGAAAATATAAACAGGGACTCTATATAATTATTACTAAAAGAATAATTACATATATATGTGCACCTATAAGCATTCTCTGCATGTTTTGCTTCATTATATTGAAAAGAATGGAATACTTGAAATTTTACAAAATGAGAGTTCAACATGAATGAGCAATCTTCCTTCTCAATTGCCTCTATGACATAATAATGAGGACAGGAAAGCTAATCAGAAGGCCTTTAATTTTTAGAGCCTATTGCAGTGTACAGGAATGTCATTGTTTAAGAAATAGCTTCTCTGGTGTGAAAAACTATAATAGCACACAACATCCTAATGGGATAATTAACAATGTGAAATAGGAAGAAAGGGCTAAAGGTGTAGGGAAAGTGGGAAGGGTAGGGGAAGGGAAATAAGGTAAAAGAAAAAAATGTGAGAAAATAAAATATTTGAATTAAAGTGTTTGTAAATGGGGAGGGGAGGAGGGAGTAAGGAAGGGTAGGGATAAGGAGAAAAAATGAGAACCAAGACCTGTCATGTAAAGGTACAAGATCCCAGTAATGACTGTAACTGTACTGTATATCTAGAATGTACCAATAAACTCCATTAAAATAAAAGTCCTTAACCAAAATACAAAGGCTGGTAAATATGTTGAAGAAATAGACTCTCACATATTACAAATAAGAGTATTGATTCTTAAAACAATTAGAGAAAGTTGCCAGCATTTTACTAAAGCAGAATGGATGTCTATTATTCGATATAATAAAAGTATACATAGATAATATTAACAAAATTAATACAAGTTCAATAAAATCATATTCCTGTATATTCACAGCATTTCAATAAATAATAGCTTCAAAGGGGAACTAACCACCACATGCTTATGAACACATTCAAATAAATAAATTTTACTCTAGTATTTCAAAAAGAATAAGCAAACTATAAATATACATAAAGGTACTGATATATCTCACAGACAAAATATTGAATTAAATAATCCAGACCAAATATTTATACATTCCATTTATACAAAACACAAGAAAAACAAAAATAATCTATAGAATTAAATAACAGGATAGTGGTTCTCTTTGAATGTTACTGAATTGATATGTAATTTAAGTTGAGCTTCTATGGTATTTTATGTTTTTTTTTTTTTTTTTTTTTTTTTTTTTTGTATGGAGGATTGAACTCAGGCCCTTGTGCTTGTGAGAAAAGCACTAGGACCACTGAGCTAAATCCCTGGGCCAAGTCTTGATATTTTAAAGCCTAGATTTGAGTTGTGGAAGTTTATTTAGGTAGCAAAACTTTAGTATTTATTTTACTTTTAGATTTATTTTTATAACTCTTTAACACTTAGTGTCTCACACAGTTGAGAAGTCAGTGCTATCATAACCTTCAAACTCAGAGACACTACCCCATTTCTCAATACCTTTTCCTCTGTGCTGACAGAATGTCATTCTGCAGTGTATGATATGAAAAGATCTGCCAGTCATTCCAGACATCTCCTCTCAAGTAAGAGCCAAGGAGAAGCAAATTTCCCATTTGATAATCTTGTGCCTAAACAAACTGAATTCTGCTTGGTGATCATACTCTGAGCTGATCATTCTAAGACAGAATGTGTTTCAGTTTAACACATGCTCATTAAGTTTGGTGTAGTTGTCTTTCAAGCACAGAGATGAAAATGGTATTTTTCTAATTAAGCAAACAAAATTATTTCAAGCCAATCAAATGAATGTAGGCCATGTATCTCAGATTGAGATATTCCCCAATAATATAGAACAGATGTGATTTGGCCAAGAAGATTGCATCAAACAAGATTATTCTCTATTTCTTTGATATTATTAAACCAAAAGAAAAATTTGAGTATCTTAAGGGAAAGGTCTCATCCCCCATGCCATAATTTGGATGTTTAACAAACCTGTAAAACAATTTATTTAGTTGCCCTGGTGATCTGAGATGTTTGAAGTTCTTCAGGTGGTTAGTTAATGCATGCCAATACAGATTATTTTTGTTTATGATGACAGGGTTTGAAATCATAAGCAAGCAGAACACATCAGGAGAGAGAGAGAGAGAGAGAGAGAGAGAATCTCAAAAGAACTGCTAGTAAAATCAGGTGAGATAAATGAAGTAATCTGTCATGAGAACAAAACTAAATACAAATAAGGTTTTAGAGCAATAATAGCAAAAAACAAATTTTCAATTTTAATGTATCAATAATCTAAACAAAAGCTGTTATGATTAAAAATGAACTGACATGGAAGATGTATTGAAAATATTATAAGACATACAAAAATAGTAGTTAATGATGGCAAACCCCAGTAAGAAGACAGTGCTCCAGATGAGAGCCAAGAAAATGTTCATGCATGGAAAAAGAGGTCCTGAATGAAATAAAGGAAATGATAAAGGAGAAGCGATATCTACACAAATAAAGAAAATCTCCTTTATTTGAAACGAGATATGTGGCTGAAGACTGACAGGTTCACCGAGGTCCAGAAAGGTTTAATAAAAGAAGCTATTTGCTTAGATATACCCTGGTGAAAATTTTTAAAACCAATGGTAAATAGAAATTATTTTATTGGAAAGATAATCAACTAATATATGAAATATTAAAATATCAAAGTTAAGAGTCAATGAAATATCATCTGAGTCATAAAGAGATAGATTCGGGAAATTGTTCACCTGTCAGAGAAAAGAAAGGACATTGCAGACAAAATTAATTCAGAGTACATACCATTCATTCATTCTGACGAAAATAATCGAAAGAGTAGACTAATCCAATGACAATAAATCAGGACATAGATAATGAAAAAGATGAGGCTTATAATGGGGAAATAATGGAGATGACTTTAAACTTACATAATTGACACTAAGTGAATAATGTTATTATGATGATGAAATTGTGGAAGTGCTGTAAAATAAGATTCCATTAAAAAATCTTTAAATTAAGTCAAACAGTGAGCAAAAATAGAAAAATCTAGGAACTTGAGTATGGAAAAGAAGAAAAAGACTCTTAATTGTCACATAGCCGCGAATGGAATGCCTCAGAAATGGTTAATAACTAGCAAATACCCATTTAATTCCCCATTAGTAATAGAAATCCAATTTCAATCATGCATCAATGAATCCTAAAAAATACAGCATTTTTTTTCCTGAGACTTGCAAATGCAAAAGCCATGTGACGATACACTAGACAAAAAGATATACAAAACATATGGGAGTTCTTTAAATTCATTAAGTATATTGGTACATTTTCGGTATATAATATGATGACATCTCTGTGAGTCTGTTTTTTGTGTTTAGGAAAGTATTGATATTTGTGCATTTACCTTGTATCCAGCTACTCTACTGAATTTGGTTATGAAGTTACTGTGCTCTTGTTTCATCTACATAGAGTATCATGTCTGCAAATAATGACAATTTAAGTTCTTAATTTTCTATCTTTATTCATTTTCACTTGTTTAATTGCTGTGGCTAATGTTTCAATAACTATATTGAACAGGAGTGGTGATAGTCTACATCCTGTTCCTGATTTTAGCCTGAAGAACTTGCGTTTTTGACCATTTAGTGTAATGTTGACTATTGGCTTTTCATAGATAGCTTCTATTAGGTTGAGTAAAGACCATCTATTCCAATTTTTTGTAGGATTTTTGTCATGAATTGGTGTTGGATTCTGTCAAATGATTTTTCTGCATCTGTTGAGACGATCATATGGTTTTTGTCCTCCTATTAAAACAGTGTACTACATTTTTTTGATTTGGATATATTGCACCATCCCTGCATCACTGGGATGAATCCCACTTAGTCAGGCTATATGGTCTCCATGATCTTCCTCATTATGTCTGCCAGTATCTTATTGAGGATTTTTGCATCTCTGTTCATTAGGGAGGTTGGCCTGTTGTTCAATTTTTAGGTTGGGTCTTTCTCTTCTTTTGGAATCAAGGTGGTGCTTCCTTCCAGGAATGAATTTGGGAGTATTTCTTCCCTTTCAGTTTCATTTAAATTTTAAACAGTAATTGCAGTAGTTCTTCATTAAATGTTTTGTAGAACTCAGCAATGAATCTATCAGGACATGGGCTGCTTTTCTTCCTTGGTAAGTTTTTAATTACATTTTGAATTTCATTGATTGATATTTTGTGCTTTAGAATGTTTAGTTCTTTGTGGTTCAACTTTGGTAATTCATATATATGTGTATATATATATATATATATATATATCCATTATTTATGGTTTTCCATCTTATTAGCATATAGCATCTCAAAGTAGTTATTAGTGATCCTCTGGATCTGCTGGGCCCACTGTAATTTCACTCTTTGCATTCTTAATCACATGGATTTGGGTCTTTTCTTTCCCTTTTTTGATAAGTTTGGCTAAGAGTTTCTCAGTTTTGTTTATTCTTTTGAAGCACAAACTCTTTGCTTCATTGATTTTTTTTATCATTCTCTTAGTCTCCATTGTATTGATTTCTGCTCTGATCTTTATAATTTCATTTTTTATATGACTTTGGGTTTGTATTTCTCTTTTTTTTCTATTTCTATTTTCTATTGCTTTTCTTCACTTTTTATTTTTTTGGTCTTTTTATTTTTGTGGTAATATAAAACAAAAGCCCAAATCAGTTTCCATCAAATTGTCTGCATGTGACATATTGACTTTTTGGATATCTTATTGATTATTTATATAATTTAAAATTTATTATTTACACATTTGTAATTCAGTATAGAACTGAGGGAGCTCATTCTTCATATATGATGGACAATAAGTCAAATAATACATACTTTTAAAACATTTTGTGTTTGTACATGTTTGTAGTATATAATGTTAACATTTTTTGAAGGGAATTGCTACAAGTTAGTAATACATCTTAAATTCTTACTTTTCATGCCTTTTCCCTTCTCTCCTTGTTCCTCCATCTATCTATTGCTTTTGAATGCATTTGTCAAAAGCCTGCTCCTGAGAAAAACTCAGAGGTAAATACTATATTTATAAATACTCTCATGACCTAAGAATTGAATCTATCCTGTGCTGGCTTAATGTCCCCTCATAATTTCACAGGTTTATTGTGTTAATTAATGATTCTTAATTCCTGTGACCCCAAAAGCTGCAATTTTCTTATGTATAAAATAGGGATTCCTATATTCACAACATCATAGGGGAATATGAATTATTAACAAAAGTGCATAAAGTACTTAGAATGATGTCTGATAGCAGGTGAACTCTTACTATGTGATAGATATTATATATAAAATTTTATTTTTATACATAAAATGGTTAGTTATTTGTGCATATTCTGAAGTTACTGGATTCTGACATTTTACTAACCAGTGTGATAATAAGAGAAAATAATGAAAACAATGGATAAACAAATATAAACCCATAAAAAATAGTTAATGAGCAGTTAAACGTTGTTTTTTTTTCAATTGGGCTATTCTGATTATTATGAATATTAGAGATGTTCTATCAAATACAAAATAGTATCAATAACTCAAGATATATTGATGAATTATAACTCCTCTTAAAATTTACATTAACAAGTTTATTTTCATATTGTAGCTTTTTAAATAAATAATTTTCCTTTTCTTATAACTCAATTTTATAATGACTTGAAAATAAGAAAGAAAGAAATGTCCAAAAATTAACTAACATTTAACTTATTAAAAGCCCAAACATTTATGAGTCACATTCAAATTTATTTTCTAAAAACTGTTCCTAAATTTACTATATGTTTATGAATTTATTTTACTGATTTTCTAATAAAAATGACTCTCTCAAAATGATATACATAATTTTAATGATTTTCATTGATTTCCTTATACAAAGAAAATGTAAAATGACTTTCTACTACATTACTCAGATTTGTGAAAATTCAGTACATAGAAATTAGATCTTATTTGATTTTGTTGAGTTATAAACCCTAAAATCTGAAGCTAATTCCCAAGATTTCATGTCACAGATACCATTGTTTGCAAATATACTCCTGACCTTATATAGCTGGTCAGTTTTTCTAAATAAATTTTTATTATAGAGTATTTTTATCTTTACAAAAAGTGTAAAGTTTTCACAAAGTATATTCCCAATGCTCCGCCATATTTTTGTGTTATTAATATCTATATTACTGTGTCATTTCTTTATACTTAAAGAATCAATATTGAAACATTGTTATTAACCAAAGGCTACGGATTCCTTAGTTTTTCCCTAACCTCGTTTTATTCCAGGTTCCCATCCAGGGTGTCAAGCTACATTAGTGTCCTTGTCTCTAAGTTTCACTCGGCTGAGGTAGTTCACATTTAATATTTCAACTAGTATTTTCCCCCATTAAGTTTATTGGTACATGTAAAGAAGCAAAACAGCGGCATTTATCATTGGGATTTTTTACCTTTACAAGATATGTCTTGGTTCTTGTTTATTCCCATACCCTTGCCCTTTTTTCTCCCCCTTCACCCTTAGCTATTTACTAGGACTTTGCTTCCATTTCACATTTTTTCTTTTCCCTTATTTCTTTCTCCTTCCCATTTCCACTTCCCCTTAGCCATTTTCTTCCTATCTCACACTCTCAATCATACAATTTGAACCTTATATACACTTTTAGTTTTTCACACCAGATAAACTATTTGATAATTACTCAAGTGTGTCCTATTTATTTCACTTGAGGGTATAGCCTCAATGTGCATCCATTTAGGTATAAATGTTTCTAGTTTCTCATTCTTTATGGCTGAGTTGTACTCCATTTTATAGAAAAAACACATCTTCTTTATACATTCTCCAGATGGTGGGCATTTAGGTTGTATACAACCTTTAGCTATTACAAACTATGTTGCTACAAACATGGGTGCACATATATCACTGTGGCCTGATTCTTTTAATTCTTTTGGAAAGAGACCCATCACAGGGAGAGCTGGGTCAAATGGAACTACTAATCCTAGATCTTTGGGGTATCTCCATATTGATTTCCACAGAGGTAGTAACAGTCTGCACTCCCACCAACAAGGGAGAAGGGTTCCTTTCTCCCCACACCCCCACCAGCATTGGTTATTGATTGATTTCTTGATAGCAGCCATTCTCTCTGGGGTAAAATGGAATCTCAGTATTGTTTTCATCTGCATCTCTTGAATGACCAGTGATATTGAACTTTTTTTCATATATTTATTTGTCTCTTTTAATTGTTTGTCTGAGAAATGTCTTTTCATTACAGATGCCGATTTTTGAATTGGGTCTTTGTATTTGGGGCATCTGATTTTTATGAGTTCTTTATATAATCTGTGTAGTAGTCTTTTGTCTAAGGAGTAGCTGGTAAAAAAATTTTCCCACATTGTAGGTTGTATCTTAGCTCTGTTGGTGATTTCTCTTAACCCTGCAAAAACTTTTTAATGCAATGAGATACCACTTGCTGATTCTATGTGCAAGTTCTCATGCTGCTGAGGATTTGTTCATAAAGTCCGCACCTATGCCAATATCTTCAAGAGTTCTACCTAATTTACTTTACAGTAAGTTTAGTGTTTGTTTTGATATTTAGATATTTAATTTCCTTGGATTTTAGTTTAGTGCATGGTGAAATATATGAATCTAGTTTTAATCTTCAGCAAGTTGAAAGCGAGTTTTTCAAAAACCATTTATTAAAAAGCCTGTCTTTCCTCCAGTGAAGATGGTTGGGTCCTTTGACAAAGATGAGGTGGCTGAATATATCTGGAGCTGTTTATGCATCATCTAATCTATTTTACTTATTCTTGGGTCTGTTACTTTGCCAGTACCATGCTGTTTTTATCACAGTGCCTTTGCAGTATAGCTTCATGTTGAGGATTGTGATCCCCCTGTCATGACTTTGTTGCCTAGAATTGTTTTTTCTATTTTAGGTCTCTTCTCTCTCCAGGTGAATTTTTGGATTTTTGTCTCTAGTTCTGTGAAATATACTACATATAGCATTTTTTTTAAGTATGGCCATTTTACTATATTGGTTCTTCCTATCCAGGACAAAGGGAAGTCTTTCCATTTTTAGATATCTTCTTTAAGTCCTTTTCTAGAGTGCTGTCATTTTCAAGGTGAAAACTTTTTTTACTTCCTACAGTAGGGTGATTCTAGATATTTCATTATTTTTGATGCTATTTTCAAAGGAAGTGTTTCCCCAGTTTCTCTCACAGTGAGTCTGTTATTTGTGTACAAGAGGGCTGATGATTTTGAGTGATGACCTTGTATTTAGCTAATTACTGAATCTGTCAAGTCTAGAATGTTTTTAGCAGATGCAAAACACTTTTCCATTTGTTTTATGAACTTGGGTTTTTTTTAAGAGTATACACATATGAGATATCAACCCACATTTGTCTCCCTGTATCTGACTTATTTCACTTAGCATGTTCTCACAAATGACATAAATTTATTTTTTTAGAATGTATGTATGAAAAATTTGCATTTTGTTTTCTTTACTCATTCTTTACCAATGGAAAGCAGGTTGACTTTATAGTTTGGCTGATGCGAATAAGGCTAAAATGAAGATAGGAGGGTAGATATCTCTTCAATATACTGATGCAATATCCTTTAGATACATATCCAACAGTAGGATTGCTGAATTCTATGATAGTATTAGTTTTTTTATTTTTAGGGAATTGCCAAACTGTTTTTTAATGATTGCACAATTTTCCATTCCCTGAAACAATGTATAAGGACTTTTCTTTTCACATCATCACCAATGAATATAATTTTCATTGTTTTGATAATAATCATGCTATCATATGTGAGTTGAAATCTCATTGTGAGCTTTAGATTTGCATTTCCCTGATTATTAAAGATTCCTACGAGCTTTTCATATATCTTTGGTCATGTGTGCTTCCTTGTAAATTTTTCTATTTATTCAATTTCTTTATTTTTGATTTTTGCTAATGAAGTCCAAATATATAATATTTGCATTTTGAACCTCATCCACTGACAAACCATAAAACAGTTTGCAAACATTTTCTTTCATTTAATTTTTAAGATAGTTTTCAAATTTTTCTTTTCTTTTATTTGACTTTTAATTTGTTCTTATCTCTATTGTGTAGAAACATTTTAGTTTAACATACTGCCTTGGATGCTTTTGCTTTTATTGTATGTTCCTGTTTATATTTTTAAAAATCATTGTTTTTAATTTCTTAAAATCATGTAAAATATGGTGCTTTTTAATAGTTCACAAGTACTATATATTGTGAACAAAGTATATTTAAGTAAAGTGAATCAATTCAGGGAAATAGTTTTTATTTTTCATTAGATGTGAAATCCCAAGTCATGTGAAATACCTGGCATTTTTGCTTCAATGTATTTTTCTTAACATTCCCTACTGATGCTTTTGAAAGACTCTTCTGATAATATAAGTCCCTCTAGTGGCATCTGATGTAAATTTTACAATATAAACAAAATGTTTAAATTTTTATTAGTGCTAAGATTGTACATTAAGACATTTAAAATTTTATTAATAAACTTGGTATTTAGATGTGATGAAATCATCTTTCATTCATTTTCTGAAACATTGATTCACTGTATAAACATGCTTGTTACATTAATTTTACAACTGAGAAATGAGACTTTCGCCTTTTGCAATTTGAAAGCTACAGTTTAATTGTAGGAGGTCTAAATATGTTTCTTGAGCATCTAATCTGTGCCAGGTGCTTTATCTATCCATTAATTAAATTGGTTTTGGGGTGTTTTGTTTTGTTTTGTTTTGGGGGGTTTTTTGGACCCGGGATAGAACTTGGGACCTTCTGCTTGTGAGGCAGGTGGTGGCACCACTGAGCTAAATCAATGGCCCATTAATTAAATTTGATCATCAATAAGATTATGAAGTAAATATTACTGTGTCCACTAAAATAAAACTTAGAAAATAACAAGACATATGTCCAATTAGTGAATGAGCAAAATATTCATATATCAGTTTGTCTAAACTAGCTTTTCTATACATTTCACATAATATAAACCTGTTTAAAATTGAAGAGAAAGACTGTCGTATAATGAAAAAAAAATCAACAGCTAATTTTAAATTAATCAAAAAAGGCCAATACTAACCTGTAAGAAGGTGAACGAGTCATAAAGAGGTTTCTAAATCTCTGAAATTTTGAGGTAACTAAACAAACTCTCATTCCCTCTCATACTTTTTCTATTTCAACTGAAAATGTTTTAGCAAAAGATAAATTGTTGTGTGTTATTTCATTTTAAATTTAAATTTAAAGTTTGATGATTTATCATATATGGTTCACACTTTAATTTCAGTTGAAATAATGTAAGGTTTATTAGTTTTTCATTATGGGGACATAAAACCCAACACCTACAGCCTAAAGGAGAAGTTTTGTTAGGCTCATGGCATGAGAGGATACAGTGCATGGTGGGCCAGTTCTAATGCAAGAACATCTTGGCAGAATGATAGGATGGGACAAAGCTGTTCAGTGCATGTCAGCTGAGAATCAGAACAGGGAGGCAATGTCACAGAGGGAGAGAGAAGGACTATATTTAGACTGTATGGCCTACCCAAACACACACAAATGGGCTTTACTAATTTCTCACGTGACTGTCAAGGTGACCTAGCTGACAATTCAGATGAACCGCCCTATTCAATGTGACACCCAACATATCTCTTTAAACCATTCAACCATTCCAAATAAACACAAGGTCATAATTCTGAACATGATATGTTTTTGCTGTAAACCAAAAGTACACTGAAGCCCTCACAAAAGTCTCAGTAATTCCATCAGTGCTCAAATGTCCAAGCTCAAAATTTTCTCGAAGACTCCAGACAAACATGTAACTGTAACCTCCATAAAACTCAAAAAGCAAATTATATATTCCTGATACAAAAAGGTACATGGTCAACATTCTCACTGCAAAAAGGCAATTTAAGGTGAATAAAGGAATCAGACAGTACAAGGATGTATCCCTACAGCTTACACATTACCTTGTGTAGTTTTGTGGCAGGTATTCAGGAAATATAATGGTAAAATATGTGTTCCAATGGATTTATGTGACCTTGTCTCTATGGTCTAGCTGCTTGCAGCCCACAAGACGTCTCTCTTGGGCAGTTCTGCTTGCTTTTTGGCATGGTTTTGCTCATTAGACGTCTCATATCCCTATCATCTCCACTGAGGTACCACTGTACTTTGGCTTCATTTGCTTTATCTATTATCCAGTATGGGTTCCCAGACAGTCCTTTGAGATCTGCATGAAAATTTTTATGGCCTCACAACTTTGTTCTTTTTTTTTTTTTTTTTGCACCTCTGGGTATTGAAATCCTGGCTTTCACATTAAGTTTACCTGCCCAGCTCCCTGTTTTGATATTTTGTCTATTTTGAAACAGGGTCTCTCTAAATTTCTTGGTTACCCACATTGGTCTTGAAATTTCTATCCTCCTGCCTAAGCCTGCCAAATTGCTGGAATTATAGGTGTTATCTATGAAACCTACAAATCATGTTGTTCATGCTTATAAAACTAGCACCACATGTATGATGCCAACGTCTGCAGTCAGCTCCAGCCGTAGCTGGAGTGCCTTAGATCATGGCTATGATGATGTCTGAGAGCCTAGATAGCTAAATACAATGAAATGAATTCTGGGGAACCTATTCTCTAGATAGTCTTTCTGGTGCAGAGGTACTAAGCCCTGTATTCTCAAGTACAAGGTATATATTTTGTACCCTTAAGCTTGCAATAAGTAGGGTTGTCTTGATTCTGAGGTGCCCTATCCCTGTTCTTGTGTAAAATATTTAGTTTCTTTATAATAGTGCTAATTTCTTCAACAGCCATAACTCCTTTGGCCTTAACTTTACTTTGCTTGAATTTGGGCTAAAATTTAAATTTCTCAAAATTCTGCTTTTTGTTTCTCATTCTCACAATACATCTGGCTAAGAGTAACAAGCACTATCCATGCTACAGCTTGTATGTTGGGTTGACTTGAAATTTTCTTCACCACATCAATTAGTCAACCACCCTTAATCTCAGTCTCCTGAATAGGCGAAGACAGACAACTTTTTGTGGGAGTTTAACATATGTGGCCTGCATTCTAATTCTCAAGAGTGTGCCCATCTGAAAGCCCTTGATTTTCTGTCTGCATTCTTGTCAGTGTTCTGACTTTCTGCACTCTAACCAGAATCCCCAGTTTCTACATTGTAGGCCTTCTCTAGCTTGCATTGTCAAACTTCTCCAAACTCTTCTCACATCATACCAGTTCCGAATGTTTCTGAACCACATTATCAGGCTTGGTCACAACAATGACCTCACTCTTGATACCAATTTTCTGTATTAGTCAGCTTTTCATCTCTGAGACACAATACTCAACACCCACTATTTAAAAGAGAAGAAAGTTAATCTAGCTCACTATTTTGGATGCTTCAAATCATGGTCAGCTAGCTTCAAGATAGGACAATCTTGGTCATCTAGCTTCAAGAAAGGCATAATGGAACAAACTGTTTTTTCAATTAAATTTGTCTGTCACATAAGAATTATCCCAAATATTAAATTTTTTATCATTATTTCATGTCAGGCATAGCCACTGAATTATAATAATTCTATTATTTTAGTATTTGTGTTAGTAGACCCAAGTAGCAAGTAAGTATCCTGTGTTTATAAATGTAGATTTAATATTTTTCTTTTAGCCACTGTCAACAATATGCCATCACATTCCTACTCCTTTGAGGCAATGAAAAAAATAACTCTAGTGTTTTCATGTTATTGCCTATGAAAGTCACCTTTGTGATGCCAGTTATTTATTTATACTGTAATAAAATCTTAAACACCTTGAGTTAGCCACTAATCACAAATGTTCTCCCTGGACAGGCAGAAATATGTTATACTTTATGCATGGATGGGGTGGTTGTTTAAAGCTTATTTTTCTGTTGAAGTAATTTTCATGAATACCACAAAGTTTCTTTGCTGGGGATCTATTCTCTAAATGTGTTTGTGTCTTACACATCCCCTTTTCTGGTTCTTTGGAGACCACTACTGCCTTTCTTGGAAACTTTCAGCAGCAACTTTTTCGGTGCTCTTCTCTCAGACCATTCATGCTGCCATCAACAGATACAAGATCAGGTATTTTTGTCTCCTGCACCTCATATTCAATAAGGGGAAAACATAGTTTCCTTTCCATAAGAGCACAGAGATTCTTCCAACTTCAACCTATATACACTGTACCAACCTGGGCTGTTTCACAGGTTTTTCAACTTAAGGACATCAAACTGGTGGATCCGAAAAGATTATCAGATCATTACACTGTTGAAGAAACATTCATTTGGTTAAAAAGGAAGAAAATGATTCATTCAACAGCGTAAAATCATAGCAATCTCATGATAGCTACTTGTACTATTTTCTTTTTCAAACTGCTTGTATTAAAACTTGTGCAGACTGGTGATGGCCAGGAGCTGTGAAAAATGAAGCCTCAGCTTTCAGCTCAAATAGATACAACGTGAGGAAGACTAAATACTTTTATTTTCAATGAATTTCAAAGACTGTGAGAATCACTATGAGCATATTAGTCACACGTATATCTATTGAAAAGTACCAATTTTTTTCACACATTATTATTGAATTATCCTATTACTAAATTCTTCATACATTCTAAATTCAATTATATATATGCACATATAATTACAAATAGTTTATCTCAATTTATGGCTTGCCCTTTCATTCCTTGAAGTCTTCAAAGAACAGATATTGTTTTTAATTTTATTATGTTCAACCTGTGGAAGTTTTTCCTCTTTCACGGTAGTCATTGCTGTGTCTTTTATACACTTGATCTTAGCCAAAAGGCTGAGAAGTGATGCTGTGTCTTTTATAGAAAGAATTTTGGTTTTACAAATCTTTAAGATGGCCCTTGATATCAAGTCTTTATGATATCAACTTGGTATTTTATAGATTTAGATTTTATTTTCACATCTAAGATCTATGAAGTTAATTTTTACATATAGAGTAAAATCAAGACCAAGATTTATTTATTTCCATAAAAGTGTCAAGATATATGAGCATTATTTTTTTGAAAAGAACAAAACTTCCTTTTCCCATTAATTTACCTTGAAACCTTTGTTAAAATTTAGTTGAATATCTGAGTCTATTTATTGACATTATATTTTGCTCTACTCTACTTTGTCAATATTTAGGCAATATATTATATACCATCATGAGTGAGATCTATCCTATAAATACCACATAGCCTTGAATATGAAAAATCAATTAATCTAATATGCAATTTCAATATAGTACATAAACCACATGATCCTTACCTGGATATAGAAAAGATATTTAGCAAAATACTACACTGGGTCTCAAAAAAACAAAACAATACCAAACAAAAATGTGTAGAAATCTAAGAATAGAAGGGGAATTTCTCCATTTAAAATGAGCAGTAACAAAAAAGCCATACCAGAATCATCTTTAATGTCGGAAGACAATTTTTACTTGAGAACAAAAGAAGGATATGAAGTCTACCACATCTATTCAGCACTGTATTGTAGTTTCTAGCCAATACAAGAATGCAATAATAAGTGTCAGATTTCAAAGAAAAAAGCAAAACTATTTGATTGCTTATATTATAAATTTTAAAATTATTAAAAAGAATTAAAAGGTTCAGCAAGTTTGTAAAATACAAGATCAATAAATAAAAATCAATTATATTTCTATTTATTTTAATAAAAATACAAGGATAATATTCAGAAAACAATTCCATTTATGATAGTATCAAAATAATCAAATAGGAATAAATTTAATAAAATTAGTTTATAATTTGCACTCAGAGCTACAAAAATTGATGAAGAAAATTAAAGATCTAAACTTATAAAATATATCTCCTATTCGTGGATTTGAAGTCTTAATATGATTAAATGATAGTACTTTCCAAATTGACTTACCTATAAAATTCCAAATGAACCTTTTTGAAGGACAGAAATGAGAAATTAATCTTAAAATTCATAGGAAAATATAAAAAAACTAAAACAGACAAAACAAAAATTAAGAGCATAAATCGGAAGGGCTCACTTCCAGTTTCAAAACTCACTACAAATATGCAATATTTGAAAGAGCATAGACATCATATAAAGATACATATATAAAATAAATTTGAGAGTCTATACATAAATTCTTACAATGTGGCCAACTGTGTTTATAAATGGGCTAACACTATTCATTGGGAAAGAGAAAATGAAGCTTCATGTACTTACATTAGGCAGTCTTAGATACGACATCAAAATCACAAATGATAAAAGAGAAATAGAAAAATTGAACATCATCAAAATAAAAAGAATGTCTCAAAGGATATTTTCAAGATAGTAAAAAGACCACCCACAAAAATTTTTATAATTCAACCTGAAAGACATGTGTCCAGATTTAAAAAGAAATTTTATAGCCAATAATATATGAAAAATAACCTGCTTTTAAACTGGGTAAATGATCTTAATATATATTTATGTGAAGGAGATATACAAATGGAGAGCAATTACATAAAAACATACTCAAAATCTTTAGTTATCAGGAAAATGTAAATCAAAACCTAAATCAGCTATGTTATTGCACCAACTGGGATGCCTGCTCATATAAAGGAAAGACAATAGTAGGTGTGGACAAAGATGTGGAAATTGGAAATTTCATTCTTGTAGTTTATAATCAGATGGCACAGAAAATCTCATGCACTCAGGTGGGGTTTTTGGAGGGGATTTGGTCTTGAAGATAAAATATTTATCAGTAGATTATTTTTAATAATTAATAAATAATAAGTATTTATTAGTGGATTAGTTTATAGCTAAATATGATATTGGGAGGTGAATCTTGGTTAGAGGTGGGTCACTGGGGGCATAGTATAGAAAGGATGAACTTCCTTCCCCCACTCTTCTCTGCTCTCTGCTTCCTGCCGTCCTGCCCTGAGCTGTTTCTCGTCTGCTGTGCCCCTCTGCCATGGTGCCCTGCCTTGGAACAAGCAGAATATGGACTAAAAGGTCTACAAACTGTGAGCAAAAATAAACCTTTCCTCCTTAGATCTGTTGGTGAAACGTATTGTGTCTCTGATCAGAAAGTAACTAAGACATTCATACACTGCTTCCAGGGGGAAATGGTATAACCGTTTGGACAATGTTCTGACAGTTCCTCAGTAGGTTAAATATATAATAACCACAGGACAAAGCAGTCCTTTTCCTAGGTTTATATCCATGAGAAGTGAAGCAAACCTTCACACAAAAACTGGAATATATGTGCTCATAGCATGCTTATTTATGACACTCAAAAAATGTCCCACAACCAATAAATGAAAAGTAACATGCAGAAAACCCATTAAAATTGAGTTATTACCTGGTAACATACAGTAAGAAAGTAGCAATACAATATATACATGGAGAAGACCTGAAAACATGCTAAGTGAAAGAAGAGTCACAAATCACATATTGTATAGATCTCTTTATATGAAATGTCCAGAATAAACAAATCTACAGGGATGAAAATTGTCTGCTTCCTAGTGCTGGGGGAGGGGAAATGAAAAGGAAATGGAGAGTAATGAGTATGGAGGATGGAGTTTCATTTTGAATGATAATAATAGTATAAATGGGTTGTATGGTACTTGCAGAATTTTGTGTGCATTTTAAAAATGAATTGTAAATGTAATTTGTAAATTGTATGATGTGTGAATGATATCTAAATAAAACTAATACAAGATGAGTTTAAAATATTTGTACAAACTATTCTGTAGTGATGGGACAGAAAATAAAATTGAGTTTACAAACAATATGTAGAGTATAGTATACTGGTTACAGTAATAACCCTAAGTAATAACATTAAGACATATTCATAAGACCACCGGGTGGGTGCGCGACCTCCCTGACTGCATGCCACGAGATCCAGTAAGGACCCAAGGACCCCAGAGGAGGCCTCTCCAGGTGCCTGTCCAGGACCACCCGGCAGGTGCGAGACCTCCCTGACTGCACGCCACCAGATCCAGTAAGGACAGTTTTTACAAATAAATGAAAATACCAATACAACATACAGGAATCTATGGGACACAATGAAAGCAGTTCTATGGGGAAAACTCATAACATTGAATGCCCACACTAGGAAAACAGAGCGGGCTCAAATAAACAACTTAATGATGAATCTTAGACTCCTAGAAAAACAAGAGCAAGAAAAACCCAAGGCTCAAACAAGAGAGGAAATTATAAAGATTCAAGCAGAAATCAATGCAATGGAAACTAAGAAAATGATACAAAAAATAAATGAAACAAAGCTGGTTTTTTGAAAGAGTAAATAAAATCGACAAACCCTTAGGTAATCTTATCAAAAAAAGGAAAGAAAAGGCTCAGATACATGCAATCAGGAATGAAAAAGGTGAAGTCACAACACATCCGAAAGAAATCCAGAAGATCATGAATACCTACTTTGAGAACCTGTACTCCAATAAAATGGAAAACACAGAAGAAATGGACAGATATTTAGATACTTAAGAATTACCAAAGTTGAACAAAGAAGATAAAAATATTTTAAGTGAAATTGAAAATGTAATTAAAAATTTACCAACAAAGAAAAGCCCTGACCCTGATGGATTCACTGCTGAATTTTACAAGACATTTAGAGAAGAACTACTGCCATTGTTCTTCAAACTTTTCAATGAAATTGAAGGGGAAGCTATACTTCCAAATTCATTCCTGGAAGCAAGTATCACTTTGATTCCCAAACCAGGGAAACATTCAACTAAAAAGGAGAACTACAGACCAATCTCCTTAATGAATATAGATGCAAAAATCCCTAATAAGATACTATCAAACAGAATACAGAGGATTATTAAGAAGATCATCCATCCTGACCAAGTCGGATTTATTCCAGAGATGCAAGGGTGGTTCAACATACGAAAGTCAATAAATGTAATACATTATATTAACAAAGTCAAGGACAAAAACCATATGATCCTCTCAATAGATGCAGAAAAAGCATTTGATAAAATTCAACACCCATTCATGATAAAAACCCTGCAAAAAATTGGAATAGATGGTCTAAACCTCAACATAATAAAGGCTATCTATGAAAAACCTACAGCCAAAATCATATTAAATGGCCAAAAACTGAAAACCTTCATGTTAAAATCAGGAACAAGACAAGGATGCCCATTATCACCACTCCTCTTCAATATAGTTCTGGAAACATTAGCCACAGCAATTAGACTAGAGAAAGAAATTAAAGCAATAAAGATAGGAAAGGAAGAAGTTAAACTATCATTATTTGCTGATGATATGATACTCTACATTGAAGACCCAAAAAACTCCACCAAAAGACTTCTAGACTTAATTGACATATTCAGTAGAGTATCTGGATATAAGGTGAACACCCAAAACTCAATAGCCCTCTTATACACAAATAACAGACTGACTGAGAGAGAAATAAGAGAAACAATTCCTTTTACAATAGCATCCAAAAAAATGAAGTATCTAGGAATCAAGCTAACAAAAGAAGCAAAAGATCTCTACACTAAAAACTACAGCACTCTGAAAAAAGAAATTGAAGAGGATATTAAAAAATGGAAAGATATCCCCTGCTCCTGGGTAGGAAGAATCAACATAGTGAAAATGGCAATACTACCAAAACTGCTATATACATTCAATGCAATGCCAATTGAAATTCCAACACTATATTTCACAGAACTAGAAAAAAGAATACAAAAATTCATTTGGAACCATAAGAGACCTAGAATAGCAAAAGCCATTTTAAGCAACAGAGACATGGCAGTGGGTGTAACAATTCCCAATTTGAAATTATACTACAAAGCCACTGTATAAAAACAGTATGGTACCAGCAAAGAAACAGGCCTGAGGATCAGTGAAACAGACTGGAAGACACAAAAACAAATCCAGATGTACTCAGCTACCTCATCTTTGATAAAGGAGCTGACCATCCTCAGTGGAGGAAAGATAGCCTCTTTAATAAATGGTGTTGTAAAAACTGGATGTCAACCTGTCACAGATTAAAGTTAGACCCTTATCTTTCACCATGCACTAAATTAAAATCCAAATGGATTAAAGATCTAAATATTAAAACAGAAACATTAAACTTGCGGGAAGGTAAGTTAGGCAGAACTCTGGAAGACATTGGTATACGAAAAGACTTTATGAACAAATCCTCAGTAGCACGGGAACTAGCAGATAGAATCAACAACTGGGATCTCATCTTACTAAAAAGCTTCTGTACTACCAAATAAACCATCAGCAGAAACAAGAGACAACCTTGCAATGTGGGAAAAAATTTTTACCAGCTGTTCCTCAGACAAAGGACTATTATCAAGAATTTATAAAGAACTCAAAACAATCAGCACCCCCTAAATATAAAGACCCGATTCAAAAATGGGCATCCCAATGAACAGACATTTATCAGACAAAGAAGTAAAAGCAGCAAGAAAATATATGAAAAAATGTTCCACATCACTGATCATTCGAGAGATGCAGATGAAAACAACACTGAGATTCCACCTCACCCCACAAAGAATGGCTGCTATCAAGAAATCACATAATAACAAATGTTGGCGGGGTTGTGGGGAGAAAGGAACTCTTCTCCATTGTTCGTGGGAGTGCAGACTGGGGCAACCACTATGGAACTCAATATGGAGATACTTCAAAGAGCTGGGACTGGAGGTTCCATTTGACCCAGCCATCCCTCTGCTGGGTATCTTTCCAAAAGAACTAAAAGAATCATATCACAGAGAAGTATGCACACCCATGTTTATAGCGGCACAGTTTGCCATAGCTAAATCTTGGGAACACAGCCCATTTGCCCAGCCATTGGAAACTGGATAAAGAAGATATGGTTTTTCTATAAAATGGAATATTACTCAGCCATAAAGAAAGAGAAAATAGATTCATTCATAGGAAAATGGATAAATATTGAAGATATACTACTAAGTGAAATAAATAAGGCACACATGTCTAAATACCAAATAGTCTTCTCTGGTGTGAATAATCTGCAATAATACAGAAGATGCTAATAAGATTACTGACATTTAGAAATGGTAAGAAAGGAGCTAAAGATGTAGGGAAGGTGGGATGGGTAGGGGGAGGGTAATAAGGGAAAAGAAAAAAATGTGAGATAATGAAAAGATGGAAATAAAGTGGTTGTAGATGGGGAGGGGAGGAGGGGGTGAAGGGAGGGCAGGGACAAGGGGATAAAATGAGAACCAAGACATGTCGTGTAGAGGTACAAGATCCCAACAATGAATGTAACTGTACTGTATCCCTAAAATGTACCAATAAACTCAATTAAAGCTGAAAAAAAAGACATTCATATTATATTTTCACTTTTTAAATCACAGAGAAAAATACAGAAACTCAATATTGACTGAAAGTTGGTCATTTTTTCATATTTGAAAGTATAAAATAATTTCAAAATAGGATGAAAAAATAATTAAGATGTGCTATATCCATGTAGAAACTTCTCACAATGAATGTAATCATTATGTACTGTGAACATGTAATTCCATATAAAATTATTTAAATTTAGAAAAGTAATAAACAAAAACTACAAATATTAGGGTTAAAGGGCAGAGGTGAAAGGGAAGTTAAAGGAACAACAGGTATTTTCTAGTTAAATACTCAGTAATTTAAATATTTTGTAGTTTCCGTGTATCACTTAGGTTTACTCAGCAGAAAATAAAATATTGGTATAATTATCAACAGAGATTAAGACAAAATGGGAAAAACAAGAGAGACAAGAAATGTAACATAGAAATGAAAGGAATTATATCACCATCTTTCAGAGCAGGAAGATAAAAATCATAAGATTATAGTAAAAAATAGAATTATGAGTATATTGCAGAAATTTAGAAATAACAAAAGAACAATGAATAGAAGCAGTTAAAAGATACTTTAATTAGAGATAAGGATTTGGAAAGGGTAAAATAAGTTAGTACATTTTGATATAATATTTTAAAGTTTGTAACTAAAAACCATTGTGATTCAGATTTTAAAAGTACAAAAAGGTTTGCTCCAGTTCATCGCTTGATTTTTTTCTTAAAATAGTACTATGGAAACTAAGAGAATAGCTTTAAAGAGTGTCCAAGGAAAGAGAGGAGGAGAGAGAAGCATACTTATTTCATACTTTAAACATACTTATTTCACAAGTGTTTTACCCCAAATATGTTCTGTCTTCCTGCTCCCCAACATGAATACTCAAAATATGGAAGACTTAAAATGCACAACCCAATTTACTTTACTACTTTTTTTAAAAAGGGGAATATATATATAT
>NW_022900936.1:41482893-41486184 GCF_012274545.1 Fukomys damarensis
TTATATATATATATTCTCAAAATGCACACTTTTATAAATAAATTTATATCCATATACTAAAATAATTTAAAAATCATCAATTGCCTTATTTTGTTATTTTCCTATAAAACCTTTTTTATGGGGGATGGGGTTATTCTCGTAGTGCTGAGAATAAAACCTGGATCCAGTATATCTCAGACAAGAACTGCACTAAAGAGATATACAGGACTTGTAGCCCCAATATTTCTTCACCTAAATTTATGCTCTCATCATATTAAGAAAAAAATACAGGATATAAGATTCACACTCTGAACTTTGAAACAAAATATTTGAGAAATATTTACATTAAAAATTTAGCCTAGAGAGGTCCTTGAGTCTGCAAAATAACCATGATATTACAATACAACTGGTTTAATTTTATAGCAAGAAAATTAAAGCTTGTTAGACTATGAATTCCTATGTTTTATTCTTTGGTACATATTTCTACACAAAATGTAGCCCTCATCTTTTCAAACTAATTTTCTGCTCATTTCTTTGGGAAAGCATATGACATTATAATAAAAATTATTCTAATTTTGGTTTTGTGTTTCAAAACTCTTGGAGAAAATGTCACGTGGTGCTAGAGTATTCATTTGGGCTACTATTTAATGAATTCTAAGTAAAACAAATGTTATGTTTTTTATTTACTTTACTCACCTAGTAAAAGAGTCTCTTAGAAAGTGACAGAAGTATCAGAGAGGAAATGATAAGCTTCAAAGTACATGTAAGCTTCTGAAGAAAAGTCTAATTCTGTACATGCTGGTCAGATAATGGAAAGTTTCAATTACTCAGACTTAGTTGCAAATGTAAAAGACAATTGTATCCAGAGCCACCACTCCCACATTATAAATTTGTGTTAATTGGAAAAGTTGCCTCCTCTGGGATATGGAAGACTCATCTCTGAGGAATACCAAAGGCCCTTGGGTAAAGTACCTTGTGTCAGAGAGGAAGATTTGGCAAGTAGACTGTTCATGTTAGATTTCAGCCTTCACCCATTCTCCTGTCCAGGTGCTTTGGACAATGCAATAACATCAAATCTGTAGTCAGGGTGGGAATATAAATGTGTTGCAAGGACCTAAAAGAAGCAATGAATATGTTGTCTAGACATCTTCATAACATGTTCCCAGGTGGTCCTGAAGTAATAGCATTCACTTGTAACAGGGACATAGTTTTAGAGAAAGTCACTGCACTTGTAGAACCTTTAGAAAGACATTAAGCCTAGATTAGCTGAAAATACAGTGCATACACAATTGAGCAAAACATAGGATGAAAGATGTCTCCATAGAGGCTGATGTAAGTAGACAGCACCAAGACATCAACTCTGAGATTAGATATCCCTTATATCATCACCAAAACCAGCAATAATAAAAACAAATCTTTAGAGAGACGTTGTCTTGGACAAAAAAGTGTGGATAGCTATAAAATAAATGATGACTTGATTTCTAAAATTTATTAGTACATGTTTGTAGTACATAATGTTTGCCTTTATTGTGGGGAGTTTGCACACATACATAATATATCTCAGTTCCTTTTTACACGCTTTCCCTTCCTGCCCTCCCCCATACTTCCATCACTTGATCCCCATCCCCTCTGGGAAAGATCTATTTCCCCACTTTCTATTAACTATATTCTATTTTACTCTTTATTGATATTTGGATCTCTCACACAATAGAAACCATGTAACATTTAAGCTAGTTGTCTGATTAATTTTGCTTAATGTTATCCAGATGGCATTTCTGACTATTAGAAACTTGGAATTAAAATAAATTTAAGTTACAACAAAATTTTAAATTCCTTCCACTTGATTTTGAGGAATAAGATGCGCATTTTATAACTTAGAAAAATAGATATCATGAACATCATTATATCCAGGCTGTGACAGGAATTCTAGTGTTTTGAAAGTAGTCTGTGTAATTTAATTTTTTGCCGTGCAAGTAAGGAATAACTGAAGAACCTAAGTAGAGTTGTACATAGTATTTTAGAGTATTTTATATAGCTCTGTAAGGATAAAATGACTCCACTACCAACTTGAAAAAATTGAAAAAATACCTCAATAAAATAAAGTATTCTTGATTTTATTGTCAGTTAAACCAACCTGACATCAGAATTTATAGGACCAGCTCCTCTGACTCTCTCTCCATCTCACTTTGTGTGACTCTTTGTGTCTCTCCATTCTGCTCCCATTAGAGCTTGTTAGCAGTACAGAATAGTGAGATTCATTTGGGGAAATGATACACATATTGAAAATATTTTTATTATTTTTATTCCATTACATCTTTCTTCCTTTCCTTCTAATCTCAATCCCTTTCTCCAAAAGTTCAGCTTCTAGTATCTTGTACTTTCTTTTTTTAATTAAATAGGTTTCTCATATAAGAGAAACTAAGTGCTATTTGACTTCTTGAGTCTAGCTTATTTTTACTTAACATGGGGGTTTCCAGTTCCATCCATTTTTCTGCAAATGACATAATTTCATTCTTCTTTATGGCTGAATAAGATTCTATTGTATATGCTTATATTATACATACATATATCACATTTTAAAAATTTTATTCTTATGCTTATAGTTATCTAGGCTGTGGGAACAGCCTATCTGTTAATGGCACCACTGTTCACATGGATCTGCATATGTGCCTTCTTTCTTTGGAGACTGTAGACTTTAGGAGAGATATAGCTTGATCAAATGGTATTTTTACTTCAAGGATTTTTTTAGGAATCTCCATATTGACTTCTATATTGGTTGTGCTACTTTATATTCCCACCATCAAGATAGGACGGTAAATTTCCATCTATATCTGTGCCATCATTCATTGGTTTTTGTTTTCTTGATGATAGTTATTCTCAGTGGAGTGAGGTAGAATATCAAGGTGGTTTTGATTTTCATTTCGCTAAAGGCTAAATATGTTTACATTTTTTCATATATTTATTGGTTATTTGTACCTCTTCTTTTGAGACATGTGTATTCTGTTCATTTGCCCATTTTTCATTAGGTTGTTTGGGGGTTAGTTTTTTTTTTTTCACATATTCTCCATATTAACTATTTATCAGAGGTGTAGATAGCAATAACTTTTTTTCTTCTATTTGTAGGCCTGATAATTGTTTCCTTTGCTGTGATATAGCTCCCATTAGTTGATTCTTGATATTATTTCAACTTCTATTGGAGTTCTAATCAGTAAGTGCTTGCTTGTGGCCATGGCTTAACTTGTTTCACTTACATCATAATTTTCTATCTAGGTCTTGGATTCATTTTAGATAAGTTAAGAGACAGAGATCTAC
>NW_022900936.1:41486258-41503204 GCF_012274545.1 Fukomys damarensis
TTTTTTTTTTTTTTTTTTTTTTTGTTCCTTTGTCAAAAATCAGATGGGTGTAGGTGCATGGGTTGGTATTGGTTTCTTTTGTGCTATTACCTTAGGATCATTCTCTTCAACTACCAGTACATTATTCAACAATGGGCCTTAGGTACTGTATGAAAGTTAAGCCACAGATATTATTGACAATATTGACTTTCCTTATACATGAAAGTTTACTCAAAGTCTTTTTTTTTTAATTGAGCTTATTGGTACAATCTAGGTATACAATACAGTTACATTCATCATTGGGATTCTGTACCTTTACCTAATAGGTCTTGATTCTCTTTTTTTCCCCTTGTCCCTGCCCTCCCTTCAACCCCTCTTCCCCTCCCCATTTACAAACATTTTATTTCCATTTTTTCAGTTTCTCATATTTTTTCCCTCTCCCTTATTACCTTTCCCCCACCCTTCCCACTTTCCCTACGCCTTCAGCCCTTTACTTCCTATTTCACATTATTAATTATCTCATTAAGATCCTGTGTACTATTATAGTTTTTCACACCAAAGAAACTATTTGGTATTTCAGTTAAAGAAATCTCTGTATGAACATTAAAAATAGGGAACCCTAAAATAAAACTAAAAAGGAAAGTAAAAGAGAAAAGGCAATGATGTAACATTAAAATACACCTTAATTCTGGAGATGAAAATGGTCCCCCACCATATTTAAATTGTTTCTTGCACTTATATTCTTGTCTTATTCTTTTTTTCATTATTTAGAGAATACTTTATTAGTTTCTGTAATCAAACCCATG
Source organism: Fukomys damarensis (assembly GCF_012274545.1). Classification (NCBI taxonomy): domain Eukaryota; kingdom Metazoa; phylum Chordata; class Mammalia; order Rodentia; family Bathyergidae; genus Fukomys; species Fukomys damarensis. Next base: position 41,487,044 of record NW_022900936.1, read on the forward strand.
TAGATATGACCTTACATATTTAGTACGATGTGTTACCCTTGTACACATGGAAAAAAAAAATAAATTAACATTTCTAAACCAATATGGCTGTCCATTTCTGTACAATGCCAACTCAACACAGGATACATAGTAGGGACCATGCTTTATCAGAGCTACATTTAATGATATTACTCTAGAATGTTCTCTTTCCAGATGATGATTAAGATGATAATAAAAATAATGGTCCCAGGTACCATAACAGCAACAGAACTTTGCTGTTTTCTGGATATTATTCTTTTCTTTGTTTTTTGTTTTGTTTTGTTTTCAGTGGAATGTGCTGAATGTCTATAATTTTGTTCAGATGACTGCAGAACCTGGAAAAGCTGCTGCTGCTGCTATCAATGTATAACATACTATTATTAGTCTTTTTATATAAATATAAATATATATATATAAATTGAATTTTGGGAAACTTTAACAGTGCTGCCAATTTTGGAAAAAGTCAAAATCTTTTTATTAGTTGAGAGTGTTGGCATCCACCTGTAATCACTGGTACTCTGGATACTAAGACAAAAGATTCTGGAGATCAAGGCCAGCCTAGACTATGTAGCAAGACATTGTATAATAAATAAATAATAAATAAATAAATAAATAAATAATAGTAAAAGTAAAAGCAAAATTAAAAGCCCTTCTCCTTAATGTATGCTGGTCCATTGATCCATATCTCATCTGATCCAATTCTTACTGTTCATGAATCATCATTTTCCAGATCTTCATGTCATCTAATTAACCCTTATCAAGTGTACCCTGGAAGACTCTATATTTTTCTTCTCTATAGAAACAAGTAAAGCATTATTCTTTTGAATTAAGCCTTTCCTAGCTCAGGAGTGTTAAAAGAAAAATCACTGTGTGATCACTGAACCCTAAGATTGAAAAAAATATGATTCCCTTGGGCTCATACTTTACAAAACATTTGAGCTTTTTTTCCTATATGCAAAACAATGATGAGCTTACAGGAAAAAAATCGGATGTTCTGATGATTTTATAAGCCATAACTATAATAACTAATTTTGCATAATGTGAACTTCTCTATGTGTAATATGTATCTTACTATGTATATCAAACTTGAGCAATTTGGGCAAAGTCGAAAAATAATTCTATTAATTTCAGTTGTTAAAAGTCAAATTCTGAAGTATTTTCTTAAATAATAAGAGCATATATTGCCCCACACATTAAGAAACTTGCTGGTTAGATATTCTCTACCCATTATCTATAAAAGAGTTGTTTACCCCACTAATGAACACAGAGAGCCAGCAGATGTCTTGAACCAATTTGGCAGCCACTAAACCTTATGTCCCTATTACAAGAATCCATTAGCTGAAAATAAGTTTTAGAAACTTACATGTCAGAATTCTGCCAATGTTTCATCCATAGGAAATCTAGAATTGGAAGATCACATTGCTATACAGTATTTATCCCAGAATAGTATCTGAAGGATGGGTTAAGTACCATCTGGAATGCTTAAATAGTTTCATCAATATCCTAGTCAAAATATTTAATTTTTCCAACATTCTAAAACCTAAAATGTTTAATATTTCACTTGTGTCTCAGTCTCTTATTGACTGAATGTGGGAGACAGAGACAAAGCATGGTGGCTTATGGCTGTGTAGGCCTTATCATAATTAGGTGTTCCACAAAAGCCACTATTTAACAAGCTGTAGCAAACTGAGAAATTCATCCTTAATTTTCTGCTGCTGATCCAAACTTATTTAAGCTAATATTTGGGAAGTTTTAAACTGTCTTCTGAAGGAAAATTCTCCTTCAGGAATGCTTTTGTTATTCATAAATCATTGCTTGAATACCTTACAGGACAAGAATAAGCTGTTGAAGCATTGTATCCTATTGAAGTTATTGAACAATAGATCCTTTTTTCTCTAAAAGCGTATGGTTTTTTTGCCTACTATGTAAGAACCTATATGTGTGTTGAGATTGGACTGTCTTTTAATAAATTGTTACTCTAATAAAAAAATGCTTTTGCTCCAACTTGATAATAATATGGATCTTCAGTTGAGAGAAAATGTGTGCCAACCTCCTAAATTATGAAAGATGGTATCTACTCCACCTGAGTACCTGATTCCAAATCACAGTTATAGTCAACAGTGTAAAATATGGTACTCCAATAACCAGTGTCAATTAAAATAGTGGATCTTCTGAGAAATGGTACTTGTCATAAACTTACATGAATTATTCATTAATGGAAAAGTGCTCTTCAAAAGACAAATTTCTTCTTTGTATTGTGCTAGGATCTTTATACACATATCAAATTAGGCCCAGTCAAGGTTACTTGTCTAATTGTCTTATCATAGCTACCAGTGTATCTTTCAAAAATTACAAAGTAATTATGTGGCTTCGTTGTTATTCATGTGACAACTTAAAAATAGTTTCTCTGGTGTTGAACTGAAAGTGTAAATGAGCATCAAAATGTATAATTGATATTTTGTAATAGGAAAAAAAAGATCTAAAAGCACAGATGAAGTGCAAGGGGTAGGTGAAAGTTAAAAAGGAAAAAGAAAAATATGTTAAAAGGAAAAACATGGAAACGTCTTTTTAAATAGAGAAGCGGGGAGGCGGGGAAGGGAGGGCTGGGGAATGGGGAAAAATAAGAAGCAACATACATCTTGTAAAGGTTCAGGATCCCAATGATGAATGTAACTGTATCGTATACCTAAAATGTACCAATGAACTTAATAAAGATAAATAAAATAACACACCGTGTTGATTACCAAAGCTATCAGATCTTAGTGTTAGAAAAAGAACTGCTGTGGGCTCTCTCAGCAAGGCAAAAGGAAACACTGTGGACAGCCTGGAATTATTGTTGGGGTTGGGCAGGGAATGGCTCCAGCAAATGGAACATTAGACATTGTGACAGGAGTAGCAAGCCCACATATTGTCGCACTGTAAAATATTACTAATGGGTCCTAATTTATTGAGTGTCATCTACATGCCAAGGATTTGTTATGTATAATTTCGTTTCATTCTCATAGCATTCTTCAGTTTGATGTTATTATTTTCCTTTCTTCTTCATGACACAATAAATTTTGAAATGTTAAAAAAAGAAATATTCATTTGGAGATTGATTCTGTACCTCATACTTTTACAAACATTGAGGGCCAATATAATACTCCATACACTAGTAATATTTTTAAAAATTCAAAGCCAGCTACACCAAGAAGTTTCAATTTAGTTTGACAAATAGATAGATAAATTTAAAACTACATAAATATGCAAGTTGGTATATTCAAGTGTTGTGGTATATTTGTGATGTTAAGAGAGTACAGAAGAGGACCATTTTAAACATTGTAACTGAATATATTTTCTCTGATCTTATTTAATATCACTTATGAACAGGGATATATTTAATTCTCTTAGAAATCAAAGAGGAAAGTAAGTTCATTTCCATAGAGAAATTATATGCTTTCTTTTATTGAATTATGAGAACTAGATAGCCTAAAGTAATTTGCCTTTTCATTCTGACTTTAGTTCATTTCAGTAAGTAACTCAAACTATGGGGCGGGAACATTTTCATATCTCCTCCAAATTAGCTTCTGCTGTTTATCGTGTAATTGCCTTGTTTTACACATGTTTTTGAATTGTGGAATATGAAAGGAGTAAAGGATAAAACGATAATCTATTTTAATCCCCTGAAGTTTTGTGCAAATTAATTTAGGCCTTTTATTGTAAATGATCTGACAAGGATTACTTATACATTACTTGCAGAATTTAGATTAGAAACCAGGTCATCTGATTTACTTTACTCATGTCATCTTTCTAAAATAAAAATAGAAATATATGTTGACAAATCAAAAAAAAAGAAATGGAATAAAGAAGACATCAAAAGAAGAGGGGAGAAAATTCGGGATACAGGAAAGGGTTTTTTTAATTCATTAATTTTATTGGTACATTTTAGGTATACAATATGATGATATTCATCATTGGGAAACTGTAACTTTATATATCTTGGTTCTTATGTTTCCCCCAATGCCCTGCCCTCCCTTCAACCCCTCCATGCCTCTCTATTTACAAATATTTTGTTTCCAGAGCTAAATGGATGCGCATTTAGGCCATACTCTTAAGTGAAATAAATAGGACACACATGTAAACACCAAATAATTTCTCTGGTGTAAGAAATGGAATTTGTAAATAAAGATTAAAATGTGTAACAGATAATATGAAATAGGAAGAAAAGGTCCAAAGGGGAAGGGGATGTGTGAGGGATAGGGGAATGGAAAGAAGGGGAATGAAAAATATAGGAAAGTTTTAAAATTTAGTTTACCCCCAAATAAATGCAAATATTTAGGGAATTCCATTGTGAAAACTTTATCTTACAGTGAAAATATAACTTTGTTGGCAGTTTTTCTGCTGTAAATAAACACAGTCATGAACAAGATAAAATATTTTAAATGCAACAGAACATGGATATTTCTTCAAGGTCATTAGCTGCAGGTTTTTTTTTAATTGAAGAGCATGAACAAATCTATCAGTTTAGACATTAAAAAGCAATGAAATGCACTCCTGTCTCTTTTCCTATGCTTTCTAAAGTAGACTGGTGTTTTAAAACCATCAGTCTAACAATCTGACTAATACTTAGGTAAGTATGATTTCTTCATTTGCGAGAAAAAACAAATTATCAACAAATACAAATTTAATTTGTTCTTTAATATATGCATAAAACACATTTGTATGTATGAGTTGTAAAATTAGGAAAGCAGCACGCCTACATTTGACTAGTGTTGAACTTGCTATGTCACATTTGTTTGACCAAAAAGATTATTTCAATTTTTATAATTTTGTTAGTGTTTGAAAAAAACACACATGGCCTTGAATACCAAGCAATACTCATTAAAAACTGTTCTTCCACAAGACAAATACTAAAAAAGTAGTAATTCGTGATGAATACTTATCTTTCAATTAATAAAGTATGTTTTTTACCTGTGGTTCTATCAGGATGACTTGGCTCCATTGGGCAATTTGTTCTCAGGATCTATCACGTGGCTCACCGGAAACAGCTGATCTAACGGATTAGCTGGCTAAGCGACCAAAATGGCTCCCTCACCTGCCCAGCAGTCAATGCTGATGGTACTTTGTTTTTCTCTTTCATATTTTTTATGAGTACATATTTATAATGAATAATGATTACATTCATCATGGGGAATGGGTAAATGTACACAGCACATTTTACCTCTTTTTTTTTTGTACCCTTTCTCTCCTCTCCCTCTAACCTTTATTCCCCTCCACATTTACATAAGCCTTATTTCCATTTTTTTCTTTCAATCTACTTTCTCTTCCATCCCTCCCCTCTCTGCATCTCTTGTTACCCTTCCCATTTGAATAAGTTCTTCGTACTCCCTAATATCTCTAGCTCATTCTGCTTTTTATTTATATTTTGGATTTTTCACACCCATGAAGTAATGTGATATTTAAACTTGTGTGCTTGCTTTACTTCACTTAAGAAAAAAAGTCTCAAGTTTATCCTTCTTTATGACAGAGCAGTGCTCCATCACATATAAATACCACATTTTCCTTACCTATTGAAAGCACACTCACGTTTATAGTGGCACAGATTGTAATAGCTAAATCTTGAATGCAGTTAGTTCTGAGTTCAATTTGGCTGTAAACTGACCACTAACAATAACCTTTCCATAGGACTAGGCTTCTTCTAGCATGGTGTCCATGTTCCAGGAAGAAAAGTCCTAAGCATTCCAAGAGAACTAAGCAGAAATTGAAAGACCATTGGGGCACACTCTAATAGGTAAAATAAGTACCAACACCCGTCTAGAGTCAAGGGAATGTGGATTTAAACTTCACCTTATAGTGAGAGTAAGAGCTTGTCATTACAAGAGGAAACAGTTGATTTGTACCAATCTTTGTATATTATGTACCAAAGGAGGTTGACTAGTGTTCCAACACACACAGAAATCACTTTTGAACTCCATGGATATGGTCTACAGGGGACATATTAAATATTCTTCCATAAATAATTTTGTATATGTTCACTCAAATAAAATCATGACTTACGTGTGCCATCATTCACAAGTTTTTTCTACAGAACCAAGTAAAAATGAATTTACCTGTTGTATTTTAAAAATTAAGTTATTACATATTGTTTATTTTCACTTTAAAGAATCTCAGTATTTTTGTTTTTATACAAAGGGAATGAAATGGAAATCAATGAAGTAATATATGCTTTCTCTGTCATTTTTAACTGTCTTGTCATTTTCATTATTGATCAGTTTTTTTCAATTAAAACACACTGGTAGAGATAATTATTAGTGGACAAAAAATTTTGATGAAAAATTTAAGCAAATATATATATATATATATATATATAATACACATTAAAACAGATGAGCATATCTTTTTGCATATATGGCTATTGTCAAATTCTAAGTTTATTTCAATACTTTCTCTGATATGAAGCTATAAATAATATAATGAATAATTATGTTGTTTTATCAACAAGTTTTGGTTTCAAAGCTCTTTTAAGAATAATTGCATCATATTTCATACAATTCTATAGCAAGTAGTAATACCCTCAGACATATCTATATTTCCTTTGCCTGGTTTTCTTGAGATCTACTACATATTAATACTTTTATCATGCAAACATTGATAAAAATCACAATATCTCATGGTTGGAATTATTTTGGTCCCAGAGTCTTATCAGTTATTATTAATAGCTGCATAAGTCTCTCTATAAGGAAATGTTTTTTCATAAGCAGTCTGGTTAAAATTCTCCTCCAGAAATATTTTCAACACACATGCACTGTCACATCTCTACAAATATTCTCATTTCATGCTAATACCTGCTAAATATCAACAGATTTAGCTACTCTAAAAATATACATTAGTATTCCAATTTATTACACTATGTAGTTAACACTTGATTTCATTGTTTTATTAGTATAATATTAATACAGGCTTTGTTGTGTACTATGAAATTTGAAGTATTACAATAAGTGCCAAATGACTCACTTCAGCAAATCAGCAAAATTTCATTTTGTAAACCAGTTGGGTGAATCTTCAGAAAGTGATAATTTTAAGATTGCTTTGGCTAAGCTACTAATACTTCCATTAATGTCAAGTTAGAATGTGAAGAAGTGTCCTACTTCTTCATTAGGATAATGTCAGACCATTCACCTGTAATTCTGAAAAACAGTACATAGGTAATATAACTTCAACTATAGTGTCAAGGACTTACCAAGTCCATTTTATATGTCCTAAATCAACTCTGATCTAAAGTGATATCTCTAATATTTGTGAGACAGTTACCATGTAGAATAATTAATTATTGTTCCATAAGGCTTTATCTAATTTGGATGGTGAGAAAAGGATTTTGACAGGGAACTATTGACATAATAGGAGACATTCCATTAAGAAAAAACATAACGACTTGAAAAGAAAATGCTTTGGAAATCTGGTGTTCAGTATTTAAATGATAGCCTCGCTGTGTATGTCTTTGTCTGGAATTTAAATTTAACTGATGATGTACGATTTCTCTCTTAACTAGTGGGTAAATAACCAGTGTGTGATTTAACAGTTCTAAAAGGATAAAGTCACTATTTGAAGAGAAACATGGATAGATTTTTGTTAAGACTGAACAAAATAAACAACATATAACTGGTGTGGTTAATTTATGACTCAGGATTTCATCTAAATTAGACTATTTTTATTTCCTCCTGTCTCTTTACACCCCCCACACATTGAGGATTGAACCAAGGGCCTTTTCAATGAGTTACATCCCCAGCTTTTATATTTATATATATGTTTTTTTTCTTCTTTTTCTTTTTTGAGACCAGGTCATGAAAGTCATTTAAGTGTCCAGGCTGGGCTTGAATTTTTGGACCTCTGGCCTAAGCCTCCCAGAGTCCTGGGATTGCAGACCTGTGCCACCATACCCTGGCTCTTTAATTATTTTTTTTTCTCTGAAGGAAACATTCTCCAGCACAGAGTATAAATTTGTTCATATGCTATGAACACTGTTTCATATGAATACTTATACAATCTAATGACCATAGACTCAAATAAGTAATATCATTCAAATTACCAAACACTTATTAATTCAAATAGATGACTATTTGAAAATGATTTTCCTTTTCCAACTCTACTTCATTATTTAACACGAAAAGAAGCTAACTAGTTTTAGCTTTGGTTAAGTAGTTGATCTCTACACATTATTGATACTCTGGACCTTGCAGACACACAAGAATCTTCACTAGCATTTCAATATATTTTCCTATTGTTCTCTCTGATTGAGGGACCAGGAAATTTTTCAATGCTTTGTGTATTCCATTTTTGGTACTGTCTTCAATATAATACATAGAGAATACTTAGTCCTGACCTCTTTAATAAGTACATTACACATTCATTTGGCTTTGGAAAGCATAATATTTTCAGGAAGAGAGTTGAAGCTGGGCCAAAATACAATAATAGATGAAAAAATGGCTTGATGATTCTTTTGTGGCTATTTTGTGTAAGTCGAAGTTAATTTTTCTAATTTTTATAAAAATTAAAGATATATTCTAAACTATTTTGGGAGGTGTCAACTTTATTATTCCTGGTTTGGAATATTTTGATGTTTTTTAAAGTTAAGCATTCTGAACAGTCTGGGCTAATTTTATGGTAAAAATGGGAGCAGAATTCTAGCATTCTGATTTGAAAATGAAGAGAATGTCTTCTTCTGAAAGATATGATTTAAAAGATAGAAATAGCCGGGCGTGTTGGCTCACACCTGTAATCCCAGCACTCAGGGGGCTGAGGCAGGAGGATCGCTGGGAGTTCAAGACCAGCCTGGGCTACAAAATGAGCTCCAGGTCAGTCTCAACTACATGGTGAGACCCTGTCTCAAAAAACGAAAAAAATAAAAAAAATAAATAAAAGATAGAAATATTGTTTCAAAAGCTTCATCAATAATTTAATTTATGCTTTGAATAGACTTTTAAAAATGCAAGTCCTATCCCTTCTTCCATAAAAATACATTGGAAATTCATCTACTTTTCCACTTCAGTCATTATTCTACATGAAGTCACTACATTTCACTCGGGAATTTTTGCCCAAACCTACAATTTTGTCTGATTATTTCCTTGTCAATATTACAAGAACAAGACAGGGCACTCTAAATTTTAAAGATCACTGCATTGCCTATTATTAATACATAATATCTAAGTTTTGTAAAATAAGGATATCTAACTGAATATTACATGAGCTAACACGATGATCTACTTAGAACAGTGTAAGACACTTGAGAAACACACATGTTCACCCTATCATATAGGCTCTATGTGAGCAAAGTTTTATATGTTTTATTCATCACTTAAATACCCAGTGATTTGAAAAATTCTCACATGGAGCACAAAACATGATACCCAAATGAAGATGAGATGATACTTTTTTGTGACAGCTGCCGTCTCAGAGAAATATTCTATAAGAAAATATTTAATGAGAAATATTTCATGAGAAAATAGAAAGAGTATCCTATGAGTCCCAGATGTGTTGGAGTGGGAAAGAGGAATGAGCTTTTGTCGGAACTTCGTCACAACTGGGAAGATCACAATTATTACTGAAAATAATCTGTAATCTGAGCTTAGTTTTACGGAACCTATAAATAATAAAAATAAATGCAGATATGTGCAAAGCATCTATAGGCATGTTTATGTAAATGTGAGAGGATTCATGGTAAAAAGGAGGCAGCCAGCATAGCGACGAAAAGCAGAGCTCCTGGAGCAGACTGCATACTCTGATTTCCCTGCTTTACCGCCAACTGTTTGGGCAAATGTGGGCAACTTTTATGCTTCAGCTTTCTAACCTGTTAAATGAGGACAGTAAAAGCAACTATTTCAGAATATTGTTTCAAGGATTAAATGAGTTCATATTGGTAATTAGCATTTATAATTATTATCTGAAATTAATATTTGTATTTGGAACAGTGTCTGTCAAATAGTAAATACTATGTGATATACAATTAATGCTTTATTTCTTTCATTATGTTTGAAGATTTCTTCAGGAGATGAATTTTATTAGATTTAATTTTGTTTTACCTTGATGCTTACAACAAGTTAGAGCTATGGAAGGACACCATCAAGTGACAAATGAGGATAATATAAATGAAACCACAGTAGCCAGATTCTCTGGCTTGCATATGCATTCCCATATTTTTAAATGTCTGTGGACCTGACTGTTTTTCTATGAAAATCAAAAAATCAAAAAAAAAATGAAAAAAAAAACCCTAAGACAAATGTTAGCAATTAAATGAAAGAAATCTTACTGCCTCTGACAAATCTCCCCGGAAGGCATTAATTTTCTAATCTCTATACTGTTACTGAGTCTCTCACGTCTCTGTAATTTTGCAGATCTAGAGCTCTGAAGTGTACATAATGTGCTGAGTGAGGATTATGGTGGCTCCTGAAACATTTTTAAAATGGTAGCACTTAAAATTAGTCACATTAGGGAAGTAATCCTTTCATAATTAAAATAATTCTCAAAGATGGTGTGAGTTTCTACCAGTGAATACTTTTCTTGTCTTCTAATCAACTCAATGTAATATGCAAAAAGCACATCCTACCAAGCTCGCTTTGAAGGCAGTGTACACACACTTAGCAAGAGTTATTGCAGGAAGTGAGCTTTATTTTTGTCCATGATAAACACAGCTGTATTAAACATGTTTGTGTGTGACAGAGTTTCTATATTAAAAATTAGCTTTGCTGAGCTTAGTGTGATGGTTCATGCCTGTAATTTCAATGACCTGGCAGGCTGAGAGCAAATTCAAATCCAACTGGGGTAATTTAGCAATGTAGCAAGTCTTGTTTGAACAAAAGGGGAAGTTGGTAATTTGTTGCTCTGTGGAAAAGCCCTGGATTGATTTAGCAGTATCAAAAAACAAGCCATTCTTATAGGAAGTGATGTAACATGCACTCATGATTAGTTCACTCTTAGGAGTTTTAAAAGACTTTTATAATTTTCTCCACTATCAACACAGAAGTATTGAAAAGTGGTGATACATACAATACAATGCAGGTGCCACTGTCCAACATGGGTACATCACTTAAAACTACACAAAAAAGATCTAAAACTAAAAACTTCGCTTCTCAGTCACACTATAAATATTCAGATGTTCACAAGCTGTATGAAGTTATAGGCTATAGTATCAGAGAGCAAAGCTATAGGTTTATCTCTAACATTACAGAAAATGCTATAGACCAATTTTATATATAGCATTTGAGATAAATTTGATAGACAATGATATTTATTTGAAAACTAAACTCAATGAACAAGAAACATTCCTATAATTCAGAATTGAATAGAAACATTAAAAAATAAGAATATATCTTATTTTTATTGGAACTTTTAAAGTATACAGTACAGTTACATTCATCATTGGGATCTTGTACCTCTACATGACACATACTGATTTTCAGTTTTCTTATTTTTTATATTTTAGAATGCGTAGTATAGAATAACTTAGACATGAGTAAACATAGAATAGTAATTAAATGTTATTAATGGAAGTATTTAATGATTGACAAACAGGGCCAATTATATACTTTTGCTATTGAAATATACAAGTATTGAATTATTCTTTTTAAAGATTTATACAGATGATAAATTTGACCAAAACACTAAAGATAACTTTTTAACAAATAATTATTTAGCAAATATTTTGCGGAGATGTAAAAATTCCCTGCTTTTTAAATACTTTATAAATTTAATTGGACTTGTGTTTTGAAGTTAGGCAAGAATATGAAGAATCTTATGCTAATTGTCAAATGATTGGTATAAGTGAGTTCCACAAAACCTTTAGTTGTCTAATAAATACTATATTTAGAATCCTTTTAATAGTCATAGGAAAATAAATGCACTATGATTAAAATGATACAGAACCCTTCACTTAAAAGTCAGCTATTAGACATATCTAATATTTATTGGGTTTTCATGGTTCACTTTATAATAAAGTGGCTCTCTAATAAAGGGGTTTATTTTTAAATTTAATATGTGAGGAATACAAAAGTGAGAGCAAAAATACATCAAGATTTTGTTGTAAACTAAACTGAAATATTTTAGGGAGGAATTTTACCCTAAAAGTCTGGTTTATCAAAAGCATTAGGAATCATTTATTTTCCTGTATCATGTTTAGATTACACAAGTTTTAGTGCAGCAAAAGGGAATAATTTGCATTATTAGTATCAAAATAACCAGAACATTTAGGTGATAATTTTATTCAACTACATTACATTGCTAATAAATTTAACATTTAGGTATACAACAAAACAAAGTGTTTCTGGAAAATCTAACCATGTTTTCCAGAAACAATTTATAAACTATTTTAGTGTTTAAAAATACAAGATATAATACAAGGCATATTTTGATTAGGTTTCTATTTTAAATACTTGAATAGAAGTAGCAATATTCATGATATTTGTTATGATGGAAATAATCAGACATCTTTCAATATACAAAAATTTTAAAGGTATTATTTTTGATATTTAGAAAATGCTTAATGATATTTATTATTATTAAAAGAAAATAAAGTTGCTTGACACAGCTGGCTATTCTGGTGCATGAATGAGATACTAAATAACGTGTTACTCATAAACTGAAATAAATTTAAACGTTTTTTAAATTCCCTGTATTATGTAGGTGATTTACTTTTTGAGGATGCAGGTATATGTATATGCCCATGGACTGTAAATCAATTTCACAAAAAATGCAAGTTAGTTTAATCTAGTTGAACTATTTGGCCATGGTGCATAGCCTCTAGCATATATATTTAACATTTGTAAAAGTTTATAAATAAGCCTTCGGAGGGTAGCTTGTCCAGTCAATGCCAAATGCATGTTTACTGCAAAGAAAAGTAGTAACTGTAGAGATTCAAGCCATAGGAGTCTGATTTTTTTCCTCTTATCTAAATATAATAATTTGGAGCTCCACTATGACATCATATTAAATGATTAGTATTGGAATAGTCCATGTGTCTGTGTTCTGCAGTATAATAAAACTTCTGAGACATAAGAACTAAATGTAAATAATCTTTATAGTGTCTGCATAGTGCTTGGCATAAACGCATATGAAAATTTTGCTTGATAAATAGTTACTGAATTAGAAAAGTACTGAAGAGAATGCTTCCATTTAATTACATACAATGTATTATAGATATGATAGGTACATTATATTTTTTCCTTTACTCTATCCTATAATACAGGAACAATATGTAATTATCACAACAGAATTAGGTATACTATGTTTTATGCAATTTCAAGCTGCATTATTTTGTTTTTTAAATGTTGCTATACTAAAACTAAAGCAAAATTCCTCATAGTATTTTGGATGTTTTCTTCAAAAGGTAACATATGTATGTATTCCTGAAATAAGCAATATGAATGTTTCTCCCTAATTTTATATATTCTGAAAACAAAGAGCTTCAAAATAACAATATATTATTTCATGGATTTTTAAAAATTTAGCTACTTGAATGCTAAAACATACCCATTATATATATATATATATATACATATATATATATATGTTGTCCTCAGTATGTTTCTAAATTTTATATTAATCAGAAAGACTTAGACAATTTTGATTGTTCCAAATTCAAACTTAATCTTTTAAGACCTGATGTTTTGATATATCTGAGGATCAACACTCTTTGTATTTGTTTCTATCTTGACCTCAAGAATGCAAATCACTGCTATAACTGGATTAATTTACTCTTCCACCAGGATAATATACTTGAGGTTTTCTCAAGGCTTGAAACGTGCTGAGTATTAAACATTATAATCCTTTTCTTTCTTCAAAGGAATTGCTGGCTTAGTCTTTCCTCTTTTCATTTTATAAGCAAATAGAATTATGAATACTGTTGTTTCTACTGTAAATGAAAGCAGACTTTTAGTGCCATATATCTTTTACTTAATAAAAACTTTAATCATTTCTTACCTGAATCCAGACTACACATATCGTGAAGAACAATGGTCTGAGAAAATACAAAAACGATTCTGAACAATATAGCTCTGACAAATGAGACATGAATGCTTTTCTGAATATAGGTATGATTCAAAAAAAGATGAGTGCAGATAAATTTACATGAATATTGCATCTGGTTCATTGAGTGGCTTATAATTTTGAAATTGTCACGTCACCAAAAACATAAACACTGACAGAAAATAAAAAAGTAGCACATTTCTGTTAAGTGCAATTGTTTCTAGCTCACGAGATAACCATGACTATATTCTTTATGAAGCAAACTCTTCTTATTCATACAAAGTAGTTAACTATTAACTCTTTCTCATGGGAAGAGAGAAAAACCTTGTAATTATTTTTTCTTTAAAAACCTAACGTGATAAAAATAGCTAAATGGGTTATACATAATATGATAAGCTTGACTATAGCTTATTTAAGAAAAATAGTAGCCAGGGATATAGCTCACCGGCCCCGACCTGCCTGGCAAGTGCAAGGTCCTCAATCTGATCCTCTGTGCACAAGAGCGCGCGCATGCTCACATATACACACACACACATACACATACACTCACACACACACACGAAGTGAATAGTAAAGAATTGTAGTCAGTGAAGGGGAGAAATTGTTTCATCAAATTACTACTGTTACTTTGATTTTCAAATAATAGTAAGCTCTGGAAATAAACTGGCATTTTTTTTTCATTTTTCCTTTCTTCTGTGTCTTCTGTTAAAACCATTTCCTTTTAGTCTAATTTTAAGGGAAGTTTCTTAAAGAAACAATAAAACTTTAAAGTTTTCATTTAAAAATATTTTATGTTAGAGATTTTGGTCATTTTATATTAAAATCTCCTTGTAAGCCTTAATTCTGAAAGTTCAGAAATATTTTGACACGTTTTACAACTCTAGCCAGTTTTATGTATTCCTTAAGTCTATCAGAAAGTAGTATATGTTTACGATTTATCAGGACTGTCTTCATGAACAGGACGTTTCTTCTGGTGAGTTGTTAAAGAACCTATAGAATTATTTATTGAAAATCAACATTTAAAACGAAAATTTAAATTTAATTTAATGAAACATTAAACATTTATATTTAGACATAATGATTTACAGCATAGTAGTCGTAACATAGATTTTTATTTTATACCTATTTGCAAACTGTAAATTAACTGCAAAAGCCCATGTGGCCAGTAAATATCAATCAGTGGTAGAAGTAGCAAAATCAGATTTTATTTTTTCAAGTACCCACGTATGGAGTTCATACTCCATACCTGGTGATCTTTTCAGAAATGATTTGCATACATTCAAGTTGGAATGGACACCGTAAAAGAGAAGCTGTATATGTATTCATCGTGATTGTGCAAGTACAGTCACCAATCAGAAACCTTCAGGTTCTCCAAAGCGCCTGCATTTCACATTTCCCTTCGCGTAGAGGAATTTTAGATGGGCAGCATCTCTTGCTCACCTCCTTACTTTCCTTCCAATACATTAACTGAAACTCCTTTAGGTATGCGACTAACATCGCAGTGTTGAAAAGCATTATGAGGGTCCTTTCACTTTTAGAATTGTCTTAGCCCTCAAATGGACCCATAGATCCTTCACGGACTCCTGCCACTGTGCCGTTTCCCTCCGTGCCCTCTACCCACTTGGACAATACCGCCTCCCTTTTCCTCTGCTTTCTCTGTTCTCTTCACCTTTTTTTATCCCGTTGGCATCAACATTCTTTCAAATCTGAGCTTTGAGGTGAGTTTTTCGTCCTAACCAGATTGTAATAGCCCATGGCCCTTCAGTAAAGAAAACGGTGATGAGAATATAACGAGGAGTCTGGATCACAAAAGTTCCCACACCTGCGATAGGTTTCCAAGCGCTCCCTTAACAAACACTAAAGCATTCCAGTTTTCCCCCTCCTGTTTAGCCTCCTCCACCTGGAGCAGTGGAGGGATTTTTTTTGTTGTTGTTGTTGTCCACTAACGCCCTCTAGCGCCGAACTGGCAGCAGCCGAGCCTCTGCTGCCACGCGGGCGAGCTCTGGGCTTGGTAGAGCTCGGCTGCGCTCGCCGCTACTCCAGCCCTGCCCTCTCGGCAGTGGGGGAGAGCGTGGGGACAGCAGACCCTGAGACCCCTCGGCAGCAGCACGCTTAGCGCTCTGGACTTGGGCGGGAGATTCCGCTGAGCAG
>NW_022900936.1:41504347-41569535 GCF_012274545.1 Fukomys damarensis
GCGGGGGGCGCCCCGGGACTCCCCCTGCGGGCCGGGCGGAGGAAGAGGCGGAGGAGGAAGAAGAGGACGTGGACCCCTCTACCCAGAACACCTGGCCGCTCTGCTGCCACTTTTACAGAGGGAGGAGAGGACAGCCAGCGAGAGCCATGGGGGGCTGCGAAGTACGAGAATTTCTTTGGCAATTTGGTTTCTTTTTGCCGCTGATGACAGCTTGGCCGGGCTGCTGTAGTCACGTCTCCAACAACCAAGGTAAGGGACAGGGTCAGAAGCGGGCGGGGCAGAAGGAGGATGGTGCTGTGAGCGCTGGTGCACGGTTGGCCTGCTGAGGCTAACTTCGTCTGGGGTCAGCTTCTTGGGGCTCGCCCAGAAAGGGCAGAGAGTGTCCCTGCATAGAGCACCCTCTCTGCACCACCGGGACGGCGGCCCTCGGAGCTGTGTCCCCCTGTGCGTCCAGATTCCTTTGAGTGGGTACATGAGCCTTAGCCTCGGAGGCTAGGGGCCGCCAATCCCCGACCCCGACTGCGAGCAGCCTCCGCTGGAGGTCCGGCTGCTTGGCACAGACTTCATGGAGACTTCTCTGCCTCTTGGTGGTTGCATACAAGGTAAGATTTGGATTCTCCCCGCTCTAACTTGACCAGTTATCAGCGTCGTGCCTCCCGTAACTGTGACTCCTGGGTCCATTCTCAGCTCTCGAACCAAGTCTGCCATCTAAATCACAGAATATAGATTGCTTCGAAATTATTCCTAGACCAGACGCTCACAGGTCCGTGTTGTGATTCCTACTTCTTGCGAGTGGGAGGTAAATAGGTGTTGAGTGTGAATTTCCAAGTTGTGACTCTCCTATTCAAAAAGTCAGACTGCTGTCAGGTTTTGGAGGGCTTTGTGTTCCTTGGGTAAAGTGGTAAGGAAGTGCATGCAAGAAATGGAAAACGCTTAAAATCTTTAGGTATTTTCTTTCCTCCTAGTCAATCTTTACAAAACATATCACTTTGAGTTTCCGTTATGAGAATTTAAAGATCTACAAAAATATCATGTGTATATTCCTTAGACTAAGTAACGAACAACCATAAAAAGTTTTGCAGCATGTACGGGGCTGGATGCCCTCACTGTGCTGTGATGTCCGCCAGTGTACGTATCACCTGCTATGAGAGGTTTTCAAAAAGCTTCAAATATAAACACCTGGGGTCAGTCATAGTTGCCAATTAACATACAATTCATGTATTTCAGGGTCGAGTTAATTTGCAGATGTAAGGTCAGATGCCTTGAAATTCTATAGTACAGTGTTTGTATGAAAGGAAGAAAGCCGAGGGAAGGCAAGTAAAGTGGTACGGACTTTTTTTTCGGAAATATGTACGACCATGTAATTCTTCTAGTATTTTATATAGAACTCAGAATTACTGTTCATTTATACGATTGGTACTTTTGGCATGTTTTACTAATTATTGCTTTTCACCTGCAGACTTTATACAAAAAGATATGAATTTGGAATCCATAAATAGCCCCTATGATTTCAAAAATACATTCCATAATATGACAACTGTGGAGCCACATACTTTCTTCCATGTCCCTCTTTTGTTTTCAAGGACTTTTGGTAGTAATTGAAGAGGTAGCTTTTTACCTCAAAGAAAATAGAGAATTTTAAAAAATAATGTTATTTTTTAATTGACCTCTTTTATTGTGAGAGAAAACAATTTTTAATACTTGGAATATCATTGTCTATGGATACTCAAGAGATGTGTTTCTTGAGAATCAAGTTTGCTAAAAGTTCTTAACAGTTGTTACCATGCAACAATTTTTTCTAAACTTTTAGTACCTTTGAAGCTTCAACAACCACATAGGCCCTGGGTTTACTAATATAAATACAACATATACGTGAATCACCACATTACTAAAGTGCCATTTGTCAAAAAATGTCACACTAAAGTCTGTCTTATCAGATATTTAAATTAAATTTAGAGGCCAACTGATGTTATTTTGTAACTTCTTCGGATAGTTTTTATTTTCATAACTCCCTGCAGTTTAATATTTTACATAAAATAAATACCATACATATATTTTTTTAAAATAGTTTAAATTAATGTTGAATAAGAATTACACAGTTTTCCATAAGTTAAATAAGATTGTTAAATATTATCTATTAAAACATAATTTGTATCAATATACTGAACATATAGGTCATGCTTAATAATACACTTGGATAAAAAATAGCTGAAAGTTAAATTGTATGTTATTTGGGTTCTTCAAAACAAAATTGTAGAGAAAGAGCATGATCATATATTTTCATTAGTCACAAATGACTGTTTATGCAATTTATTTTTCTTTTGGTTTGTTTTTTGTTTGCACTACCTCCAGGGCCTTCACAATGAACTAATCTAAAATAGTTCTTTATAAAAGAGCTATTTATAAAAATAGTTTTATAAAAATCATTTATAAAAATCATTTTTGAGTTAGGGTCTCACTATAAAGTGCTTCTTACAACCTAAATTATAGTGATTAGAAATTGTACCTGATAAATGTAGTTAACTTTTAAATACTGAAGATATCACACAAATAGTTAAACACCATCCTATTAGTGTTATCCTTATGAACATTTTAGGGATATTTTTAAATTTGTAATTTCATGAATACTTAAGTCAAATAATTAATTTCTGTACATCTGAAACATGGGATATTACAAATTATATATCCATTGCGGAAAGATTAATGTCACATATAAGTTAAATATCTTTTGTATAAAATACATCATTATTTTCAAAAAGGCAGTTTTTGATAATCTTAGTAATTTTCGTTAATGTTTTATTTTTGAAATTGTTGTGGAGGATAAAGTTATATTTTTATTTATCTCCTTGATTAAGGACCCTGACAGATGTTTAATGTTATGCATCTACTTTTACCAAATTATGTAAATCTATGGCAAAAAGAACAGATTAGTTCCCTTCTCCCCTTCTTCTAATTCCAGCTTCTGTAGCTCAGGCAGGGTCAAATAATAACAATGAGAAGAAATTGAATTACTTCAGTCTTCTAACATGATACTAAGAGCAATGTGACTATAGGAAGGACCTCTTGTCTTCCAGCTGACTGTAAAGCTGGGCATTGTAGAGTCAAAATAAATCAACTTTACTGTTACCCAAACCTCCCTGAATCAATCAGAAAGTAATAGTTCTTCTAATGGATCACTTCTAAGTGAAATCATGGTCTGTATTCATATCTCTTATTTTATTAATTTCCCCTATATTTAAAGACACAGTATTAAGTATTTGTTTGGTTGTTTTTTTTTTTGGTACCGGGGATTGAACTTGGGTCTTTGCACTTGCAAGGCAGGCCACCAAACCACTGAGCTAAATCCCCAGCCCAAGTATTTGTAATTTATTTAAAAATCAAATTTTATCTTCTCAAGATACATAACATTTCATTTCTGTACTGGGTTCTTGGGTAAATATAAAACAGTCTTGCTTCATGTGCAAGTTAACCATGCATATCAGTTACAATGGTTAGTAGCCACCAGGGTCCCATTTATTTAACGATTACTCGCTTTAGTAAAAACATATTTTATAGCTTAAATGAATTAACACATCTCTCAGAGTGTACTCATATATATGAAATAATGTCATGGATAATTCATTCAATCAAATGTTTTGGGTATGTAAATCACAATATATGTCAACAAAATCCTAGCAAGTCTCTTATTTGTACCCTTGATTCAATATTTTTTGAGAATAAATATGATGGATATATATATATATATAAATCCATATATATACATATATATAATCCATATATATCAGTAATCAAAATAATTTTAAATGGCTCAATGTAAATTATTAGTAATCTAAATTCATACAGAAATATTAAATTGCTGATACATCTACAGAAATCTATTAAATTTATGATTTCAGTAGACCTTGTTATTTCAATAGACTTCACGTTGAGAATATATTACATTTTCTCTTGCCTTATCTTTTGATGAGTATAAAATTTAGATGGAGAAAAAATGTAAGGCAGGCAGATGTGTTTTACATCCTATGAAACATGGCCAAGTAAATTAAAAATAAAATAAAATAAAATGGATGTTAATAATCTTTAGAAAGACTAGTGAAATCAGTGGGGTATTGTAATCAGAATGGGAGAATTGGAAATACATGTGCCTTTGGATCATATTTAAGTCTCATTTTCAGAGAAGAGAAAGAACTAAATATGAGGAGTAGGAAGAAGTCCTTTAAAGGTAGACAAAACTGCCTGCGCCATGGAGAAAGGAGCTTGACATATTTGAAGAATTTAATCCAATGGAATTGGAACTTGCCAGGCAAGGAAGAGAGTTTCAGAACATGAGGTTTGAAAGATAATAACCAATTTCTATGAAGTAGAAAAAAATACAAACACACACACACACACACACACACACACACACACACAGAAGTGTAGTTTTTGTATTACCCCAAGAAAAATGTGAATTGGGAGATTTTCACCAATGAGTAAAATGAGCCGTTTTAGATTTTAAGAATACTGTGACTAGTGAGAAAAGAGATGATCAGAAAATGGTGTGAGTAAATCAGAAATGGTGTGAGTAGGATGAAAAGTCCCTACTCTGGAGGTTGATCACTGTGGCTGTCAGTGGAAAGGGAGGTCAGGTAGACCTGAGCCTGAGCTACATGTTGTAGGTAAAATTTATAGTGTTATCTTGATTCTACAATGAAATTCAGTGGTACCTTTGTTCACAAACACTTATTTTCAGTTTGGTTCAAAACAGAAGTTTTCAGCAAATTTTGTTTTTATTTGAAGCTCTGCGTCAGGTGACATACATGATTGTGGCCATCTTTCTCATACGAACATAAACACAGCCGTCTTTTCTGAAACTAGAACAGAGCAAGTTCGTGAAGTGAGATACCCCTGTAAATGTAGAAATGAACATTCTTTTATTTTTCCTTTCAAGGATCTCAAATATTTCATTTCTATGACCTTGCTGTACAATTATTGACAATTGACAGGTGGTAAAAGAAATGGGGTAAGTAAAACTATGGGACAAATGTGGGAGGCTGCTTTCCCATTTTACTCAGTTAAGATTATAATTTAAAACATACTCCTAACAGTACAATTTTCTATTTCAAATAATTTTTAAAAATTTCCACCCATGTTGGATATGAAAATACAAATTTTCAGTGCTTTTGTGACCCTGTAGCTTTCCTTATGGAGTCATTGTTTGTCAGAGTGGATGACTGCACAGGTACATGGGGACATCTTCACAATGCAGTGCAGTGATCTAGTAGAGTCTGGTTTTAGCTAATGAAGAGCAATATGTATTTGAGGGCTTGCAAATGCATCAGTTTTGCTCATCACTGTTAAACTACTTTTATTGGAAACAACAATTGTAAGTAATACAGCACTGGATATAAACTAGATGTGTTTTTAGATATTTTTCATTAGACTTCTTTTCTCTCTGCATTTCATTTAAATGAAGAGAACCAAATATTCAGAAATCTTAGGCCTAGAAAATAAAATTTAAGGATAGGTGGTATTCTTGGGGACTAAGGCAGGAGAAGAAACTTTTGGATTTTTAATCCACTGTACTAAATTCTATGCAGTTTGAATTTATTTGACAAGTTAATTACCTATTACTTTGAGTAGGCTATTTCTAAAATTAAATAAAAATAGTTATTAAATATATAGGAACATAAAAGTTTCTAGCTTAAACAACACTCCTCTATGCTTAGTGTATACAGTATTTATAAAATTCACACTGTAGATATTTAAACAGTTCTACATATATTAAAATATATTTTCAAATGTAAGATATATTTTTTCATCTTAGTATTTCAAAATGTTCTGGAATTTTAAAAAAAGTTACTTTCTTTCAATAAAAATTGTGATTTGTTATGGTATATACAATTTTAGTTTTCATTTATAAATGTATATCTGAGGAAATATCTGAAGAAAATATGCCTTCTTGAAATATATGATCCAATGTAGAGATTCCAGTCTATTTCCAAATCTGGCAGTAAAAATTTCTAAAAAATCCTTGATCAGCAAGGAAATCTTTAAAGACATATTTGTGATATAACATATGCTGATACTGATTGATGATCAGTCTTCAGAATATGAAATCTTTCAGTACCATTTATTTGAAAGTAATATCTATAATTTTATGAAATTTCATTTTAAAATTAAAATAAGCCATCAATAACCACATGGCAAATGCCAGCCACCTTGGTGGCTATTGAGGCTATTGTCATGATTATCTTACAAAGGCCATTCTTTAGAGGACTGATTCTCTGTTACTGTTACATATATTTAAGTAATTGATATTTACTTTTAAATTACTTGATGGCTGTTGGAGGATGAGGATTAATACAATAATTCTGCATGCATGAGAGGAAAAGGAGTGAAGAAGTACTATATATTTTTATTTATAAGTGGCTTCATGAGAATCTTCTGTTAACTTTATTAGCTGTTTTGTTTATGTGAAAATATACATTTTAAAATGTACAGCATTTGTACCATAGAAATATTTGACATATTCATTGACTTTCTGTAGACTGATATGTAAAGTGAACAGTTTGTTGCAGTGATATTACAATAGCCTACTTTGTTGTGTTTAAAGGAGATGAATTTTTAAAAATAATAATTCTGGCTGAAGATGCAAGTTTCAAGTACTAGTGATCATATGTTCTTAAATGGGCATGAAAGTATGTGTTCTTTCAACCCATGTTTTGAATAGTAGTAAATCCATCTACTTTCTGAAATCTTCTAGCTGTTAGTCTGTTTGGTGACTTGTATTTGGTAGATTAAATGAAAATCATTGCTCTTCTATCTCACTGAAAAAAATTCAGGTATAAAGGTCAACGTTTTTATCATAGGAACTACAAAGTAATATAATTATATGGCCTTAGAAAAATGGATGCTAAGGAAATAGAACCACTTAATCTGTTATTTTGCGGCTTTTGCTTAGATAATTTTATGGACATCTGGATTTGATACAAAGTAAGCATTTTATATAATTATATACATTTTTATTTTAACTCATTAGTAATAGGATAATTATGTTCTTTCACATGATTCTTATATATTCTAATAATTGTATTTTGGGATACATGAGTTTGCAAATAGTTACACATTCTTTGAACAGTACTTTAGGCATAACATCTAGAATAACAAGCATTTGTTCATATTAAAATTACATATAATTCTTAAAAATATATATTATACAGAAATATACCTACCTATGGGAATTTAATTAAATATAGTTTAAACAAGTTAATAAAAAATATTTTGTTAACTAGAAAATAAAAACCCATTCATTGTATTATGTATTCCAAAAGAATTATCTGAACATGATTGAAATGATTGCCTCCAAATCTGAGTTGAATTATGTCCTAATGCTACTTTAATTTTTCCTTTTAGAGACGAATATTTTCACTTTTAATATTGCTATGATTTTGTATTGCTAAAATAATTGCAATACAATATTTAGAGAATTTAATTGTGTAGAGGCTAGTAAAGAAGGTACTCAGAGAATTAACTTCTTACATAATGAAATTGATTTTTAAATATAATTACCTAAGTATCAACAAACATGAAAGATCAGAGAAAAATGGAAGAGGAGAAAAAGCTTCATCATGGCCCTATTTTTAAAATGAACCTATTGGTTAAGAATTTTTATTTTTTAGGTAATATATATTGAATAAAACACGCTGACATCCCTTGATTTCTGTAAGTGTCCATTGAAGAAAAGCTGGGGAGCGTGGGGACAAAGGGAAAGAAAGAGAACCAAGACCTGGCACTTAAAGTTACAAGATCCCAGTAATGAATATAACTGTACTGTCTACCTAGAATGTACCAATAAATTCAATTTTTAGAAAAGAAAATCTTAGTTGAGACAATTTTTCAATATTGCAATTTTATTTTATTTTTTCTTGGAAATTAAAGTATACATAAAAATATTTATCCTGTGAATGCAAGTAAAAGTAATTGCAGTAGTGCTTGTCCTGAAATGTGATGACACATAACTGAGCAAACTGTTAGATTCCAGTGTACAAAATTATAAATCAATTGTATCAGCTTCTGAAACAAAATGAAGTCTATTATGTTTTGATCCCTTTATAAGCAATCTGTATAATGCCAAAAAACCCAAGATTCTAGTACCCAGAAAAGTTTTAAAATGGTAGATCATTTAATGAAGGGAGACAACTGTCACCTTGGCTATTATTTTAATGCTTATTTTAATGAAGGAGCAATTGCAAAGAGATTTTAATTTTATCTAAATAAAAATTAAAATGAAGGAAATTTGGAAGTATATGCTGTCAGTATATTAATGTGATTTTTAAAAATTTAAATTCATGTTCCTATTATATCATTTTATACTATGCTGGCACAAAAATACACAAAGAATAATAACTTATCATCTTATAGTGTTAAACACATTTTATAGATTAGAGAAAACATGACTCATCCAGATTATTAATATAACAGTTTATTTTGGTAATTTGTTTAATAAAAATGAACATAGAAAAACTTTTGTTATGTTCACTAGTTTATGAGCACAAACCTATTTAAGGAAGCATCGCTTTTTAAATTTTTGTAGATACCTAGTAACTAGAAATATGGAAATTTAAGGATTTAATTTAAATATTAACATTCTAAAATTTTAATAGATTTATTAAAGCTAAATGATATTTTTTCTTACCAATGATACCAAGTCATAAAATCAAACTTTTAAATATGGTCCTATTATAGATTCTTAAATATATCTTCATTGTAATATATACTTACCTTTGGATTTTATTTAATTTTTATTGTGTTGTTTAGAAAAAATACTTCAGTTCTCAATCTCTTGATTTATTTGTATACTTTCCAGAATTTTCAAACAGGTTCACCTTCATTTATTTATTAATTTATTTATGTATCCAATTTATAAATGAAATACCATATTTTGACATTATCTTTCTTCCCTGAGCTGGGCACACGAAATACAAAGCTGGACCACTGCCCCCAACTTCTGAGAGTTTAAGTTTTGGCACGTAAAGGTGCAAGATTCCAATGATGAATGTAACAGTATTGTTTACCGTAAATGTACCAATAAACTTAATGGAAAAAAAGATTTAGGTTATGAAGCTTTTTATATGTCAGTGAATAATTAAAACATTAATATGTACATAAAGTATTTAGCAGTTTTATAGATTTGAACTGTTTAGAGTGATAAAAATGCTATTCTTAAGGATCTATAAAGCCATATTTGGAGACACGGAGAATAAATATTCAGTGTATTCATTGCAGTCGTATGTTGGATATGATTTTTTGTGACTACTGGAAATGAAATAAAATCTGCCCCATTCCCAGGACAGTGTTATAAAATTGAAGAGAGGTACTCAATATGAGAACACTAGCAATATAGCAAAGATGAAGCGAAGTGAAATAATAGAAATTTCACAAACACATATCCTTGAGTTACACATGAGAAATTACAATGTCTCACATTTATCAGATTTATCATGTATATGTGAAAATAATGAAAATTAAGATGGGTAACTCCTCTGGAAACCTCAATTTTTAAATTAATTGGATTAGTTTTTTCTTCATTGAAAGATTAACATATTCTGTATTTAAAGATAAAAATCCAAAGGAATAATTCATACATTGAGCATAGAATGTGTAAGTACATGGTATGATTTGGCTTTTTATTAAAACTTTTACTCCTTAAAATTACTGATGAGTTTGCCTTTAAAAATATAAAAGGAGAAAATTATATTTTAATAGATTATATGTGGCCTAGTCTATTAATCATTTTAACATTTAAATGTAAAATTGACAATAGCCCTGTGATTTACTACATGTAATTTAAAATATTTCTTCAAATTATTACTTAACATCTCCTGTCATGTAAAATTCTTGATTTATTGTAAGTTTCTCTTTCCTAAATTTATCACATTTTGTTTTTAGCAATGTTTCAGAATTTGAAAATTAGTGATATTCTTTAATATTTGTCTTTGAAAATTAAGTTGCAGTTTGATAGATTCCTGTGCTTTATATTTGAGGAATTTTCCTCTAGAAGCACATAGAAATAGAAACTGCTGCCAGGACTTGGTATTTCTAAGCAGAAAATTCAATAGCAGATTACCCATGATTAGCTGTTGACATTTAGATTTGCACATTTAGAATGTCTAAAAGCACTGAAAACTATCAATCTAGTTTCTAAATTACAATAATACTCCTATTTTAAAAGTCCTACATTATTTTATCCCTCTCCTTCCCCATAAAAAGATAGTTTTTCTAAAATAATTGTAATAATTACAGATCTCTTGATCAAAGAGATGGAAGTTAAAAAAATAATTGAAAAATTAGCAATCTGCTGATAAACCTAGTTGATTAATAACCAACTTGTCTACATACCTACATTTTTAATTGATGTGTTTGTTGTCCAAATGTAATATTAACATGTTCAGTTCAGTTGCTCTCCACCTCCATTTTAAAGCATAAACTTGTCCCAGTCCAATTGAGTAGTAGATAATATTTTATATGAATTGACTTTTTATTGATCTGTCATCTGTTCTTAAATTGAAACACTTAGTTTTACTTTTAGTATGTTAAATTCTTAATATACAAATTACATGTGTCACATTAATTCCAAGTCTTTCTCCCCAGTTGACTTTTAATTATTGTTTGGATAGCAAGATGGACTTCAGCCCACACTAGTATTTCCTGTTCAGCATTCTTTCCCTTCTGAGATTTGTTTCTGAAGAAGTCTCATGAATATATTGATGAATAGGTAACTGGGAAATAAAATACCCATTTCGCAATCACTGTAAAAGGAGCTTGTGCACTAATTATAAGCTTCCTGAGAAGAGGTCAGTTAGAATTATAACTAATTGACCATATATTTAAGTGGTGTTTCCTACCTTCCAATTTAAATCTGAATCATCCAAATCCACTTGCCTGGTGTTGACATGAGCGAGAATGGCTGATAGCTGCTTGGTTATAAGTGGAAGAGAGAGAAGGGGAAAGGTAGGTTAAACCTAGGAGGAGTGTTAACCCCAGACAAAGAGGCCAACAGAAAAGTAGATGCGCATGGCTTTGTGGCAGGTTTTTCGAGTCTTAAACAGCCCACACATGTAGTCATTAATATTGTCCAACTCTGAGAAACATCTTTTTTTTTTGTACTGGGGATCGACCTCCAGACCTTGCACTTGTGATACAGGTGGTGGAACCACTGAGCTAAATCCCTGGCCCTCTGAGAAGCATTTTGACTGGAAAAAGTTAGAACATAGTTAAATTGAGTTGAGAATTTCCCAAGAGTTTAGGACCAGTCTTGAGGTGAAAGCAAATTTCATCATTCAAAGCTTAATACATTGGTGGGGGAATTTACAGCTGTTTTGTTTTGGTTTTTGTTTTGTAGTACTGGGTAACAAATCCTCCTTCCTCAACCTCACTAGTAGCTGGGATCACAGAATGTGCCACTGCATCCACATGCAAGTTGCAGTTTTATGTTTATTGAACTTTTTCTCAGTTAATTTTGTGTGCTCTTTTGTTTGGTTGGTTTTGGAGCTAATGATTGAACCCGGGGTCTTCTGCATATCAAAGTACCCTGTACTATTGAGCCATACACCTGTCCCAATTTTATGCGATTTTTAATTTGTAGAGATTTTTTTACTATTCATTTAATTGTATTTTCTGGATATATTGTAGCTTCAGATTAATATAGTATGCCTCAAAGAATATCCCGATGGCACACGTTTGTTTTGAAGATGTAAGTGTTAGAGAAAGCGATTAAACAGAATGTTAAAAAATGTTCCTACACTTGGATCTGTTACTTTCACTTTTATAAATTCAAGAAAAATGACAACAAAAAGATAGGCCAAGATTTATATATGAGAATTTTCATTGCAGCCTTCTTTATAAAATGGAATTGGAATCAAAGTAAATGTCCCCAGAGAGGAAAGTCTTAGAAACCTTCCTTTATTAAAAATAAATAAATAAATAAATAAACCTTGGATGAGGTAATGTGCGGGACTAGAGCGGCCAAGGAGATGGTGTTAAAATGATTATTATTCTAGTTCCAGTTATTTTGGAAGCCAAAATGTTAACTGTTGTCCTCACTATATTCATCTTGAATCTTGCATTAGTCTGTTGTATTATGTAAAATAGAAAATAAAATAAATGTTCTCTAAGGAAAGGTTAGTTGATTACCTCCCACACCCACCCCACAAGAACCCTGAGTATATCAGAGCTATAGCAAAATGGAGTTTTGTAAGGACTTGCTCTGATTTTGTAGGCTATTTTGTGTAGCAGCTGGTTCAGGAATTCTGTTCCCAGCCTGTGCTGAGGTTCTAATCCTTTCCAAATTGGTAACATGGATCTACCTAGTGTGACAGCATCCCCATAGCAAATTCACAGAAGGCAAAGAAACTATGTCAAGAAACAGATCCCTAATATCATGTTATAAACAAGTTCTGAACTCAGACTGTATCTACTGGCTGTATTTTGGAGCTTGAAAGTTATCCCAGCCCAACTCTATAAGGGTTGTAAAGGAGAACACGTTGTGGCGTGCTGACAAAGCACCTCACACATCTTGTGGTACAGATAAGTGTCATTTTCTTTTTGTAAAAAATATTTAGTAGTTTCATTTAAGTTAAAAGATCCTTTTTAAAAATTTTGATGGAAATAGAAACAGGTTATTGATTTTATATTTGGCAAACTTTCATAAAGGAAAAAAGTACAGAAAAAATGAGTATAATTAAATCCATTTCTTATGTTATCGATAAGGAAATTAGAGCATAGATAATAAGTATCTCAGAGTCACAGAACTAGAAGTGCAAGGGCTGAAATTCTAGGCAGTTTGGTGTTTGTCAAAATCTGTATTCTTAATGTTTGAATATTACCTACCTCATACAGTTGTGTTACACAACAGCTGGATTCAGCACGTGAGCTCATTAGTACTTAAAAAAAAAAGACATATGGTCAGCTGCTTGTTCTTCTGTTCTTTGGCACTACTATAATCTTAAACATTGTTATTCTGCAATTATTGAGTGTTTCTTCTTAAAATTAAGTGCACAGACGGACGCCTGTGGCATCTGAAGTGTACACAGAAGCAGTATCTGCTCTTGCTGACCATCTTCTTCTCAAACTTCTGATTTGGAGATTTAAATTCTAATAAAATAATTATAAATGAATATAACTATCCTGTGTAGGAATTGAGGATAACTTTTATATGTTAAGTGTGAGTTATTGATTTTTTTCAAATTTTATAGCCTTTCTGGCTATTTCTGTATTTCTATAACTTTTCAGGCAGTTGTTTATATTCAGCTCATATCATCAGTCTACGTATACACACACACACACACACACACACACACACACACACAACGTGAAGCACAGCTGTCTGCTCTAATAAAATTTAAGTCATTTTTTTCACTTCAGTGCAGTCATTCACATAATCCTATGTACCTCAGTGCTATCATGAACTATAAATTTAAAGAACATGTACATTTTTACTTTTTCAACTATAGTCAAGGCCATATTGCATTATGCTTTCCAAATATAACGTTGTTTGAGGCTACTGTTGTTAGCAAAATCAGTTCTAACTTAAAAATAAATGGACAGTGTACAATTTTGTTTTTACAGAGTATTTTGCCTCTGAAAAACATGAACACGTTTTATAGCAGCAGTCTCTCCCATTAAATGCATACATAAAAATGTATCTCTGGATCATGGAGAATTTGATGCACTAGGAAAAATAAGGAAAAAAACAAAATGCTTTTCAACTGTGTATATTAATTTAATTCCAGAGCTACCACTTTATCTTTTTTATCCCACCTTTCTAAGATAAGGAAGGAGTGTAAATTATTATACTTATTTTACTAATGGAATTTATATGGGCATTAAGTTATTTGGCAAAAATGATAGTGTAGCTTAGTAACCATTACTAAATACCATTACTAAAGGAAAAAGAAAGCTACTTCTAAGCCTGTTAGATGTGTGCACTTCTAAATAGAAAGGAGAATTTCAAGCAAGTCTTACATTTTAAAATGCATAAAAAATATATTTTTTAAAATTATTCCTTTATCAATGCCTTGAAACATTTACAAATATCAAAATGATTCACAATATATAATGCTAGCCCATTTTAAAGGAATAGTTAGAAAAATTCTAAATAATTGCTTTTGATGGATTTATGTGTTCCTTGAATGTTTTAGAGCAGAAATTAATAATTATGATTTTAAGTAATATTGCCCATTTCAATCCCATTTTCTTCATATATTTTGTGGTGAGAAAGACATTTATCATATACTTTTTTTCTCTCTTTATCCCTCATTTGTTTTTTCACATTTGTTTTGATATTTGAAAGCTATGCTAGGTACTGTGTACACCATCTTGATTAATGAGTAATGATACAATTTAGGTGCTAATGAGAAACCTCACAGTTTGAGCCAACCCCAACCCTCTTCTACATTGAGTTCTTTTCCCCCAGTTTAGAACTAGCATAGCAACTATCAAGTCTTAGTTTCTAAAAAAAAAAAAAAAAAAAAAATTGCTGTGAACTTGTTTAAATGACAGCTTTTAAGGCACAAACAAATTGGTTGAATTTAGTGTGTTTGGGATAGTGTTTAGGACTCTTCATTGTTAATAAGTACCCTACATGATTTAGATGCAGATGTTTCAAGAAATCCCAATTGGGTCTCTAACAATTTGAGTTCTTTGCAAGCAATAGGAAATGAAGCTAATGTAAGCAAGAAAGAAATTCATTTATGAGACAATTGAATAGCCCACAAAATCAGAGGATTATAAAGAACCACCTTTGATAACATAGGAACCAGGGCAGCACTTAAGATGAATCCTCAGTCTCGATAGGTTTCAACCATTTCCTGTCCTTATATTTCTCAGCAGAAAAATCTGTTCTGCAAGAGGAAATATGATGGGGCCTAGATTAAATCACATCACAAAAAGGCTAGTGCCCTTTGATTAACTACTTTACCAAGAGTGGACACTGGGGGTCAAGTAATTCCTTAAAAATACCATTACTAATGGGATGGATAATCAATGGCCCAAACCCAGCATGTATATATATTAACTTATATTCACCCAAATAACTTATTTTACATCTTTATTCTCTTAAAAATAAGTAGATAATGTAATTTTGTCTCCTTAAGACTGTGTAGAGTTTCCTAACTGAGCCCAGGAGAGTTAGATATCATTTCTTATTCCTACTCTCAATAGACTATAAGCAGTATAGAGGTGCATACAATAAAATCCTGAAACCAGTTTTTAAAAAGGATAACATATATTTGATTTTCTTGAAGTAAAATTTGAAACATTTTTTGTCATGATAAAACTATTATTCTGTAATACAGAAGATAGAACATAAGTGATGTCAACTTCTTTCTTTTAAAAGTAACTTGTCTTTTAGCAAACTGGTTTATGCTATGTCAAAAATTTCAGTGCATTCAAGATACGGCCCTTATTCTGTTACTTCTGTGTGCTTTCCAAATATGAGAAAAATTGTGCCACAAAATATTGTGCTTGATATTGACCCAGTTTTGAAACATAATTACTATGCTATCAGAACAAACTGATCCCTAAACTATAGAACAAATATATTTCTAAGCTTTGTATTTTTAAAATAACTGGCATTTTAAGAAACTTGAATTCTACAATTGCCAATATTTTCTCAATAAAAGTTGTAAAGTGAAGATTACTTTTCTATGGGCCATTTTCCCAGAAATGACTGCCCATATTAAGTCACATGGACCTTGAGTTCTTTTGAGTGCTTTTTGTTTGCCACTGTTGTTAGTGTTTCAGTCATACAACTCAGTAACCTTTAAAGTAGATACTCTTATCATATTCATTTCATAGGTGAGGATATCAGTATACAAAATAACTAACTTGGTCTAATGTTAATATTTATTAGTCAAGTAATCTTAAGAGTTGAACTGTGCAATTCCAAAAATTCCCAGAACTTCAGAATCTGACCTTATTTTATAAGGTTGTTGCTGATGTAATTAGAAAAGATTAGGTCATACTGGAATAAGTAAGGTTGGTTCTCTGATCCAGTATGTCTGGTGTCCTTTACGAAAATAACTTTTGGCACCAAGATGCACAAAAGGAGGGCATGTGAAAATGAAGGTGCCTATTGGAATAATGCATCTACAAACCAAGGTATCCCACATTGCCAGCAAGCCATCCAAAAAAAGGAGAGAGGCATGGAACAGTTTCTCCCTCAGAGCCTTCACAATAACCCATTCTGGCAACAACTTTGGCTCAGACTTCTGGCATCTAAAAATGTAGAGATAGATTTGTGCCACACTAAACCAACCAGTTTGTGATATTTTGTCAAGGCAACCAAAGGACTATAATGTACAGAAGGCTTTAGATCTTAGGCATTACAGCTCCAAAACTTGTATTTTTAATGAATACACTCTGTTGTCTGTTTATAGTTAAGAGAACTGAGTAAATTAAACATTGCCTAGGTTGTGAATGAAATGTAGTTTTTTTTTTTCTCATTGAGTTTATTGTTATTTTTTAGGTATACAGTACAGTTACATTCATCATTGGGATCTTGTACCTTTACATGACAGGTCTTGGTTCTCATTTTTCCCCATATCCCTGCCCTCCCTTCACCCCTCCTCCCTTCCCTATTTTAAAAAAAAAACAACAAAACTTTTTTTCCATTTTCTTATTTTCTCATATTTTTCCTTTTCCCTTATTTCCTTTTAATTGACACTGAAATAACAAGAAAAGGGCTAAAGGTATAGGGGAAGTGGGAAGGGTGTAGGGGAAAGGAAATCTATTTTTTTAAGAAAAACTAATCCAATCTAAGAAAATTAATGGCATTTTAAAACTGTTATTTGAAGTGCCTCTTTGCAAGAGTTTCATGTGAGAAAGGAGTCTAAAATATAGGTTAAGTATCTTTATCTGAAATGCTTGGAGCCACGGTGTTCTAGATGTTGGATTTTTATAGGTCTTGGAATATTTGCTCATACAAAATGGGATATTTTGAGAATGGAACCTAAGTCCTCACATAAAATGCTTTTATGTTTGATATATGCATTATATACATAGCTTAAAGGTAATTTTATGCAATATAGTTGAAGTACTTGTATTTGAGTCACATCACATGAGTTCACATGTGGCATCTACCATGTGTGCTGTCATGTCAGTGCTCAGAGTGATTCGATTTTGGATTTTCAGATTACAGATTTTTCTCAGTATGTTTTACTTTCCTTCATGATTCATGATCTTAGAACAAAAATAACAGACACAGAATGTGACTGAAAATAGTTGGAAAAAATAATGATCTGATAATTTACCTATCAGCTATAAGTTATATAAGTTCACTTGAGTTTATTTAAATGTCAGAAAATATGTATCAATAATCTCTGGACAGTCACGAAGATAGTCTCTGGTCCAATTTGTATGATGACTCTTTATAAATCTGTTGGTTTCTAGAGGACACACATTTTACATAGAACCAGGTTTTGAATACCAGTACATTAAGCAGAAAAAATCTGAAAGAAAAGTACTGTTTTCACTAAATAGAAACCATAAAGGAGATTGTGGCCGACTTTGTACTCATGGCCTTTTTTAGTTAAAACAGACAGCTTTGGAATAAAGGAAAGCCTGGTGTTTTTCTGTTTAAAATAAATAGAATGAAAGACAAAATAAGAAGGCAGAGTTAGAGGTAGGAATTACTTAGAAGGTATATTGATGCCTCAGCATTGCATATGAGAAGCTCTGATGAAATACTGGTGATGTGAGGGGTGCTCTGAAATGCCAAAGACAGCTAAAAGCATAGAACTCTTGATATTTTTTCCCTTTTAGCTCTGTGAAGTAATTAAAGATGAGTTAAGGAGAATTTTCATCCTAGATTCAACAAGAGGAAGTACCGATTTATAAAGCAGACAAAGCTTACTATTAAAAGTTTGACCAGTAAAGAATTTGATTTGTACTTTCTTTTTTGTTTGTTTGTTTGTTTTGTTGTTTTTTTCAGCTTTAATTGAGTTTATTGGTATATTTTAGGGATACAGTACAGTTACATTCATTGTTGGGATCTTGTACCTCTACATGACAAGTCTTGATTCTCATTTTTTCCCCTTACCTCTGCCCTCTTATATTTAATTTTTTTCAGCTTTAATTGAGTTTATTGGTATATTTTAGGGATACAGTACAGTTACATTCATTGTTGAGATCTTGTACCTCTACATGACAAGTCTTGGTTCTCATTTTTTCCCCTTGTCCCTGCCCTCCCTTTACCCCCTCCACACCTCCCCATCTACAACCACTTTATTTCCATCTTTTCATTTTCTCACATTTTTTTCTTTTCCCTTTTTACCCTTCCCCTACCCATCCCACCTTCCCTACACCTTTAGCTCCTTTCTTCCCATTTCTCAATGTCAGTAATCTTACTAGGATCTCCTGTATCATTGCAGATTATTCACACCAGAGAAACTATTTGGTATTTACACATGTGTGACTTATTTATTTCACTTAGGAGTATATCTTCAATATGTATCCATTTTCCTATGAATGAATCTATTTTCTAATTCTTTATGGCTGAGTAATATTCCATTTTATAGAAAAACCACATCTTCTTTATCCAGTTTGCAACAGATGGGCAAATAGGCTGTTTCCAAGTTTTAGCTATTACAAACTGTGCCGCTATAAACATGGGTGTGCATACTTCTCTGTGATATGATTCTTTTAGTTCTTTTGGAAAGATACCCAGCAGAGGGATGGCTGGGTCAAATGAAACCTCCAGTCCAAGCTGTTTGATGTATCTCCATATTGATTTCCATAGTGGTTGCACCAGTCTGCACTCCCACCAACAATGGAGGAGGGTTCCTTTCTCCCCACAACCCCACCAACATTTGTTATTGTGTGATTTCTTGATCACAGCCATTCTTTGTGGGGTGAGGTGGAATCTCAGTGTTGTTTTCATCTGCATCTCTCGAATGATCAGTGATGTGGAACATTTTTTCATATATATACTTGCTGCTTTTACTTCTTTGTCTGAGAAATGTCTGTTCATTTCAGATACCCATTTTTGAATGGGGTCTTTATATTTGGGGGGACTGATTGTTTTGAGTTCTTTATATATTCAGTGAAGAATTTGATTTGTACTTTCTTATATTTAATTTTTAAATTCATTTGAGAGATACATAGTCAAATAGGCATGGGACTGAGTCCTAGTTCTGCACCTTCCTAGGAGTTTCATGTAAAATGGCTTAATATTTTTGTGTTGTTTTAATCTATAAAACTGCACAAAGGACATTATTCACAGGGTAGGATAGGTACAGAAGTGCCTGGCTGCACAACAATCACTTTAATATAATAGGAACCTTAATGGGATTATTACTATGTTTAAGTATTTGGGATATTCTTCATTCAGTTCTCATATCCAAATTAAGAAGTAGCTTAGAGTATTCCACTTCACCAACTGAAAAATCTTGGGCATAGGTCTTTTCAGTAAGTTTCTGAAATCACAAGTTAGTAAGTTACCTATAGATTTGGGATCAAAGCTAGATACCTATCTTGCAATTTATTAACACAGTCAGTATTTATTAAAGATGTTACATTTGGGGCCCTGTTTGCCTGCCTGCCTGCCTGCCTATCTGCCTGTCTATCATTCTATAGTAAGGATACAAGTAGTTATAGTAATTTCTGATAGAGGAAGTATCAAGTACAAGAATATGAGAACATATGATAGCATGTTAAAGAGAGGCTGGTACACATCTGGGAATAGTAGTAAAGTTCTAACAGCATCAAGGTAATATACTGAGAGGTATTAATAATTCACTGATAGATAGCCAGAAGTTGAGTTGTTTAGTAAAACATATGTATATTCCTCTACCATCTTGCATGTTGGCCCTAATGAAAGGCATTATGTTTTTTTTTTTATGAATCTGACAGCCTAGTTGTTTCCTTATTTAAGCTTCTAATATAAAATGACCATATTTCCTGTTTGTTTGATCATGCTTTATACAGATGTAAGTTTTTCACTACTGCCTCACAGACAGATAAGAATGAAGTTAGTTTTAAATAAAATAAACAAAAAGGAGCGAAGGATAAGGAGGAAGAACTTGATAAAAAGTCAGACATACAGAAAGAACCCACTCACTAACCAACCAAAAGTCAGTTATTGATCTTTGGTACAGATTATGTGTTGACCTCATTGAAAACTACTTTTATTTAATTATTATAGCTTTATTTCTTTTCCTCAATATTACCAAAATATATTTATATGTTTCTTACTTATATATATTATTTTCTAAAGTAAAGGGTCTTAAATGCAAAAATACTTGCATTTTTATTAGAAAAGTTTTGTGAGTCAGTGCTGTTAATTTTTAAAAATTAATATTAAAACAAAATTCTGTTTACTTTTCCATGACATACTTAAAAAAATTTTTTTTAGTATTCTGTGTCTTTTATCATGGAAAGATGCTAATGATTGATGTTTTGATCCTTTTTCCAATAAGACAGTCCTTTCTTCGTATTATTTCCTATTGAATGATTTGGACAATTTGGTATATACAGTTAAGTATTTAAAGGCAAATGGAGAGCCAGATAGTGTTAGCATAAGTGATTTATAATTAAGTGAAATGGGACCAAGAAATATTAAACATCTTCTCAGTGGTCACATAGCTTTTTGAGACATACTGGAATCTTTACAAGAACATTGAATTATATGAATTTACTTATATAAACATTATGCTTTTATATATGATAGAAAATGAATTTTTATTGAAATCAATGAAGTCAGTTCATTTTACTAATAACAGTTAGATGGATTCTGACAGGTCATTTAATTTTTTTTTGTCTCATTTCTCTAACAATTGTGATAGGATAAATCTTGTCCTATCATTTCTAAATGAAGGTACATAATCTTTTACAGGAAAATTATTCAGAAATATTGTACAAAATATCACTATATTAAAAGGAAATGTGTCAATAATTATTTCTTGTACTTGTATAAAAGCCAGGTCATGTCCTCTATGACAGAGGTAAACTACATAAAGATAACTTTGAGATACAATGTAGAGGTTGTATGTTTTCATAAAATTTTATCATTATGTGAGCTAGGAAGTATTTGGCAAGTAGCTTTCATCTGCCTACTTTTTTCCAAAAAAACAGGATATTCATATATTACTTATCTAATTTTCTCAATTCACAGAGTTGCTTTGCTCTGTCATATTACTAATGTATGGATACTATTGAGCAAAATCGCTTAGGCCATAATCAGCCAAATTTTTATAATCAATTAAAATCATGGGAAAACATAAGAAGCTTAGAGAAAAAGTATCCCTTTTCTCAGGGAGGCAGCATACAGACTAATTACGCTGGTGATGATCTTTTTGTGGCCTAAGGCAAATATTTTAATCTCTTTGAGCCACAATTTCCACCTTGGTAAAATGCTGGTAAGCCTTAAAGGTTCTATTTTACTGAATTTTAGTAGTGATGTAATATTGTTTGTCAAACTGTTTTGAGAATTTTGAAGTGCCACACAATTGCACCATTTCATTTGGTTTCACAGCAGTGCCAGAACATTTTCACACGTTGTCAGTCAAATCACTTAATCATTCATTCCACATTTACTGAACAAACATTAATTGAATTCCAGAAACTGTGATTCATGTAAGCATTAAACAGCGAGCCATTCAGCCTCCCTCTTGAGTTTAAAAAAAGGAGAAAAGGGATGTGAGACCAGCAGGCAAGCTGGATTGCAGTGTAAATGCATTAGCCCAGTTGCAACATCAGATGCTATGTCTTAGTTTGTGCTGCCAAAATAAATAATCTGGCTCAGAGTTATCAAATTTAAATAGGGAAAAAAGGGTAAAGGAATTCTAACTCTCCCAAGTAGATCACACTAATTCCTCCTTTCCATGATAGGAGGTAGATGTCATTATTGTGTCTCCTTTTAATAATGAGGAAAGTGAGGCAGATAGAGGTAAAATAATTGGGAGGACATTCAAATAAAATGAAAGCATAAAAATAACATACTATATCACTCTTCCATTGCTGGAACAAATGCTTGACACAGCTTAAATGGATAAAATATGAGTTTTGGTTCACAGGTTCAGAAGTTTTAGTCCATGGTTGCCTTCTTCCCAAACAGAAACATCATAGTAAAAGGGCTGGCAAAAGAAAGCTCCTTACTTTGTGGCATCCAGGAAGCAGAGTGAGGGCAGAGGCAGAGATGAAGGGGTCAGGGACCAGATGTAGTCCCCAAGGGAATAACTTCATGCCTCACCCTGAAACACTCAGAAATGTACCATACCAATCTTCTAGGCATCTCTTATGCCCACCACGTTAACAGTCAAGGTTAGCCTTTACACATTGTCCAGGAGCATCTAAACTGGGATAAGAGTTAGGGAGGCCATATTAAAAGATTACAAAGGTCAGGAGTTGGAGGTGACTTTTCATAGAATCATATAGTAAATACAGGTGTGCACTGCACATTGAAAGCCTAATAGATGGAAATAGCCTTTCAAAATAAAATGTTCAGATTTCATGAACACAGTGGAGAAATATATCACCTAGTTATCATAATGCAGTGTGATAATTACTTGTAAGAATATGCAATGGCTAAGAAAGTGTGGCATGACTTACTACTCTCTTTGTGGAGGAGTTCCCACAGGATTTTTACAGGACATAATGTGTGTGGAGAGTCTTGGATGCCATTATTTATGATAAGAGATAGCCAGCAGAAAAGGGTTTTTCCAAAAGATGGAAGAGGACATTCAACATTACTGACTGTGAAAGAGGTTGGTATGTCTTTGAAGGTGCAGCTGATTTTATATAGTTGTCTTGTGGAGTGGAAAGGGGGATTGGAGACAGGGCAGCACTTGAAAAATGAGTCAATCCTGAACTGTTTTTCAGGTCAGCATGTTTCAGTAATATTGCCCTTTTGGATTCCTATCATTCTAACAAAATATCTTTATTACCTTTAAGTAACAGCTCATATATTTTTGGCATGACAATTTTGGATAAGGGCATTACGATTGTTATAAAAACAAAAGGAAATCAAAATATGTTAGTGTTTCATTTTTTTCAGAATTACTACATAGGTTTAATTAACTGACTTTTCTATAATTCATATGTATATTTTGTCAATATATCTACTTTATATGACTTTAAAACCTCTTTATATTTTGATATTTCAAATTTTCCCTAAACTCAGTGGTCTATTTTTATGGTGTTCATAGCTAGTTCTAAATGATGACACTAATAAAGTTTCAGGTGCTTATCTTAGAATAACACATTTTGGTATTGAAAGCCCTTCCCACCAAGTAGTGCTTAGTTACATGCAGCCTTTTTTAAGTTTTCGTGATTGCTACTTTAGTTAGTAGCCAACTGTGGGTGGATATTTAGTACTGTGTGATTGAAATCAGTTTCACCCAGCTGATAGTTCCTGAGACAGGCTGATGGAGCATTCTATCTCCACTGAAGCTAATTTGCAGCCTTGTGGCTTCCATTGTAAAGAAAAAGTCTGGAATCTATCTGTGAATTTATTTAAAAGCTTTAATTTGAAATTCAAAATGAATTTTTTTTCATTTACAAATTGTATTTTCTAGAGACCCAAGGGTCTTAGGGAACCATGGTTAAAGTTGATTAGAAAAAAAATTAATAGATTTTAGGAAATAAGTATGTAATGTAGTTTATATCTTAGAATTCCTTCTCCACGTGCTATGCAAACTAGGGTCAGAGGTTCCAGTTTAAAATAACTGTGGTAGACTAGGATAAGAAAAGAATGATTTCTAAGAAAATGTAAGCTTGATTAAGATTTAGTAATTGTTGGATGGATTAAGATTTGGTAATTTTTAGATGGATCATTGTTATTCCAGGCACTTATTTAGGCATTTGTTATCACAGTAATAAGCCTATTGTCATATTTTGAAGAGGAGAATTAAGTGAAATTTCTTTATAAAGGTGATCATTCTGGCCAGATTGACAAACAATGGTTGGAAGGGGCAGCAGGTGACAATGAGAGGTGATTTAGGATATTACTGCCATTACCAATGAGTGATGCTTATTCATAAAGGAAATTACAGCGATTTAGAGTAGAGTAGAGTAGTGGTAATGAATATTTGGAGAGAGGGTGGACTTGATAGGATCTTATCTTACTACTGAGCTCCTAGCTGAGTGACTGGACTTGAGAGGATGTTGTCCTACTCTTGAGCTCCTAGCTAAGTGACTGGAGCCCATCCCATGTGGAGATCTGT
Source organism: Fukomys damarensis (assembly GCF_012274545.1). Taxonomy (NCBI): domain Eukaryota; kingdom Metazoa; phylum Chordata; class Mammalia; order Rodentia; family Bathyergidae; genus Fukomys; species Fukomys damarensis. The sequence continues at coordinate 41,528,548 of NW_022900936.1, forward strand.
CCACCCAGGCAGAACAAGTGCAGTTATACCACATGTCTGTAGCAGGAGTGTGTGGATCTCTTATATAAGAAGCAAGGATGATTTTCTCAAACTATAGAAACTCACAGGGTACCATTTTTTTTTCAGTGCAAGTGTACCTTGTAGAATGGTGGCCTCCAATTTGATGTGCTAATTAGATTATCTAGCATCTCAAATGTTTATCATTTCTTTACTGTGACTTTTTTTATTTCATCTGTTTTGAAATATATAACCAGAAATCTAATGTCATTGTCTCTTTTTGGCAAAATGTGCACTCACCTCTTGGTGGTGAGTAGGGATATCTATTATATCCTCTACTTTTGATCTGTTCAGAAATATTCTTCCTCTCTTGACTTGATTTTTTAAGGGAACCTCCATATAAGTGCTTTTCTCATCCTTATTTACTCAGTGTGTCAGAGGTCCAAACCACTTTGCTGCTTTGGCTCTTGAACTCCTTGGAAGCATAAGTTATGAAAACAAAATTTTAGCATTCTGTGCAAAACATGAGAGTAAAAATCATATTGGAGAGGAGAGGAGGAGCAAGCATAACCTGCTGGCTGCCAGCTGTCGCATTGCATGTGTAACAGTGAGAATTTGTTCCCTAACTCAGATGTGACCCATTCCTCATGGGTGAAGGTGAAGTGCTGAAGTGGGCAGAAAAACTATAAATTCAAACAATGATAAAACAACCCGGCCTAGTGGCAGTGTCTTGTTAGTTTCATCATTGCAGTGAATGATGAGAAGAGAGAGATGGAGTCACAGTGCTCTTGGCCTCACTGTGGCAATCAAGTGAGCTGACAATATGTAATTAAAAATAATTCATCTGTGTTTCAATATTTCAGGGAAATCTATCTGAGCTCTATAATTAAAAAAAGGAATTGGCAATAATTAGTGCTGTTTGTACAATTTGTATTGCTTTCTGATTTCCAAGTACAAGGTTGAATTGAATTTCCTAGATGCCTTTGTGGTTGGGTGAGGTCAAGCTCCTTCTTTGGCCAAAGAGTTTAAGTCAGAAGTAATGTGTATGCTCTGCTAATTGTCAGTGTTGCACTCCCTAGAAGCTTATGTTCATTCTTGGTGACCAGCAGTGCTCAAGCTGGTGGCTGCTTACTTATCTGTGGTTTCTGAGTAAGTACATGTCAGCCACAATGGAGATGTCATTTCAGGGAAAAATCAACATGTATAGTTTCAAGTCCATTGAACTCTTGTCTTTTTATTTCTTCTGCATACATTCCTCCTAAATAGACTTAACTCATATTTGCAAGCTTTGACTTTTCTAATATGTAAGGTAAAGACTATTGTAACAGTATACAAATGTGCTTTTCTTACAAGGACAGTGGTTTAGCACCAGATTCTGACAGTGCAGCCATGAGAATATTGAAGCTGTTGCTTCTGCCACCACCCTTGAAATTAATTCTGTCTGTTTTTTTTTTTTTACCATCATTCCAGATTAAAAGGGCTGGACCTTCTACTAAGTACTCTATTTATAAAATGTACCTGTATTACAGCTGCCAAGAAGCCAGGGGAGGAAATATCTGCCCTTCTTCAGATTCTCCATTGAGAGACAGATTTCCTTTTATCTGGAGATTTCTCTTTAGCACAAGGGCAATACTCTGGGTTTGAAGTCACAGGCTTGAAAATAAATATCTTTAATTTTTAAAAATATCTTTCTTTAGTTGATACAGACTATAGAAACTTATGGGGCACCATGTTATATTTCAGTGCAAGCGTACCTTGCAGAATGGTGGCCTCAAATTTGATGTGCTAATTTGACTATCTTCCATTTCAAGTATTTATCATTTCTTTACTGTGACATTTCTTTTATTTCATCTATTTTGAAATATATAATATAGTGACTGTATTCACCATGCTGTTAAAATAGGACACCAGAGCTTACTATTCCTATCTGATTGCAACTCTGTACCTTTGCTCAGTCTCACCATTCTTTTTTTTTTTTCAGCTTTAATTGAGTTTATTGGTACATTTTGGGGATGCAGTACAGTTACATTCATTGTTGAGATCTTGTACCTCTACATGACAAGTCTTGATTCTCATTTTTCCCCTTACCTCTGCCCTCCCTTCACCCCCTCCTCCCCTCCCCATCTACAAACACTTTATTTTCATCTTTTCATTCTCTCACATTTTTTTCTTTTCCCTTTTTACTGTTCCCCTACCCATCCTTTATCTACCTCACCACTAACCCCCCATCCTGTGACTACCTTTCTTAGCTTGTATGTCTCTGAATTGCTTTAGATTACACATATAAGTGAGATCCCAAAGTATTTGTCTCTTTCTGCATAGTTTATTTAATATAACTTAATATACAGTAATTCATCCATGTTGCTACATACGACTGAATTTCTGAATAGTATTTCAATGTGTATTTACACTAAATATTGAAAATGCATTCATCTGTGGATGGACATTTAGTTTCTTTCTGCGTGTTGCCTATTATGAATAATGCTGCAGTGAGCATGGGAGTGCACATGTCTCCTTTTTGTATAGATTTTAAAGGGTAACAGAACCAGAAGTGCTATTAGCATCATATAGAAAATGAGGAATATTATCCCAGAACGCAGAATGAGTTAATGGAATTTATGCATGTAAGAAGCATAATTGTGTCTACTAATTCAAGAATAAGTGTTAGCTGCTCTTTCACTGCTATTTATATTTTGTGACCAGTATGGAAGGACAAGGGTGAGATTTGTCTTTTATGATGACAGAAAAATAGAAAGTAATGCTGCTTTCCAGATGATTACATCTGAGAGTTTAGTATCGCTTCCCTCTCTCACCCCTCATTGGTTCTTTAACACTACATTTTTAACTGTACTCTTTTTTAGGGTTTGGTACTAGGGATCAAACTCAGAACCTTGGCTTGCAAGGCAGATGCAGTGTCACTGAGCTAAATCCCCAGCTAACTCTGATCCTATAAACAGAATCAGATTAAATTTAGGTTAAAATACATCATAAACTTAAAATTGATACTAACATTCTTTGTGTAATTAATCCTTTACATATTTTGGTGTAGGTACTAAGACTTCAAGGATTTGGTTTTACTTTTCCTGCTTAGAAAATTTTTAATATTATTCAAGACCCCCTTTTCATTTTTAATACCAATAGGGTTAGTTTACCTACAGCATCACTTTATTCAAGTTGAATGTTACAGCTCAAATATCTTTATTTGTTAACATCTTGGGTGCAAGCTATTCTCTTTTCAATGCAATGGATGTTTACTCCTGATATATTTTTAAATATCTAAATGAGCTTTTCTCTGCACTGCAGTTTTCAACTTAGATTCTTTAAAATATGGTACAAACAGAAAATTTAAAATGGAACTCAGTTAGAACCCCAATTTAACAGTCAAACAAAAATAGATTTGTCATGGCAGAATATGTACATAGTTTCTAGTGAATATCTGCTTGTGTGGAGGATTTCCTTTGTGCCCGGGGATACAAGTCATCCACCAGCTTGTGAGAGCCATGCTGTTAGTACTTGGAGTTATTACTACTCTTTGATGTTTGCTAATGCAACTATAATCTGGAGATGTTGACTTGGGTGGAATCTACTTGATCAAGGTGGATCCATTATTTTACCTATGATCCAGAGAAGTTTGTTTTAAACCTTGGAAGAATAAGGACTCAGGTCTTGATCTTCAGCTAGAAATACATGTTGATGAAAATAGCTTGGGTCTTGATGCCTGAGAGACCATAGGGGGACTTAAGATATATACTGGCTAAAACGTGTTCATTTATTATTTTTCATTAAATTCATTGGTAAATTTTAGGTGTACAATACAGTTACATTCATCATTAGGATCTTGTACCTTTATATGATGTATGTTGTTTCTTATTTTTGACCCTTCGCCCCCTCCACCTTCACGATTTACAAATACTTTCCATGCTTTTCCTTTTATTATATTTTTTTCTTTTCCCTTCTTTGCTTTCCCCTACCCCTCCCATTTCCCCTACTCCTTTAGACATTTTCTTCCTATTTCAAACTATCAATTATACATTTTGAACCTTATTTATACTTCTAGTTTTTTTAGTAATACTCTATCTTACAAAAAGAAAAAAACAACGCACATCTTTATCCAGTCTCCAGTTGATAGTTGGGCTGTTTCCAACTTTTAGCTATTACAAACTGTGCCACTATAAACATGGGTGCACATATATCACTGTGGTATGATTCTTTTAATTCTTTTGGAAAGATACCCAGCAGAGGTATGGCTGGGTCAAATGAAATCTCTAATCCTGGATCTTTGAGGTGTGTCCATATTGATTTCCATAGTGGTTGCATCAGTCTGCACTCCCACCAACAATGGAGAAAGGTTCTTTCCTCCCCCACCCCCTGGGGAGCATTTGTTATTGGTTGATTTCTTTTCTTCTTTTCTTTTCTTTTCTTTTCTTTTCTTTTCTTTTCTTTTCTTTTCTTTTCTTTTTTTTTTTTGAAACAGGGTCTCACTATGTACTTGAGACTGACCTGGAACTCACTATGTAGCCCAGGATGGTCTCGAACAGCGATCCTCCTGCCTGAGCCTCCCTAGTGCTGGGCATGCGCCACCACACCCATTGCTTATTGGTTGATTTCTTGTAGCAGCCATTCTTTCTGCGTGCGGTGAGGTGGAATCTCAGTGTTGTTTTCATCTGCATCTCTGAAATGACCAGTGATGTTTAACATTTTTTCATAAGCTTTTACTTCTTTGGGAAATGTCTGTTCTTTTCAGATGCCCATTTTTTAAATTAATTGGGTCTTTATATTTGGGAGTTTGATTATTTTGAGTTCTTTATATATTATAGATAGCGGACCTTTGCCTGAGGAACAGGTGGTAAAAATTTTCCCCACAATTTAGATTGTCTCTTAGCTCTGTTGGTGATTTCTCTTATAGTGCAGAAGCTTTTTAATAAGATGAGATCCCACTTGTTGATACTTTATGCTAGTTCATATGCTACTGAGGATTTGTTCATAAAGTCTTTTCCTATGCCAATGTCTTCGAGTGTTCTACCTAACTTACCTTACAGCAAATTTAGCGTTTCTGTTTTAATATTTCAATCTTTAATGCACCTTGATTTTAGTTTAGTGCATGGTGAAAGATAGGGGTCTAGTTTTAATCTTTAGCAAATTAAAATCCAGTTTTTCCAACACCATTTATTAAAGAGGCTATCTCCTCCAGTGAGGATGGTAGGATTCTTTGTCTAAGATGAGGTAGCTGAGTGTGTGTGGAGTTGTAAAACATGTTCCTTTAAAAACACTCAAATTATAAATTTGAGTTTATAGAATTATTGATTTAAGGAAGTTCGATTTACTTAGAATGGTTTCAGTTTTGTGACATCATTCTGTCAGTGCGGTGGCAGTGAACAATAGCAGTATTCGTAATGCTGTTGGATGTTAGCTTGCAGAAAGAGGAATTTTGCTGCTAACTGTGTTCATATTTGCAGGGGACCATGATATTGATTATGCTCAAAGCAGGCTTTAAGCATTGCAGGCTGTGAAGGCTTAACCCCACAATTGGCTTGTTTTGAGAAGCAAATCGTTTTTTGAGAAGCGAATCTCGCTAAAGTCTTCATGCCGCAAGGTCAGCATAACTCACACCCAAATTTTGCTCCCACAACTAAGTTTCTTAACTAGAAGGTGATGTTCTAATTACAACCATATGTTTTGTCTATGCTGTTCCTAATTCAAGAATGCCTTGTGGTTTACAAGCCTTGCTTCCCTTACTTTCCATAGTAATCGCGCGAAGTTCTATCCTCGTATATGTTTCACCTTTACCCTAATTGATGACCAATTAAATCAGTCGCTTGGATTGGCCAGCTCCTTTGCTGCCTGCACCGGCATTGTTCACCCTGGTATCTCACTTTCTGTCTCTCTTAGTTCTGTCTTTCAGTGTGTGTGTCTGTGTGTGTGTGTGTGTGTGTGTGTTTCCTTCAGCCTTGTGTCATACACTGAGCAGGAGACTGGCACCTACTACAGAGGTTTCTGGTAACATTTCAGGGATTCCAAGTATAATAAAAGGATTGTGTTGGACTGAGAAAAACGGCTTGCTGTTTAGTACAGTCGCCCCAACTGACAACCAGCTGCAAGTAGTCTAATTTGAGAGCAGGTGGATTATTTCTGTGAATATACCCAGGATCAACCCTTATGTATATTTATATGATACCTTAAAGGAAAGCTTATTTTAAAAATAAAAACTTAAGATTTTTAAATTTACCTACTTCTACACATCATAATTTTTATTTGTTTAAACAAATATAGTGGTATTGCGTGACAGATTTTTAAAAAATATATTTATTTAAAATTTGCAAACTGCTTGAAGCACATAATTCCTTCCCAATCAGTTCTTCTTTCTTCAGCTGGGCCCTTTTGAGACTCGTGTTGAAACACAGTTCTCATCTAAACTACAGGGTAGGGTAGCATGGTAGCACTGAGTTAATATAAAAGTTCCAGGTCTTTTTTTTTTCTTTGAAACTACCACAAATAGCAACAAGACACCAGCGATACTGCTTTGAGTTTAATCTTGTATAAAATCAGTCTAATCTCTAGGCTCTGACTCTTTCTTACAAAATTCTAATTCTAATGATTTCTTCAACTCCGTGCTTAAGTCCTTAACTCCTGTTTATAAACTTGATCCCAAATTGCTACCCCATTCGAATAACTGTCCACTTCAAGTTCTAGGGCCTGTGCACTTCCAGGAAATCAGCACTTGCACTTACCCTGACTGACCCTATAAACAGATAGTAAAATGTATGTTGTGCACTATTTCTTCACCTTTGTAAGCTATTTTTATTTTAATTGAGACTAGCCTCTGGATAATGTGATAAACATACTCTGCCATTCATTGAGTTTCCCATCCAAATATAAAGGTCTTACTAAGGTACCTGGTTTATATTATAGGGACGTCACATATGATGAAAAATTTATGAGATTGAATAAGTAGAATTTAGGTCAGTACAACTAAAGTATGTCTAGAAGAAGACTGGAATATTTGAAAAATAATTTTCACTCAAAGGTTTTAAAAATATCCCATGATTTGGAATAATCTAAAAGTCTCTTTATATAAACCTGAATTATTCCTAAACCATTAATCAATTTATTGTTATTGGTTTATTTACTTTTTGAATATTAAGTGTGTGGAATAACTAAGTTGTGATCGTATAGTTCAGAATTGTGGCATGATTTTGGTCTGAAAAACAGTAAAGTTGTGATGAAATGAAAGAGTAAAGAAATCAGATAATTACAAATACTGGCAAAGTTGTGAGGAAACAGGAGCCCTTCTACATTATTGGTGGGAATGCAAACTCATACAACTACTATGGAAATCAATACAGAGATTGCTCAAATAATAAAAATAGAAATTACATTGAACCATGTATTCCCATTCTATATTTCTTACTGAAAGAATTAAAGATAACATTTATGTTTTAGCAGCATAACTCACAATAGCTAAATCTTGTAAGTGACCTGTATGGCTATGAACAGATGAATACAAAAAGAAATTGTATCTATGTACAATGGAGAACCACTCTGTCATAAAAAAGATAAACTTGAGTTATTTATAAAAAACCTATAAACTTGGAGATCATAACATTAAGTGAAATAAATCAGATAAGCACAAATATAGCTTATATGAGAAATCCAAAATGTAAATAGCAGAATAAAAGAAGATAATAAAATAGGGAAGAGAGATCTTTTGAAAAAAGGAATGAAGGGAACCAAGAGATGGAGGGAGAGAGGAGGGTAGAGATGGGAAGAAGGTGAAGAATGAAGATGTGTTGTGTACAGGAAGCAACTCCCCACAAGGAATGTAATGGTTATGCACTGTAAACATGTTCTCATAAAAGTTTATTTTTCAATCATAAAAGTTAAAGAGTGACTGATCACCCGGTGTGGACTAAATAAAAATGAAGCTGCCTGTATTCAGTTGTGGGGTACACATAATGATAATTTTAACAGAACTGGCTCTATGAATGAGTAAGAAACTTATCAAAGAGCACTTGCAAGGAAGAGGCAGAAAGCATGGATGATCAAGACAGGTAGAAAGAAAAACAGAATAAAAATCAGCTGAAATAGGATCTCAACCAATATGATCCCATCAGGCATAATTATATTTTAAGGGAAGTGAATCTCCAATACTCTAGCTAATGTGAAGCTAACTGATTAAAGAAAATACAAATATAGTCCAATTAAGGCCGAGTTTGAACATATGTATGTATATATATGTATATATATATATGTATAATTTTATAAAGATATTTTTCAGGTTGCTACTGTCTGTCCAGGGTAGAAATTAGTGTGATGAGATGAACATTTTTTAATTAATTAGCTACTTTTTAAATGAGGTAAAATGATTTTAAAAGGTTTTTATGATCAAGGAAGAAAACTAATTTTTATATTTTAATAAATTTTTTCTTTATATAATATAATTAAATGGACCCACGTGAAAAGTTGCTTTTCTCCAAATATAATCATTCTGTAAGAATTCAAGGCGGGCACTAATAGGCTTAGCAATTTGATGAGCAGCTATGTCAGATTTAGTGTCATGCTGTGCCCTTTTAACTTGTATGCAGCGTGGCTCCTGCTGCTGAACAAAGGCTTCCTATCCAGCTGGAATATAATGAAATCCTTACATCTGTAACTTTGTTAATGCACTACTAGTGTCAGTCCAAGGCTTAGTGATTGCCCTCAGTAGTTTGTACTAGAAGACTAAAAAGTGTGTGTGTGTGTGTGTGTGTGCACATGTGTTTCTGTTGTGCTTGCCTTAATTTCTGTACTGCCATCAGTAAATTCTAATAATGAATTTTTCATCTTTATCTATAGTGAAAACTGATATAGTAGCTATACCAATGCTTGGTCAGGTTTTTCCTAATTTGATTTACAAACAGAGGGGAACCTAGTACATTTCCATGTGTCTGATAGATTGTAGGTTAAGGAATTTGTTGGCATGAAGAGTAACGCACAGAATTCCTTTGATCTTTTCGTCTGAGTCAGAACTGATTGTCTTGAAGTTCCAGGGTATATCATGAAATACAGAGATAGTTGTTATATTATATGCTGCTAGCATATATTCTCTAGGCAAATGGAAAATATTATTCATAAATTAAAATTTTTATTCTAATCAGATCTCCATAAACATAAATTATATATGACTCATGGTAAACTATTTTGTAAAGAATGCTCAGGAATCAACCCAAAATAATCATTTCTTAAATTTACTGATCTTCTTGGCCTGGAATTTCTTTCACTCAGTGGCAGTGCATCTGCCTCGCAAGTACAAGGTTTTAGTTTGATCCCTGGTACCAGAAAAAAAAAATTACTGAACTTCTCATGCTCACAATTATAAAATAATTTTGGATGTTTATCAAAACATAGATTAACAATTTTTTCTCATCTGGCACAATGAGATAACATAGAACATAGAGACCACTAAGTTCTCTTCCCCCAACACAGTATATTTTCATTAATGTTGTGCAAAGTAGAGTATAATGCTCAGAATGAGGAAAAAAGGTCATGTTCCTGTGGAATTGATTGAATACATTATACTTACATGTATTAGTATGAATTATTATTTTTATGAGAGTAGGAAATATTTAAAGAAGATTCTTGAGTAAAGATCATTATTCAGAAACATGTCTTTCACTAAATAGATTAAGAGCTAATTGTATGAAAAAAGTGAATCATTTAAATATTTTGGACACATGGGAACTATATAATCTTTAAGGAACCAAAATTCAGTTTCCCTAAAAAATATGTGTAGCAAAATTATTGCCAGTCACTCACAATTTGATTTGATTAGCTAATATAATAAGTAGGGTCAAAAGCATCATTCATTAAGTTCATGTTACTGATTTCTTACTAGACATTATAACAAAAGGCAGGGTTAAAAAGGTGGAATATTTGGTTAAAATATTTTATATGCTCGGTTTTCCTGGGTGAAACAAACAATAGTATGAATTTTATTAGCAATAGGAAATGCATTAATTTGCTCTACATGGGCTTTTAATTTAAAAAATCTCCTTTCTAGATACTTCTACATTTGTATATTCATATTAAGTAGTTATTTATATTTCACCTTTAGTCAAAATTTAGTTAAATTCAAATAATTTCTAAGATAATTGCAAAGAAAAGTTAAAAGGAAGAAAACCACAGTGACCATCTTATTATGAAAGCATTAAACATTCACATCTAAAAAATTTTCTTGAAAATTTTATTGGCACACTTTTCCATGCTATATATAATACTAAATTTTTTAAAAGAAATTGTTCAATCAGTCACTGAGATAGGGTCAATTAGCTGTTTTTGTAGCCTTAAAAAGTAACATTTTAAAAAGTCATTTACACCACTCTGGTTTGCCTTCATTTTACTTATTCTTGTTATCAGAATAGCTTTATGCTTATATTTCTTATAAATTTTTCTAAGGTTAGTAATACATTTTAAACATATTAAAATATTAGGGTCCAGATGTTTTTAAGCAGCATAACTGTAATTTTCTTTTTTTTGATCTATACAACACATAGTAACTGCTTTACCCAGAATAATAAATTTTAAAATGGAAATTTCCTTGGGGAAAAAAATCTATGCTTATCAAAAGTTAGAGCTGTCTTCTTGAGCAGTCTTCGAAGCTGAAGTAAATAAGACATGAAGTTTAGCTTCCCAGCAGGCTTTAATTCAGAAATTGCTGACCGAATACCAATGTGCATAACCTCCTGTCATAAGATTTGTTCATTACCTTTGTCCAGTTGAGGAGATTAGAAGATTAGGGGTGAAGTATTGTAAAATTCAAAGGTAATGGTTTAAAAATGTGCCAGCTTAAATATTTTATTGTTCAGAAGAAATGTGTGTGACTCTGATTCAGTATTTATTCATTTCATACTATGGGAGATTAGGCAGTAAAATGGGACTCTTCATAAAATTAATTTAATTTAAAATCAAGGCTATATTTTATTTTTAAAATCATAAATAATATTAAGGTAATTACTTTATTTTGTTAGAGTTTTTTCAGGAAAAGATCCATATAAAGTTATGTAAACTGTCTAGCCTTAATTTTTTGTAGCTGCTTTTTAGAATCCTTCAGTAAGAAAACTGAAATCCCTCTGAAATCTCACATTTGGGAGGTCACCTTGGCCCTTTATGGCCTCTTACACTATAAGCTTTTCCATTTCCCTTACTGATAATTTCCTGTTTTCTTGTTACTCATAAAATCAGGGAGGCATCTCTCATTGTTTTAAATACTTAGGATTTAAAACAAGACCAACTGTCTTTAAATATAGGTGTTCCATCTTTTACTACCTGTGCTCATAAATTTGAACCTCTTCTTCAAGATTTCAATTTCAATTTTTTAATGAAGTGGAAGTAGTAATAAATATTTTAAAAATATTTTAGAAATAGTCAGTGAGGAAATACAGATAAAGTATGTTTAGCAAAGTGCTAGAAAGAGAAATTATTAAAAGTGGACAGCTAAAATTAATATACATGATTTAAACGTGATACTCAAATGCAGCTTAAATTCTAAGGCCAAGAACCATGTGTAGCTGCTAACAGCTTCAAATCTTCATGTGAGGAGCTAGACCGTGGCGGCAAACTTATGGCACACATGCTATAGCGTGCTCTTTGGATCACCGAAAGCTCTAAATGGTGCACCGCCACTGTACTAGACCAGTCCATGTGAAGTTTGTAGGAAGATCTTTTTTGGTACCGGGGAATGAACTCAGGTCCTTGAGCTTTCAAGGCAGGCCACCAAACCGCTGAGCTAAATCCCCGGCCCTGTAGGAAGATTTTTTTAAGCCTATCTTTTCAGCATTAGATATATCCATTTCCAACTTTTTTTAAATGTATCTTTTTTTTACTAGTACATGTTTGTGATATATAATTAATACATTTTTTTCTCAGTTGGTACAGTAAATATTCACATCATAAACCTTTTTATTTTCCCTTTCCCACCCTTCTCTCCATCCCTAGATCCCCTTTCCCATGTGTAAAATGTCTACCTCTCTTTTTCCTGTAATCTTTTATTTTACTTTTCAAATTGTTTATTCTTTGGGTTTCTCTATAAAATATGTGATACTTGACTTTTTGTGACTGAATTATTTCATTTAGCATTGTGGTTTCAAGCTCTATCTGTTTTCCTATAAATGACTCAAAATTGTCCTGCTTTGGGCTGAGTAGTATTCATATATATATTTTTTCTTGATCCATTCATCTGTTTGTAGGCATTTAGACTTCTTCCAATTTAGTTATTTTGAGTTGTTCAGCTGCAGATGTGGGTATGCAAGTAACATTGTAATATGCCTTTAAATCTTTCAGGAAGAAGGAATAGATGGATAGAATGAAATTTTTATTTTTTAGTATTTTTGAAATTTTTCAATACAGATTTCTATGGGGGTTATACTAGATCACATTCCTACCAGCGTAGGCTTCCTTCTCCCCCACAGCCTAGCCAGCATTTGTTGTTTTCTGAATTCTTGATAGAGTAAGATAGAATCTTAATATTGTTTTGATTTTCATTTCTCTCCCACTATCATTCATGCTTGAGTTGGGATAATCGGAAGGAATTGCGTTTTATGAAGGATAAGGAATCATTTATAGAAGAGGACATCTTCCAACATTAATATTGTTCACGGTAGTTTTAGAAGCATGGATATTTGGTGTCCTGAGACAGGAGAGCAGAGGCGGAAAGCAAGACTGTACCAGGAGGAAGCTCCTTAAACTACAAAGAAATTATAAGCATGCATTCTTTATGTGAGCTGTGGATCCTTAAGAGCAGCACTGTCCTGCGTCATGTAAGAAGTACTGCCTGCAGTGATCACTTGGCTTCCTGGGGGCATGATGCACTCTAGGAGCTGAGAAGGGAGAGGAGAGTAACGACTGGAAAAGGTGCTGAATTTTGTGGAACCGAAGTCTCTCAGTGAGAGAACTTCTCTGTGTAGCCACAGAAGGGAGAGTCATCTGTGACCATCTTGTAACTCTGGAAGGCATCACAACCAGATAAAGCTGTAAGGAAAATATATCTACTTAACCACTCAGTCATCTTGATTTTGGTGAGTCAGAAATAGCAACCAGGAAGTGACAGATGAAAAGGAAAATCTAAACACACAATCCCTTCCTGATATACTAGTTTCCGGTCTTTAAGCAAAATCAAATTGATAGAAGACAACTGCAAAGTTTTATAAATTTTGGTTGTTTTCTAGAACTAAAATTCAACATTTTGAAATAGGATATTATATGAATAAAAAGATGAGTTAACACCTGTCTTACAGGCGCAAGGACCTGAGTTTGATCCCTGGTATCAAAAAAAGGGGGGGTTAAATTAATGGTGCTGCCTATAATTTCAGGTGTATGGGATAAAAGCCACTCCCAAAAATTAATTAAAGGTATAGGGGTAGAAAAATAAAATTAAATAAAATATACATACAATAAATGAACATCTAAAGGAAATGAAAATAATATAAATGTCCAAATTTTGAACATAATGAATATAATAAAATATGCCCTTAATAATTATATGATATATTTATAGAGGATATGTATCTTGCTGGCCCCTACAAGCATGTGTATGGTTAAGAATATGAAATATTCTAGGATAGAATAGTATAGAATATAGTATTGTGGGAAAATAGTATACCTGGGGACAGAGCTATAAATTTTAATCTGGCGTTAAAACTACCTGCGTGATCCTAGTCTTCTTTTCTTTTTTTCAGCTTTAATTGAGTTTATTGGCACATTTTAGGGATACAGTACAGTTTCATTCATTGTTGGGATCTTGTACCCCTAGTCTTCTGATATTTCTGGGACTCCTATTCCACATCTGGAATAAGCAGTTATATATCTTGAAAAATAACAATACAGACTTGAATAGTTGCAGATTATAATAATGAATAGACATATAAACTCTAAGCCTAAAGAAATCAAAGATAATATAAATAAATATAAGCCAAATTTCCAAAGAGAAGCAGAAATGTACATATAAAAATGTGTTTATAGAAAAGAGAGTTCATTTAAAAAAGAGTTCATTGTGACCTTGGTGAGTTCAAAAAAATTTTATGTCATAATTGGCTTCCATGATTTTTCATTCACATGGTTATAATATCCCTTTGATAGGTCATTGTGCAAGATCCTAGAAAAGAGTTGATGAATGAAAAGGCTAAAATCTATCAACTTATAAAATTTAATTTCTTCACAAAGATAAGTTTGAATAGATAGCTACAATAAGGTCATGGCTATTTGCATGGAACACACATTAATCTATTAAATTTTCTTAAATATTTTACTTCCACACCATGAGATGCTTCTAACTTTTACTTCCACACCAGGAGATGCTTCTAACAGGAACTGTCATGTGAAGCAAGACTGAGAGTGAATAGTCACCAAGATGAGAGAACAACTTGTAGGAAGGGCCAAACAGTTCAATGGTTTTGAGAAATTTATCATTTTTTTCATTGAGTTTATTGGTACATTTTAGGTATACTGTACAGTCACATCATCATTGGGATCTTGTACCTTTACATGTTGTATCTTGGCTCTTATATTTTTCCCCATACCCCTGCCCTCCCGTCACCCCCTCCACCCTTCCCTATTAAAAAAGACTTTTGTTTCCATTTTTTCCTTTTCTAATATTTTTTCCTTTCCCTTCTTTCCTTTCCCCTGCCCTTCCCCCTTCCCTTACTCCTTTAGGCCTTTTCTTTCTGTTTCACAATAAAGAAGATGTGGGTTTTGTGTAAAATGGAGTACTACTCAGCCACAGAGAATGAGAAACTAACATCATTGATAGCTAAATGGATGCATATCGAAGCCATACTCTTAAGTGAAATAAAAAGGAAACATGTAAACACTGAATAGTTTCTCTGGTGTGAAAAACTAAAAGTGTAAATAAGGTTCAAATTGCATAATTGAGAAATTTATGTTTTGAGAACTAAGTTGAGCAAGGCCATGTGTCAAGAAGAAAAATAAACAAACAAAAAAAGCCAGAGCAATGATGTCATAATCTTACAGGGACACAGATGCATAATGTGCTCACTTGAGAGTTGCTCAGAATATTTGTTGAAATTTAGGCAATAGTGGAAATAATAAATTTCTGCATTTAACCACTTAACAGTTTACCCTGAGCATCACTGGGGCAGCCCATTTGCTGACATACTAGCTCTCCCGAGTGTCTCCCAGGTGTCATTTCAACGAGTAGATTCTTGTATTGACTAAATTTGACAAAACTATCATTTTTATATTTCATATTATATTATCTTATGAAAATATGCAATTTTTGGCCATCTCATAATTAAATATTTGGTAAATATTTGGTAAATGGTTAAGAAAGGCTTAAAAAATAAGTGGTTATTTGAAAATTGTGATACTGGTTATTGACCTGATATTTTAAATCCTTGAACTTTAAAAGTCTTTAAAGATAATCACCCATTTCTCTGTAAATGAGATGACTGGGAAGAGAATATGGCAGCTAATTGCCATTCACCCCGTTGTCAGAGTAATCTTGCTAATTACTGTCACCGCTGCTTTCTCGCTCAGAAAAGAGAGGACTCTTTTCATAGAAATAATATGAAATCTTGGCTCTATAGGAGCTGTTATATTTCCCTGTATTCACAACTTCCTCCTGTAAGGAACACAGGCGTGTCATCAACACTTATTACAACTCAGTTTAGTACATGAGGAGATGTTTGATATTTTGTTTTATTTCCTGAGGTTTCAGTCTTACCTCATGCCACCTTTACCAAAGGTTTGAATTTTTATGAAAAGTCAACCAGATAGGAGCTGTGTAAAGAGATTCTTGTTAAGATGAAAGTGTCAGTGCACTTACATTCATCATTGGGATCTTGTATGTAACTGTACTGTATCCTTAAAAAGTACCAATGAACTTTTTAAGATTAAAAAAAAAGAAAATATTAAAGTGTCAAAATCAGTCAGATTCCTAAATTTAACTTCAAAGATGTCATTTCTATATATTTTTTAAAAGCTTTCAAATACCATTTAATGTCACTTCTTAGTCATTCTCTAACCTCGGTGGCCATAATTGATTGGCTACTTTGTGTACCTATTTTATTTCACTCTGAATGGATGACTCCTATTCATAGTTTTTTGTCCCATATGCATGTGTGTATATGTGTGTGTGCACACGTACATACGATGGGCGAGAAGAAATAATTTAATTCGCATGTGTGTAAAGCTACACGTTTATATTTTAGCAAATACATGGAGAGATATATATTTGATAAAGATAAATTTTAAGAGAGAATGAGGAATTTTGAACAGAAAATCTAGAAATAAAATGTGTATTTTATGCCTACCACTGAGGCTGCACTGAATTCAGTGGGATTGGTAAGATCAAGGAATTCTACTCCAGGTAAGAGATAGGACAGGTAGAAAAGTGCACAGAAGACATTTGTAGTTGACTTAGAAAGACCAGTATAGTTTAGAAAGTTCTGTTGGTGTTGTACCACATTACAGTATAATTTAGCTCCTTAAATGACACAAATATATTCTTGAAGTTTTGTAGGTTAAAAGAAAAAATAGGAGAAAATGAAAGAATGTAAATAAAGTGTTTGTAAATGGAGAGGGGAGAAGGCGGTGAAGGGAGGGCAGGGATTAGGAGAAAAATGAGAACCAAGACCTGTCATGCAAAGTTACAAGATCCCAATAATGAATGTAACTGTACTGCATACCTAAAAGGTACCAGTAAACTAAAAAAAAAAAAAGTCTACTCCGAGTCTCCCTAGACTAAAATCAGTGTTAGCATAATTATGTTGCTTTCGGTAGACTCTAGGGGAACTCCTTTTCGTACTAATTTCTAGAGTCTGCCCATTCTTTTTGGCTGGACTGCCTTCCTCTATGTTCAAGGCTAGAAATGTCACATCTCTCTTTGTCTCTTTTCTAGAGTAACATCTTCTGACTTTCTGGCTGTCTCTTCTATTTATTATGCCATTATGCCATTCTATATAATAAAGAGTAATCTCCGTATTTTAAGGTTAGATGATTGGCAACCTTATTTTAATATGCAACCATAATTTTCCTTTTTTTTTCTTGTTGTTTTTGTTGTTTTGTTTGCTTTTTGGTACTGGGGATTGAACTTACATCCTTGCACTTGCTAGGCAGGTGGCAAAACCACTGAGTTAAATCCCCCATCCCATTTTCCTTGTTTTGTAGCCAAGTATTCATGGGTTTCTGAGATTAGGACATAAACAACTTTGGGAAGGGGTGTTACTCTGCCTACAACATCCAGTGTACAAATTGATAGATTCATTGTAAATTGTGAAGGATGCAGCAAGGGTGTCACTATGATTTGAATATGTGTTTTGTTTTTGTTTTTTTCATAGTTTAAGTGTTGTGAATATTGTAGCCTAAAGAGATAAAGCTTCTAAGGTGAGGAGGCCTCAGAGGTTCCTACCATAAAATCAGGTTAGGGTCCTTATGAAGTATCTGACTGAGGATGCTGGTACTGTTTTCCACCATCTGTCACTTGAGAACATACGTAGAAGGCCTTTTTCAGACTCTTATCAACTTGATGCTGTATTTCTTACCCTTTAGAACTGTGCAGAACAAATTTCTGCTCTCTGTAAGCCATCCAGCCTCCAGTATTATTATTTAACTGCACAAAATAAACTAATATAGATGGGATATTGGTTCCTAACTTCAGTACTGGAGCAGATACTGTGTGCCAGTGATTGAAGAAGGAAATCAGGAGGTGGTGTGGATTTGCGGAATAGTGAGCTCAGATGTGAATATGTTAACTTTGTGGGGTCTTGAATTGTTTCTACAGCATGAGAGAGGGGCACGTAGTAGAGGTACTGTTTTGGAAGTGGAAAGTAAAGTAAAACTAATGGTTGAAACTGATAAATTTTCTCCGAGAAGTATAAAGACAACCAAAGCAAAACAAAACAAAACAAAACAAAACAAACAAACAAAAAAACAGGTTCCTGAAGAATGTATAATGAGTATTCATTAAATTATGGCAGCTTTTGAGTATAGGGTAAAATATACATTGGGGCAGAAGAAAGCTGTTAATTAAGACGGGTTACTCTGTAACTATTTTTCATTGGAAAATCAGTGATTTTAAATTTATTGTTTGTCAGTAAAAATAACTGTAATGTATTTGCCACTCAGAAGGGAAAGCTGTCTGGCCAGCTAGTTGTGGATTACATGCCTAAAGATTTTTGTTCTTCTTGAAACCATGGGGCATGATCTGTGAATGTCCTTCTCTGTCCCTATTTGACATTGTATAAAATTAGTCCATAGAATGTGAGAATCATTTATGAGAGAAGAAATATTTAATTTGTAGTTAAAGTAAATCTTAACATAAAACAAATGTTCTTTCCAAAAATTCAAGATTTAATTGATAAAAGGCTATACCAATAGACTGTGTCTTAACAATAATGTTCAAAATGCCCAAGTTACAATTTGGCCGTATGTTCATTTGAAAATAATTATTTTAATTAGAAATACTTCTTTATGCTATTTCAGCACTTTTAAAATTTGAAAGCTTTAAAATGGGTAAATAAAATTCACTTAATTGTAATTGTAGTATTGTGTTTATACAATTACACAAATATTTATACATAATTTGTACAATTATTAGTTCTTAAGTAAAAGGAAATCAAAAGGATCTTATTTTTATAAATTAAGTTTATTGATACATTTAATGTATACAATATAATGACATTCATTGTTAGAAATTTGTACCTTGGCAGGGCATGGTGGCCCACGCCTTTAATCCCAGCACTCAGGAGGCTGAGGCAGGAGAATTTCTGTGAATTTGAGACCAGCATGAGCTACATAGTGAGTTCCAAGGCAGTCTCACTACATACATAGTGAGACCCTGTCTCAAAAAAAAAAAGAAGGAAATTTGTACCTTAACATAATCAATCTTGGTTCTTAGTTTTTCCCCATTTCCCTGCCATCCCTTCAACCCCTCCCTCCCTCCCTCCCTATCTACAATGACTTTGTTTCCATTATTTTTCATTTTCTCATACTGATTCCATTCCCTTCTTTCCTTTCCCCTATCCATCCTATTTCCCCTTCCTCTTTGTCTTTTTTCTCCCTATATCACATTATCTATTATACCTTTTACTCCTTATTTTCACTTTGAGTTTTTCATACTACAGAAACTCTTCAGTATTTAAACATTTGTCCTATTCATATCACTTAGTATCACCTCAATGTGAATCCATTTAGCTATAAATGTCTCTAATTTCTCGTTTTTATGGCTGAGTACTATTCCATTTTATTAAAAAAATAACACACATTCCTAAGTGAAATAAGTAAGTCACACATGTGTAAATACCGAATAGTTTCTGTGGTGTGAATAAACTGTAATAGTACATAAGATCCTAATGAGGTAACTGACATTGTGAAATGGGAAGAAAAGGGTTAAAGGTGTAGGGAAAGTGGGATGGGTAAGGGAAGGGTAATAAGGGAAAAGAAAAAAAATGTGAGAAAATGAAAAGATGGAAATAAAGTGTTTGTAAATGGGGAGGGGAGGAGGGGGGTGAAGGGAGGGCAGGGACAAGGGGAAATAATAAAAACCAAGACCTGTCATGTAGGGGTACAAGATCCCAACAATTACTGTAACTGTACTGTATCCCTAAAATGTACCAATAAACTCAATTTTAAAAAAATAACACACATTTTATTTACCCAGCTGTTGATGGGCATTTGGGTAGCTTCCAAGTTTTAGCTATTACAAATTGTGCTGCTATGAACATGGATGAATATATATCACTGTGGTGTGATTCTTTTAATTCTACAGGGAAGATACCCAGCAGGGGAATACGTGGGTCAAATAGGACTTCCAATTCTAGATCTTTGAGATATCTCCATATTGCTTTGCACAGTGGTTGCATCAATCTATACTCCCTCCAAATTTTGGGGCAGGGTCTTACTTTGTAGTTCAAGCTGTCCCTGAACTCACTATGTAGACCAGGTTGCCTCCTGCCTCAGCTACCAGAATGCTGGAATTATAGGCATGTGCCACCATGTCCAGCTCAAGATGATTTTTGAAAAGCAAAACAAGGTCTTTTATTTGCAGTAATTTAGCACTCTCCAAGAAATCTTTGATCTATAATTTGCTCTCTCCAGTAGACTTACCTGCAGGAAAGAAGATTCCCCAAGGAGTCAAATCATCAAATGTGACTACATTGACTTTCACATATATAAACTAGTTTCCTCTATGCTTAATAGAATCAGTCTCCTAGAGTATGATCATTCGTTAATGGAGTGATAATATTTGAGCTCCCATGCCATGAAATCTGGCACAGTATTTGAATTATGATAATTTAACCAAGAGAGTTTTTCAGCATTATACATTTCTTCCCATAATTCATGTCCTAGATAATTGGCAAATTAAGAAAACTGATCAGTATCTTATGAAGGCCTGAATCTGCTTTCTTATGCTTAATTATACTTGAACAGCTCATGTTCTCCACTTGCCTAAATGTTAAAATGCCATTATCGTTTCTACTGCATTCATTTTATATTATAAGATCACAGTAATAAATAATTTCACAATAGTATGTAATGACTTGCCTTCCCTACAGTGTAATGATAATAATAATGTGGATTTTTATTTTATTTTTGTGCCAACAATAAAGATTCCATCTGTCATTCTTTTCTTTATACTGAAGTAATACTGTTCTTGGCACAGGTCACATTTGTAAATGTTTCATTTATGAACCATTCCTCTTCCTGAATCCTTGCAGTTCAGAAATATGCCACAAAAAGACAAGCTGTCTTTCAGTTCATGTGTCTCTCGTTTTGGCTTTACATTGTCTCTGACATTTCCTCAATAGTTTCCAATAGGAAGTGGTACTGCATAATTCTCATGACTATTTATTAAATAATTGTGCTAAAAGATGTTGAATGTGTAAATGATATGACAACTGCTTGTCTTGCTATTTTACTTAAATCTTCACTTTTTTCTTGCCCATTTCTCTCATTATAGACTGTTCTCTTCCCTAGGCAATATGACTTACCAAGTCACTCAGTAAAGTTGAATTTAGCTATTCAGAAGACAACACACATCTTTTAGGCAGTCAAGGATCATTAAGTTATGGTGAACATGTTAGAAAATTACATTTTTGTTTAAATCAGTCTGTTATAGAATCTCTCCAGAAAGTGTATTGCTGTATGACTAGATTATCGAGTTTTATTTCCTGATAACCATATTTCATGAGCAGTTAAATCTGACTGTTCATGAACAGTTTAGGTAGCTGCTTTAGGAAACAGTCTTCAATGATGACAGCTCAGCTTCCCCATTTTTAGGGGCCAGTGGAAGCGGGTTATTGGAATCAGATGAAGACAGGGAGTGGGAGAATCTAAGAAATTGCCCTGTATTTAGATATCCTTTGAAGTTTCCTTGAGTGGATCAATTAATAAGAGAAAATAAGACAGCACACCGAGTATGAAATGTGATACAAACTTCTTATTTTAGGGTACTGGTTATTGATTCCAGGGTGCCATGCATGCTCTGCCTCTAAAATATATCTCCAATCCTTTTTAAAAATTTGGGGACTAGATCTTACTAAATTTTCCTGGCTGGCCTTAGTTAACAGGCATGTGGCATCATGCTTAGCTATAAGCACAATTCTGATTAGTGTTACTTTTAGATGGTTATTGTAGTCAAGTATGGTGGTAACAAGAATACAGCCTGTTAATAACTAGGGAGGGTAGATACAAAGGTTTACTCGTTTTAAGGCATAGTGGTGACTCTCCATTATTGGAATAAGAATTTTACTTGGACAAGATTATACAGAAACAGATTATTGGAATCAACATAGCTTCAACAATGAATAATTTCTTGAGGCATTATATAAGTTTCAGTTTAGGAATTATCATTCAGTATATTTCTATGAAAATTTCCTTAAGCATTGTATTTTTAGGAATAGCACATAAGAGCTCCAAGTTGCTGTCACCCAAAGGATGGCATTATCTATTCACATTTAACTCGGTTGAATAAATGCATGAATAAAGCTGAAGAAATAAAGAGAAATGAGTAATCATAAACACATCTATGTGTTATTTGAGTTATTTTCTTCATATGATGGATGTTTCAGTGGGGCAGCCAATAAGAGGGGGAATAATTTGGCGCTCAGAACGCTGCATGCTATAAAGGATGAGGAGCATGTAGGACATCAAAAAGGACTCCAAACAGTAGCAAAGATGTGTGAGTTTTTTACAGACAACTCTGTGCACAAAAACGAATGTCTATTTTAATTTTATTTTACTTAGTAACAACTTTGCCTGTTGCTTATAACTCAGATCACTTGTAAATAGCCCTTGACCATTTTTCTTACAAACTAAGAATGGTGTCCATTTAAATTTCAAGTACTCATCTTTTTCTTCCCTCGCTTCTTTTTCAATATTTGGTGAAGAATTTTTTCTAAGGTATGAAATTCATGCCTTTGCTCCTTTCCATTGTCTGCTTTCAATCATTCAGGCTATTCCTCCCTCCCTCTCCCTCTCTCTCTGTCTGTCTCTGTCTCTGTCTCTCTCTGTCTCTCTCTCTCTCTCTCTCTTCGCTTCTTTTTCAATATTTGGTGAAGAATTTTTTCTAAGGTATGAAATTCATGCCTTTGCTCCTTTCCATTGTCTGCTTTCAATCATTCAGGCTATTCCTCCCTCCCTCTCCCTCTCTCTCTGTCTGTCTCTGTCTCTGTCTCTCTCTCTCTCTCTCTCTCTCTCTCTCTCTGTCTGTCTCTCTACCATTAGGAACTCAAACTATGTTGACAGAATTTTTAAGAAGTAAATATTGATAATTATGCTACCTTTTGTAGTTATAATCAGTGAACAGCATTATGTCCTTTTAGTTGTTTAATATGTATTTGTTTCAAAATTATGACAAAATTTTCTGTTGTATTGTCAAATCTAGTTATTTCCTGTTTCTGATGGCTACAGCCTATGTTTTTTAGATATTACTTCTCATAAGGTTTAATCTATTTTTTTTAAATCTCCCATTCTGCTTTATCTTTCTGGACAAATCTAGTATAAATTCTTTGTGTTTGCGATTATTTTGGAGATTATTTTACATAAGAATTATTATGTCCCATCCTGTTGACTCTGAAATGCATTTCTGCAATCTGTTCACTTCTTGGCACTTACATGGAGACTGAAATAAGTGGTCCAATTACTGACACTTGATAGTGGTGGTGTTGTGATATTGAATGACTGCCCTTTTATAGCAGTATCATAGGGCCAAGGATTTAGCTCAGTGGTTCTGCCGCCTGCCTCGCAAACACAAGGACCTGAGTTCGATCCCCAGTACAAAAAAAATCAAAAATAAAATAAATAAATAAAACAGCATTAAAATTCTACCCAGTCTACAAAATAGCTGCATCCTCTCCTTGTCTGGACTTCCCAATGCAGACATTTTAATCCATTTTTTTCTGATTAGGTATTTGAATAAATTGTGCCACGGGGTTGACACAAAAATCCCGATAGTGGAAATGCTAAATGACCACCAGTACTGCTTGAAGATAGACATTGTGTTTTGTAAACTGTACATATCCACCAATGCCTAGTACAAAATCTTAAATATAAAGGATACAATAATGATTGTTGGAATTATATCAAAATATATTGTTAGAAACAAGTGGCATTTGTATGTCCCCAGAGTACCTACTGAGGGAAGTTAAAATTAATTGCCAGTGAGATCATGTAAGTATAAGGTAGAAAAAAAAAATGAACTCTGCACAGGAAAATCTTTCATTGTCAAGGGAAAAACAGACATTTACTCATTTAATTATTTCCTAAATTCAAGTATACTCTTTCCTCCTTAAAAAACAAAACAAAACAAAACAAAAGACTGTTGTTTCTTTTTAGAGCTTTCCATAGCTTTTTATATTTGTGTTCCATAATATAATGACTGTTTTGGATGAAGTTGTGCATCATACTATACCTAAGACCTTGAATTAAGTAGTTATGACATTTTTAGGCAGGGGAATAATAACTATGATTTAATTGTATTTTAGACCTTACATCTCATAATATTCTTTTTTAAAATGGAAAGTGTTCAAAGCCAGTGAAGGATAAGTGGAGACGTAAGAAAGGATGGAACTTGAAAGACAAGGAGCAGATCTGGTGCTGTGGGAGTGACGGCGAGCAGATTCCGTGGTCTGGACTGAATAAAACCTCTGTGTGAGACGCAGGAAACTCCTGACATTTATTAAATACATTAGACTGATGTATCCAATACATCCAAATAGCTTTTTCTACATATATAAAGTGAAACAAATGCAAATATTTCAGGTTCTAAACAAAGCCTAGCAAATCTAATTATAGGTCAAAGTGGAATAATTGTGCATTGCTTTTAATTAGAAATTTGCCAAATTCTCTTGTCATTTTGTTATTTTCTAGCCATAGAAAAAACTGAAGAGTGTGATGAAAAATCACAACTTCCAAAGTGATTCACTGCTCAGTCGTAATAACCATTCGTGGGCATCCAGGAGTGCAACTGTAGCTGAGTTACCTGGGTAGATCCACAGCTGGGCCTCCTTTGACCTCTGTGAGAAGTGTGTGCTGGTAATGACAGGTGATAGGAGAGGGGAACCAGATAAAACTGTCGGGCAGGATGGTGATACAGAGGTGCTAGGATATAAATATGAAATTGTAGTGTAGATGCATATTACCAGTTACATTTTTAATCAACTTCACTGTTCATTATTTGGATAAGGTTTTCATTGGCAATTATTTCTTTCTAATAGATTTGTCTTCTATGTAATTGAGATCTTGTTTACTTTATTTGTCCTAAATGTAAGCTCAGTTAGGTAGGATATTATATTGCTTGGTCATTTCACTGAGTTTTTATTTTTTAAGTACTAGCCAAAAAGATTTAGAATTTTTCACTTTATTTTTTGCCAGAACTAAGAAGAAGTGATTTATTTTGAAGAAGGAACGGAAACATGCAATATGAAAAAGATACTATTTCCTATAGAGTACAGCACTGAGATTATAAGTTCAGAATTTCTACACTTGATTTTCCCTCTAATTTGAGAAAGTTCTTTAGCTTTTCTATGTTCTCAGTAACTTATCTTCCAAAATAATATTATCAAACTCTCAGAATTTAAAGATTAGTCACCATTTTTTACCATTTATATCACATATTAAAATGCTGTCTGCATAGTTAATTCACAAATGTTGATCTTATGTTGTGGATAAATCTACTTTCATTATTTTTAAGAGAGGATGATTCTTTTTGGAAGATATTACTTTAAAAATAATATCAATATACATAGAAACATAGGGGTAAACAGGATAACTTAAATTTTAAAACAAAATTAATCTAAAAGAATACTTTCTTGGATTACTTCCTCACTTAATTTTTCAAAATAGTATTTAAGCAAAATCTCATCTTCTTTTGTTCCATTTGAATAAAGAAATCTGTTACATATCATAAATCAATACACTATTTTAAAACTAATACCCCTTAAATTTACTAAAAGGATAAAAACTGGATAAATTATTCAAAGACAGACATGATATTGTGCTCTTTAGTCTTAGCACATATTTTTTCATGTATAATCCAATGTTATCAAAGATGTTTTTACTTAAAAAATTTAGAGCACAATGAAATTATCTCTAAAATAATGAGTAAAGAAAATAATAAATTGGAAAATATTCTCAGAGAGAAATATAATATGTTGGAAACTTTTTCTATAAATCAATAGGAAAGTTGTATGCAGTTTTACAAACATTCTATGCATTATGTAGCTTATTAAGTGAATTATGTATTTTCAAATATTTATTTTGATATCAGCCTGGTTTTTATTTATTTTTGGTTAAATTTCTCTATTTTATTATATGAATAAGCAGTTATATTTAAATTTCACTTTTAAAAAAACAATGTTAATGTTGCTTTTTAAAACATTGCTCTTAAATCTGAGATGAAAAAGAATGGAGTTTTGAGTTAAAGTTAATGTCAGTGGAATTTGTTGGTTTTTTTCTTTTTTGCTGGAGGAGACTGGGAAACTTTTGTTTAAAACCAGCAGGAGGAGCTCTCACCTTGCTGGGTTCAATGTAATTAGTGTATCTGGCAAACTTGAATTTGTGGGGGTTTTGTATGGAAAACAAACAATAAATTAAAATATGTGTCATATATAGTGTTACAAGTCTCAACACTACTTAGTTTTATTTAATACTAAAGTGAATATTCACTTTTCTGAAATGAAAATTTATCACTCAGAGTTTTTTAAGTCATTGCCATTTAAGAAAGCAATTGAGTCTTGTTCCTGTACATACTAAGAAACAAAACAAGGAAAAAATTTTCTAAGCATTTACATCATCGTAGGTATATACATATTTTCTTTTACAGATTTGTTTTGAAATGAACACACTTCATACTTTATAATTGAATACTAAAGCAAAGTGACCTGTTTTAGAATAGTATTATATAAAGTAATTGATTAAATGGCTTGCATTAATTTCTATGTACAACTGATGAAAACGAAATTGATAAACATCAATATATAACCAAATTTTTGAACCCTCTTTCTAGTAAGCCCTTTATTTGAAAACCATTTGTAGATAGCATCTTTGAGTGGTCTGTATGAAACTTAGGTGAGAAATTTAGATTCAGATTTATGAAGACAAAATCTTAAAAAGAATTAGTCATGATTCTCTTCTACAAAAGTAAAAAGAGAAGACAATAAATGAGGTATTATATTTGATCTTAAAATTATAGGAAGAAGAGTTTTAAAGTATAGTGTTGAAAAGCAGTCTCCTTTGTTGAAATCCAAATATATTACTTTGTGATCTGAAAGAAAATTATATAATCTCTCTCAACTAGAGTTTTCCTATATATAGTTTGAGCATTGTGGAGAGAGAGAGAGAAAGGGAGAGGGAAAGAGGGAGAAAGAGAACCAAAGCACACTGAAATATCAGCTCACCCATTAGGACAGCTATTGTAAAATATTTACCAGATATTAGCAACAATAGGAAGGAAAGGGAACAAGCTTTGTTTGTTATTGAATAGAATGAAAATTGTCACAGTTACTGTGGAAAATAATATTGAGAGGCCTCAAAAACTTAAACATAGGTGCTGGGGATTTAGCTCAGTGGTTCCACTGCCTCCCTCACAATTACCACTACCCTATGACCTGATGATTCCATTATTTCAGGGTGTATATTCAGAAGAATTTAGGTCAGGATTTTAAATAGATATCAGCACTTCCATGTTTTTTGCAGCATTATTCACAATAAAGAAGATAGAAAACAAATGCCATCAACAGATAAATCATAGTAGGCACCAAGTGAAATAATGTTGTGCCTTTAAAAAGAATGCATTCCTGCTCCATGTGATAATATGAATGGACTTGGAGAATATTATGCTAAGTGAAATAAGCCAGTCAGGAAAGAACAAGTACAGCGAGATTCAGTTAGATGAAATATCTTAAATAGACTCAGAATCAGGACAGAAAAATGGTTGGTTAACAGGGCCTGAGGGAAGGAGAAGATGGGGAAGTGCTGTTCAATTATACAGTTTCATATATGTAAAGTAAAATTCTAGAAATCTGTAGTACATGATGTAATGCCTATACTAGCAGTAGAGCATAAAAATTTTAAAAAATTGGTTGTGGGTAGCTCTCGGTTGAAATGTTTTTGTAAACTACAAAAGGGAGCTGAAAACAAACAAAAATCAAAGAAAACAAAAACAAAAGAATGTGAGGAAATATGTGGAGAAAATGAATATGTTTATTATTTTAATGTAGTAATGGTTTAATGGATGTATATGTGTGTCCAAGCTCATCAAATTATATACATGATGTACAATTTCTGTATCCTTAGTAAAGGTGTTTTTAAAAAGAGAATAAGGTTTTTCAGTGACTACAAATACAGAGTGCAATATATCGACAATAATCACTTAAAAGGAAATTTAGATTCTTACATCATTTTTCTTTATAAAATTGACTAGATAATCAAAGTAGCACAATTAAATACAGATGTGTCTTTCAACTTTTATAGATATTTATTATAATTTTTTAATTGATTCAGAAAAATAAAATTTTAACATACCAAGATGCTAACATGTAACATTTTAATATGATACTTAATCTTTAAATCAGTTTAAACAAGTTTATTTCATTAATAGCATTTCTTTATGGTGACACGCAAAATCCTTTCTTCTAGTCTTTTGAAATGTACAGTACATTGTTGGAATCTATCATCACCGTTGTGCAGTGCAATGGCACAGACTTCTTTCTGCTAACTGTAACTTAGTGCCTATTTTTAATCAGCCTTTTTTAATTCCCCCTACCTTCCCATACTTCTATGGCTTCTGGTAACCACTGTTCTCCTCTCAACCTCTATGAGATTGTTTTTGTTTGTTTGTTTGTTTGTTTGTTTTTAATGTACCAGGGATTGAACTCGGGATCTTGAGCTTGTGAGGCAGGCGTTGGAACCACTGAGCTAAATCCCCAGCCCTGTCATCAGTTTTTTAGATTCCGTGTATGAGTGAGTTCACGCAGTACTCATGTTTCTATACCTGGCTTTTTTATCCATGTTTCTGTGGTTGTGAGTTTCTGTGTATATATACCACATCTTCCTTATCCATTCTTTGGTTTATCGTATGTTTCCATTTCTTGCCTATTGTGAATTGTGCTAAAAGGAACACAGAAGAGTGTGTATTTCTTTGACATTAATTTCACAACAATGTGTTTAAAGTGGAAAAAATTACAGAGCATTTTGGGGATTAAAGAAGAGAGGATATAGACATTACTTAGTAAAGTGATTAAGAATTAGTATTGTCATTTTCTCCACTGGTTAGGGAACTAATAAATATTTCAAAAGGAGAATTGCACTCATACTTAACATTAAATTTTGAGTAACCTAATGTAGATACTGATATTACAGACTTTTGAAAATTTGGAATACTTTATCCCATAAGTAAAAAAAGAACCTTTATTCAATAGCAAGATAAGACTTATGGTTTTTTATTATAATGATGTGCTCAGCTACTTCTCTAATGTATGGAATTATTTTTGTTGCCCTGAATGAACCTAGATATCTGTGTGTGCGTATGTATGCATGCATGTTTGTTTATGTGTATTATGTATACCTTATCCTTTCTGCACTTTTTACCCATTATTTCTGTTACTTCTAGCCTTTTTGAGTCTTTTGTTAATATGGAGTAAATTAAACTATAAAGAAAACCTTTTAAAAACCTACAGCCCTTTACTTCTCCCTTTATTTCTTTTTGTGATTTTAGCAGCCATGGAAACCCATTAGCTAAATATATTAATTCATTAGGAGTAGCAAATGGTGTACTTTATTCAGTCATTCTTCTTCGTTAATTAACTAGAATATTTCAATAAGAGAAATGCCCTTCATTAACTGTTTTGATAAGCAGAAATAGTTCATACAGAACAAGCAAAATACATATAGTATTCTCAACTTCTTTACCAGTTTTAAAAGTAATTCTTTTCTAGGATTTTGCAGAAGCAAGCACAAGGTATTTAGTAAAATTTGGAAAGACTGAATTTAAGCATATTTTAAGTGTTTCAATCTTTTAGCCATTACCCTCATGTATGATCAACTATTTTTTTGCTAGTGCAAACCTATTAAAATGTATTCCCAGCTTCCTTTGTCCCTAGTAGACATTGTTATCTGCCCTATTTTTCAGATACTGGGGCTATAAAACACCACCAATGAATATGACTGATAAAATATAAAAATAAAAATACATGAAACCTGAATCTGATTGAGTCACTGGTTACATCTAATGATTGAAAGGAAATACAGTAAGTGAGGAAGCATGTTTAATGATATTTCATGATTAACTAATAAAACCTAGAATGTTGTATAAAACACTTCAGTTTTTCTCTTTTATCCTAAAAAAATTTAAATGTTGAAAAAGAGGATTTGTTGTTTTTAAAGGAAAATGCTTATTAAAATGATGATACTGTTAGAATGAGTTAAAAATGATAGAAAATAGACCCGATATGTGGAAAAAATGCTATTGGGCATGTAACATTTCATAACCATTTTAGAATCTATTTTGACAGAGAGTTTTAAAAATAAGTGTTCTGCATGTGATCCAATAATCATGCCCCTAATTATTTCCCCTGAAGTAATGAAAGCATAAGTCCACATAAAACTCTATACGTGTATCCATTTTCCTATGAAATAAAGGAAAAGAAAAAAATGAGAGAGTGAAAAAATGGAAATGAAGTGTTTGTAAATGGGAGGGGAGGAGGGGGTGAAGGGAGGGCAGGGACAAGAGGAAAAAAAACTATACATGAAAGTTTACAGTGGTTTTATGTACAATGGGTGATTGAAAAAATACACAGATGTTTAAATTTAAAGAAATTACAGTGAAAGATACATTGTCATTAATGTCTATTAAAAGATCACCTCTACTGTTTTGAACATACTTATCCTATCCTTCTTGACATTTTCCGGAAGTCCTTTTTCATGAGTATCTCTGGAGGAATGATAGAAGATATAGTAAATGCTACTGCCAAATGCCCTTCATTAGAGAGGCAGTCTCATGAAAACATTACCTTGTGTTCACATCCACCTTATTCATCAGATCTCGTACTGTGCAATATCTGGCTCTTCCCCAAAGTCAAAATGACCATGGAATGAAAGCATTTTAAATTGATTCAGTACATCCAAACAGCCATGATGGCATAACCATAACACTCACAATGATGAGATAAGTGTGCCAAAAATTAAGAAGAATACTTTTGAGGTCAATCAATGGCAATATGTCATTTACTATATTTTTAAAAATTTAAAACACATGTTAAGTGGCCCACATGTTAATGAGCTAGGGAATTCCACACAGTGAAATAAATTTTAGCAATAAAAAGTATGTGACTGTTGGTACTTATGAAGCAGTATAGATAGGTCTCAGATGTCTTATGCTAAATGAAAGAAACCAACCTCAAAAGCTTAACTAATATATGGTTTCTTCATTTGATATTTTTGAAAAGTCAAAGCTATAGGGGCAGATTAGTGGTTACCTAATGATGGGAGGGGGAAGAGTTCATTATAGAGGGTTACAAGAAATATTTGGAGGTATTGGAGATATTTTATACCTTGGTTGTATCCATGCCTACAAGGATGTAGGGGATTTGTCACAGTTCATAGAAATACGCCTTTAAAATAGCGAACATACTTTGGTCTAACTGAAAAATCTGATGGAAGAATTTAAAAAATCTGATGGAAGAATGCCAGCGCACTCTAATGTAGAGCAATATTTTAATTTTTTATTATCTGGGAAAGTGTATTAAAGAATATTAAAGATGGGTGGCATTGTTATTACTATTTATGTTAATGTGGTAGGATGTACTTCTAGCCAAAGTTTTTATTTTAGAAATACTAAAATGCTGAAAATTTTACAGATTAAATGATTTGACTACTGGAATTTGCTTCCAAATATCTGACAGTGGAAGAATTGATGTAGATAAAAAAATGAACATAAATTGGTAATTAATGCAACTTCATAATGAGTTTATGAGGGTTCTTTAAACTTTTCTCTTAAAATAAGTTTGAGAATTTCTACATAAAATTGAAAATTTATAGCTGATTTTTACCAATTTGAATATTATGCAGTGAGCAGAGTTTACCACAGAAATTTAATAATAGGTGCATGTTTTATAACATATCAGTAAAATGTATTATAGTGATTCAACTGAGTAGAACCACAGAATTATTGTGGTAGGCAGAAGAGCAAATGGTAAATAACAAACAGTGGAATTTTTTAAAAACTGCACTTAAGGAACCCTAACTCATTGGCAAGGTAAACTGCAGCCAAAGATGAGATATGTAAGAGTTGTTTCTCAGAGTGTATCCCATGGCTTACCATACCTTGGGCCTAAATTCTAATGGTGAAAAGTATAGAGCTGCTAAATTTTGAACATTACATATTTTTCTGCTGGAAATGCAACATAATGGTCTCAGCTGATCTCTCCTTTTCCATCACTATTTTTATCTCCCTACTTTTCTAGAATTGTTCCCTCTCCTATTTCACATTCCAGAGAATGAGAATTTAGGTATACCTCAGTTATAGAAGAAAGTCTTTAAAAATTAGGTCTATCTGTCTGTGGATCTCTCTGTCTGTCTATCAGTCATCACATCTCTTTGAAGACTGTATTGTCATGGCCTAACAGATTTAATCTAAAATTCTTCCAGATCTGCCCTTCAACCTTAGCTTAGCTTAGTTTAATTGCAAGCATATTTTATAATTGTCTATTTTAGCATTCAATACAATATGTTCTTGTTATTTGTTTAGCTGACTATGTTTCTGACAAGATGATGGTTACTCTGGGTTAATTAAAGACAAGGGTAGAGTTTTAGTTTTAGTTTTCATCTTTTAACAAATAGTATACTACCTCATATGCACAATAATGGCATCTATTCTTTTTTTTTTTGTCTTTTTTATTGAGGTTATTGGTACAATCTAGGCATACAAATACGGTTACATTCATCATTGAGATTCTGTACCTTTACATAATAGGTCTTGATTCTCATTTTTCCCCTTGTCCCTGCCCTCCCTTCACCCCCTCCTCCCCTCCCCATTTACAAACACTTTATTTCCATTTTTTCAGTTTCTCATATTTTTTTCCTCTCCCTTACTACCTTTCTCCCACCCTTCCCACTTTCCTTACACCTTTAGCCCTTTACTTCCTATTTCACATTATTAATTGTCTCATTAGGATCCTGTGTACTATTATAGTTTTTCACACCAAAGAAACTATTCGGTATTTCAGTTAAGATTGCAGTCAATGACCAGGAAAAGAGAGGTCTCTTAAAAACAGTAAGAGATCAGGAGAAATCAATCCAACAACTCCTAGATGATGCAAAGAAGAATAACATAAGACTGATAGGAATACATGAAGTAGCAGGAGAACATACAAATGACTTAAAAAAGCTGTTTGCAGAATTAATGACAGAAAATTTCCCAAACAGAGGGGAAGAATTTGACATTCAGATAACTGAGGCATATAGGGCCCCAACTAGCTACAGTCAAAAAAAATCTACACCTAGACATATAATAATCAAGATCCCAGAAACCCAACAGAAGAACAAAATATTACAAACAGTAAGAGAAAAGAAACAAATCACATACAAAGGAAAGCCCATCAGAATCACAGCAGACTTTTCAACACAAACCCTTGGGAAAAGGAGAGCCTGGAATGAGATATTTCAAGTACTAAAAGAGAACAACCTCCAACCTAGACTGATGTATCCAGCAAAACTCTCTTTCAAAATGGAGGGTGAAATAAGACACTTCCACGACAAAGAACACCTGAGAAACTACATGAATACCAAACCAGCACTACAAGCAATTCTAAACAAGATCCTAGAAAAAGACAATGAAGGCAACAACGCCATGAGGCCCAACAGAGCAAATCAAATAGGCAAGGCAAGAAATTAAAAGGAGAAGGTGAAAAAGTAAAAAGAGTCAACAAAAGGCCAATAACATGTTAATAATAAGTCAGTACATATCAGTTATAACCGGCAATGTCAGTGGCCTCAACTCACCAATCAAGAGAAATAGACTGGCAAAATGGAATAAGAGGCATCTATTCTTAATCAGTATTTTTTTTCAAAATGAGTTATATTCATACTTTGCTGTTTATTCATGGACATTTAAAAAAAGAGTCAACAAAAGGCCAATAACATGTTAATAATAAGTCAGTACATATCAGTTATAACCGGCAATGTCAGTGGCCTCAACTCACCAATCAAGAGAAATAGACTGGCAAAATGGAATAAGAGGCATCTATTCTTAATCAGTATTTTTTTTCAAAATGAGTTATATTCATACTTTGCTGTTTATTCATGGACATTTAATAATATAAAAATATTTAATGTGACTTTTTTGTTAATGTGGTATGAAAAGACTATATTAAAACAGGAAAATAAGCAAAGTTGTATATTTTCTAAGTTTTAAATCCATATCAATAGTTTTTAAAATCTGATAAATATGAATAAATCCTATTATTCAGTTATTTTATTACTAAGCCTAAATGCACTTAAAATTAACTTATCACCGTGTATTTTATCATGACAATATTGTCACTAGATGCTTATATTTAATATATATGAAAAAATTTTAATATAACTTATTAAAGCTCAGGTGATAAATAATAGTGAGGATAATTGATGTTCATTATTTAAATAACTAATATATTTTCAATTGAGAAATTCATGCAAGTTTTGTCTGTTTACTTCCAGTTGTGTTGCTTGATACAACTACTGTGCTGGGAGAGCTGGGATGGAAAACATATCCATTAAATGGGGTAAGTTTAAATGTGTTTAAATTCTCATTCTGGTTAGGGTTTTAGGGACTTAAAATACATGAAAAATCGATTTTTGTTACTGTTTAATACCAGTTTGGGCATATAATTTAAAGTATCCTGAAAAAGATTAAAATATAATTAAGGGCCTAATCTATGGGAATTATATGTAAACATCCCACTTTCTTCTAAATAGTAACTGTTGTGTTTCATACATAGTAATGGTAGAATTCCTCCTATACAAATTTTCCTCAGAAATACATTACTATTTTTAATATCAAGGCACTTTTCTGTATAAATATGGTAGCCTTATGTGAATTAGTGCAAAAATAAAATTGAGTTTCATACATAAATTGAATAAATATTAACGATTTGATTTTTAATGTAATGTGACCCTATTAAAATGATATTATTTTAATTTTCCAGAAAGATAATTTGTTATTAGGTTTTTGTTAACTGGAAATAGTTGCTTTTAAAGGCTAATAGGGATGTATAATTTTCATAATACACTTTTCCAAGTAATGACATATCACCTGTGGTTGTACTTGAATTTTTATGTATTTTATCTTTTTGGCATTGTTTTTATATTCTACTCCTTTTTATATCACCCTAAAATGAAAGGGTTGTTTGTGAAGATTTTTACCTAGATTTTTTTCTATTTAAACAGTATTCAACAATAAAGACAGATCTTTTATGCTGTACCTGGTTTGACATTTGTTCTTAGAAATTTTATATTACTATATTTTTGTACATATTTACTATGCTTCTTGTATTACAACTTCAAATTTAAATCTGTAGATTAGAATCAGATATTGTTTCTGTTGTTTTTTAAAATCATCTTATATTTCTGTTTGAATTTAATAGTTTATTATTGAATTTAGTATTACATCAAAAGCTATTCATTAAATGTGTATTTTAATTGAAAGTGTTATGAAAAAACACATCTTCTTTATCCAGTCTCCAATTGATGGGCAATTGTGCTGTTTCCAAGTTTTAGCTATTACAAACTGTGCTGCTACAAGGATGAGCATATATCACTGTGGTATAATTCTTATGGAAAGATACCCAGGAACCTCTAGTCCCAACTGTTTGAGGCATCTCTATATTGATTTCCACAGTGGCTGCACCAGTCTGTACTCCCACCAACAATAGAAAAGCGTTCCTTTCCCCCCATAACCCTGCCAGCATTTGTTATTGGTTGATATCTTGATAGCAGTCATTCTTTCTGGGGTGAGATGGAATTCCATTGTTGTTTTCATCTGCATCTATGGAATGACCAGTGATGTTGAATATTTTTTCATATTTTTTTTACTTCTTTGTCTGAGAAATGTCTATTCATTTCAGATACCCATTTTTAAATTGGGTCTTTATATTGGGGGGGGGTCTGATTTTTTTGCGTTCTCTATATATTCTAGATAATAGTCCTTTGTCTGAGGAACAACTGGTAAAAATCTTTTCCTACATTTAGGTTGTCTCAGTTCTGTTGGTGGTTTCTTTTGCAGTGCAGAAGCTTTTTAATAAGCATGAGAAACTAGAATCATTCATAGGAAATGGATGCATATTGAGGCCATACTCTTAAGTGAAATAAATAAGACACACACCTGTAAATACAAAATAGTTTCTCTGGTGTGAAAAAGTGTAAATAAGATCCAAATGGTATAACTGACAATGTGAAATAGGAAGAAAAGGGCTAAAGGTGTAGGGAAAGTGGGAAGAGTAGGAAAAGGAAATAAGGGAAAAGAAAAGATATGAGAAAGGGAAAAAAATGGAAAAAAGTCTTTGTAAATAGGGGAGTGTGGAACGGGTGAAGGGCGGGTGGGAGTATGGGGAAAAAATGAGAAACAAGATCTATCATGTAAAAGTAAGAAGATCCCAATGAAAAATGTAATGGTATGGTATACTTTAAAAGTACCAATAAACTCTATGGGAAAAAAAATCTAATGAAGAGTTGAATCTTCCTCTCAACACCTTATTTGCTTTAGATTTATTTTATATTCTGTAATTTTATTATTTTTAATTTTCACTTTTAATGGAGCTCTCATTAAACTATCTCTGAGAAATAACCCTTTAAAGTAAAATTGTGACTTCATCTTTACCTTCTTATTGCTATGAAAATAAACATCAGTATTGAGTACATTGAGTCATGTTTATCATTAATAAGGGAATATTTAAAGTAGTATACTCTTTCAATATCTGTATGTCCATAAATACTTATGTATATACTTAGTAAACAAAACAATTTATAAGCACTTAACCAATAGGTAGTTTGGTGGTTAGTAGACTCTTCTTTTTATTTTCTGAAAAGAGAGAGAGAGAGAGAGAGAGAGAGAGAGAAACTGTTCCCACTGGCCTCATGTAGTCATTGCTAGAAATCATATTGTGGAAAAAAATATTATGCCCTGCTCTTCTGATTATGTTCAGCTTTATCTATATGTATATCCAGGAAATGCAGAGACTTACAGTCACAGATGAAACTGCAGCTATCATTCTTGTTTTTATTTTGTTCTAAATGTTATAAAATGGAAAATTGTCAATTACTTTTGATGCGTTATGGAAAGAGAGGACAGAATTGCTTTAAAAAGTATCACTTACCCCATGCTTTTCTATTTGACAAATATTGTCCCTAATCATGTCTCATTTTAGTTTTGCAATGGTCCTTTGAAGTGTGTCTTAACTCTGATTCTCAGGTGGAAAATGTAAATAATCAAAAGAATGAAGAACATACAATATCAGCTGGTATTTGGTATGGACTCATGTTAACTGAGATAATTCTGACTCTAAGATGTGTTGAAGCACTATTTACTTATGTATTATATATGACTAATTCAGTTTTTTCCCCTTGATAAATATATGGGTACTCTAAAATACACATTTTAGGCAATGCACATGAAGGTTATCAAGACAAAAAGGAGGGAAACTAGAAGACTATTTATTAGAAAATAAATGACGGTAGATGCAGCCCATTTTCCTCATCAGTTGGAGACTGTATAAAGAAGATATAGTTTTTCTATAAAATGGAATACTGCTCAGCCATAAAAAATGATAAATTAGAGTTATTCATAGGAAAATGGATACATATTGAGGACATACTCTTAAGTGCAATAAATAGTCACACGTGTATAAATACTGAATAATTTCTCTGGTTTAAGAAACTATAATGGTACATAAAATCCTAATGGTATAATTGACAATATGAAATAGGAAGAAAAGGACTAAAAGTGTAGGGAAAGTGAGAAAGGTAGGGGAAAGGAAATAAGGGAAAAGAAGAAAAAACATGAAAAAATGGAAATATAGTATTTGTAAATAGGGAAGGGAGGAGGGGATGAAGGGAGGGCAGGGGTAAGGGGAAAAAATGAGAACCAATACCTGTCATGTAAAGGTACAAGATCCCAATGATGATTGTAACTGTACTGATAACCTAAAATGTACCAATAAACTCAATGAGGGAAAAAATTTTTAAAAAAGAAAATAAATGACAGAAAAATGAAAAACATGGTAAAATCTTATTATTTATCATATACTAGACTTTGCTTCAAACATTTTACTCGTATTAGTCCTGTACATCAAGTATAACTTATCTTCCTTTATAGATGTAAAAAGTTAGATATGTTAGATAATTTTCACAAAGTTACTGAGCTAGGAAGTAGCCAATTATGCCCTAATCGCGAACACTTATCGATCAGCAAGTTGCTTTTTAATTTTTTCCAAGATTCTGCTCTTTAAGAATAAAAGCTTGATGACCTATGGAATTAGATTATGGTGGGAAGCTAACATGGATTCAGACATTTAAAAGATTAAATATATAAGTAAATTGAAATATTGCTGATAGCTTGCTCTATATAACTTTTAGGTTATTCCCAAATAACATGGATGAAATTGTTAATAGTAGGAATATTTAAAAATAGAAATACATAGACTTACTTTATAATACATGTGGATGAAGCTACATAACCTTACCCTATGCTTAAATAAAAGGGAATTGAAAAAAAACAGTATTTATATTATTTCTTGGAATGAAGAGGATTTACTATTTGCAAAAACGGAATTTTACTTAATGCTATTTATAGGCTAAAACAAGTAAGGAATTAATCACTAATGAGAAAGAACTTTGAAAAGATACTACTGAAATTCAAAAATGAAAATAATCTAGACATCAGTATAGGTTAAATAACTTGATACAAAAATGTAAAATGTAGCATTTTTACATCCACTAAGTATAAGCATAAGCTATGTCTTTTCTGTTTTCTATGAATAGCTAGCTAATCCTAAATCTTTTTTGGAAAACTGAAGGACTAGTTTCAGTTTTATAAAACTCTTGGAAATGAGAACAATTTTGATACTAATGAAAACACACAAACACACACACACACTTTTCATAGAGTTGCATTGTATAGAATAAGAAATTGAAGAAAATATATACTAAAATGATTCTTATATTCTGAAAATAAATGTAGAATTATACAAATGTTTTAGAAATGTTAACTCCCACATTTATTCTTTGGCATTTGATGTTTTGTACTTATTTAATTTAGTTTCAGCCATTGTAGAGCACTGTAGATGCAAGGGTCAAATACAGTTGTTGTAACAGGACCTGTAGTTAAATATAATATTTAAAATTCTTAATAGCTATTACAGATTGGGCCCCATTTTATGTCCTACAACAGTGAGTATATCACATTGAAGTATCATGGCTTAAGATTAACTCTGAGTAGTAATAAACAATTTCTCTGAACCAGAAAAGTAAAAGGCTTTTTATAATTTAGAAAGAAATTTTGTAATTAAAACCCTGCTTCATTTTATTTGAGCTTCAGTAATTAAGTTTGATAACTTCTTAAAATTTAATAGCTATATGGTTTTTAAAATTTTTTATACCATAATTAAGAAGATAAGCAGCTTTTTTGAATAGCTACAGTGTTTATTAGGGGTTATGATACTTGAATAAAACCTGATAATTGCTATATATCATTTCATAATACTTTTATTAGATACTGTTTAATTTATACCTAAAATTATATGAAATACTGTGCTTATTGTTGACAGAACTTGATTTTAAGCACCCCATCAATTCATCTGAAATAGTGCTGTTATTATTTATTTTTATGTAAATAACATTTTAGTGAGAAAATATTTTCTTATTTCTGCTCTTTTTCACTTTTGGTTACCATTTGCATGGTAGATCATATTTTTTATAATATCCAAAACTAATGCAATATTCAAAATTAAATTTCATTTTTAACAGTATATTGTTTTCAAAATTAATAAAATTTAAGGGAGGAAGCAGTATCACATAGACCAGTGATGGTGAACCTATGACACTTGTTCCATAGCCAGCTGTTTGTTATCATTGAAAGCTCTAAAAGATACACCAGCACTGGTACATACAATTCCAAGTTCTTCTACCAACCTGAGCAATAACCATGCCAACTGGGACATGCCTGTACCAAACCTCTTAATACCTAGATGGATGAGCAGAGTGAAACGAATCCCAGAGAACCAGTTCCCTAGGTACCCTTCTTGAGCAGGGATTCAGGGGTTCTCTTAAGTGAAAAGTTTACACTTTTCCACCTTTGCCTGCAACTGGTTGGGCCTTGCTGATTCCTGATACGTTTTTAAGGTATCTTTCTTCTTCTCCAGGTTCAAAGTACTTGGTGTTTTTTAATGGAGTCAATCTCTTCAACAAGTGTACTTCCTTTGGCCTCAATTTATACGCATTTCTTTTCTGGCCAAGATATACTTTTTCAAAATTTTCTGCTCTGGCTTTTGTTCTTGATGCTTACTGTACATCTAGCTAAAAGAATTCAGCAGTGTTGCACCCATGCCACAGCCTGAATATTAAGTAAGTTACTTTGAAATTTCCTCCACCAGGTCATTTAGTTCACCACCCTTAAACATAGGCTCTCTGAAGTCTCCAGAGAGGCACAAAAGGTAGACAAGTTCTTTGTCAGACTGTAACATGTCTGGTCTTTATTCATTTCCCAATAGAATCTGCATTCCTATCTAAAATCCCAAGAGGGAAGACTTTACTGTCAGCATTCCTATTGACATTCTGCTCTGCCGAATCAATCAGGATTGTTCATAAAGATCTGCTTACAGCATTCCAGGGTTTCTATAGCCTCTATCTCCAAACCATTCCACACTTTTCCTGCAAACCAATGCCAATATCATGTTGTCAGGTATAATCAGAGCAATGACTCAACTTTCTGGTAGAATTTTTTTACATTGGTTCTACTTAATTTCTTTTTGCTGAGGCACAATACCCCACATTCACAAATTAAAGGGGAGGTTGATTTTAGCTCAGTCTGTAGAGGTTTCAGTCCATAGTCATGCAGCTCCAAGGCATAGCAGCATGTCAGAGGAAAAATTGCTTATGAAATGGCAGTAGGAATCAGAGATGGATCAAGGAGGAGAAAGACTTGGCCCTGATAGGCACATCCCCAATGACCCACCTCATTCGATCCGCCTTCACCTCCCAAGTTAAAGTTAGCTATAAATTCATCAGGAGACTAGTCCACTGATAATTATCAAACACCCATGACTCAGTCACCTCTAAACCTTCATTTTTGAGCTCATGAGGCTTTGGGGGGCATCTCAATACAAACCGTAATAATCAGGGTGTCATCCAAAGTAGTCTCTTTCTGTGTCCTTTGTTTCTTTGTATATTTTCCAGTTTCTGAACTATGTAATTTCCATTCCATTTTCATTCATCTGTGAAAGTTAATTCTTTTTTTTTTTTTTTTTTTTTTTTTT
>NW_022900936.1:41569701-41672275 GCF_012274545.1 Fukomys damarensis
TTTGGTTTTCTGAGACAGGGTCTCACTATGTAGTTGAGACTGACCTGGAACTCACTATGTAGCCCAGGCTGGTCTCTAACTCACAGTGATCCTCCTGCTTCAGCCTCTGGAGTGCTGGGATTACAGGCGTGCACCATCACACCTGGCCTGTGAAAGTTAATTTTTTACATTTAAAGGTTAATTTTTAGGTTTCAGAATTTTGGCACTTACCTTTCCACAGTCTGTTAGGTCATAATACTGCAACAGGTTAGACTTTGGTAGAGTAGTTTCTCCTTATAAGAGGTATGACAAACAGGAGGCTCTTGAATATTTTTTTTCAAAATCAATAATATATGATGTGTTTTATTTTTTCGCATTAAGTTTATGGTACAGTTTAGATATACAATACAGTTAGATTCATCATTGGAGTCTCATAACTTTACATAACGTTTCTTGCTTCTTGTTTTTCCCCATTTCCCTTCTTCCTTCAACCCCAACCTTCTCTATTTACAAGGACTTTGTTTCCATGTTTTTCCTTTTCTAATTTTTTTTCTTTTCCCTTCTTACCTTTTCCCCTACCCCTCACACTTCCCCCACTCCTTTAGACCTTTTTTTCCCCTATTACACAATATCAATTGATCCTTATTTACACTTTGGCATATTTCAAAGTGTTTCTTTTCCTCATCTTTGACAGATTTTTCTTTGACATTTATTTTAAGGACCTGGTAGAGCTCTCAGAGGTAGAATTCATGAAAGTGTGGAGCTTCTGTGACTACATCCCCCTGATATTTTTAACTTTATCAGAGTGTTCA
The DNA here is from genome assembly GCF_012274545.1 of Fukomys damarensis. Lineage (NCBI taxonomy): Eukaryota > Metazoa > Chordata > Mammalia > Rodentia > Bathyergidae > Fukomys > Fukomys damarensis. The sequence continues at coordinate 41,570,493 of NW_022900936.1, forward strand.
GGCTGAGTCATCAGGAATGCAATAATTACAGTTTAAGTTCCTCTCCTGGCACTGATTCCTGCAGTGTTTTTTTTTTTTTTGTTGTTGTTGTTGTTGTTGTTTTTACCAAGGTAATAAATGTTTATAATTTCTTCAGATTTGCATAGTACCTTGTGAACTGCAAACCACCAAAATACATTTCCAGTTATATTGTCGGTCACCAAAATGGAAAGGGGAAACATTAAATTGTGAGAATACACAATGTTCTCATTAAGGCAGTACTGATCCCAGACAGCCACATATCTGTCCCCCTCCAAATGCTTCACAATGCAAATGCCCCATTTTGAAACACATTATGAAACATTCCAGCATACAATATTTCCTAAATTCTCACGTGTTCTTCATTTTCTGATTCGTCTGGTGAACTGGGAATAGAAATTTGGTCATAGACAATGTGCCTTCCTTCCCTTGTCTGACCAAAATTTGAAGCAGTCACATTCATTGCAAGGCTAACACTGGCCTTTGCTTCTTCGTCTGAAGTGGCCACATTAAGGATTGACCTCAACAAGATCCAGTGCTGACAGCAACCTGTAGTGTGTATTTCTTCACTAATACACATGCCTTCTCCATAGGTCAGTCCCCCTACCACAGAGGTTCCTTTTGGCATGAGCCAGCATAGGGTCAAATGTGTCAATATCAAAGCTCTGGTGGATTGACCTTTATCTTTTGCCAATCAGCAGGTCAGATGTCTGTTACATCACCTTCTTGATACCAAGTTGATCAATGTCTCTTATGGAAAAATACTGAATATCATAGTTCTTTAAAATAAAGTGTTCCAGAGGGTCCACATCTCTCAGGCAATACTAGGGGAAGAAATTCAAGGTTTGATCCAGGAAAAGACTTGGGAATGATGATATCTTGTCCTGTAGTTCTCTGAGGAGAAATGCAACTGGCTGTCTCTGCAGATTTCCTGTTGAAGTAGTGAGGGTTGTATTGATGCCAGCATGGACATCAACCCAATGGCAGGAAGGTCTGGGCAGTGCCGGGCATGGCCACTAATAGAACCAATTGCAAGGCTGTGATTTCCTCCCACAGTGACACCATCTGACACCACTCTACTAACCACCTCAGTCAGTTCCTGGTTAGTGAGGCCCACTGAGCATCAGTTCATTGGTGTGTTTTTGCTCTAAATTGTGATTCTTTGTATTTCTCTGTATGTTTCTTCAACTTTTGGAATAGTTGTTGGCCTGTGTTTTCACTTCCCTTCCTGATCTAAAAAAAGTTATTGATTTTCCAGTTCATTCACATTTTTATTTTTGGTGAGGAAAAAGCAATTCCTAGCTCTACACATGGTAAACTAGAAAAAAAAATACTACATTTTCAATAATCACACGTGTAATTTGCTACATTTGCTTTAGTAAAATTATGATTTTACTTAATTTCCTCTAGCCATCTATTACCATGAGCTGTATGAAATTCTTTACGTATTAATTTAGCTTTGTCATTATTTGTATAGTCAGCTTTATTTTCAACTCTCTTCAGTCAAAAAAACTCAAGCTTTTATGGTTTTATTTGCTTGAGATTTTTGTCATTACATATTATAAATAAATACATGTAAGAAGAGTTTAGAGATTTCCTGTGATGTGAAGGTTGAGTCCATAAATATCTGTGTAAAGTAAATAACTACTGTGTTATAGATGCCAAAAACTGAACCTGACACAGGATTCAGAACTTGCCCAAGTTTGTGCTGATATTAACTAAAGGCAGTGGTATTAACACCAGGGTCATATCAATTCCAACTTTAGGACTTTTATAGATTGTAAATAATTATGGATTAATATTCAACATTGATTCTTGGTATGGAAGGAATAGATTGTAAGACTGATCATGTATAGACATAACACGGTTTGAACTACAGAGTTTTATGTAAGAAGATACATAGTTATTGAAAAGTATTGTAAGTGTTAATTGAGAGGCATGCCCCTTCAACCAGGTGCCATAGAGAGTAGCCCAGACACACTGGGGCCAACACAAAGGTGTCTGTGTATGTCCCCCCACCACAAACAAGAGAAAGAGGGGCTTTCTGAAGCTTCTAGATGAAAATTGAAGCCCAGTGGAAAAGTGAACAAAATTTCTGCAATAAAAGCATGCCAAACCACCATAGTTGATAAGTCAGAGGGACCAGCATCCCACATCAGAACCTGGTCTAACTTCCGGGGAAAAACAGCTGGAACCTTGCAGAGTTTGACCCAGCAGGTCAGAGATCTTAACTTGGGCCTTGTAGACAGAAATCAGCCTGAATATCAGGGGACAGCTGCTGGCTTGTTAAGACTAGTTAGCTTAGACCTGCACACTCCTGCCACACTGTCTATTGTATCAACAGAGGCATACCCTGAAGGAAGCCCTCTATTTCTATTTGTAGTTTTTATTTTCACAGTAATATTTTTCATTTATCTTTAATCATTTAAATATTTTATTCATCTTTTTCATTTCTCAGTTATTTTCCTTTTTTATCTTCCTTTTCTTTTCTTTCTCTCTCTCCCACTCTCCTACCTTCATCTCCATCACTCTTGCTTTTTGTTCCCGTTGCTCTCTTAATTCAAATTTATTTTCTTTCTTCTCCTTTTCCTCTCTTTTTCCTTCTCTCAGTTGCAATTCGTCTTAAAAGAAAGTGATTACATAAAAAAGCAAACAAAAAAATAAAGTGATTACAGTCTCTAGCCTCCCTATTGCTTTAGTTTGTTCTGTTTTTGTGTATATTTTGTTCTGTCTTCTCTTCAACAGCTCCCTACCCTTTGTGTGATCTTCCTGTGTCCTCTGACCTCACTTCTAACTTTTTTCTATCCTATCTATCCCTCCCTCCACAACTCCTTCTACATCCCCCTCCTGAAGGCCAACATTGCTATATTGAAGAGTTTATACACTATAAACATATTTTGAGCTAGTCCTCAATTTTGATTTAATTCATATAATTAAAGGTGATAGATTAATACCTTCCACAAATTGTCATTTTCTAAGCTGTGCTTTATGCTGTTGTGTTGCTGATTCTATGACTTAACTAAGGTGATGTGATTCATCTAATCAGTTGTCCTCTCTGGCATAATGAAAATGAGTTTGTCTCAGAGACATTAAAGACTCCAAACCTAAAGACCAGCTATATCTGGAAGATCGAAGTACTAACCCAGGAATTAAACCAAGGACAGTATCAGTGACAAAAATAGAAATGAGAAGGCATTTAAACAAGACACAACCAGACTTCCACCCCACCAAAGGTAAACTCTGGGGGAAATGAGATGGAAAAATGTAACAGTCAATGATCTGAACAACCTGAACTGATAGCACAGGGAGTAAAACACAGATAAATGAGGCTCTAGAAAAATTCAAAAGAGAAATAATTTCCCGAACAACCACAGAGATGGTGAGAAAAATGAAAGACATGATTAGAGACTCTGGAACAGAAACAGGTAAAAAAAATAGATGAGCTCAGGACTATGATGGAAACCATGAATGACCAGCATAGGAAAAAAAAGGAAACCTTGAATGTCCAACACAGGAAAGAAATGGAATCCATGAAACACATTCAGACAGGTATGCTGGAGACTAAAAACTCTATAGAAAGCATTCACAGCAGGATCAATGAATGTGAAGATAGAATTTTAGATATAGAAGATAGGATTGCAGTCAGTGATCATGAAAAGAGAGATCTCTTAAGAACAGTAATGGACCATGAGAAATCAATCCAACAACTCCTAGGTGATGTGAAGAAGAAGAATATAAGACTGATAGGAATCCATGAAGTAGCAGGAGAAAGTACAATTGGCACTTAAAAAAAAAAATATTCACAGAATTAATGACTGAAAACTTCCCAAACGGGGGAAGAATTTGACATACAGATAATTGAGGTATATAGGACTCCATCTACCATGATAAAAAAAATCTACACCTAGAAATATAATAATCAAGATCTGATAAACCCAACAGAAGAACAAAATACTACCAATAGTTAGAGAAAAGAAACAGAACACAAAGGAAAGCTTATCAGAATCACAGCAGATGTTTTCAACATAAATGCTCAAGTCACGGAGAGCGTGGAGTGAGGTATTTCAAGTCCTCAAAGAAAACAACCTCCAACCTAGAATGATGTATCTGCAAAACTATCCTCCACAATTGATGGGGAAATAAGATACTTCCATGACAAAGAACACCTGAGAAATGTCATGAACACCAAGCCGGCACTCCAAAAAGAAAATGAAGACCACTCCATAAGGGCTAACAGAGCAGATATACCAGGTAAGGCAAACAATTAAAGGGAGAAAGGCAAAAATAAATGAATCAACAGCAGGAAAATAACACAACAATGAAAAGTCAATACATAGCAGTTATAACTATCAATGTTAATGGCCTCCATTCACCAATCAAAAGAAACAGACTGGCAGAATGGATTAAGAAGCAAAATCCTACAATATGCGGTATAAAAGAAACCAACTTGGTACACAAAGAAATTCATGGACTGAGAGTAAAAGGATGGAAAACATTTCTCCACATGACAGGAGCCCAGAAAAAAGCAGTGGTTGTTATCTTCTTTGCAGACAGAATAGATTTCAAATCAAAACTAATTAAGAGACAAAAAGGCCACTACATCCTTGAAAAGGGAACAAACAATATAAGAGGAAGAAATTACAATCATAAATATATATATATATATATATACATCAAATACTAATGCCCCTAACTATACAAAATAAATATTAATAAATATGAAAAATGACATAAGCACTAATACAATTGTAGTGGGGCACATCAATACTCCACTGACACAAATAGATCATCTGGACACAAAATCAACAAAGAAATAACAAAACTGAACTTAGTCTTAGAACAAATGGACTTAGTAGATATTCACAGAGTGTCCCACCCCACAAAATCAGAATGTACATTATTTTTAGCTGCATATGGGTCATTCTCCAAAATATACCACATGCTAGCTCATAGAACATGCTTAAGTAAATGTACAGGAATTGAACTTATCCCTTGTGTATTATTTGACCATAGCATAATTAAACTAGACATGAATAGCCTAAGAAACCACAAGAACGTCACAATTACATGGAAGTTAAATAGCCTGCTGAACAACCATTGGGTCACAGAGGAAGTTAAAGAAGAAATTAGACAGTTTCTATAATTAAATGATAATGCCAATACAACATACAACATACAGGAATCATTGGGACACAGTGAAATCATTTCTATAAGGGAAATTCATAGGAGTACATTCCCATACTAGAAAAACAGTGAGCTCAAATAAACAACTTAATGCTTAACCTTAAACTAATAGAAAAAGAAGAGCATGAAAAACAAAAATCTCATACAAGGGAGGAAATTATATTTCAGAGAAGAAATTAATACAATGGAAACTAAGAAAAGGATACAAAAAATGAATGATTCAAAGAGTTGGCTTTTTGAAAGAATAAATAAAATCAGTAAATCCTATCCAACCTTATCAAAAAAAAAGGAAAGAAGAGGCTCAAATTCATACAATTAGGAATGAAAAAGGTAAAGTCACAACATACACACATGAGAAATCCAGATCATCAATACCTACTTTGAAAACCTACACTCTAATGCAATTGAAAATACAGAAGAAAAGGAAAGATTCCTAGACACATATGAACTTCCAAAATTGAACCAAGAAGATATAAAAAGTCTAAATACCCCAATTACATTCAACAAAATTGAAAATGTAATTAGAACATTACCAACAAAGAAAAGTCCAGGTCCGGATGGTTTCACTGCTGAATTATACAAAACATTTAGAGAAGAGCTATTGCCACTACTTTTTAAAATCTTCAATGAAATTGAAAGGGAAGCAGTACTTCCAAATTCATTTCTGGAAGCAAGCATTACTTTGATTCCCAAACTAGGGAAAGACCCAACCAAAAAAGAGGACTACAGGCCAATCTCCCTAATGAACATAGATGCAAAAAATCCTCAGTAAGATACTGGCAAACAGAATAAAGAAAATCATACACCCTGACTAAGTCTGATTTATCACAGGAATGCAAGGATGGCCCAACATAGGTAAATTGATAAATGTAATACACTACATTAAGAGAGTTAAGGACAAAAACCATATGATCCTCTCAATAGTTTCAGAAAAAGCATTCAACAAAATTCAACATACATTCATGATAAAAACCCTACAGAAAATTGGAATAGATGGTCTTTATCTCAAGCTGATAAAGGCTATCTATAAAAAACAATAGCCAATATCATTCTAAATGGTCAGAAAACTGAAAACCTTCATGCTAAAATCGGGAACATGACAAGAATGTCCACTGTCACCACTCCTGATAAATATAGATTTAGAAACATTAGCTTCAGAAATTAGACAAGAGAAAGATATAAAAGGAATAAAGATAGGAATTAAAGAATTTAAACTGTCACTATTTGCTGATGATATGATGCTCTATATGGAATATCCAAAAAAACTCTGCCAATAGACTGCTAGATTTATTTGACAGATTCAGTAGAGTAGTGGGATACAAAGTCTATACTCAAAAATCAATACCCTTCTTGAACACAAATAGCAGACTCACTAAGACAGAAATTAGGGAATCAATTCATTTCACAATAACATCCAAAGAAAATGAAATATCAAGAAATCAAACTAATGGAGGAGTAAAAGAACTCTACACTGAAAATTGCAGCACTCTGAAAAAAGAGATAAAAAAGGATATAAGAAGATGGATCCTTTGCTCCTGGGTAGAATCAACTTAGTGAAAGTGGTCATACTTCCAAAACTTCTATACAGATTCAATGCAACCCCTATTGAAATCCCAACAGTGTATTTCACAGATCTTGAGAAAACAACCCAAAAATTCATTTGGAACCAGAAGAGACCTAGAAGAACAAAAATCATTCTAGTCATCAGAGACATGGCAGGGGATATCACAATTCCCAATTTGCAAAATCCTACAACTTGCACTATCCTACAAAGCCACTATGATAAAAACAGTATGGTACTGCAAAGAAACAAGCCCAAGGATCAATGGAATAGATTAGAAGATGCAGAAGTAATACCAGACATACTCAGCTACTTCGTCCTTGACAAAGCAGCCAACTATCCTCACTGGAGGAAAGATATCCTTTATAATAAATAGTGCTGCAAAAACTGGCTTTCAACTTGCCAAAGATTAGAAGTAGACCCTTATTTTTCACCATGCACTGAACACAACTCCAAATGGATTAAAGATCTAAATATCAAACTAGAAACACTAAACTTGAAAGTAAATTAGGTAGAATTCTCAAAGACATTGGCATAGGAGAAGACTTTAAGAACAAATCCTCAGCAGCATGAGAACTTGAACAAAGAACCAACAACTGGTATCTCATCATATTGAAAAGTTTTTGCGATGCAAGATAACCACTATTATTACTAAGAGACATCCTACAATGTGGGAAAAATATTTTACCACCCACTCCTCAGACAAAGGACTACTATCTAGAATATATAAAGAACAACAACAACAACAACAACAAAAACAACAACAACAAAAACCCCAGATTTCCCCAAATATAAAGATCCAATTCAAAAATGGGTATCTAAGGGCCAGAGATTTAGCTCAGTGGTTCAGTGGCCTGCACTTGGTTCAATCCCCGGTACAAAAAAAAAAAAAAAAAAAAAAAAAGGGGGCATCTGAAATGAACAGAAATTTCTCAGACAGACAAGTAAAAGCAGCAAATAAATATATGAAAAAATGTTCCACATCACTGGTCATTCAAGAGATGAAGATGAAAACAACACTGAAAATCCACCTCACCCCACAAAGAGTGGCTGCTATCAAGAAATTAACCAGTAACAAAAGCGGGCAGGAATGTGGGGAGAAAGGAACCCTTCTCCATTGTTGGTGGGAGTGTAGACTGGTGAAACCACTGTGGAATCAATATGGAGATACCTCAAACACCTAGGATTAGAGGTTCCATTTGACCCAGCTATACCTGTGTTGGGTATCTTTCCAAAAGAATGAAAAGAATCATACCACAGTGATATATGTTGTGCACCCATATTTATAGCAGCACAGTTTGTAACAGCTAAAACTTGGAAAAAACCCAAATGTCTGTCAACTGGAGACTGGATAAATAAGCTGTCATTTTTCTGTAAAATACTGTACTACTCAGCCATAGAGAATGGAAAACTAGAAACTTTTATAGCTAAATGAATATACATTGAGGCTATACTCAATGAAATAGGATACACTTGATAAATACCAAATAGTTTTTCTGGTGTGAAAAACAAAGTGTAAATAAGATTCAGATAGTATAATTGAGTGTGTGAAATAGGAAGATAATGGCTAGAGAGGAAGTGAGAGGGGGAAGGGAAAGGAAATAAGGGAAATAAAAAATGTGAAAAAATGGAAACAAAGTCTTTGTAAATAGGGAAGGGTGAAGGTAGTGAAGGGAGTGCAGGGGTGTGGGGAAAAGACAAGAACCAATATGTATCATGTAAACGTACAAGGTCTCAAAGATAAACTTAGTGGAAAAAAAGTGTTAATTGATCTTTGAAAACATAAGGTTGTCTCATAGCTAAAGAATAATTATGCACATTTACTTGGTTAGTGGCATAAGAACATTTGGTATCCATTTAGATTGTTTCAATAGTTTTTCATTTTAGAACTATAATTTTTCTTTATGAACCAAAGACATATTTCTTTAGTGTGTCAAATTTAGAGTTTTTGTGATGTACGTATAACTATGACTTTATTATCTATCTGTTATTGGTCACTCACTAAGTATGAAATATAGACAAATATAGTCCAAAAATATCTCATAGAAATAGGTACACTAGAAATATTGAAGTACTTCTCATTCTAAAATCATCATCAGTGTGAACAAGAGCAAGAAGCCTGCTGAGAAGTATCAGTTCTGGTGAATGATACACTCACCTACTCCTTCAAGCATATCTTAGCAGGACAATCCTGGGCACATAAACTGAAGACACCCATTTCATTTGTAACAATCTACCTATAACTTCTCACATAGTGTTTCCATGAACAGCTAAACAAATCATATTCTGCATTTTGTAATTTACTATTTCTCAGTTAAAAGCCAGGAGGAGTACAAACCAGAAAATTGTATCTTAAAGATGCACTTAAAGGCGCACAGAAAAGGGTTAGAGTAGGAGTACATGGTATATCACTCATGTGCAAGAATCAGTTCAAGGAGAATGGGGGAAAACAGTTAAGGGGAAGCTATTGAGTTAGAAGAGAGTAATGTAGAAGAAAAGCTCTGAAAAAAGGACAGTGTGGAGTACTCAGTACCTGTAGAGCTGTGTCACTACTTAACCTCTACATTGAATTCTTAGGTATTAAAGTGAATTATCAGATTTGACCACTATATAATATATATGTATGCTGAATCTTTATAGTGTACTCTGTAAGTATGTCCAGTTTCATGTCAATTTAAACAAAAGTGAGTTATGTTCATTTAGACTACTAGATTGTAAATGTAAATTGAAAAATGAATAGTAGTGATAGGATTAATATTTATAATAATAAGGAGTGAAACAATTTTAAAGCCAGCCAGGAAAAATGAGAGATAGCAGAAGGTAAAATTTCCTTGAACACTGGAAAATGTCAATCATCCAGAGCTGCTGGATTTTTCTTATCAGCTTGTGCATGGGTAAATGTCCTCCCCTGCATGCAGGCAATGTAGAAAATAGGTGAATGAATGTGTATAGGTTATTAGGGTCCATAAAATTTTAAATATTTAATACACAGGCAGCTATGATATGTGTCACTTCTCCCTTTACTATCTCAGTGCCTTCCTTCTTCTGTAACATCCTCTGAAAATAAAATGAATCATTGCAAAAGCATGTATTGTAAAATGATCACATTCATTCTGTGTTAAAGAAGAGAAGTTATGGAAAAGCAAGTAACCATGACTTTGGAAATCAGATATAAATTATTTATTTCTGTGAATATGTAATTAGCCTCCTGCTTTTTGTGCAGTATGCATGGAATTCATTTTTTGGTCATTTTTCTGCTCTTTAATGTACAGACTTGAAAATGTTTTCCTTTAAACATGTATTTTTTTAAAATGATACAGGCTTCCTTAAGCCAAATCTTAACTTATCTAATAAAGTTTTCTTTATTCTCTTTGGTTTTTATACTGTTACTTACAGAGCTTTAACTTCCCATCCCCTATTTACAAGAAAATTTTCCACATTCTAAGTGAGTTCTGGTATTGTAAAATCAAAGCTCAGATTGCTTTTTATCAATGTTTTATAATTGTTTTAGAATCATTAGAAATATTTAGAAATCATATAATTTATAAATGAGTCTACATCTAAATACAAGGGCATACCCTAAGAGGTTGTTATTCGAAAGCTTAATTATATGCAACATATTAGATTAGATATTTTGATAAATTTATGTATTTACTATATGTTACCAATTTATTGTTATGCCCCACAAGCAACTACCATATCCTGTTCATTCTACCTCCTGAAGCTCTTCTAATCAGTCTGTATAACTAGTTTCACCCTCCATTCTGTCATTAGTTTGACTCCTCATTATTTCTTCTCCAGTTTAGCATGCTACTATATCTTAGTTGTGCACCTGCTTTGATTCTTTCTCCAATTTATTTGCTGGTTTTTAACACACCCCTCAATTTGCAGTCAGAGCTGATGTAAAATAAAGGTCTTGTCTGTCCGTGTCCCTACACTACTAAGCCCTGTTCCTTTACCTACTGTTTAATTTGTTCTCTTTCTTATTCTTCTGAAAGTCTCCAACCTTGAGCCACTTCCATCTTTCAGCTTTACAAAGCTGGTAGTTTCTTCCATTGACTTACTTCCTCTTGTCTATAGATATAGGATCTTGTTGAGTCTGGAAAGAGCTCTTTTTATCTCTTCTTATTTTAACTTTCTTCATCATCCTTTCTCTTCCTGGTCTTTTAAGGCACAAAAGACTCTTTCCTAAAACATTTATACTGCTAAAGGTTTAAATAGGAAATACCTTCTTCCAAGACACCTGAAATTCAGTGCCTGTCATAGATCTATCTAAATCTCTACTAGATTGTGACTTGGAATAGTGTATTGGCTGTTTCATATTTATGTGAATTGGGGAAGCATAATGACTACTTTATCTGAATTGCTCATTAAAATTGATCAAATAGCTAAATAGATACACAACACTTTTGGAAAAACTATTGGTGAAAGGCTGTATTTTGCAATTTTCATTAGAGATATAATGGTTTAGAACTAGATTTAGGGAGAATAAGCTGTGAAGGAAAAGAAAAAAGGAGTATGAAAATTGAACTATGCACTTATTTTTCTTGAGCATAGGTAGAAAATTTTATACATATTTTTGTATTTTAGTCTAGTTCATTTTCTTATTATCAATTTCCTCAGTAAAGTGGAAGTTTAAAGGTAGAAGGGGAGGTGATTACTTAAAAAGACTATAAAAACTTCTAAGCTATTTAAGCAACACTAATCAAGACATAATGCACTTTCAAAGAATTAATGACCAGTTTAGAACAGTTGATGATCTGAATCACATCTGGGAAATATTAACCCCAGAAGGTTATTAATCCTGTATCTTGTTATTAAGATGAAAATAAAAAGTAGACCATATGGATCTTTAATGGTTGATAGATAGACTGCAAATTTTAGGGAATTTATATTAACCAGTCATGCTTACAAAAATCATAGGTCAGTGTTAAATGTTAAGTTTTTATAATCTATATTCCATGCAATTAGTATTTTGAAGTAATGTACCATAGGGAGCAGAATAGGTTGTTAAAAATGGTTTGACTTTGTTTTATTTCAGCAAAGCAGAACCTGTTAGCTAATAAATGAAGTACTAAACTGGTCTCTATCTCCCCCATAATTAAGCAATATCTACAAAAGTATTTCAATGAAATTAAAGAAGTGTTTCAGTTAAATGCATGAAACTAGAATACATTACACTCATAAACACATACACATTTCTTTCGATTATTCGTGAATTTTTGAATTGTTTTAAGGGGTAAATTTAATATGTATCATTCATTTAGAAAGCTTATTTAATGTTACTAATTTAATCAAATTTTATGGTGACTTTAAATATAATGGTACCTTGTTTATTAGAAATAATATCTTCATAGTTACAAGTTTGAAGTATCTGTAAATTTCCATATTGTAAATCCATAGTAAATAAATTTGTATAACCAACATACTGGAGTTACTTTCTATTTTTTATTCCTTCTGTTGATAAATGCTATACTAATTGTTTAAGCGACCATAAGCCCTGATTTGCCTAAAAGAGTTCTAGTTTACTTATCTTGACCTAGAATGATTGCTACTTTGCTGTGTTCATGATGAAAGTGTAAGGTGAATCATTGTGGGGTGGGATGCACACATGCTATTCTATGCTTTGGCCCAAACCTGACCCATCATTCCTTATGGTGCACTGGCCAGAACTAGCCATATATCAGTTCACATCAGTAAGAGTGCAGTATTAAGGAAAATTCATGGAATATGAATATATTTACTGTACTGCTGACTAAAATTTCAGAACTCATTTTTGAATTTTATGACTCATGGGGGTTTTTTGGTTCTTCAAGAAGATATCCAACTATTAACCCTTCAATAATGCCATGTCATAAACCTTCCAGTTTATTCTCACTTTCTTCTAACAGCTCTTCCATGATCCTTAATTCCTCTTCTCCTTGTAGGTAAAGCAGAATAATTTATTAGTATTGTATTTTTACAATAGTGAAAATTTTAATTTTAGTATATATTTTAATTTGTTAATCACTTTTATCCAGTGTAGTCTTTAGCCTGGCCCCGATTTTATTCCAGTTAATGTGTATTTACACATTTCCAATATTTCTGTTTGGTACTTTTGCTATTATCTCTCCTATCTTTTTTTGTTTCATTTTATTTTGTCCTCTTTATTTGTATTTATTATATGGATGATTTTATTTTGTTTTACTGGGGATTGAGCTCAGGGTCTTGGTACTGAGTTAGATGCTCAGACTTTTAAAACTGTATATATTTATGTTTTTTTGAGACAAAGTTTTGCTAAGTCAATGCATTGCCCTGACTGGGCTCAAACCTTGTGATCCTCTTTCCTACCCCCAGACTTTATTTTAAATTTTTTATATAGAGAAGTCCTTTTCCATCATCTTATCATTTATGTCTTAAATATACTTATTGATCTTTTAAGATATATTTTGAAATTATTTTCATCTATATATACTTTGTATTTCAATGATTAAATGTATTGGTTAACTTCCATTGGCTTAAATTTATTTAGGTTGGTTCAGATCCCTGTTGCCAAATTATTTCTGCAGATTACTCTGTACCTATATTTGTTTGTGTCACTTTCTTGTCATATGTTAGAGGACAGAGAAATGGAGTAAAATTTGCATTTTAAGTGTGAACCCTGACATTGACACAGAATGCATTTTAGGTTCGGGACCTATAGGAAAAATTAAACTATCTGCTTCCACCCTCAATCTTTAAGGCCTCGGTGGGCCGATGCTAGTGAGATCTCCTCCTTGCTTTGAATTTGAGTTCATTTTTAGCATGACCATACAATTTTGATTTTTCAAGTTTTACCATTTTTCTTTGTCAGAAAAGAGAAAGGTCATCAAAGTAAGAGGTTACAATATACTTTTAAGGGAAATATTAACTTTTGTAATTTTTTAATTTTAGAATGGAATAGTAACTGCCATCTGTTAAAATTTTTAGAACAGCCTCTTTATAAAGCAGCGTTCAATATTATATTTTTAAAAGACTGTGAATATTATTTCCGCTTTTATTTACTAAATGATATCACAAAAGCAAAATAACTCTTTCCCCAGATATCACTATAGCATTTCATGAGAGGTCATTATGAAAATATGCTTCATTTTTATTGGAATTAAGAAATTTTATTGTTTTTAAAATACATTTTAATGTGATTCCCTGCTAAGGTCTCCACAGATACCAACACATTTTTAACAAAATTTTGTACAAATAGCAATGGGGATTTAGTGTCAGTAGCCAACTATAGTATGTGTTTTATATGAACTTTGCAGTAAACACATTATCAGTGATACTTAGTATTAATCTCGCTATGTCATCCTCAGAAGACCAATTTATTTCATGTAGAATCTGTTTACTCATGATCTTGTTTTAAAACAGATGTTGTTAGTACTAGTATTTCATCCTGTCTCTTCTGTTCAGAGACTTTGTGTGTAAGAACATAATATACAGGTCCCTTGCGTCCTGTTTTCTTCTTTCTGTATAAAGTAAGAGTGTTATGTATGTGTTTTATTCCTCACCAGATATAAAAGGAAAGTCTAATGCAGCTACACGTAGGAAAAATACAGAGGGGAGGTGCTAAATAAAATTGAAGTGCAGTTTACTGACTTTTTGTAAAACTCTTCTGAAGTGAATTTAAAAAGTTAATAATTATTTCCAGGCATGTTGACTGACATTGCAAATGATATAAAAATAGTAATAAAAGCAAATCTCAGCAGTAGGATATACAAATTTAGTAATTTCTACTTTTGCTATGGAAAAATAGTATAAGGAATGAATGGGTCCTCACTGGTGAAGTAGCTAATGCTGCTATTTAGTCTCAGTTATTAAAGAATAATATTTTATCTCTCAAAACCTAATTTGTAAATCTTAAAATTGCAGAGCCTGAAAGTGAACAAAGAGGGAAACAGTGATATTTAAATTGTTTTATTTGATTTGGATTTTTTATTGAATATGCTACAGTTATTTTATTGTAAATATTGCTAAAGAATCTATTGAAAATGAAATTGTACAATGACATTTTGATATTGCTAAAGAAAGAAAACATCTGTTAAAAATAATGCTGCATAGTGGAAATTGAACCCTTAAGTGGGACATTACCTCAAGGTAAAGTGCAGTCTTTATATATTATATTAGTAAATTTTGAGGTACTGTAGTAAAATGTTTGAGGCAGTTAGCTTATTAAGAGACAAATTAACTGGAGATTTAGCTCAGTGGTTGTGCTGCCTGCCTAGCAAGGGCAAGGACCCGAATTTGATCCTCAGTGTAATAAAAAATTTTTTTTAATTAAAATTTACCATAATGAATTAAATATTATTCTTGCATATAGATCTTTTTTATTCCAGTTAGATGGACTACTGCAAATTAAATTAAATGTTAATAAAAATTAACAGAATATCTCTGAAAGTACTTGAAAAATAGACTGATTTAAAAAAATTTAAACCAACATACTACCCCTTTTGGGGAAAACTATCAAAATTTTCCTTTTCATATTCTTGGTTTCAAATAAATGAATATTCAGTAATATAAGATCATCATGTTGCGCATCATTTATACTAAAGGATACATGGAAAGAATATTTCAGGAAAATGCTATTGAGTCTTCAGTTATAAGAAAAAGAATCAAAGTAGAGAGAAAAGATAGTAAATATAATGAATATAGAAGTACAGGAAATCAGAAACAAAGGATGTCTTTTGAAAAATAAAGAATGTGATTATGCCAATAAGCATAGAAAGAGAGGTTTGATTTTGGAAATTATTCATTATCTATAGAATGAATGCTACTGGATTCAAAACTTTACATAAAGTGATTTTGCCAAAAGAATAGTCTGTGACATATGGGAGAGCAATTAAATATCCTATTTGTTTCTGTCATATTCCTTCAAAGACTGATTTCAAAAAGTTGTTTGTTATGAGAGAGAAGACAACTGATTAATGACATCTTTATTTAATCCTCTCACTGTTATGCAAAACCTATAATGTTGGTGTGAAAAAAAATGGAAGCAACTGGAATATCGATAGATTGTCTCATTTTGATTCATTGAACCCAAATACATTAACCTAACAGGCTAGATAAGGAGTGTGACTAGACAGGAACCAGTGGTCAATGGTGGGTCTGACTACATATTTGATTAGGAAAGAACAAATATCACTTCTGTTACAAAGGAGGGGGCACTTGATGAGTGAACAAAGGATACTAGGAAAGTCTAAAACTTATGGAGAAAGAGGCTTTCTGTAAGACAAGATAGTATTTGTCAATTTACAATGTTCCTAATAGCCAGGAGAAGGTCTGCATCATAAGTAAATCTAAGTGGAGTAACTGTCAGCCCAAACATTTGACTGTGCTCATGAGGAAACAGCACATATATTGACTGTCAGAGAGGAAAATAGGTGGATTTATTTACAGAATTGTAAGGATAGTCATGATGTAGATACACTTAAATGGAAAAATTTATTTCAAGGCTATGTATTGTGTAAACATTTTTGTGGAAACAATGCCATAAGTATTATATAATCATAGAAAAATAGGTGAGAGTCTTCTTGTTTGTTATACTATGGTAAACTATTACTTCCTAGATTTGGGATTAGATAGAAAAGACTCTGCAAGGTGACCTTGAAAAAAGAATTGAGATAGTAGAAGATATTCATATTCAATTCTTTATCTTTCATTCAGTTAGTTTATTGGTACTTTTTAGGAATACAGTCACATTCATCAGTGGTATCTTATGCATTTACATGATGTATTATTATCTTGATTCTTATGTTTTGCAAATACCCCTGCCCTCTCTTCACCCCTCTACCCTTCCCTATTTACAAAGACTTTGTTTCCATTTTTTCCTTTTCTCATATTTTTTATTTTCCTTTCTTCCTTTTCCCCTACCCTCACCACTTCCCTTACTCCTGTAGCCCTTTTCTTCCTATTTCACATTATCAATTATACAATTTGAACCTGATTTACACTTTTAGTTTTTCACACCAGAGAAACTATGTGGTATTGACACACCTGTGTCCTATTTATTTCACTTAGGAGTATGGCCTCAGTGTGCATCCAGTTAACTATAAATGTCTATAGTTTCTCATTCTTTATGGCTGAGTAGTACTCCATTTTATAGAAAAACTTCATCTTTATCCAGTCTCCAGTTGTTGGGCGCTTGGGCTGTTTCCAAGTTTTAGCTAATATGAACTGTGCCATTATAAATACGGATGAGCATATAACACTGTGGTATGATTCTTTTAATTCTTTTTGGAAGATACCCAGAAGAGGAATAGCTGGGTCAAGTGGAACTTCTAATCCTACTTGTTTGAGGTATCTCCATGCTGATGTCCACATTGGTTGCACCAGTCTGCACTCCCACCAACAATGAAGAAGGTTTTCTTTCTCTCCACAACCCTGCCAGCATATGTTATCGGTTAATTTCTTGATAGCAGCCATTCTTTCTGGGGTGAGGTGGAATCTTAGTGTTGGTTATATCTGCGTGTCTCAAATGACCAGTGATGGTGAACATTTTTTTCATATGTTTGCTGCTTTTACTTCTTTGTCTGAGAAGTGTCTGTTCATTTCAGATGCCCATTTCTGAATTGGGTCTTTATATTTGGGGGATGTGTTTTTTTAATGTTTCTTATATATTCTAGACAGTAGACCTTTGTCTGAAGAACAGCAGTTAAAATTTTTTCCCACATTGTAGATTTTGTTTTAGCTCTGTTGTTGCTTGCAGGGCAGAAGCTTTTTTAAAAGATGAGATTCCAATTGTGGATTCTTTGTGCTAGTTGCTGTGCTATGGAGTATTTGTTCATAAATTCTTTTCCTATGCCAATGTCTTCAAGCAAGTTTAGTGTTTCTGTTTTAATATTAAAATCTTTAATTCACGTGAAGTTTATTTAAGTGTGTGGTGAAAGATAAGGGTCTGGCTTTAATCTCTGACAGGTTGAAATCCAGTTTTTGCAATGCCATTTATCTTTTCTCAACTGAGGATGGTTGGCCCCTTTGTCAAAATGAGGTTGCTCATTACATCTGGAGTTGTCCATGTATCTTCCAGTCTATTCCACTGATCCTCGGTCTGTTTCTTTGCCAGTGCCATGCTGCTAATGCTTTCAAGAGAATTTGTAATCTCCTGCATATCTGTTTGAATCTGTTTCATGGATTCCATTTCTTCCTATGTTGTGTTTTCATGGTTTCCATTTCATTCCTATGATGGGCATTCATGGCTTCCATCATGGTACTGAGCTCATCTATTTTTTTTTATCTGTTTCTCTTCTAGTGTCTCTGATCATTCTTTTATCTTGCTCACCATCTCTGTCCTTATCTGGGAAATTATTTCTGTTTTGCATTTTTCTAGTGCCTAATTCATCTGCTTTGTTACTTCCTATACTATCAGTTCAGCGTGTCCAGGTGGTTGACTATTAGACTTTTCCACCTCATTTCCCCCAGAATATGCATTTATTGAGCAGGAAGTCTGGGTCTGTCTTCTCATGTCTATTTTTTTTTTTTTTTGGTACTGTCCTTGGTTAAATTCCTGGGTTAATACTTTGATCTTCCAGATATAACTGGTCTTTAGGTTATGTGTTTCTGATATCTCTGAGACACTCTCATTTTCATAATATCAGGAGGGAAAATTGATTTGATCAATCACAATAAGTACCTTAGCCCAAGTGATATAATTAGCAACAATAGTAACATCAAGCACAGTTTAGAAAATGACAGTTTGTGGAAGTTATTAATCTGGCATTTTTAACTGTGTGAATTAAATAAAAATGGAGTAACAGCCAAAATGTCTTTATAATGAATAAGCTCTTCAATATAGAAACTTTATTCTCTGGGATTGGGACTTGGAAGGAGTTGGGGAGGAAGGGCTAAGTAGGTAGGATAGGGAAATATTAGAAGCAAGACAAGAGGCCACAGGATGATCATGCAAACTCTGTTAAGTTGTTGAAGAGAGGAGGAAAAAACAGAAAACAGCATATAAGATAGTAGAACAACCTAACAGCCATAGGGAGGCTAGAAATTGTATTCACTTTCCTTTAAAACTAGTGACAATTGAGAGAAGGAAAAAGAGAAGAAGAAAAAAGAAAAAAATTGAGTTAGCACAGGAACAGGAACAAAAGGGGAGAGCAATGAAGAACAAGTTGGGAGAGAGAGAGAGAGAGGAAGAAAAGGAAAAAAGAGAAAATAAAAAATTTAAGAGAAGAAAAAGATAGGTAAAATTTTTTAAATTATTAAAAATAAGAGAAAATATTACTTTGAAAATTAAAAAAAATGGGTCACCTTCAGGGTATATCTCTGCTGACACAATAGAGAGTGTGGGCAGGAGAGTGCATATCTAAGTCAATTAATCTCAGAAAGTCAGCAGCTGACCCCTGAGTGTCTGACTGATTCCTGGCTGAAAGGCCCAAGTTGAGATCTCTGATGTCCTGCTTGGTTGAACTCTGCAAAGTTCCACTGCAAGTTTTAGCTACCCTTACCCTGAAGAAAATCCATGTTCCAAGGGGAGGTGGTGATCTCTCCAACTTACCAACCATGGTGGTCTGCTGTGCCGTTATTGCACAGATTTTCTTCACTTTTCCAGTGGACTTCAATTTTTCCTCTGGGAGCCTGAGAGAGGCACTCTTTCTCCTTGTTTGCTTCTTCTCTATCATCTGGAGCTCAGATAAATGGCCCTTCTGCCCCTCTACAGTGCGGATCCTGGTGTTAGTATGGTGCAATAGCCAGAGGCTCACCTGGGGGAGTGGGAGGACTGTATAGGTGTGGAAACAGGTGGCCTCACCAGAGTGTCCTTTGCACTGCTGGGTTCTGCAACTACTCTCAAAATTCTGTATTTTTTATAACGAACAAAGAAATGCTTAGACTACTAAAAAAGTTTATAGCTGATATGATAAAAGTAAAATTAATTATAATTGACCTTATGAATTAATGTGCCACTGTGCCAGACACTTATAATATATGTAAGATTCATAATACTAAAAGAAAGCTACCCCAAATACTTACTTATGTATCGTACTTACAAACAGATAATGGAGCCATAAATATCACCTGTGGTTTACTACAGACAGTCTGGATAATTAAGCCATTGTCACAGGAAGTACTTCTTATATAATATAAGAATATTAATATGTATCATGTCACAACTAACGAAGACAGTGAAAGGTAGTCAAGACGTGGAACGGACTGGTGCAGTGAGCATGTTCAGCATCCTTTAACATTTTGTGGGATTCTGAATTCTGAAGCTTGGGCACACTTGCTCCTAGATTGAACAGGTATTTGGAAGACAGTAATTTTCTAAAAAAATGTATCAGCATTAGATAAGTATGACACCATAACCTCCCTAGTGAGTTCAAACAGAGATAATTTAAAATAGGAAAACTCCCTCAAAGTATTAGGAAAACTGGAAAAATGAAAAGCGAAATGACCAAGTGGCCATGCATAAAATCAGTAACTGCAGAAAACTACTTTCCTTCCTGAGGCTGTAAGGTAGAAGGAGAAATTGATTGCTCAGTGCTTCAGGACAGTGCTCAGTGGCTGTCCCTCCACTTTTCAGGAAGCAGAGTCACAGACACACTGATGTTATAGGAAGCCTGGTGGCAGAGTCTGGCTGCGTCTCTTGGACTCACCTAGACCGCTGCTGGAGTCCGTATCTCCGTTGCTCCTGCAACATTGCCTGAAGCCAGAAGAGCCAGTGAGCACTGTGTCACGCAGACTTGAACTGACGCTGCCTCTGCTGATTCAAATCCAAAAGAAGACAAGTGCCTTCTCCACTCTCATTTTCAATCTCTTGTTAACAGAGTCTTGGGGGAAACTGGGTAACATCAGACTTAGGAAATTCTACCTACATGCCTGTACTTGATGTTTTCATATAATCAACAAGCATATTTTGACCGTCTACAATGTGTCAGGTATATTTTAAACATTGGGGACTCAAAAGTCAAAAGACAAAACAGACAAGCCTCTGCCTGTGGTACTTACATTTTAGCGCAGAGAGAAAATGAATATATAAATTGCATGAATATTCTGTATATATTAAAGATATAATAAACATAAAGTGGCTATAAGCACTAAGAAACCAATCAGATGGTGAAGTAAGAGCAATAGACTGAAGCTGGACATCTTATAAAAAAGAAATATTAGAGCAAACTGCTAAAGAAAAAGAATAAGGAGACATTTGGGTGTCCATAGAAAAGGGTTTTCTGTAGAGATTCTACCTAGAGTGAAGCCTGTCTCTTGCCTCACAAGCACAAAGTCCGATGTTTGATCCCCAGTACAAAAACAAATTCTTTTTTCAGCCAAGTGTGATGGTTGGTACCTATAATCTCACCACTCTGGGAGGCTGAGGCAGAAAGATTGCAAATTTTAGCTCAGTCCAGCAGTTTAGTAATTACCAAGATTTTGTGTCAAAGTAAAAAATAAGAAAAGGAGTGGGGATTTAGCTCAGTTTGAAGGCTCTTTGTTCAATTTCTCAGTGCTGCCTCCTCAAAAAGAAAACAGATAAAACAAAGAATGATATTTTTCAAAATTGTCATCACTTCTTGTTTTAATAAACTCATAACTTTTTGCAGAGTTAAGAAAAAAATCTTCATAAGCAATATATTAGAATCAAATTTTCGAGATACACAAGGAGATCACTGGAATCCTGGGAGATTAAAATGGAATTGTTGACATTCAGAGATGTGGCCATTGATTTCTCCCCAGAGGAGTGTGAATGCCAGGACTCTGCTCAGCAGAATATGTATGGGGATGTGATGTTAGAGGCTTGGGGAAACCTGGTTTCCCTGTGTTTTGCTGGCTCTATGCCTAACTTGACCACCTTTCTAGAGCACAACAAAGAACCCTGCAGTGTGAAGAGACAAGAGACATTGGCTGTATACCCAGATTTGTCTTCTCACTTTGCTCAAGGTGTTTCATCAAAACAGGGCAGAAGATGTTCATTTCAAAATATAACAAAGGGAAGGCACAGTATTTATGGCCATGACAACTTGTATTTCAAAAAAGAATGGAAAAATATGGGCAAGTATGAATATCAGAATTCATGTTATAGTCAAAATAAGAATCAGATTTCCTTATGTTATAATTTATACAGGATTAAATGATTTGTAATGATGTATTATAATAAGCTCTGAGTATGTAAAAAATTTTAAGTGTTTTTTAAGGGAGAAAGTCTTTATAGTTTGATTTTTTTTAAAGGTGCCAAAATAAGGACATTTTGACTGTATCACCCAAAAGTCTTAAGTATATTTTACAGCAAAATGATATACTTCCCTGGGACTATTTGTGTGAATATTCATAGTTTACAGTTATTAGAGAGACTTGTCAACTTCCTTTGTAGTTGTCAGTTAGTATATAGTTGGAAGTAAATTCAGAAAGCCAAATCAGATGTTTATCTAGAAAATGTTTATCTAGAAAACTGTTTTCTGTAAAATGTAAAATCAGGACAGCTGATGTAGGTATATGTTTCTCTGACCCATAGGACTTGAGAAACCAAATCTACACTAATATGTTATCAGAGTATTGACTATTTACTCAAATGGAGCAAGAATTATGGCTTATGAATACCAAAAGAATTAATCATAATTAAGGTAAATTGTAAGAAGATCACGATTAATATTCCTAGAAACTCTACTGATATCAATTTATTACTTGATTCATATACATAATATACTCCTGTTTGAAAAATTCTGTTCAGAGGGCGCAGAAGAAATTAGTAGATATTTGTCATGATTCCAGAAGTGTTAGTATTTCTAAATTTACTGTGATATATATAAAGTTTCTAGCAAATAAAATAATTACCCATTTAAAAAAACTATATTTCACCTGTCAAACTAAAACTAAACAGACAATATAGACAAAGGACACTAAACCAATGTTCTTGCTGATGTTCACATGACCTATAATAACCATGTTATATACTGGAAAGTGAATAGATTCCAGAAAATATAAAACTAACTGTAGCTTTGTATTATTTTCTAATATTATCACTTATGGGGATCTTGTTAGGGGGATGCAAAAAAGCACATGCGACATGTTCTTCAAGGTGTAATTGCCTAGTTATTAAAAATTTGTGAGAGAAAAAAATGGCTTTGAAATTATGTAAACTTAATTGAATATATGATACCACACAGTTTCACAAAATTACAGATGTTTTGTGGTAGCTCAGATCTTTTCAGAGTCCAGATTGTTAAGATCTTTCCTTCTCTGTAAATCTGTCTACTTTTTTGCAAATATTTAATTTTAAAACTAATTAAAATACTTTATTTTATTTTTTATTGAGTTTATTGGTACATTTTAGGTACACAGTACAGTTACATTCATTGTTAGGCTCTTGTACCTTCACATGACAGGTCTTGGTTCTCATTTTTTCCCCTTGTCCCTGTCCTCCCTTCACTCCCTCCTCCCCTCCCTATTTGCAAACATTTTATTTCCGTTTCTTCATTTTCTCATTTTTTTCTTTTCCCGTATTACCTTTCCCCTACTCTTTCCACTTTCCCTACACCTTTAGCCCTTTAATTAAAATATTTTAAATGAGAACTGGACAGTTCTTCCTTTTTTTTCTATTTTGTTGTAATTTTAAGTCAGAATTATGAGTCTGAAAATGTAGTTGCTCCATTTCACATGGCTTACTCATACAATATCCATAATTACTCTGGGTATTGTGAAATACATATTTAAAACAATCATATGAATTTTGGGAAACTTTAACGGTGCTGCCAACTTTGGAAAAAGTCATCCTAATTTTTTACTGTGTTGAGTTGGCATTGTACAGAAATGGGCAACCATATTGGTCTAGAAATGTTAATTTATTTTTATTTTTATTTTTTATTTTTTTTCCATGCGTACAGGGGTAACACATCATACTAAATATGTAAGGCCATATCTACGTGGGTTTGATTACAGAAACTAATAAAGTATTCTCTAAATGATGAAACAAAGAATAAGATAAGACTATAAGAGCAAGAAGCAATTTAAATATGTTCAGGGACCATTTTCATCTCCAGAATTAAGGATTATTTTAATGTTACATCATTGTCTTTTCTCTTTTGCTTTCCTTTTTAGTTTTATTTTAGGATTCCCTATTTTTAATGTTCATACAGAGATTTCTTTAACTGAATGAAATACCGAATAGTTTCTCTGGTGTGAAAAACTATAATAGTACACAGGATACTAATGAGATAATTAATAATGTGAAATAGGAAGTAAAGGGCTAAAGGTGTAGGGAAAGTGGGAAGGGTGGGGGAAAGGTAATAAGGGAGGGGAAAAATATGAGAAACTGAAAAAATGGAAATAAAGTGTTTGTAAATGGAGAGGGGAGGAGGGGGTGAAGGGAGGGCAGGGAAAAGGGGAAAAAATGAGAATCAAGACCTATTATGTAAAGGTACAGAATCCCAAGGATGAATGTAATTGTATTGTATACCTAGATTGTACCAATAAACTCAATAAAAAGAAAAAAAATAATCATATGAGATAATATTATATCTTCCTGCAAAGAAAATGAAAATTAAGAGTAATAAATTTGTCCAAACCAAACTAGTAGTTCACAATTTGATAGTATTGATTTGTAGTATGGTTAATGTACCTAAATTGAGATATCTAATACTTTTTGTTACTTGTAGCAAAGCTTTTAACTTGTAGGAAAACCTTATCATTTAAGGCTATTCGGTATTCTCACCCTATTTTTCTATTATTTAAGGAATTTCCAAGATTGATGATTTCTACAGAAGCCAGAAAAAAGAAATTGTTATTTACCATATATGAATCTTTTAAATGTAAATTTATAAATTATAAATTATAGGTTAATTATAAATTTACAGGTTGTAGAAGCAATACACTTCATCACAGTTAAATTGCATATTACAATATAGGCTTTATTGGAGTAACTATTTAAGTACATATCTAAACAACATAAAAATACGTTTGTATGCATATGTATATATGTGTATATATATCCACAGTTCAGAATTCAGAATCATAAAAACACCTTTTATTAAAAAATTATCTTATGTTGTATTTAATCTGAATATAGTAAAATTACTGAGCACAGATCATATTGAATGTGAAAACATCAATTAATTACTCAAAATGCTACCTTCATTTTTTTTTTTTTTTGATAAACCAGATTATCTAGATTGACTGAGCAATGAGCATTTGGAACACAGTGCCAGGAGAGCTCCTTGTATCACAGCTCTTCCAATTCAGATATCTGGCATGCTGTGTGCACTTTTGCTTGTCTTGTCTTATTTAATGTGTGTCTGTTCCTTTAAAGTGCCTCTGTTCCTGTGTATCTTTGTCCAAAAATTCTAGATGCAACATTTATTCTTTGTATTAACTTACTGTTTCTCATTAATGTTCATGAGAAATTCTACTATGGCAGATTCCATAATGGGAAGCTTAGGAAACCTATTGAGTTATGCAGTAAAGAATCTTTAAGATCACCTGTCTAGAAACTTATGGCTAGAGTGTGGAAAGATGATAGTACAAAATACGGGTCACTGGAAATAAACTAGAAAATAGAACACAACGTTCTTTAATGATAAGATTATTTGATATATATTTGCAAAATACTCATTTCCCGATAAGTGATTTCTGGAGAAGGGATTACATATTAAGAAAGTATTAGTGGGTAAACTAGGTACCTAAATTTGCATTTGCAAATGAGTTCTTACTACTTTTACTGCATTTCTGAATATAGAAGGGCATAAATATTTACTGAAATTAAAAGAACAGAATATTATTTTAAAAGGCATGCCTTTGATTTGTTATATCATTTGTTGATATTATTTAGCATTTTGTTAAAATTTTACTTGAATCCAAGTCTGGAATTTCCTTAACTGCAAATATTTTAAGACTGTTTCACTCAGCGATTTATCTTGTTTCCTTACTAGTGTTTCCTATGCATGGATTTTATTAAAAAAATATCGAAACAGGGGCTGGGGACTTAGCTCAGTAGTTCCAGTGCCTGCCTCACTGCCTCACAAGTGCGAGGGCCAGAGTTTGATCCCTTGTACCAAAAAAGAAAAAAAATTTTGAAATAGAGTCTTTCTGTTAATAGGGATGGGTGCAGGAAGTGAAGTGGGGAGGGCAGGGGAATGGGGAATAAACAAGATCCAAGATATATCATGTAAAGGTACAAGATCCTAATGATGAATGTAACTGTATTGTGTGCCTAAAATGTACCAATAAACTTAATGGAAAAAAGAAGCTGTTCAGGTGTTATTGCATAGTCCACTGAAAAAAAGTTTTCTTTCATTTCTTTGTATTATTCTGGTTATCTGTTCATTGTGATGATCAGAAGCTTACAAACTAGGGTTTATTCACTTAGCATTTGTAGTTAACTGTAGATCTTTACCTGTTTTTGCTAAGTAAGGACAACTACTGTATTTACATTTCTCACCTGTTGTTTTGCATCTTTTGTATGCATCTTATGTTTGCACTGATATTTTTAATATCTTTAATATTGAGTGTAAGGTGTCAGTACATACAAAAGATTTAGAGATTTTCATGTTTTTAAATTGAAATTCAGTAATGATTGTTTTACTACCAGTTTTGAAGTATTTAGTAGCCCTTTGCCCAAATTCACATGTTTTATGTAATTTAACAATACAATTTAAAATATGTCTTTAACAACCATGGAAATCACTCACATTTCAAACAAATATGGTAAGGTCAGCTTTTCTGGACTTCTTATTCTATGAGTTTATATGGGTTTAAATATAAATCCACACCAAAGGTAAATTTGTCCTTTATATGTATTTAATTTCAGTTTTTTCTATCAGTAGCATTGGTATAAAACTTAACAATCACAAAGCTTTGCATAATATGTCAGATATTTCACCAAAGATTTGTCATGGGTTCTCATCAATGATTGAGTGTAACAAAACAAATATTGATATGTATACTTCTTTGTCATGTGAGGGTTGTGTTATTGGTAAATTGAACCCAGTGCTTTTGCACTAAGCTTCAAATGCAACATTTTTTTTGTTGTTGTTGTTGTTAAATTTTCAGACAGGTTCTCATTACATCACAAACTTGGCTAAGCTGAATTTTCACAGATTTAAATAACAGTTTGGATTTTGCATTGCATGCTTTCCCTGTTTTGTGTTCTTGGATATCTTATCATTAGTTCTGATCTGATGTCTGTAGTCAAAAATCTATATTTCCTTACTTTTATCTCTCTTTGATTTTAGAAGTTTTCATTTTATATTTTATGACATATTTCATATATTGAGCATTGTTAACTGAGCTGCTCAGTGAATTGCAGTGGAATCTAGTGGCAACTGAGTGCAAGAATTGGTTAGGTGAGAGGATTGTTATACAAAGGGAAGTAAGTATTAGAGTTCCTTTTTTTTCAATAAACAAAACAATTTTCTCTCTGTCACTATTGTAAAGTATTGAAGAGTAAGAAAGCAAAAGCTGTTTGGGTTTATTGGAGGCATTGTGAGATGAAAGGATGATTCTAATCTGGTGTTAAGGGGAAGACTTTGTTGCAGTAAATCTGCTGTTTGCCAGAAAAGTGTTCAGAGCTTTGTAAGATAATTGAAGCAGTTGGGAAAGATAGAGAACAGGAGCTGAAGGTTCTTTCTGCTTATGTTGATTCAATTATAGGAAAGTAGTCTTTAGGCTTTTACCAGTAAATAGCAAGAGATGTAGACACATAGGTCTCTGATCCCAGCTATACTTTTCATATTAATAATACTGCTTTAACTCTTTGTTTAAGATATAAAATAGAAGAAAATATTTCAAGAAAGATACAATGCGACTAACTGATAGTGAATTCATTTTCAAATTAATATTAATGTAGAAGAGAAATATTTTGATGTCTTAGATAATTAAAATACTAACAGTATTTCATTTTAATTTGTTAATTCAAAGACTCAATCTTTGAAATGGTTTGCAAAAATAAATAGCAGAGAAATATTCACAAGAATGTAAGCTCCATGAAGTCTGTCTTGTTCATCAATATATGTAGTTTTCCTGGCCCACAGTTAGGAGAAACATAATTATTTATAACTAAATAAACCTTGTTTTTGTCTTAAACAGAATCCTATTTTCATTGCATTTATGATACTCCATGCTTTTCAGTGCCATCTAGTCATGTTACTTTGATAATATTTACTTAAAATAAAATAAGGACATTTTAACTTTCATTTGAAAAATCAAGCTGGTTTAGAGAGAAATGCTATTATATTAAAATTCTAGCCTTATAAATATTCAACACATAGTTGGAAATATTTATTTAGCTACAATTTTATAGGTTTGATATTAAATCTAATGAGTACATATAATTATAAAATTAATATATCAGAAGTGAGTTTTATATATTACTGAAAACTTATGCTGTGATTACAGGTCAGAGAGTCAGTGCTATCTCTGTTTATTCAAATTAATTTTTTCTCTTCAAAGATACTAAAGCCCCATGTCAAGCTTTTTCAGGTTAATCTTTCTTTGATTAAAGAAAGAGATCCTTTTTAATAAGGGTGTTTTAGACTATTAAAGTTTTTTAAGACAAGCATGGGGGCGCATTCCTGTAATCCCAGCATTTGGGAGGCTGAGGCAGGAGGATCACTGTGAGTTCTAGACCAGCCAGGGCTACATAGTGAGTTCCAGGTCAGTCTCAACTACTTAGTCTCAAAAAAGTCCCTGAAAATAAATAAAATAAATACATTCTTAAAATTTTTAACATAAACATTAACAATATATGTTGTACATAAAGTCTTTTCCTATGCCAATGTCTTCAAGAGTTCTGCCTAACTTATCTTCCAGCAAGTTTAGTGACACATTTTTATATCCAGTTTTTCCAACACCATTTATTAAAGAGGCTATCGTGCCTCCAGTGAGGATGGTCAGCTCCTTTGTCAAAGATGAGGTAGCTGAGTACATCTGGAGTTGTTTCTGTATCTTCCAATCTATTCCACTAATCCTCAGGTCTGTTTCTTTGCCATTACCATGCTGTTTTTATCACAGTGCCTTTGTAGTATAGTTTCAAATTGAGAATTGTTATATCCGCTGCCATGTCTCTATTGCCTATGGCTTTAGCTATTCTAGGTCTCTTCTGGTTCCAAATGAATTTTTGGTTTATTTTTTCTAGTTCTGTGAAATATTGTGTTGGAAAATCAATTGGCATTGCATTGAATCTGTATAGCAGTTTTGGTAGTATGGCCATTTTCACTATGTTGATTCTTCCTACCCAGGAGAAGGGGATGTCTTTCCATTTTCTTATATTCTCTTCGACCTCTTTTTTCAGAGTGCTATAGATTTCAGTATAGAGATCTTTTGCTTCTTTCATTAGATTGATTCCTAGATACATTTTTTGAATGCTATTATGAAAGTAATATTTCCCTAATTTCTCTCTCAGTGAGTCTGTTATTTGTGTACAAGAAGGCTGTTGATTTTTGAGTGTTGACCTTGTGTCCAGCTACTCTGCTAATAGTGTCAATTAAGTCTAGAAGTCTTTTGGTGGAATTCTTTGTGACCTCAAATCCTTAGTAGCATGGGAACTAGCAGAAAGAATCAACAACTGCGATTTCATCTTATTAAAAAGCTTCTGTGCTGGAAAACAAACCATCAACAGAACTAAGAGACAACCTACAATGTGGGAAAAAAATTTTACCAGCTGCTCCTCAGACAAAGAACTATTATCTAGAATATATGAAGAACTCAAAACAATCAGACCCTCCAAATAAAAAGACCCAATTCAAAAGTGGGCATCTGAAATGAACAGACATTTCTCAGACAAAGAAGTAAAAGCATCAAGTAAATACATGAAAAAAATGTTCCACATCACTGGTCATTCAAGAGACCCAGATGAAAAGAACACTAAGATTCCACCTCACCCCACAATAAATGGCTGCTATCAAGAAATCAACCAATAAGAAATGTTGGCGGGGTTGTGGGGAGAAAGGAACCCTTCTCCATTGTTGGTGAGAGTGCAGACTAGTGCAACCACTGTGGAAATCAATATGGAGATACATCAAAGAACTAGGATTAGAGGTTCCATTTGACCCAGCCATCCCTCTGCTGGGTATCTTTCCAAAAGAATTAAAATAATCACATCACAGTGCTATATGCACACCCATGTTTATAGCAGCACAGTTTGTAATAGCTAAAATTTGGAAACAGCCCATTTGCCCATCAGTTGGAGACTGGATAAAGAAGATGTGGTTTCTCTATAAAATGGAGTACAGCTCAGCCATAAAGAATGAGCAATTAGATTCATTCATAAGAAAATGGATGAGTATTGAGGATATACTCTTAAGTGAAATAAATAAGTCACATGTGTAAGTACCTAATAGTTTCTCTGGTGTAAAAAATTATAATTGTACATTAGATCCTAATGAGATAATTGACAATGTGAAATGGGAAGCAAAGGGCTAAAGGTATAGGGGAAGTGGAAAGGGTAGGGGAAATGTAATAAGGGGAAAAACATGAGAAAATAAAAAACTGGAAATAAAGTATTTGTAAATAGGGAAGGGAGGAGGGGGTGAAAGGAAAGCAGGGGTAAGGGGAAAAAATGAGAACCAAGACCTGTCATGTAAAGGTACAAGATCCCAATGATGACTGTAACTGTACTATAAACCTAAAATGTACCAATAAACAATGATAAAATATATATATACATATGTATATATATGTGTGTGTGTGTGTGTGTGTGTGTGTGTGTATGTTGTAAAATATGAAAGTGAATACCAGCTACAAGATGTAACCTGCCTTTACATTTGCCTATGGCATAAAACAGGGAATGTGAAATGAGTGACGCTTGTAAAAATTTATTTCTTGATATAAAAGTATGGAAAGTAATAAAATCAAAGGTTAACATCTGTTCAAACATAATGCTGAACAAATTCTTGACTATTTTATATTATAATTTTGATGTGTTATACATATTTTTAATAAAAACTGAATGTTTAAAAATAAAACTGAAGATACCGTGTTATGTAAAACATACCATGTCCTAGTGATGTTTAACTCTGTGTGATTTGAATAGGCTTGCTATTTGAAATACTACATTTTAAAATACTTTAAAGGGTATTTGATTTGCTTATTTCAATATATGCATTGAAATGCCTTTTCATATATGTGACATTAGTAATATGAAATCTTGCATTTTTCTACCTTCAGTTACTTTTCCTTTATTAATATAGACTATCTTAATTTAAATTTCTTCAAACTGAAAAACACAAGAAATCTAAAACAGAAAGAATCCATCTTAAATAAATGCAGATGATTTTAGATAGGGATGGAACATTAGTAAATATCTTCAAAAATTAAGATTCGTGTTCTAAAATTTTTGTAATTTTAACTTCAGCATTATGATTTGTGACACCAGTCTCTTGCTCTTTGTAAGAGTTTTGTATCTGACCATATCCAAATAGTCATTAAATGTAGAATGTGTACAATTATGTTGCCCCAGTAGAATCCTCTCAGTTGAAATAAAATCACTAAGTAAGCTAGAATCTAATTTCCAATCCATAGTGAAAACAGAAAATATGCTACCATGAAATTTCTAACCTGAAGGTAGATATTGAAAAGTAAATAAGAAATTCTAATATTTATATGTAGGTGTATTGTTGTGAAGAATACTGGGTATTGTACAAAGATAGAGAAGGCATCTTTACCAACCACAAAGGTTAAAGTAAAGCTTCTTAGAAGACATAGCACCTAATGAAGGCCTGAAGAATGGTAGGATTTAGCCAGGGAAAAAGTGGAGAAGCAAGGGTTTATTACAAGTCCTTAAGTAAAAGAACACAGTGACATACAAAAACAAAATTCAGTTTAACATGCTAGTAGCATGGTTTTTAAGAAAAGGAGCAGAGGGCCAGGGATTTAGCTCAGTGGTGCCGCTACCTGCCTGGCAAGCGCAAGGACCTGAGTTTGATCTCTGGTACAAAAAAAAAAAAGAGAGAGAGAAAGAGAGAGAAAATAAAATAAAATAAAAAGTAAAATAAAGAAAGAAAAGAAGCAAACAAAGAAGTGGAACTGACAATCTCCAGAAGTTTGGAAGGCTTTAGATATGCCATGATAAATAGAATGTAGATTTTAAGGTTAAGCAGTGTCTTAATAATGGAGTGACTGCCTAACCTGCCTGAGGCTCTGAATTCACAGTCAGTCAATAAATAAATAAATAACTTACTTTTGCTCTAAGGGAGTGACATGAATAAAATTTATTCTAATTGATTGACATAATTCAGTTCACATTTAAGAAGATTCTCTTTAGTTACATTCCTGCCCCACATTATTCTGTGTTTTACACTTTAAAGTTTTTGCCAGGGAGACTTCCCTAATTTCCCAAACTTGGTCAAATGAGGCTTATATATACTCTACTGGAATTTGCATTTTACTTTCAAAATGCAAGTTATAGTCTATATTGAAATAAGTTGTGAAATTCAGTCCTCAGTGTCTGAGTCACCTCCTCCACCTCCTGTGTCATCATCTCAGTAGACAGTAGAGAACAAACTTTCTGGGGTATTGCTGCATCCTCATTATAGTCTGTGTTCAGTAAGTATGGATTGAGGGAACTAACTATTGAGATCTACACCCAATGAATAAGAGAGTTTTTAAGATGAACTAATAATTTAGCTAATGATAACCCCAATCTACAAAATTTCAACTCCTTTTCTTTCTCATTTTTTGGTCCCTTAATACATTTAACAAACATCTATTGAAGGCTTCTGTGTAGCATGTTGTATGATGGAAATTAGGGAAGAAAAGGTGTCTGAATAATAAATATTTTAAAATTATTGGCTATATATTCAAGCAATGACTGTAATAGGGCTGTAATTAACAAAAACAAATATGCAAGTTATGTATGATATGTATGTTTCTTCCTATTATTACATCTAATTTTTTAATTTGTTATGAATCCCTTGTAAGCTTGTGATTGCATACTATCTTATAAAAATTGTAATACCAATACAAAAGTAATCACACAGTCTCTTTTAAATTAGCTATAAACTCACTAATGTAATTTGTTAATAAAAATTGGGCAGTATCAAAAAAGATCAAAATATATTGATGAATTGGAGAGAGCTACCTCTTTTGCTGTTCTTAAATATCTCATTATTTTTGAGCAATGATAAGTGCATGTTTTTCCACTTAGGACAGTTTCAAATTTCATAAAATTAAATGGAAATAAAATATTTGTAAGTAGGGAAGGGAGGAGAGGGTGAAGGGAGGGCAGGGGCAAGGGAAAAAAATATGAGAACCAAGACCTGTCATGTAAAGGTACAAGATCCCAATGATGAATGTAACTGTACTGTATACCTAAAATGTACCAATAAATTCAATGAGAGAAAAAAAATAATATAAAATTAAGATTTCTTATGTGGAAAAATGAATATTTAAAATATTTTTTTGAAACACTGTTGTAGTTATGACTAACCACTACAAAAGTAGTTCTAGAAATAGCTAAACTCAAATATAATTTAAAATTTTGCTTTTAAATCAAATCTTGCTTTCATTTTTCTGCTGAAATTAATTTAGGTTCTTGAAGTTATATTTTGTGTCTTTAAAAGAACATAAATTCCTAGTTAACTTTGACTCTACATTATTTAATGATTGTCTTAATTAATTTTCTTGTTCCTAAGACAAAAATATCTGACACCAAAAGTTTAAGGAGAGAAGGTTTATTTAGTTCACAGTTTGTAGAGGTTTAAGTTCATGTCTGGCTCCAAGGCAGGGTGGCATTTCAGAAGGGTATCACAGAAGAGAAACAGTTCATGGTGGGCAGAAGGCAGCAAGCTACAAGCAATAAATAAGACCCTCTTTCTGTCCTTTATATCTTATCTAGGCTACCCACCCTTAGGGGTAGTTAGCACTTACAGTTTTAATCCTAGCATTTCATCATGAATCAATACCTGTATCATATCCTACAAAGAAGCATCACACACCCTAGATCCAGCCAATCCAAAAAGCCTCACCTATGACCACAATAAGACTCTACGTTGGTGGGGGGGGGGATCTTGCACAAGCCATAACATGACAGGAATAAGTGGCAATATCACAGAGTTTATTAAAACAGACAAATTCCAATGAAAAGAAATTACATATATATTAGAAAGTGAAATTGAGGGAATTTTCATGTTTGCTACAGAAATATGAAGATTTATAAGTGTTCTAAAGTTATATAGTGAAATTTTTTGCTCTCATTCTCTTCTGTTACTGAAACAAAAGTATGTTGAAGACCATGTAAATCTTGAGATTAGGAGGGAGATGTGAGATTAATAAAATTTTACTTTAGCAAAATTACATATACAAATTTGTTAAAATATGAAGAAAATATTTACACATAATAAAATTTGGACAGACAAAATATTTTGTTCAGTAGTATTTAAATGCTAAGTATTGTTACCATGATTATATATAATCATGGTTGCATCATGGTATGGACATCTTTGAAACTCAAAACACTCAGAAGAGATGTTACATTGTCTTTAAGGAAATAGGAAAAAAGAAATTTAAAGTAAACATGACTAATATGAGTAATCTAAGGAAAATGTCACATAATGCAATGTATGTTTATTTATATTTAATATTAATAACAGGCTTTATGTAAAAGTTTTACATTTTATTTAAGTGGTACAAATTTAGGCAATTCATTTATACCTGAAGAAAATCATAGTGGAAATTATTGAAATACTGGCATAATGCATGCAAATGATTTCAGCTTGTTATTATCATGAGTGGGAGATGATATGCAGAATAAATTCAGGGAACACCTGTTGTTTACTTACTGTTCCACCTATATTTTTTAATTCTTGCAAAAATATTTGCAATTGTTTATTATTATTCTCACTTTATTCTTAAATAAGCTTATAAAGTATATGAGTATCAGCTAAAATACCAGCATCTCTGATTGGAAGTCAGGACTTAAATAAAATGTCTCTTACTTAACATACTTTTTTTCTTGACATTGACATAGACCTCTCATGTGAGGTTGATAACAGTAGTAAATCAGTAAGTATAGTGATAACCTGCACTTTTATTGTGCTTATTGTATTCCACCATGTGTGGCTTAAGCTTCACCTGTTTTTAAAAATAAATAGCCTTCCCTTGTTAATATGACACAATTGTGATAGTGTTGTTATCAGTAATAGGTTCATACTTGTCCTGATGTGCTAAGCAAGAAAATTAAAATACATTTAATTAAGGGACCATAGAAAAAACAGTGAACCAAAGAATGACAGAAGAAA
Source organism: Fukomys damarensis (assembly GCF_012274545.1). NCBI lineage: Eukaryota > Metazoa > Chordata > Mammalia > Rodentia > Bathyergidae > Fukomys > Fukomys damarensis. The sequence continues at coordinate 41,605,425 of NW_022900936.1, forward strand.
TAAGGAACCCAGTGTGGAGTGAGTAATGAGTAGATTGGATTAGCACTGAAAATAGGTATTAAAATGGATAAACAATTACAAGGTTTTCTTTTTGATTGTGACTTACAGTATTACCTGAGAATATTATTCTTTTAGCCTCCAGAAGAGAGAGAGTCGGTGAGTTCAGTATACTGGCAATCAGGATTTATCAAAAGCCCTGCTCCCTGGTTGTGAACACTTGATCTAAATAATGACATAAAACTTTAAAAAATAAGTATACTTTATTTTTTGAATTGTCCAGCTCAGAGCCTAGCAATCTCCAAAAGGGTGAGAGATTTGGTACTTTTGAATCATTACAATGCCCTCAGAAGATTTAATTTTATAATTGCAGCTGAATAACTTTTTTTTTTCCTACAGAACTCTTTTAGGTCTCTTATATAGTGCCTTTAAAAGCTTTTTTTTTTTTCAAAGAAAAAGTACTGTTTATCATGTAAACCAGTATACATACATTTATTTCTAAAAATCATAAAATAATATTTTATATTTTATTCTTTATCCTTTTCCTTCTCTTCCTCCTATCTTGTCATGACTCACTAAATTATTTTGATGATGAATCATGGTTAGATTTCACATGTTAAATATTTTTAGTCTAACATTAAAATATAAAAAGATGGAATTATAAATCATTAGCTGTAAAATTTAAAGCTCATGTGTATTTAAAGAAGTCTGCTCTGAGTGATTGTTTATATATAAAAGCATTGCTTTAGGATGAGAATTTCTTTCTTCATAGTGTTTCTTGACCATGGAAGGCAACATGCAAGGCAGCAAAGACAAAACTGTTTGAAATTCATTGAAAATCACACACAGCTAATATTATACTTTTGTGACTTACTTTGTAAACATTTTATTTTATTCATTAAGTTTATTGGTATATTTTAGGTATACAGTATAATGACATTCATCATTGGGAATTTGTACCTGTACATGATAAATCTTGGTTCTTATTTTTTCCCATTCCCCTACCTTAACTTCCACCCCTCCACCCATCCCTATTTACAGAGATTTTGTTTCCATGTTTTCCTTTTATCATATTTTTTCCTTTTCTTTGTTTCCCTTCCACTCCCCTTCCCCACTTCTCCTTTCCCTTCCCCTTTGGACCTTTCTTTCTATTTCATATTATCTATTATACATTTTGGTCCTCATTAACACTTTCAATTTCTCATGCCAAAGAAACTGTTCAGTTTTTACACGTGTGTCCTTTTTATTTAACTTAAGAGTATGACTTCAATGTGCATCCATTTAGCTATAAATTTCTCTGGTTTCTTTCCATAGTTCTTTACAGCTGAGTAGAACTCCATTTTATTTTTAAAAAAATACAACTTCTTTATCCAGTCACCAGCTGATGAGCATGTGGGCTGTTTCCAAGATTTATCTATTATAAACTTTGCTGCTGTAAACATGGGTGCCCATATATTGCTGTTATGTGATGCTTTTAATTCTTTTGAGAGGATACCCAGCAGGGGGATAGCTGGGTCAAATGAGACCTCTAATCCTAGTTTTTGAAGCATCTCTATACTGATTTCTACAGTGGTTGCGCCAGTCTCTACTCAACTGGACAGTGGAGAAGGTTTCCCTTGTCCCCACAAACCATCTAGCATTTATTACTGGTTGATTTCTTCGTAGCCATTCTTTCTGGATTGAGGTGGAAGATACAAATGTAAACTTTTTAAAAATTGGATTTGAATAGTACTTTATTTAAAGTGATTTATAGTTGGCTTTATTGTTTAGTGAAAAATGTGCATTTCATATCTTGCATATGAGGTCAAATTGGGTATAAAGAGATGAAAGTACACTGTAACAAAAACATCAGATTTTCCAGGTATATTTATGGAATCTAAAACCAAGTTAGATAAAATGTGTTAAAAATGCTTTCTGGGAAAAAAAATGCTTTCTGTGGAGACTGTGAAGCATTATAAAGGTTAATGTTAGAGTTTATAAAGCAAATGATCATAAACTATCATTCAGTTTTAGTTCTAACTAAAGAAAAAGTGTTTAAAACTATGGAACTTCTAAAATACTTATTATTGTATTTTGGGGACTGTAATACTTTATATAACTCTAGCAGAGAAAGTAGAAAATTTATTATTTTGAAATCTTACATAGTAATTGAGTGTTTTATGAACTAAATATAAAATATCTTCATTTTCAGATTTTTTGGAGATACTTTATTTAAATCAATTTTATCAGTTTTTATGTTCTACATTACTTAAAAGAATTCATTTATAAAAGTTATGTATTATATATCTATATTAATAAAGATATAGTATACATCCATCTAATAGAGTATATTTCTAATATATCTAATATAGATAAAATTAGATATATTGTATTAGAAAATGAATGTAGTGATTTAAAAGCATAATACATGATTTTTTACTATTTTATTTCACATTCTTATATAGCTCAGCTTCTGAATAATAAGCAAAGTTTTTAGGGGAGAGTTTAACAAGTTCCAGAATGAAGTTTTAAAGCCAACCAAATACAGAAAATGAAGAAATATTACTTTTATAAAATATCCACATCACATTTTCTTACTGTAAGTCAAATTTCATAGTTAATACAAAACCAAATATGTCATTTTTTCATTTATTCTGATACATTATTTTAAAAATACAGGCAACAAAAGAACACAGCCACTGTTCAGTAAGTGCACAATTGTGAGAAAAAACCTGCCCTGTACTAGGTGAAAGGATACCTTGAATTTTTTATATTAATATCAATATTAAATTATGTCACCTATAAGAACATAACTTTGTCAACCAAGGAAAATGTAAAATGTCATGAATTTCTTATTTTCATAATCTTTTTGGGAATGATATAAGCTTATAGATTCAAGATTGAGAGCCAAAATTAAATATATAAACTTTTACATAAAATGTATAATAAAAGAAGTTTAGGAAGAATTCCATTAAAGCTTGTGACACTATAATACAGTCCGCAAATACTCATAAAAGCGCATTAATTATATTGCCTATGAAAGAACGTTGTCTCTTGCTTAAAAAAAATGACTCCTGGATCAGTTCATTAAATTTGGCTTTAGGGAATTTTAAAAAATATCTATTTCAAGAAAAGAAACTCTTTTTTTCAATTTATGTTGGCAAGGATAATTGACTACAGTAATTTTTATTTATTTATTTATTTATTTATTTATTTATTTATTTATTTATTTATGGGGTACCAGCGATTAAACTTGGGTCCTTGTGCTTGCAATGCAGGCCACCAAACCACTGAGCTAAATTCCTGGCCCTACAGTAATTTTTAGATATTGGATCTTATTTAAGGTTTCATAGATATCTAAATCTATGCCTTTAGTCAAATAAGAAATTTGTGTTCACCTCTAATAGTGCATTTCTTAATAATTTCTCATGTGACAAATTATTTTGTTAAAATATTGTCATGCTAGTAATTACAGTTTAGATTCTTTTATAAATTTTCCATTAGGTATGATTGAAATATCCTAATATACAGAAGAAGAAAAAGAGTGCATGAAATCAAAATTTATTTCTTAAAAGCACATCTCAAATTTGTAAATATTCTTTTGCAAATTACCAAGTTATTTTATTCAAATTACCATTAAAATATTTTAAGTAGTAGAATAAATTTAAAACTATAATGCATCTAGCACACACAAACAATACAATATATGACTTTGTAGTAGGCAAAGATGCCTTAAAGACTATTCATAATACATTAAAAATCCAGTGGACAAAGGCAATTGAAGTATTTTTTTTGTTTTTTCTAATCATAAATAGATGGAGGAGTAATATTAGAAATATTAAAACATGTAATAAGATTTTTGTAATTGTGTTTTGTCAGTGCATCTAATTGTACAACAAATGTTTAATTTAAATTTTTTAAATGAAATAAAATTGTGCTTGCCTCAGCATTCAGCAGCACATATACTAAAATTAAATAAAATTAAGTGATATAAAAAGCCATTAAGTGATGAAAAATGCAAATAATTTAAGGGGACAATTTCATCTAGAACAATTTCCTTTTAGTTCACTGCATTGAGGAATTAGCAAAAATACTGAACAACATGAAGGCATTCCTTAATTTATTCACTTAATTCACAGTGTATTTATGTAATACATACTTAGTGCCAAGATGTACTCTTTACTTCTTTAAAAGCTAGTGTTAAAACTTCTTATGGCCAATGTTATTCTATTTATAAATATAAGTAAACAAACCAAAATGTTTGCACTTAAATAAATGCAATTTTATAATATATAGGTCACCATTTACTAACTTAATTTAGACACTTTAAGAACATTTTATCCTATGGTGTTCTTAATGACAGTATATATCTAAGTTTTAGGATGTATATGTGTCTATATTTGTGTTTGTTTTACGAAAAGCACTCTGCCTATTTAAAAAAAATGCTCTATGAAATAGTGAATTTATATAACTATTTTGTTCTCTGAAGTGAAAATTTAAATAATTATGGTTTACAGACCTAAGACAAATAATTACTTTTATATCGCTTTACATGAATAAAATTGTATTTAATTCATAAGTCATCTTTGTTTATAATTCTTTAAGGTCATTAATGTGCTATATAAAATCTGTTTTTATTCTTATATAGTTATCTAACAATATTGTCTTTGTTTTCTTATACAGTACGTCATGATTAAGGACTATACAATAATTTCATTTAGGAAAATATTTTTAAGATGTAACAAAAATTGATGGCTGTATTCTGTCATTTTAATTTTCCTTTACTGCAGTGTTTCTAAAAGTGAATAAAGTCATGTGATATTTGATAATTAGTAGGAAATCATTTTGTTTTTTTATGTCATACACATATAGTTAGTTACTAAAGAACAAATTGTTTAATTATAATTCTACATATTTACTATTTGTATTTGTTCTGAAATTAATTTTAATATATATTTCCTAAAACTTTAAAAGTTCTAAGAAAAGCATAATATGTGGTTTTAAATCATATATTTTAATAATGATTGCTTTTCTCCTAAGGTACGTTAAAATATTTTTGATTATCATAAATTGGCAAAGGCTAATAATCTCTCAATGATTTCTTAAAGCTCTTCATTAGAATAAAGTGACAATAAATTTTCAGAGATGTATTTAAAATACATCTAAATATATTAACTTTTATACAGTGAATATGAATTGGTGATAATATGGAAGTTAATTTTATAGGGGTTTCTTTCGTCCTAAATTGGGACAGTATAGGCATTTTTAAAAATGGTTAAATTTGATTGTTATATGTTAATGTATTTAACATGTTAATGTTAAACTCATGAATCTATGTGGTAGAAAAAGAGCAAGAGTGAGAGAGCCTACATTTGGGGAGAATATTTTTTAGTTTTTTTATTTTTTAACGTTATTTGTACATGTTTGCAGTTCATGTAGTTTACAGTTGTCTTGGGGAATAGTTACATGTACATATTAAAGCATGTTTCTTTCTTTTTTAGAATCTCCTTCCCCTTTCCTCTCCCACCCTCTCACCTTCTCCAATTCCTCCTATCCCATTTTTCATTCTCATTGATACTGTCTTAGCTCATGTTATGACATACAATATTTGCGTTAATTGGGGTTACTAGGTTTCTGTACATGCCTAATTTATTCTTCTTATTTCCCCTTCCCTTCCTCCTCACCACTTGTAAGGTCCCTTGGACCACTGACCTATTGTGAGAGATCCTCTTTTTCTTTTCTATCCATCTTGCATCATTTTCTTTGTTTATACTATCCCTCACTCAAATGAGATACCATACTGTATTTAAACTTGTGTGTCTGTTTTTTTTCACTCAACATTATATTCCTACAAATATCTACATTTGCAAATTGTCTACAAATGCATCATTTTCCTACAAATGTCTCAAATTTGTCATTTTTACAGCTAAATAGTGTTCTATTATATACAGATAGAACATTTTTTTTTTATCCAGTTTTCTTGATAAGTATATAGGCTGATTCCAGAATTTAGCTATTATAAATTGTGCTGCTATAAACATCAGCATGCATGTACCACTGCAGTATGATGACTTAAGTTCTTTGGGAAAGATACCTAGCAGGGTCATATGGAATTTCTGATTTCAGCTTTTTGCAAAATCTCCATACTGATTTCCATAGTGGTTGTGCTAGTTTGCATTCTCACCAACCATGAAAGAGGGTTTCTTTTTTCCCACCATCTGTTGTTTTATTTGTTAATGATTTCCATTCTTTTCAGAGTAAGATGTAATCTTGTCCTTTTTAAATTTGCATTTCATAGAGCTTAATTTTTTTTCTGTTGGTTATAGTAGTAAGACCTTACTCTGAAAATATTTTTAATTAAAGACTAAAGAACAATTTCCAGTAGGAGCTGTTTATCTGGGTAACAGGGTGGTTCTAGATGATGAGAGACAACTTTTCATTCTATAAAAATTCTTCCTATTAAATATAGAAGGAATGAGGAAATAACTAATCACCATTTTTGATGCCTAATGGAATAATTAATTCAACAGATTGTCATAATTTGATAAAATTCACTATGTAAAATATTTGTGGATAAAAAAACTGTTCAGACTTAAAAAGAGATAATCAAAAGCAAGATGTAGTCCTTTTGTAGTTCAAATTTGACATGTGAACTAATTTGAAAATAGATTATCTTTTCTTGATAACTTTAAGGAATCGTATTAGTTTTGTTATCCATGAAAATGGTGTTATGGGTGTGTGGGAAGCTGTATTTACTTTTCAAAAAGCATGGCTACTTAGAATTTAAAATGTCATAATATCTAAACTACATCTTTAAATTATTTCAAATGGTAAAAAATATGTGTTTCTAATTACTAAAACCAATTCATTTAACTTCACATCCTCCTGTATTACTATTTTGGGGGAAATTTTTTAAACAAAATATTTTAAAAGCTTTTATATGATACATATGAGTGTACTTCAGTTAGTAATTTTATTTTTGCATTTCGTTACTTAAACCGGAACTATTTTCTTCGCATTTAATGTATACTCACTTTAATTAAAAACAGAAATTAGAAATAATGAAAAATGATGAATATTCAATAGGTTCAAACTGCAGATTTTAGAAGGAATTAAATTGGTTTAGTTTATCTTCTTTATACTACTAATGTAATTATTTCTAAGTTTCAAAAGTTGAAGACCTTCATTATTCACCTATTATTCATTATTCTTAGCTAAACATATTTATAAAAACTTTAGTTAATTATATTTATACTTAAGACTACAATTATCTAGATAGCAAATAGTTTTTGTACTTAGGAGTTTTATAACTCAACTTATATTTCTAAAGTTTTCTCTGTGAAATTACGTGTGATGGAATAGCATTAGCATTCTCATAATAGTGCCATTACATTAATAGTACCATTTCATTAACATCTCATAAGTAATAGGAAACAGTGACATTTTAGGATATATAAATATTTCTTAGAATGGAAAAAATTAGTTGTGAAATTACTAAGATACAGAGTAAATGTATGACTCTAAGTTTTAAATTGAAATTGGAAAAAAGTTAAAGTTGTGAAATAGTTTTGAATTGTGAAGAAGTGAGAGAACGGACAATATGGATACACAATATATTTGGAACATAATAAACAATAGTCTGATATTATCCCATCAAGTAACAAGAAATGCATGGCAGAGGGCCGTGGATTTAGCTCAGTGGTTCGGTGGCCTGCCTTGCAAGCGCAAGGACCTGAGTTCAATCCCCGGTACCAAAAAAAAAAAAAAAAAAAGGAAATGCATGGCAGTTGTAATTATTCATTATGTTATTATAATGGTTTATGTCCAGTTGTTAATAACAGTGATGAAAAGGGTTCTAATGTTGCCACAGGACAGGATCAGAGGAGGTTCTCCCAAAGAGATGGGGACCTCAGTAACCCATCCACAGGGTAGGTATTAGGTCCACTGATTTATGTCACAGTCAAGAGTTTCAGCACACCATTAGTGAGAGGCAGAGAAAGCTTCTTTAGGCAAAAAATAGTATGTATTCAAGAGGGAGTACTGGCACTCAAAAGAAGCACATTATTGTCTGGGAATAGTAGCATTCATGTGTTCTTGGGTTGCCCTCAAAACAGCTAGAATGTATATTCCTAGTGTCTGTCAGGTTACCTGTTTACTGGGCTGGGTTAGAACTCATGCAATTTGCATGTGTTTGAAGTTTAGAAATCTGCTACACCTTGTCTCCTTGAGGATGGAAGTCTGTCCAATTTATGAATCTGTACTAGTACAGGGGAAAGTGGGCAGGCTCAATTTATAGGTGAAAACCACTGGTGCAGTTTATAGGCTGATTGTATACTTAGGACCATAAGGATTTTCGAAGTGAGTTATCTGGAAGGGAAAAAAGCATTGTACTTTGGGTAACTTTGGGTAACTAAAGCTGAAATTCTTTTAAAAGACTTAATTTTAAAATTACAATTACACTTGTCTCCTTTTTACCTATCGTTATTTCTCCTAATTATCTCAAGGTGATTGGAAGTGATACAGTAATTTAATATACAGAACAAATTTAAAGTTATTACATCAAAAATCATACAAATATTTTTACAAATGACCAAATATTATGACATTTTGGTTCCTGACACATTCTACCTCTAAACACACAAATACACACAGGTGCACATGTGCACACACATGTGCACACACAAGCACATGACCTTTTCTGGCAGTTTGCTTTTCCTGAAAGAGCTAAGGTTTGGAAGCAGTTTTTCTTCAAATAAAGAATATTTACAAAATAACTACAGACAGTGAAATCAATAATAATTTAAAATATTTTTTACTACTCATTAAAATCGGTTTTATTTATAGCTAAATAATATGCTTATTATGAAACTTTTGCTATATATCATTACTATGAGTAAGTTCTAGCAAAGTCTCATGAAGGCTAAGATCTTTTATATGGTTTCTTCATGATGATACCAAGTACCCCAAATTTATTTAGCAAATATTGTGCATAAAATTAGTAACTACATTTTCATGTATAGCCCCAGGTAAGACTCTTCTTCACCAAAACCAGCACTTTTTACTTAAAAGTGTGAAACCCTCCCAAGAAAGATTGCTTGACTAAATGAAAATGTGAATATTAAGTATTTTCAGAATGGTTTCCATTTTATACAAAAATTTTCTCTGGTTATTTAATAAATTTATCACTGGTAAAGCTTCACATTTTAGTCACTTGCCTCTTTCGAACTCATTATACAAGTTTTTTTTTCATTAGCCAATTTAATAGACTAAAAATGTGTTGATTTTCCAGTACTGGACTTTGCTTGCTAGTTGACTGTCTGACTTGACCACTGATACATGCCTTAGAGTGTCTGATTGTAACCATTGCAACTTCTGAGAACTCGCCCATGGCTCTTGCTTTTAAGATATTTTCCATGTTTGTTTCTGGGTTCTGAACTGCATATCATTTTTATTTTTCAATACTGGGACAGAGTCCAGTGCCTTTTCACTGAGGTCTATCCCTAGCCCTTTTATACGTGTTAAATGGAGACAGGGTCTTCCTAAATTGCTCAGGAAAGTTTGAACTTGAGATTCTGTTGCTCCAGCCTTCCAAAGTGCTGTGATTACTGATGTGTGCCACCTCATCTGGATCTATGCTACGTATAATTTTAACCATCTGGTCTATGTAGTCACCTCAAGGCAAGCCTGAACTTCAAAGTGAGACCCCTTTGAGAAAACAAAACAACAAAAATTTTAAAGTTAAAAAAAATGTGAGATAATGAAAAGATGGAAATAAAGTGGTTGTAGATGGGGGGGGGGAAGGGAGGGCAGGGACAAGGGGAAAAAATGAGAACCAAGACCTGTCATGTAAAGGTACAAGATCCCAATGATGAATGTAGCTGTACTGTATCCCTAAAATGTACAATAAACTCAATTAAAGCTGAAAAAAAATGAAACCACATCATGAACTTTACTTAGTTATCTGTAATATTAACACTTTTCTAAGAGTACTTTGCCATTTTTATTATGATACATACAGTTTGTTACACTGAAATAATTCAGATTTTGTTACTTTCCAGTATTCAGTTCCATTAATTTAGTAACAGCCCACTTTTCCAATAATTACTACTTTGTAACTATTTTTAAAAGATTCATATAAGCTTTAATTTATTTTCACAGCAAAAATATCTGTAATTAAAATCTCCCAAGTCCGTAATTGTTTTAAAAAGGAATAATTATATTTTGTTCTATTTTTAATTTGCTGAGCTCCCACAATCTGTGGATTTTTCTGCAGTGAAATTCAGAAAAATTTGATAACTATTTAAAAATAATATTGATGCTTCAGTTTATCTCTACTCTCATACTAGAATTCCAAACAGTTGTATGCAAGACAAGTTCATTTGTGCCTTGGCACTGAGGTTCATTTTCATCTCTGTCTCCTGTAAAGTGAATGATTTCTGCTTTAGGTTCACTGTTTTGTTTTGTTTTTTTCCTCTGTCACACAATATGCTTTTATCTTAAATAATGGATATTTTATTTTAGATATGTCATTGTGTTATTCCAGAATTTCATCTTGCTTTTTAAAAGTTATAGTTTTATTTTGTAATTTTCCTCTTACAAGAAAGTCTCTATATTGTCATTCATTGTAGTATCCTAATGGATTCCTTAACAGATTTATTGAAACTGTTTAAGTCAGCTCAACATTTATATATTTGCTTCAAGTAATGCGTTTTTCTCTTTACAGTAGGTCACATTTCTTTTTTGTTAGTAATTTTTCATTATATAGAGGACATTATATAATTATGAATACTATGTTGAGACACTGTGGTTACTGCTATTTTTCTGTAAAGTTTCTGTTCTCTCAGTAGTTATTTTAATGGATCTCTATGATTTTTTTAGAGGTTTAGCTTCAGGCTTTGTTAGATCAATTTCAGTCTAGTTTTGTTTTTTTAACCTGGTTGTACAGACAGTACTTTTGAAAGGGGTCGCGCGTGCCCCTTCGGGTGCCCCGTCCCAATCAGGTCACTCATGCACCGAGAAGTCCGGCAGGAGATCAGGCGAGGCACAAAGGCTGGGAGGCGAAGAAAGGGAGGCGGGTCCCAAGGGAAGGAGTGTTGGCTCATTTATAGGGTCTTGGGTGGGAGTTTTACAATTTAGGGGAATAAGCTGTTTTTTAACCTATTGCAGGCCACATTGCCTTATAAGGTCTTAGTCCTTCAGAAGTCCCTTATCAGATGTTGGCTTCATTTCTGGGAAGAATTCAACTCCGGGAGGAAAACGAAACTTAAGTTGGGAAGAACCTGGAAGTCAGGTATAAAATGGAGGAGTTTAAAGTAACATGTACAATTTCCTAACAATTTTAGTCTGTAGAGAAGTATGTTTATTTACTTTTTTTTTATTCTCAAAACATGGTTATTCAGGTATTTTGGTGGAAAACCAGAGTGTTTACAGAACCTCTTGAATTTCTTCAGCCTTGTCCTGCAATTTATTACTTTCCTTAGAGTAGGTGCTAAAATTACCACTATGCTTTTCAGGATGTCAGTTTTATTTCTCCTGGTTACTTTTAGTCTGATTAGTACAAGAATAATGTGAGTCAACTAACACCTGAGGGGTATGGATGTGCAACTTTTGGCTCCACATTCATAGCCCCATCCTCTAGTCCTATTTTCCAAGGGCTCTAAAGGGCAAAATTTCCTAACGTTGCCTTTCCACCAGAGGATCAGTAAAACTGCAACAGTATACTAGTTGTGCCTAGATAGGGTCAAAAAAGGTCCCCAAAGTGGAGATGGGGAACTTGCCAACCCCACCCATGGGGCAGAATGGAGGGTGGCTGATTTTCATCACAGAAAAAGAATTTTCAGGATGCACCAGTAAAACATGCAAAGCGCTTTGTTGCACAGACTTTCAAAAGTACACATACAAAGAAACAGAGTGTGGACAGTCAAGATTGAGAGAGATACCTAATAATTTAATCTGGATATATTTATAGGGATTAGAGGTGTCCTTAGAATGTGTTGTCTAAGATGTGTATTCTAGTATCTGGTTTTGCCCATTTGGTGGGTTAGATTAAAATACAAACCATTTACATGTGTTTGAAGCTGAGATATGCTCTCTGTCTTAATAGTGAGCTTTCTGAGGACAGGAGTTAATAGGAAAGAGAAAATTTACTGGTGTAGATGAGTGTTTCTAGGAAGGAGCACAACATACAGCCAAAAGGCACAGTCCCAGAACCTGGTTTATGAACTTACTTTCTTTAAGGATTTTAGAAAACTTAAATAATTTTTTGTGTCTTAAAGCTGCAGGCTTTCTTAAATGTACAGTTTGTTTGTTTGTTTGTTTTGTTTTGTTTTGTTTTTGTACCAGGGATTGAACTCGGGTCCTTCCACTTGCAAGGCTGGCCACCAAACCACTGAGCTAAATCCTCGGTCCTAGTGTACAGTTTTAATATTACCATCTTCATTGTTTCAGAAATCTTCATTTCTTCTACCTCATTTCTATTTATCCTCTGTCATGACCTTCCTTCACATTGTACATATGAGAATGCATGCCGTCACTGTAGATAGGGTGAGGTATATAAAATATGAAACTCTTCTTTCAAATGGCTATCACTTTTAGCATCTGTTTCTTTTAATTATATCTCAAGTATTCATATTGTTCATTCCCAGAACAAAAATGGCCATACTACCGAAGATGCTATGCAGATTCAATGTAATCCCTATTGAAATTTCAAGAATAGATTTCACAGGACTAGAGAAAATAATCCAGAAATTCATTTGGAACCAGAAGAGACCTAGAACAGCAAAAGATGTTCTAGGCAACAAAAACATGACAAGGGGTATCAGAATTCCCAACTTGAAACTATACTACTAAGTTGCTGTGATAAAAATAGCATGATACTGGCAAAAAAAAAAAAAAAAAAAAAAAAAAAAAAAAAAAGACCTGAGGATCAGTGGAATAGATTGGGAGATACAGAAACAAACCCAGATGTACTGAGCTACCTCATCATCCTCAGTGAAGGAAAGATAGCTTCTTTAATAAATGGTGTTGGAAAATGTTGGATTTCAACCTGCCAAAGATTAAAACTAGACCCTTATCTTTCACCACACACTAAACTAAAATCCAAGTGGATTAAAGATATAAAACAGAAATACTAAACTTGCTGGAGGATAAATTAGGTAGAACTCTTGAAGACATTGGCAGAGGAAAAGACTTTATGAACAAGTCCTGAGTAGCATGGGAACTAGCACAAAGAATCCACAAGTGGGATCTCATCTTGTTAAAAAGCTTCTTCACTGCAAGTGAAACCACCATCAGAACTAAAAGACAACCTACATTGTGGGGAAAAAAAATTTACCAGCTGTTCCTCAGACAAAGGTCTACTGTCTAGAATATATAAAGAACTCAAAAAGAATCAGATCCCCCAAATATAAAGACCTGGTTCAAAAATGGGCATCTGAAATGAACAGACACTTCTCAGTCAAAGAAGTAAAAGCAGCAAACAAACGTATGAAAAAATGTTCAACATCACTGGTTATTTGAGACATGCATATGTAAACAACACTGAGGTTCCACCTCACCCCAGAAAGAATGGCTGCTATCAAGAAATCAACCAATCTGCTTGTGGGGATGTGGGGAGAAAGAAGCCCTTCTTCATTGTTGGTGGGTGTGCAGACTGGTGCAACCACTGTGAAAAATGATACGGAGATACCTTAAACAACTAGGATAAGAAGTCCCATTTGACCCAGCGATTCCCCTGCTGGGTATCTTTCCAAAAGAAGTAAAAGAATCTTACCATAGTGATATATGTGCACCCATGTTCATAGCTGCATGGTTTGCAATAGCTAAAATTTGATAACAGCCCAAGTGCCCATCAACTGGATACTGGATAAAGATGTATTTTTTCTATAAAATGGAGTACTACTCAGCCATAAAGAATGAGAAACTAAAGTCATTTATAGATAAATGGATGCATATTGAGGCCATAGTCTTAAAAATAAATAGGACACGTGTAAATACTGAATAGTTTCTCTGGTGTGAAAGAAAGTGTAAATAAGGTTCAAATTGTATAATTGATGATGTGAAATAGGAAGAAAAGGGCTAAAGAGTAGGGAAGGGGAAAGAAGTAAGGGAAAGGAGAGAAGGGAAAAATATGAGAAAAGGAAAAAATGGAAACAAAGTGTTGCAGGGCTAAGGGGAAAATGTAAGAACCAGGACCTGTCATGTAAAGGTACAGGATCCCAGTAATGAGTATAACTGTACTGTATCCCTAAGATGTACCAATAAACTCAATAAAAAATATTTCAGTGGACTTTTCAAATAAAATCTAACAATATCATTTAACACCATTAAATTGGTAAATTTATTTTTGATATTTATTTTGTGTCCTGACATCTTAAATTTATCTTCTACCAGTATTATGTAGAAGCATTTTTATTCTTATTTCATTGTATTCTAATTTCTTCCTTTCTAGCAAGCTCTGAACATCTCTAATATCATGTCACATAATCAACTGAAATTTAATTTTGAATTTATTTTGCTTCATTTTTAGGTCAGAAAAGCACTAACATTGCTTTTGTTGTATTGAAGCTCTCATTATACGATCAAGGGTAGAAAGTGGCTCAAAAATCTTTTCATTCCTTAGGGTTAAGGACCTAGTTGTCAAAACCAGAAAGCATTTGTATTTACCCCCACCCATTATTAATCCAAGAATATGCACAGCGGAGGTGGATTTAGAAATATAATGAGAGATTTTGGTGAATACATGATTGTGCCTCACCTCTAAATTCATATGTTGAAACCTAATCTATAATATGCTGTTTCAAGGTGGAGCCTTTTGGAGGTAATTAGGTCGAGACTACAGCCCCCAGGAATGGCATTAGTGCCCTTATAAGAAGGTAGAGAAAATCAATCTCTCAATCTCTCTCTGCCTCTCTCTATCTCTCTTCTGCCTCTCTGTCTCTTTCTCTTTGTCTCTCTTTCTCTCCTCCTTCCCCCTTCCCTCCCCTTGTTCCCCCCTCTCTCTCTTCCTTTCTCACCTCCCTTCCCCCACCCGTCATGTAAGATTACTACTCAGCCATAAAGAATGATAAATTGGAGACATTTGTAGCTAAATGGATGGACCTTGAGACCATACTCTTAAGTGAAATAAATAGGACACATATATGTAAATAGCAAATTGTTTTTCTGGTGTGAGAAAAATGTAAATGATGATCAAAATGTATAATTGATATTGTGAAATAGAAACCAAAGGTTCAAAGGGGAAGGAGAGCTAAGGCGGGGTGGGGATGGGAGGAAAGAGGGAATTTTTCTGGTGTGAGAAAAATGTAAATGATGATCAAAATGTATAATTGATATTGTGAAATAGAAACGAAAGGTTCAAAGGGGAAGGAGAGCTAAGGCGGGGTGGGGATGAGAGAAAAGAAAGAGGGAACGAAAAAATGAGAAAAGAATAAAAACATGGAAACAAAGCTTTTGTAAATAGGGATAGAAGGATGGAAGGCAGGGAAGGGTTATGGGGAAAAATAAGAACAAAGATACATCATATACAGGTATGGGTTCCCAATGATAAATGGGATCATAATGTATACCTATAATGTTCCAATAAACTTAATGAATTAAAAAAAATAATAATAACATAGGGAATGTAGCCGTCTGCAGACCAGAGGACTACCCTCACCAGATGCTACATCTGCCAGTATTTCAGTACTATGAGAAGTAAATATTGGGTACTAAAGCATGCATAGTGTTCTGACTACCTAAATACAAATAAAATGGTATGGTGACAATAACTAAAAAATAATTAAAGTGGCTTTATAACTAGTTAATAAATGGAGGCTGGAAGAGTTTTGAAATCCATGCTAGAAAAATAGAATATTTCTATGAAGAAATTTTTGAAGATGATTTTGGTGAGGACTTAGAAAAAGAGTTGTAGAAAAATCTCCTGTTTTCTTATTTAATACATGAATAATCATGTATGAAGTATAGAAATATAGATTGTAACAACCTGCTGCTTAGTTCTCAGATGAAAATGAGGAATATATTGTATAGTGGCAAAAAGACAATCCTAGTGATTCTGTATCAAATAAGTTGGTTGAATTATTTGCATTTTTTAGCATTTTGTGGACCATCGAAATTGGGTATTTTTGCTGAGAATATTTCTAAGCAAGTTGTTGAAGATTCCTTTTGTTTGTTGTAAAATGTGAGAAAGAAATGAAGACTGAATTGTCATGGAAATATAACTTCAACTCAATGATTTTGGATAATTCTCCACCTGTCCATTACAGAAACAATAAAGTAGCATGATTAGAAAGCTAGAAAGCTGTGGCAAGGATGTGGTGGAGTGCACTTGATGAAGGAGATTAGTGTGGGTGTTAACCAGAGTTAATCAGCTGTTTAGGGAGACACTGGGAACAGAGATAGGATTACAGCAGCCATTTGAGATGAAAGGAAACAGAAAAGTGTATAAATAAAGGAAAACTGAGAATATATGTTGTCCTTCGAGAAAAGAAGTCCCCCAAAGGCAATGTAGAGATCATCAGACCCACAGTTTAGTTTACAGCAGGCCAGATGGCTTCTAGAAGAAGCCAAGGGTATGAAGCCAGCAGGTGGAGGTATAAAGGATGACCCCTGCCCAGCAGAGAGCTGAATATGTGTAGGACCAACACAGCCACTGTGTGGGTAGCTTTTACAAACTTTTATGTCTCCTGGGACTTTCCGTACTAGTTTTAGACTTGTTTTGGATGTCACTCCCGATTCTTCCCTATTTTTTCCTTCTAGAATGAGAATGTCTATTTCTGCCTCCACATTGTATGGAGGCACATACATTTGGTTTCATGTGATCAGAGCTAGAGAGGAATTTTGCTTCAGGAACAATACTTAATCTGACCTATATCTGATTTAGAATTTAGATACTATTTAAGTGAGACATTGAACTTTACACTTGATGATGGAACAAGTTAAGACTTTTGGGATGCTAGGATGGAATGGGTTTATTTCACATGCAAAAAGAGAATGGATATTCAGGATCAGTGAGTGGAATGTTGTTGGCTAAGTGTTTGTGTCTCTTCAAAATCTGTATGTTGAAGCCTAATCTTCAGTGTGATAGTATTTAAAGTTTAGGGGGTTGGGATTAATTAGGTCATGAGAATAGGGCCTTATGCTGGAGTTTTATACTCATATAAGAGGACAGTTTGCATCCTTACTTTTGCCCAAGTGGTGATATTATGATAAACTATCTTACAAGCAAACCAAGAAAAGGACCTCATTAGTCATGGGATCTGGCAGTACCTTGATCTTGGACTTTGCAGCTTTCATAGTTGTGAGAAATAAACATTTACGATTTAATCCCTGCAATCGTTGGGGTTCAATTACTGCATCCCAAACAAAGACAGCAACTTAAGAGAAAATTTTGCTATCTTTTACCATTAGATTTTTCTATTGTTAAAGTCTCACTTCCACTCCACGGAGCGTGAACAGCCGAAAGGGCCTTCACGATGCCGAGTCCTATAGCCCAGCGATGGCTCTGGAGGCAAGACCCAGGGCCTTACTTCCGAAAGCCGTGAGCAGCCAAAAAGGCCTCCATGATGCTGGGCCCTAACACCCAGCGAGGCTCCGGGAGCTGACAGAGAAACGAGAAACTCAGGAGGGAGCACACCAGGCTAGATGGTAAATAGACCTTTATTAGTCTGGCCAGACAGCACTCCAAGAGCCAGGTAGCTCAGAGAGGCAACTGCTCAGGGGCTGAGGTACTTTTTATAAGGTTTTTCTAAACAGTCAGGGAATTCACAGAAGTATAAGGTTTTTCTAAACAAAGAGTCAGGGAATTCACAGAAGAAGACTGCAAACACATTGCTTATTTTATGCAGGAAATGTTGTATGGTCACCCTTTGTCAAACCATTTGCCCCTGTGCGGGCTGTTAACCAAGGTAGCAATTAGCATATGAAGAAGCACAGTCTGGCCTATTAGCATGGAGTAACTTTAGTTTATTCAAGTCTTACAGTACCATAGGCCAATCTTGTCTAAAATACTAAAGAGCAGGGCATGATGTGCCCTACCAAAAATGGGAGCATATAGCAAGCCACCTCTGCTAGGTATATGTATCTTTGATGGCACTGCTGTAACAAAGTGTCTTAGACCCGGTGCCTTGAGAACATGATTTTTTTTTTCTCATTGAGTTTATTGGTACATTTTAGGTATACAGTACATGATGTTAATTTATTTTTCACAGTTCTGCAAGCTGAAAGTCTGAGATCAGGTTGCCTGCTTAGGTTGTGGTGAGGGCTGCTTTCTTGCCTTCTGTGTTGCAGACTACTGACTCCTCCTTGTCTCCTCATATTTGGGAAAAAACAACACAGCACTCAGGTTCTTTTTAAAAGAGAACCAATCCCATTCATGAAAGCTTCACTCCTGTGACTTGATTACCTGCCAAAGAACCAACTCCCAGTACCACCATATTGAGGGTTAGGACGTCAACATAAGAATTTGTGTAGTAGGACAACATACACAAATATTCGATATTTTGTAGTATTCCCAAGTTAAAGTGGGCTTTTGAAACCTTTGAAATATTTTTCAGTTTAAAAAATATTCCAACACAAACACATGAATAGCATTTATATTTGATTATCTCAGGTTTTCCAAAATTACTTCACGTAATCTTCTTTGGTTATTGTAATTTTATCATATTCGTGCTCTTTTTATAAATTGCTTTGTGTGTTTGTTTAAATTCCAGTTTATTTCAGCTTCTTCTCATAATCTTACCAGTTGTTTTCTATTGATTCTCTGTAGTTTTCAATTATTATTATTGGGAACTTTAAACACTTTAATGCCAAAATTATATTAATACTCATTTTATTCTAAGGAACACGTATCTTTAATAGTTTTCATCATTTTATTGCTTCATTTGTTTATTCATTTTTGTACTTGAGGAATCAGTATGCTTAGAAAATTCTGTTGCAGTCCACCACTGTGGCACAGCACAAAGGATGAAAGATAACTAAAAGATTACTTTTAGTCAATGTCCAGTTCATACTCAAGAGGGCCCAGCGGGGCTGCCCTGACCAGAGACTCCTCACTGTGAGAGAGTCTGATAAGGAAGGCCCTGAACTGCAGCCTCTGTGACTAGTCATTGATAAAACCAGGAAGCAAGATAAAGGACAAAGGAGGGCTGAGTTCTGCATAGGAATTTATGCAGGGACCTAGAAAGGACAGGGTGGTCTGCTACATGACTGACCTTAGGGCTAATCTAAGTACTAAATCAGAGTATGGGGAGGAGAGGGCCAGAGCATGCATTTCTTAAGGCAATGTGTTTTGATCCTACCTGGACTTGTGATGCTATAGGCTATCTTTTGATCCTTAGCTCTGCATTCTGGAAGGTTTTCTGACTCCAGAATTCACTTACCTCTGTATATCCACCTCATACAGATCTCTGACCATTGCTGGCACAAAATTCCACCTTACTTCCTTTAAACTGTAGTTCAAATCTTTTCTTACAATTCTAGCTTAAATTACCTAAAACGTTTAATGTGTGATACTTAAATATTTCCTGATATTAATTAATGAACTTGTATTTTATCTAATTATTTGATGTAATCACTCTGAAAGTAAAAGAATATGCACTTGCTAATATGTCATTTTCCTCCTGTTATAGTATCTGTCTTATTCTGTTCTGACTGCTATAGCAAGGTACCATAGACCAGGTAGCTTATAGAAAAGAAGAGATAAAGGAGTAGGAGAAGGGGGGAAAGGGGGGGAGAAGGGAAAAGAAAAAATATGAGAAAAGGAAAAAATGGAAACAAAGTCTTTGTAAATAGGGAAGGGTAGAGGGGGTGAAGGGAGGGTGGGGGTGTGGGGAAATATAAGAACCAAGATGCATCATGTAAAGATACAAGATTCCCACGATGAATGTAATTGAATTGTATACCTAAAAAGTACCAATAAACTGAATAAGAAAAAGAAAGAAAGAAAAACTTATCTCTGGGCCAGGGAGTTAGCTCAGTGGTATCAATGCCTGCCTTGTAAGCGCAAGGTGCAGAGTTGGATCCCTGGTACAAAAAATAATAATGAAAAATAAAAAAAATAAACATCTCATAGTTGTAGAGTGTTGCAAATTTCAAGTTCAAGGCACTGACATACTTGGTAAGAGCCCATTCTTCATTTGTTTTTTCACTGTGTCTTTATACGGTGGAAAAAGCAAAGGTGTTAGTGGAGTCTCACTAATTTCATCTGTGAAGAGTTCATCCTCATAACAGAGTCACCACTCAAAGGTTCTACCTCCAAAAATAACTACATTGATAATTTGATAACAGTGTGTTACTTTTGGGGGAATACCCAACCTTTCATCCACTGAAGCATCTGCAAGCTTGTGGAATCTATTATTTAAAGATGTTCATGGAAAATGCAGTTTTCATATCTGCTATAAAATGTCAGCACATTTTATCATATCTCTGAGAAAATTTTGTCACAGGCTGTGCTTTTGTTCAATAACATACTTTTCCCTGGTTCTTTTTGTTTTCTTGTACAATTTGCTATTTTCAATCTTTTGGATTCTGTTTCCTTATCCAAAGTAACTATATGTTGGGCAGAAATTTCATGAGAGCCTTGTTAAAATATTACTATCTTTTAAATGTTTTACTTTGGTCTCGTCAGATATTTAGTACAGTATCCTTTATGAGTTCTTGTTGTTATAGATCCATTGGAAAACATGGATAAGTTGCTTATGTTACAAATGATCTTTAAGACATATCATCTACTTCTAGGCTTTTTGCCACAGCCATCTGTGTCTGAACACACATTCAACTCATCCAGTTTTCTGATTGTTTAGTATTAAAGTTTTCTTAAATATCATATCATTAAATTATGGCTTTTCTCCCCACAATATATTATTGTTCCTGCTAAAATGAGGTGTTAATATAATTTCTCTTTCAAATGCAAAATATATTTTCATATTTTGATAAATTTCATTTATAGAAATACATTTGCACATAGTTTATCCACAAAAGGTTGTTTATAAATATAATACTCTGTAAATATTGGCAATTTTGCTTTTAACTTTAATGTCCTGAAAACTATGACAATTTCTTATTTTCCTTCATTACCACTTTGGTTTACATTTTTGTTTTTCAAGTTTAATAATGGTAAATTTTAATCTAATTGTATTCTGCCATAACATTAAGAAAATAAAATTAATACATTTTAGATTTATAATTCTAATGGTAAATTACCATTTCTATAAATGACAATTTATTTACAGAAATGATTTTCAGCATGCTTTAATATTTTATTAACCATGGTTTAGGCATAATCAGATCCAGAGCTTTGGAATGATCAGTTAAAATAATATATCATCAGGGGCTGGGGATTTAGCTTAGCGGTTTGGTGGCCTGCCTTCCAAGTGTAAGGACCCGAGTTCAATCCCCGGTGCCAAAAAAAAAAAAAAACAAAAACAAACAAACAATATATATATATATATATATATATATCTCAAATAGAAGCAGATACTCCTAATTTGTTCTTTGTTAAGTAAGCTACATTTTCAATAACTATGCTTTTTTCTTTATGCAATGATATAATAGTCATATGGTAAATGTATAGAGGGATATTTGTAAAAATTACTTAATATTTATATCATTTTAAAATATTTAAAGATATTAGTAAAATTTATAGAAAGTTATAATATGAGGGGACAGTGAAGAAACCAAATGAAATTAAGACGATCATGAACAAATTTAGTACCATAAAAGAATCAGGTAATTGAAGATATCTTTCTCTAAAGAATTGTCAATCCTATATGTTAAATTTAGGTTAAATTAAAAAACTCCTTTAAGTACAATAGCTGTAAATCGTCTTTGTTCCTAGCATTATGAAATTTAGTCTTTTTCTTTATTTGCTTTTAGTGTACAAGTAACAAAAAGAAATAAGTGATATAAATTATAAATCATATCCACTTTCATTTAAATAGTATCTTTCTGTGATGTTTACTCAAGTCTTATATAAATATAAATGATCTAGAAATAGTAAGAGAATTTAGATTAACAGTTACTATTTTAGCAACCTCTCTCTTTTACATTTTTATCATCAGATTCTTATTCATTAAACATGAAGACAGTAGTCATATTAAAAACATCTTTATGTACGTTAGAAAAAAAACTATAGCTAAATCAGTAGCTTATTTACCTGTCCTATAGTCAAGTTAGGGAAAAGTAAAATAAAAGATATTTTTATGTTACAACTAATTATTGTATTAAATTGATTATTTGAATCAATTGATTAAAAGATGTAGTTTCCTGATACAATATTAACTTTTTCATTCTAAATTAAAATATAATTAGTGATATTTTAATTTTTGGTTAATACATGTGCATAAAACACACGTGATAGATATGACTTGTCATTTGGTATAACCCATGGAAATATTCCTTATAAGAAAATGTTTTCTAAATTACATATCACAAAACATTTAACATATTTTTTAAAATCCAACTTGTAAATATAGTGTATCAGAAGTCCCATATTGTTCTGAAGTATTATACTTCTTTTTACATAAAGAATACAATCCTAAATGATTCAGCTTTTCTTAGACATTGTGTATGTGTATGTGTAGTTCTAAGAATACATTTATACACATGCACATTTTCAAATACATCCTAATTTGGATGAATAAAATGTAATTATTTTTCATGAGGATATTTTAAATATGACTTGTGCAGCTCATTATTGAGAATGAATATTTGATGTCATACCATATAGCACCTTCACCATGCAAAGTTGCTAAAACAATATGGACAAAAACCTCCTAAGGAAAATTTGATATAGATTTCCTATGCTTTTCCAGACCTATTTTCAACACTGCTAAAAGGGGGGACAATTCAAGAAGGCACTGAAGAGACGGCCTCACCAGACCCGGTGTTACTTCTGCTCGGGATGTACACGCTGCAGCTCCATAGGAGCCAGGTTGGAAAAGTCTCTAGGAAAACGGCAAATTCATGTGTAACATATTTTTTAAGTAGCAAGATTCTTTTTCTATAACAGTTCGTTTTATAGGCCCCAGAGTTGACTAAGTTAAGAAGTCCACATTGTAGTTTGAATTTAACATTTATTTTCTTGTTTTTACAAATATCAATATCAAAGTTTGGATTTTCAAAAATGTTTGAAATAATGGTTTAAAGCATGCAAATTATCTGATTAAAAAGCATCATGTGTGTTTTATGAAATTTTGTATAAAAGAATGTCAAGCTGTTATGAATCCATTCTGAGTAGATTATGAACTTAACTAATAAATTATAATACTTTTATCAAATTCCTCAAGCTTTTCTAGGTATAGTATGTGAATGACAGTAGATAATTTAATTCTTTTTTGTTCACACATCTTCACAAAAGAACTTATAATATTTTTTTGATTTGCAGTGAAATTTTAAAAGTAATAAGTATTTATTTGTTGTTTATTTCCTAACTCCAAAAGACAGGAGATAATTATCAAAATTACTTTGAAAGGGTATTTTTTGGTCCTAAGGCTAATCTTAAAACCTACATATCAGATTTTACTTGCTTTTGAAAATCTATCAAATCTCCATTCAAAATATATAAATGCATTGTAATGAAGAGAAGGGGTAGCAATTTTATAATTACACAAATAATTAAAACATAAATAGTATAAAGTACACAGTAAAGATTCATATAGATTCAATCACCTAGAAACAACTGACATAAACATAAAAAAATCTAAAAATAAATTTAACTTTGACTATATGGATTTTAAAACTAATCAATACAGTTAAGTTTTAAATAAAAGAACCAAGGAAAGTAATAGGAAGTACCCCTGATATTTTAAAATCTGAAATAAAAAGCAATACACCAAAACTGGGAATTAATTTTGCATGTATGTAAAGGCTAATGTTAAAATATTATGCATCTATAGATCTATTTCATGAAAGCCTGTCATGTCTAAACTTTAGGACATTTTAAGAGCAAAAGCTTGATGATAATCTTGTTACAGAGCTTTTATCACAATTACATTATACACAGTTATAATTACATTATAATTATTATCTTTATTTTACTTGTATAGCATTAAATTATAAATTCTTTGAGAAAGGTAATGGTATTTCAATATGCCATTTATATTTCAGTATGTCGTGAGCCCTGATAAGTTGATTTCCAATGATTATTACTTCTGATATTCGTTAACAAAAATAACTATACAAAACTAGAAGCATCAGAAGAAAATACTTGGCTAAAAATGTGTGCTTCACTGACTTTTTTGAAAAAAGGTTGTCATTCTGTAAGTTTATATTCATTAACTCAAAGGTATTTTTAAGTCCATCTACTTGAAATCTAGAGAATAAAAATGGCAAATTACATTGCTGTAATAACATAGTAACATTATGTTATATTGAGTAAAACAATCAATGAGACTGAGCTGTCCATTTACCAAAGATATTTAAACATAAATAATAATGTAACTTTCTTTAATTTTTATAATGATGTGTCATTAACAAATTTGGTTGCTCTAGATTCTGTAGCTATATATGGTTTCTTGCAATTGAAAAGAAACAGTGTGGCAATTGTTTGAAGAAAAATGGGCCAGTAAGCAAAATTTTTAACAAGATGATATAGGAAAACGAATTTTGTTAACCTGCTAATAAGTAACGAGTAAGTGTGTTAAAACTATTTTCTTTTTGCCAGGGATTTAGCTCAGTGGTTTTGGCGCCTGCCTCACAAGCACAAGGGCCTGAGTTTGATCCCCAGTACCCCCCCAAAAAAATGTTTTCTTTTTTGGTAAAAAATAGCTGGTTATTAGATCAGCTTCAAGGGTAGTGAGATACAAGGGTAAGCAATAGTACCCCAAACAACTACTTCAATGGATAAAGCAATACTCCAGGCAGAGTATACGACAAGACTATAGTCCTTTAGAAGCAGGCCGGTGGCCAAGAGATAATGTAGTTCAGCCCACTCTTTTTGTCTCATAATAAAAACTAAATCTGTTTCCCCTTGTGCATGTGTATGTATGTGTGTATATACAGGTGTATTTGTGTGTGCATACATATACATGTTTGGTCATGTGTGTATATTCTGTACAAACACACAATGGTATGAAATTTGTAGTTGAAAACTAGCAGCCTATGTTTTGATGCATTGGCTCCTGTTTCAAAATTCCCCACAAGTGTGTTGTGTGTGTGTGTGTGTGTGTGTGTGTGTGTATGTGTATGTATATGTATATTTTTATGAGCCTATATTGACATATCATTATTGTTCAGAATCCATACTTTACATTAGGGTTCACTACATTCTACAGATTTGAATAAATTTATAATGCTTTTCATCATTATATTACCAAATAGATTTAGTTCAATTGGTTTGCACAAATTTCTCTATGCCTTTCATCCCTCCTGTTTAACCCCTGGCAACTACTGGTCTTTCTCCTTTCTCATAGTTTGCCATTTCCAGAATGCCATTTAGTTAGAATCCCTCAATAGATGTAGGCTTTTAGATTGGCCTCTTTCATTTCATAATATGCACTTTAGTTCTCTCTGTGTCTTAACATGGCATGACATCTTGTATATATTTGAAACTGAATAATATCCCATTTTTTATACACCTGTAGTTTTAAAATGTGGATGCTTGTGCTTGTTTTGAATATTTTCCTAACCATTTTTAATAAGTGTGAGAGCAAAATCTGGAAGCTTTGTTTATACTTGGGTAAAATTTATTTTTATGTCTTCTAAAGTAGACAGTATAGTTTGAAAATGAACTATTTTATAAATTGATTTTTTCATATACACTTTATTTGCTCTTACATGTTCTGTAAGTCCTCAGAAAACTTACTATTGCTCATTAACTATCACACAAAAAAACTATTTCTTTGGGCACACTCAGCCTTCATTCTGGTACGATTAATGCCAGACCTTGATGTAACATTGGCTATCTTAAAATATACTTCAAAATGTAGAGATCAGTGTACTGTTTCAACTCTAGAACATTGTCATATTCATCTTAATGATGGGGCTATATTTTCCTGAAAATTAGGAGAAATATATGACCGTTTAAAAATCAATCAATTTTATGAAAAAGCGCAAACATTTAAAATGTTATTTCATTTTAAGAAAAATTAAATGAGGGCTCATTTAATACTATAAAATAAATTTGTGGTGGAAGGAAAGGTCTCACTATCAGGTTATTAATCTTTCCACCATCTTCAAAAATGTTTTCTTGCACTATGGGTTCAAGAAATTGAGAAGTATAGAGTAGAAGCAAAATCAGTGCAAATCTGGCCAGGTTACTACTTTTTGAAGCAAACACTTATATTTCATTTTTGACATAGGGTACTTTGCAGCAATTGACCAATGTTCATGTACAAGTGAATAAAAGCAAGGTAGAGAAGATTAAGGTCCACAGTACAGATGGATTCCTAGAGGCTGAGGTTGTCTTCATTTACCTTCTGTTACCTCTTTTGACTGTGGATCTTTAAGTACTGAGTGACTGAAACATTTAGAAGCCATTGCTTAGAGTTGGTACTCTGCTGTTGCCTGTTGGCATGTGTGTTGTTTCTTGTGTCTTTTACATTCTTCTACAAAATGCCAAATAAATGGTGCAAAATGAAGACTTTTGTTTCTGTTAAATCAAATGCACTGTGACTGATTTATAAAGGTAGACCCAGTCCAAAATAAACAAAAATCTATCCCAGCTATTATTGGTAGAGAGGAATTGTGAAGAGCCATTCATTTTTTAAAAATGTAATTCTCCTATGGAATTTAACTGAAATTAATAAAGAAAATAACCTACAAGTGGAATTACTGGTAGTAGAAAATATTCTGTGCATACAAAGCCAGCAAAATGTAGCCATTAAGAAGATGGGTTATGGATTGAAAACTGTGTTACTCATTTATAAGCTCTGTAATTTGGGGCATATGACTTATGCATTAATTAATTTATTTTTAAAGATAGATCAATAATAATGATTTCATGAGATTTCCTTAATAATTGGGATATTTTATGAGATATACATGTAGCAGTGTAATGTAAGGTTGTCTCTTAGCACATGAAATTAAACCTCTCTGCTTAATAGGAATTATAAGCAACTGATACAGTGTGACATTTCAATCACTGAAAAATATTTAAATAGAAATGATGTATGTGGGGAAGTTATTTTATTTGACTATAAGCAAGTAGAGTTTTAGATTGTATGTATTTCCTTTCTTTAGCTGCTATTTGAATGTCTGTTTTTACCACTTTCTTTACTTTTCCTCTACTGTTATAATACAGTCCCTCTGGGACATCTCATTTGTGGCTACATTCTCAGAGAACTTTCCGTGTTTACTAAAATACTCGGTGCAACACAGAATTTTTATCTGAGGAGTCATGCCATAATCCTAATTGATTTCTGAATATTCAAATATTTTATGTGTTATTTAAAAAATTAATTGTATTGGTACAATTTGATGTACATAATGATCACATTAATCATATGGAATATGTAACCATATGTAATATATCTTGATTCTTTTTTTCCCATTCCCCTCCCTTCCCTTCAGTCTTTCTTCCCTCTCCCTTTACAGATCTTTGATTTCATTGTTTCCTTCCATTAATTTTTATCCCTTCCATTATTTTTATCCCTATACCCTCCCTTCCTTCCCCTCCCTCCTTTCTTGTTCCACTTCCCTTTTGAATATTTACCTGTGCTCCCTATTGTCCATCGTCCATTTTGATCTTTATTTACACTTTTAGCTTCTCACACAAAAGAAACAATGTGAAAAAACCTGTGTGTCTAAATTATTTACTTAAAGTTATGTTCTTAAGGTGTATCTATTTACTAAAAAAAAAATCTCTAATATATCCTGCCTTATGGCAGTGTAATACTGCATTGTATATAAAAGCCACATTTTCTTTATCCATTTCTGCATGATGGGCATTAGGCTGTTTTCAAGATTTAACAACACTACAAATTGTGCTGCTGTAAACATGGGTGTGCATGTATCAGTGAGGTATGATGCTCTAAACTATTTCGAGGAGATACCAAGAAGGGGAATAGGTGCGTCAAATGGAACCTCTAGTTTTAGTTTATTGAGGAAACTCCATACTGATTTCCATATGGTTAAACCAGGTTATACTTTCACCAATAGTGGAGAAGTTTTTTTTTTTTCCCCTCACATCCTAGCCAGTATTTGTTATTGGTTGATTTCTTGATGATAGCTATTCTTTCTGGAGTGAGATAGAATCATAGTTTTGTTTTAATTTGCATCTCTCAAGTGAACAGTGATGTTGAACATTTTTTCATATATTTATTTACTCTTTGTGCTTTTTTATCTGAGAAATGTCTATTCATTTCAGATGCCCATTTTCTTTTTGCCTCTCCCTTAGCTGAGATCTTTTTTTGTTGCTGTTGTTATTAAATTTATTGGTACATGTTAGGTATACAGTACAGTTACATTCATCATTGGGATCCTGTACCTTTATATGACAGGTCTTGGTTCTCATTTTTTCCCCATACCCCTGCCCTCCCTCCACCCTTTCCACCTTTCCCTATTTACAAAGATTGTTTTATTTTTTCCTTTTCTTATATTTTTTTCTTTTCCCTTATTTCCTTTCCTATTTCCCCTACACCATTAGGTCTTTTCTTCCTGTTTTTGGATTGGGTATTTAAATTTAGGGATTTGACTTTTTAAAAATCCTTTATATATTCCAGATATTATTCTTTGTCTAAAGAATGGCTGGCAATTCCTTTTTCCCATTCTGCGGGTTGTCTCTTCACTCTGTTGTTGGTTTCTTTTGCTGTACAAAAGCTTGTAGATATGTTGTGATCCCAGGTATTCATTCTTTGTAGTATTTCCTGTGTGATTGGCTTTTGTTCGGAAAGTCTTGGCCTACACCTGTGTCTTTAAGAGATTTACCTATTTTAGCTTCCGAGAGATTGTTTCTCTTTTAATATTTGATCTTTGTCCATTTTTATTTTAGTTTAATGCATGGTGAGAGATGGATCTAGGTGTTTGATCCTTTGTGAAAAATAAGGTGGCTGAGTGTGTTTGGAGCTGTTTCTACATCTTCCTATCTGTTCCATTGATCCTCAGGTCTGTTGTGTTTGTGTTTATGTATGTGTGTTTTGTTTATTTTTATTTACTTTTTGCAAATACCATGCTATTTATTACAGTAGCTTTGTATTAGAACTTCAAGTTGGAGATTGTGATGTACCCTGCCTTGCCTTTGTTGCCCAGAATAGTTCTCTTCTAGTTCCAAATGAATTTTAGGATTGTTTTCTCTAGTTTTGTGAGGTATGCTGTTGGTATTTTGATTTTTTAAAATATCTTCTCTGATATCATCTTCAAAGAAGACCCCAAAACTTCCACCAAAAGACTTAGATTTAGTAACCAAATTCAGTAGCATAACAGGATACAAAGTCAGCACTCAAAAATCGATAGCATTCCTGAACACAAAAACAGTCACTGAGAGAGAAATTAGGGAAACCATACCTTTCACAATAGCACCAAGAAAAATGAAATACTTAGGAATCAATCTAGCAAAGGGACTTAAGGATCTTTACATAGAAAATTGCAGTACTCTCAAAAAGGAGATCAAAGAGGCTATCTGAAAATTACAATCTTTTTTTTTTCTCATTGAGTTTATTGGTACATCCAATCATAACATTAAACCTCTTGTGTCTTCAAATTCAACACTGTTAGTACTAAAACATGTGTATCTTTCATTTTCCTTAAAATGTATCTTTTTCATGTAATATTTTCTAATAATAATGAGACCTTAGTTTTTAAAACCTTCAGTGACTTGTTAATATCACCAGTGACTGTGAGTCAAAAAAAGTGAATGTTTTTGAATACCTGGCCTATGCCTGGTATTTTTCCAGCTTTATATCATTTTCTCCCCATTTGTCTCATATTCCAATCAAGACTACATCTTAGCAACCTGTAGCCATAATTTCTAAAGTTTCTCTTTATGTACAAGGAATTCTCTCATTTGCTAGTTCTTGGCCCTTAACTACTCATACCATAGTTTTGTTGCTAATTCTACGCACTCATCTATGAAGCCTCTGTCTGGTAGAAAACATCACTGATGTTTCTGACCCTCGTGGTATCCTGAGCACAATGGTGTGTGAACTCTGTGCCCTTGCTCTCTTGAGGTACATACATTGTAAGCAGCTCTTTTCTCCATGAAGTTGTAGCTCTATGAAATCAAGGACTCTGGTTTTTTTCTTGTTTGTTTGTTTTTTCCTCAGTTTAATAGATTAGTTCATGGGAAAATGACTTTGGTAATTGGATTTTTAAAATTAAAAAAATAGTGGAAGCTGAAGAGAAACAAATCATCATTATTTATTAGAAATAATCTTTCAAAGATTTCCTCAGTCCTTAATAACTAAATACTTATTAGCTCTTAAAGTTCTTGATTCTGTAAAGCCAATTTTGAGTGTATTGTTTTAGTATAGATGTCCCAGTTCAATCTCATCTACTTCTCGTTGTTATAAATGTATTGCTGTAGGAACATCGTACTTCCCGTTCTGCACAATGATATGTTAATTTTCTACTGAGGTCTAATACATCAAGCTACCTCTTCATTATTTAACATTGACATTTTTTGCTGCAAGTAGTTATTTAAGAGAGGTAATAGTGGCTAAATATAATTTTCTTGTATTTAAACTCAGTTTTAATGCTTTCACTGTTTCTCTTTTTGAAGTATAGTGATACGTTTTGATTATTTTTACTTAAATAATGGATATTCAATGTTGGCAGTGAAATTAGTGAACAAATTCATTACTTATTGTTTGCTTTGCAAATTACAATCTCTTTTTTAAAGAAAACATAATTAAGACATTTTCTGAAATAAGGCAGTTTCTCCAACATGGTCAATATTGCCAATTTAACTAAGATCCTAGTCTCAGAACTTCAGTTGTTGTATCTAGCCCTATTTTTAATCAATCACCCAATTTAATCCAGTAATTTTACCTACATTGTCTCATGTTTGTTACACACATCAAAATGTTTTATCTTTTATTCTTATGAGAATAGTTATTTGATAAATTGATAGTATTTGCACAGCACTTGTTACTAACCTAATTTTTTAATCATTGTTAGAATTATTTAACAGACAATACTTTATATCAAGATATTTATGATATAAAATCTGACTCATGGTAGTCATGCAAAATAGCGTGATCTCTGGGAAGGAAGAAAGATAAAAGAGTTCACATACTGTTTCTCAACAATCTAGGAAACTATACGTACATGAATAGAGCTAAAGGCAGAGAAAGTGGGAGGATCTGATCCTGAGCAAGGGTTCTTAGAAAAATTACTAACTTTCTCATTACCGAGTTAGGGAGTTTGTTCTCTGGTTCCATGCTGTACCACTGAGACTATCATCATTACACATATGCCACTACACCAATGTAGACAACAAGGTAAAATAGTTGAGATGCAATATTATAAATGGCCTGGTAAGCACCACTCAGCACAATGCCTAGTAAAGAATATTTTTTCTGAAGTTGCTTTTTTTTTACTCCAGTTGCAAGAACAGTATTTCAATTGGGGACTATTTTTTTTTCCATAGTTTATATGTTTTGACAATACCATGATATTGTATTCTTTCATAGACTAATCAAATATATTTTTTAAAGTAAGAAATTGCATTTAGAAATTCAATTTGGTATTTACATCATTGGAAAATACAAATGGTAAGATTCATGTTTCTAATGATTAAATTTATGTATTAAAATTGTATTTGGAAATTCATTTAGTATTGATGTATCAAAAATTACAAATCACTTATCAGAGCCAGGTGTGGTGGTGCACGCCTGTAATCCCAGCACTTGAGAGGCTGAGGCAGGAGGATTGCTGTGAGTTTGAGACCAGCCTGGGTTGCATAGTGAACTCCAGGTCAGTCTCAACTACACAGTGAGACCCCCATCTCAAAAAACAAGCGAACAAACAAAAACAAAATCATTTATCAGAATTACATTTACTTCTAATTTAAAAATTCACCATACATTTTATTATGTTTTCTTTCTGACAGTGAGACAGGCTCTTAAATTTGCTTTAAAAATTACACAGATCATACATGCAAGCATGTTCTACTAATATCAAATACTCTAAAATAAAATGTCAAAGTTTCTAGCTCTGACTTCTTGAAGAGAAAAACTTGGCGTCTGTGTTTCTAGGCATTTTTGCAATAAAAATGGGGCTCTTATAAACATTTTTCTGTTGTTCAGACTTGTTATGTATCTTTCCAAGCCTTTTATTTAAAAAAAAATTGACCCAATATATACATTTTTTCTGCATATTTTTACCACACCCAATAGTATACTAGAGATAGCCTTTTATATCAGCATGTACTCAATTATTTGATACTCGATATTCCTTCTCTATTTCTTACTTATTACAAGATTAACAAATCCTGATTGGTCAGCCTTAAAATGTATGTAAAATCACCGCCCATACTGCAGCTCTCCCAAGCAAAGCTCTGCCTCCTTTCACCTGCTGTATTTCAGTAGCACCTTACCTGCAACCCCTTTTTACTTGTCACCTTCAGCCGATTACCCAGATAGCACCCTGCATGACCCACTTAAAATGTAAGCAGCTCTTGTCCTTCTCCATGACAAAACTTAACTGTGGATTGAAATCTTAAGAGTAAAAGACAAAATCTAGATAGTCTATCAGAGTCCAGGTAATCTTTCCTCCCTAGCTATTTCTTTAAACTCATTTTTTTTCCCCTCAGCCTCCCTTGCAAAGTGAGTTCTAGTGTCCTGGCTCTGTGTTGCTCCTTAGATAAACTGTGCTTGCTCTTAGCTTATGGCATTTGATTTTAGGATTTTCTCTTCCTTTCAAGTTCTTCCAGATTTCTTATTGTCTGAACCCATCTCAGTCAGGTTTTAAATATCAGTACAGAGAAGTGATCTCTGTTACCTCATTTGAAAGAACAGCTCCTTCACTCACTCCCTCTTGCTTTACTTCACTTTTTTTTATAGCACTTTTACCACTGATGCATTTTTTTATTTTTTATTCATTTTTTCTTTAAAAAAAGTCTCCAGATTTCCATGAAAGCAGAAAATTTGTCTTACATTTTCATTCCACATCAAGAGCACCATTTGACACGCCATAGCTTCTTAATTTAATGAATTTTTAATGATTTGAGTGATTAGGTGTTAGCAATTATATTATATTCATAACAGAGATCATAATGTATCTATTTGCCATTGTAAATATTTCATTTGTCTCTAATTTTCCACATTAGAAATACTGTTCATTGAGCATTACTCTGATATATTTTGAAGAAAATATTTTAATAATAGAAAAACTACAAGCAGAAGGATAAAGATTATTATTTTGATAGGAACTCACAAGGTATCTTCCAAAAATGAATCATACATATCTTTAGAGTCCTGAATGTTTTTATTCCTAGGTATTTGATGTTTCATGTTTATTCAGCATTGTATGTATTTTAATATTTAATATTTGGCTTGGAATGGACTTGATATTTATGCTGTTCATAGTTTTTTGACGCATAGGTTTTTCCTATGCAAGGGACACATTTGATATTCAGTAGTGTGCATTTTCCAAGAAACAGAAGGAAAACAGTTTTTGTTATGTGAAAAATTCACTCTGAAATTGTAGAAGTGAGGTTTATTTTCAATTATACCAGTACTCCTAGTATGACCAATGAGCTCAGTATGTTTCTCTTCTGCTCAGATGGAAATCATGAAATTGCATGTCACTTGGGTGAAGTTAGAGAAGAACCCCCACGGAGAGATGGGGTCCTCCACTTGCCCCCAATACCAGAATAGGTTCATTGACTTGCTTCACAGACAAAGAATTTCAGGATATGTCTCTCAGAGACATGGGCAGATTTATTAGCACTTAGGAAGTAAGAGAAAATAGGGAAAGAGCTTTAGCTCAGGAGGATAAAAGGGATAAAGTTGTGAGGAGACTAGTCACTTGAAAGAATGGAACCAGCTTTTTTTCCCACTTCCCAATATCCAATATATGTCTCAGTCCTTATTTCCACATTGAGTTTCTCACACTGTAGAAACAGTGTGGGAGGGAGAAAGCAAGAGACAAAAAAAAAAAAAAAAAGTGAAAATAGAAGGTAAAAAGGAAACAAGGCTTTTGTAGGGGAGGAGGTTGGGGGGATGGGATAAAATTAAAAGAAATTGCTGTAATATGTATTCTCATCTTTATATATGTTTGATATCACTTTATAACTGTTTGCACATGATATTTTATTTTTAGTCACTAATGAAAATATATAAACAGTATGTTATATGTTACTAATGTTATTTTATCCACTTTAAGAATAAAGGAAGGTTCATAATTAATAGCTGATGTAGAAAAAAGAATGGAACTAGTTTTTATGACTTTGCTGAGTGGGCCTAGGACCTGATACTTTTCAGTGGGTCATGGGTATTGTTCTTTCTTTTAGGCACTTCTTTATTTTATGGTACTTCCTTCCTCCAGGATATGGAATAGCAGCCATTTTCATCCTCGCTGTTACAGTGGACCTGTCCTTTCAGAAAGAGTAGGAGCATAACAGGAGGGCACTTCCATATATGGTTAGTGAGGAAGATAAAGAAATATCTTCATCTTAATGAGTAGTACATCATGGATTAAGATCTGAGAACTCGTGTTTCCTGTCCCATTAGGCTGCCTGTTCTATTTTACTAGTATTTTCTTTTCATTTTTGTTAGAACTTTCAGGTTAGTTTTGAAAAGAAACTGTATCACTTTTAGAAAACACACTGTGCTGATGCATATGTAGAAGCCACAGAACTTTAAAAATAAGAGTCTAAGTTATACTTTATGTTGAAAATATGTTCATGTTGGCCCCACAGATGGAATTCCATGATTAAAATATATTATCAACAGAAAGTCACTTTATTATCCATGTCAGTAAGTCCAATATCTCCCACCTTCTCATGCATTATGCTAATGACTTTTCAGTTGAATGCATTTTAATTAAAAAACAGTTGTCAGTAGAAATCATTACTTACAAGCAGGAGCAAGTACAAACTGGTTTGTGTGATATAAAAGTGCTTGGAAAAAATGAATGGAGGAACTGTTTGTTGGTAGTTTTAGGAGACAAAAATGTTTTAAGCGCAACTTTTTTTTATAGCTTTATGAGTCAGTATTCAGTAGGTATAGAGTAAACATGCCCTCTTCATTACTGGGCAAATGTTTCAATAGGTCAGGGTGAAAAGGTCACTAAACTGAAAGTGTTCCATAGTGTAGAAAGAATGCAAAAAGTAATTTTAGGTCATTATTCAATATGGATGAATCTCTTTACAACTGTCTCCTGCAACCTTCTGAAGAAGTGACAATCCCAACACATGGAGCGATGGTGTAAAGATTGGTAATAAGTAAAAAAAAGGCTTCCAGTCATGTGCTTCCCTCTTCCAGAAGGTTGTTGAGAAATTGCTACTGAGGGACCCCGCAGTGATATTATAACTACTCCTGAGAAGTTAATGAGAAGTTTAAGTGTGCCTGGTTGCTCAGATATTTTTTTTATTGTTTCTGATTTTATTTAATTACATTTCTGAAGTGGATTGTAAAAGGTAGGAAACTTTCTACATATAGACTATTAATTTCAGAGTTGGGCTGTATACAAAAATGACATCTTTGGAAGTACTTAATGGAAAAAAAAAGATTGAGGTAATTCGTGATAACTATGCATAAACAATCAGGTAAACAGATTTCTCTCTCATTCTAATTTAAACCTTTATAAGAAGCATTAGTTCTATGGCCACTAGGGCCAGATTAAATTTGTGGTTTAATAAATGATTTCCTAGTACTATGAAAGAGTTGGCATTTGCCCATCTCCTGCATTTGTATATTTTTATATTTATTAAATTTATGGTACATTTTAGGTATATAACACAGTTACATTCATCATTGAGATTTTGTACCTATGCATGATGTATCTCGGTTCTTATTTTTTCCCCATTCCTCTGCCCTCCCTTCACCTCTCCATCTTATTTACAAAGACTTTGTCTCCATTTTTTTTTTGCTTTTCTCATATTTTTTCTTTTCCTTTCTTACCTTTCACCTACCCTTCCCACTTCCCCTACTCCTTTAGACCTTTTCTTCCTATTGCACATTGTCAATTATACATTTTGATCCTTATTTACATTTTTAGTTTTCCATACCACAGAAACTATTCAGTATTTATACATGTGTGTCTTATTAATTTCACTTGAATATGGCCTCAATGTACAGCTGCTCAGCTATAAACATCTCATTTCTCATTCTTTATCGCTGACTAGTATTCCATTTTGTAAAACAAACAAACAAGCAAACAAACTAAAGAACACACATCTTCTTTATTCACTCTCCAGGTGATGGCACGTAGGCCATTGGCGAGATTTAGCTATTACAAACTGTGCCGCTATAAACATAGGTGTGCATATATTGCTGTGGTATGATTTTTTAATTCTTTTGAGAAGATACCCAACAGAGGGATGGCTCGGTCAAATGGGACTTCCAGTCCTAGTTCTTTGAGGTATCTCCATATTGATTTCCACAGTGGTTGCACCAGTCTATGCCCCTACCAGCAGTGGAGAAGCGTTCCTTTTTCCCTACAGCCTGGCCAGCATTTGTTAATGGTTCATTTCTTGATAGCATCCATTCTTTCTGGCATGAGGTAGAATCTCAGTGTTGTTTTCATCTGCATCTCTCGAATGACCAGTGATGTTGAACATTTTTTTCATATATTTATTTGCTGTTGTTACTTCTTTATCTGACTTTTTTGAACTGACTAAGCAAGTGTTATTATCATTTGTTTCAATAGAAGCAAAGGTGGAATACAAGTCTCAGAATTTCCAGTTTTGAAAGGCAAACTGATGAACTTTTTTGACATTTTTATTCTTTCCTTCTCCCTCTCTTTCCTCCCTCTTCTCTCAGTACTAGGAATTGAGTACATGGCTTTGGATATTTTTGTTTTTTGTTTTGTTTTGTTTTGTTTCAGAAAGTGTTTCACTAAGTTATTAAATGGGACTCAGATTTGCTATCTTCCTGTCTCAGCCTCCCGAAGTCCTGGTATTATAGGCATGCACCACTGCACTCAGCCAGTTCTTTATGCTTCATATGGATGGAATCAAAAAGACATGTATACGGTCTTTGGCTTCTTACAATTAACCTACTATTTTCATGATTCATCCATGCTGTAGCCATTATTTCTTGATATTCAGCTCGCCTTTATTTAGCAGTCACTTTGATTGCAAAATATTATTCAATTGTATGAATATATCACTGTTTATTTATCCATTCTCAGCTGATGGACATTTGTATTTGGAATTTGACTAGTATGAATAATGCTGTGATGAATATTCATGAATAATTTTTTATGTGGAATTTTGTTTTATATTATCAAGTATGTATCTAGGAGTGGAATGATAGGTCTTACAATAACATTTTATTTAACATTTAGAAACACTGCCAAGTAATTTCTGCAGTGGCTGTGCCATTTTATATTCATTATAGTGCATTAGAATTCCTATTACTCTACATATTCACAAAGAGTTATTACTTTCAGTTATTTTCTTTACAGTCATCTTGTTAGGTGTGGAGTGTTTTTGTGTTTTGTTTTCCTTATTTTGTATTTTTTTGTTTTCCAGTCTGAGGACTGAACCCAGTGCATTCACAATGAACTATATCACCAGCCCTAACTAAAAAGTTTGGGAATTTCGAGACAGAGTCTCCCTGAGTTGTTCAGTGAGAACTCAAACTCGTAACCCCCTCTGCTTCAGCGTAACCTAAGTACTAGAGAAGCTTTAGGTTTTGACTTTTGTTTGTGTTCCTCTAATGGCAAGTGATATGGAAAGCTTTTTATTTTATTTATTTTTATTTTTTCTCTATTTTCTTTGAAGAAATGTCAGTTGAAGTTATTTACACATTATAATTGACTTCTTTATTTGTTGTCTAGTTAGCAGAGAACTTATATATTCTGTCCCTAAGTTCCTTATCAGATATGTGATTTACAGACAGATTCTTGCAATCTGGTTTGTTAGTTTATGCAGATTATCATCTACAAAAACATTAATTTTGAAGTATAATTAATCCTTTTAATAATTTATTCCTTTCGATGTCATATCTTAGAAACCACTGAATAATCTAAAGTCACAAATATTTACTCCCATGTTTTCTTTTAAGATTAGTATAGCTTCAGCTATTATACTTAAATCTTTTAGCCACATTGCATAAATTTTGTATGTGGAATAAAAGATATCTGACTTAACTATTTTATATGTGGATATAGAGTTGTGTTAGATAGTATGTATGTTTTTCAGCAATAAATATGTTACTCAAGCCAGGCATAGTGGTACATGCCTCTGTAATACCAGTACTCGGGAGCCTGAGGCAGGAGGATCGCTGTGAGTTCAAGACCAGCCTGGGCTACATAGTGAGTTCCAGGTCAGTCTCAACTACATAGTGAGACACTGTCACAAAAAAAATTAAAAAAATAAAAATACTACATATGTTAGTCATTAAACAGAAAAGCAAACTAAAAACCCACAAATACAAAATTCAAATCCAACTTTTTACTGGGAAGATTGGAGAATTTTCATTGTATATGTAGCATTTGGAACTTTCCTGAACTCTGAATAGAATTTGGATAAGTAGAGAGAAATATTAGGACAGAGTATTATAGAAATAATTAGAAAGAAAAAGTACCAAAAAGTTGAATTATTTCATTTGCATGTATAGTATGCTTGCAGAGAAATTGGAATTTAACCCTGAGACAATGGTACAAGTGCTAATAATACCTTTGCAATGCTTCAAAGCTGTTCCACCCTGGAGGCAAGTGAGCTGGTATATTCATAAAGCAGTTCTCTAAGGTCCTTCCATTAAAGACTACTTTGAGGTGTATTTATCCATCCAGTGGGCTTGGCTTCCTCTGTAATTAGTGGGCTTGGAATAGAAGAAGTGATGCAGTGCAGAATGTAGTCTAGGACAATGGATTTTCATCGTCAGAAGCAACAGTCTGAGTTACCACCTGGTCGCAATTTTGCTTAGTTTTGTAGGTTCAGCTACACATCCAAGTCACCTCTGGGAACATCATGACCTGTTTGCCAGTGTCACAGATTCCCGTGTGTCAGTGCCTGATGGCTGCCATTCAAGTTTAGTTGCCCATTTTGACACTTAGAGCAATTATAGTTAACATATTTAAAAATCCCATCATTCCTATTGAGACTGGGAACCCAGATTCATAAGCTAATTCTTACCACAGCCTTCACATCTAGCATGTGAAGGACAACTAGGATTGCTTTTCAAGAAAAAAGTTTTCTCATCACTTTCTTTTCTCTCTCTCTCTCTCTCCTCTCTCTATCTATCTCTCTCTGTCTTTTTGCTCTCTCTCTCTCTCTCTGTCTCTGTCTTTTTGCTTTGGAGAAAGGAGTGTCTTTAGGACCATCACAGGAACACTGTCCTTCTTTACTGCTATTTGATGTATCCATTCTGTTGTCTTGTTTAATTCATATAGCTTTTTACTAGTGGCCTCATTGAAGACATCATTAAGCATTTTAAAAATTAATCACTTTGATTCTTTGTACAGCATTTCATCCACTTGAAATCTTTAGATTCAGTCACTCATGGCTTTTAGAACATCTGACATGTCGTCATGTAGCTGCGTTGTTTCGTATTTCTTTGTGTCTACCTTGAGATTTGTGGATCTTCTGAGTTGATATCTTTCAGTTTTGTGGGAGGATCTTGCTAGTGAGTAGCCTTCTCATGAGAGCTCAGTCCCCAGTACGTGCAGCTTCCTCCTGCTGCTAGGAGGCACTCATGGGTAGATGGCTGACTGAAGAGGGTGAGAGGCGTTCAGAGCTGCAGATCCTCTCTAGAGCAGGGACTTGCTGCACTGAATCCTTTCTAGTACACTCCTTTGAATCTTCTATTTTTTAATCAAAATTTTAAACAAATATTTTACCTTTTTGACTTTTACCAACTTTCCTTTTCCAGACTTTGAAGAAGCATCCTAGTAACACCTCATGACTGACTCAGATGCCGTAAAGTCTGAGTCCTAGGTAAACAATCTCGAATCAGTCAGCTTTCTGGCCTGGCCTTATATTCTCCCCTCTGTTCAACAGTCTGGAGTTGTATTCCTTAGCTTGGTCTCAGAGTTCTTGCCTGTACATGTTAGCCAGGCCCTACAGCTCTTTTTGAGGAATAATCCCTATCTTTCCAATAAAGGGAGAGTACTTCTATAGTTGGGTTATTCTGAAAATTTACCCTAGTTTCGGACCTTTAAGTCTCAAGGGGGTAAGGGAGGGATAGCATGAAGGAGAGAGGTTTC
This sequence comes from Fukomys damarensis, assembly GCF_012274545.1. Taxonomy (NCBI): domain Eukaryota; kingdom Metazoa; phylum Chordata; class Mammalia; order Rodentia; family Bathyergidae; genus Fukomys; species Fukomys damarensis. Next base: position 41,645,649 of record NW_022900936.1, read on the forward strand.
ATTTTGGCAGATATCTGACTGAGGGCTCCTTCTTAATGTCTCCTTGGCAAAGGGAAGCTGATATCCTCTGGCAAAGGCAAATGAGCCACATTTATAGGTCCAGAGGCTTTAGAAAAATCTGAAGCTGTGTCAAATGCATTCATTCATCTACCTCCGTTCTAGAATTTAAGTCCTTTTCTGTAGCTGACTTTAATGTAGGAGGTGCTCAGTGACCATGAAGTCATCCTTCTCTACAGTTCGGTTCATTGCACTATCAGGTCCTGGTCTTGTTTTGTGCGCTTTTCTGCCTTTTGCAACAGGTGACTAGTGTCTGTTGATGCTATTATTAAAGCCTTATATTTCAAGCCATGCTGTGAGATGGAGGTTGGCTGTATGTGTGTGTCATCTTCCTTCAGTTCACAGATGGTACTCGCCAGTAACCACAGTCCTTATACCTTTGTTGCTGCACAGTAACTATCTCCAATCCTAGGTAGATTAGATGAATGAATGTCACTCTTATATCTATGTGATATCCAGTTTTACCATATAAGTAAATGGTAGCAGTTGAGAACTTCAGAATGCCAAGGTTTCTACTCTATTACTTATCATTAGAAGTCAGGACCCCTTGACCATTTTAGCCATGTTAGCCATTTTAGCCAGTTAATAATACATTTCTTAGCTGTCTGCTTTGTAGAATCGGTTGTATACTAACTATTACATTTGCAGGTCCCTCAGCAGCAAGTGCTAAGAATCTGAGTATCTGAAGCTCATTTAAAAGATCCGGGGAGCATGGATCAGAAGGAGGAAGTAATGTAGAAAGACAATGCTCATAGCAGTAAAGGGTGCAGGTGCATGTTACAGGATCCATGTATTCTTAATTTATATGCCCTTTAGAGATTGACCACTGTAATGGCAGCAAGAATCTGTTGTCATCAATAGCATGTGAAGTTTACTTATATAGGAATATATTTCTGTGTTAGTTGACATTTTGTTTCTGTAAAAGAAAAGTACTTTAAATAAACACTTTAAAGGAGAAAGGTTTATTTTGCTTGTAGCTTTGGAGATTTCATTCCATAGTTGGCTCCCTTATTGGCGGGCCTGAAATGAGGCTGAACATTATGGTGATAAGAATGTGGTGGAGCGGAGCTGCTAATCTTGTGAATGCCAGGAAGTAAAGTAAGGACCCAGTGAAAAACCATACCTTTCAAAGGCACATTGCCAGTAATCACTCTTCCGAGTAGGCTCAAACTCCCAGTTTCCATCACCTCGCAATGGTGCCACCAGCTCGGGACAATGCTTTTTCAACACATTAGGCCTTTGGAGAACATTGGAGGTCCAAAGAGTAACAGTGACAAAGTTTAAATTGCTAGCTGTTCCCAGTTTGCCAAAATAATCAATCAAACATATTATTTCAGTGTTGTTTTAATTTCTTCAAGTTCTTGTGGATTCTCCAACTGTCTCATGTATGTTGCCTTTATTCTGATAATTGCTTTTACATTCTTTATTTTTTTTAACTCTTGATTTTTTAGAATTTTTTATGTGTAATATATTTTCCTATGTAGATAATAACACTGCAAATAACATCTGAATTTTTCATAATTTTGTGCATAGTGTCCAGTTTTTGGTAGAAATTCTTAATTTCTAAAAAATCACATTCACCCATTTTTCTCCTTGTACGGTAGGCATTTATTGAAAAATTTTCATTTCCACACACACATGCTTATTTACACTGTGGATTGACTTTATGTTTTACCTTTCACATTTAGGTTGCTGACTCTGGGGACCATCCTTCTTGTAATTACTTTCAGAGACATCTTCATAAAATGAGGCAGATTTTCTGCAGAACAGCCTGTAACTTGCACCTTGATTTTGTGTGCATCCTTTATTTAATATTTACTTTTGATGTAAATAATGGCTTGCTTTGAGCCCTGTATTATGTTTCACAATCCATTTGCCTGTTGTGTTAATACATGTGATTTTTTTTTTTTTTTTTTTTTTTTGGAATTTTGAGACAGGTTCTTACTATGTAGTTAAGACTAACCTAGAATTTGCTATGTAGCCCAGCCTGGTCTCATACTCACAGCGATCCTCCTGCCTCAGCCTCCCGAGTGCAGGGACTATAGGTGTGCGCCACCACGCCCAGCTACTAATGTACTCTTGAAGTGGTATTCTTTCTTGTGAATTTTAGAATGAGTTTACTTTCTGAAAATATTTGGTTACAATCTAGTTGAATTTATAGATGTGCAAAAAATCAATATCTTTACATCTTGAAAGTATCCCATCTATTTTACAGATTACAGTCACTCATCTTATAGACAGTTTTTTCAGAGGACTTGGGAAGGCCTTAGAATCAGTCAGCTGTCAAAGCAGAAATGTAGGCTCACAGGGTTGAGTCGTAGAACCCAAGAAGAGTGTGGAAGAAGCCCCTGAAGCTGAGAAACAGTGACTTACTGAGGGCTCGCTTAGAAACTCATTATTCCTTAGAAGTTGTATTGAATTTATCAAAGGCTACATGGGTAGAGATTTTGAATATATATTTTCTCCCAAATTACTTTATGCCATCTTTTTATTACTGTTATTGCTTTTAGATTTCATAGGGAAAATATTTGATTTTTCTTGTAAATATGATTTCTTATTTATTGCCACCATTATATAAAATTTACAGAATTAACTAAGGAAAGTATTCTGTGTTTTCTGTGCTCAGAAACTGTACTTTAATGACTTTTATCCTTACATGTAGACTATAGCTTCTATTCCTTTTATAAGCATACAATTATGGAAATTTTAAAAATACATAAAATATGCAGATAAAGAAAACTGATTGTTTTTTCTTTGAGAAATAATCACTGTTATTTCAGATTTCTAAGAGATTGTTCCTCAGCTCTCCACCTCTCTACTGTCTCTTGAATACATATACATGTACACATAGTATTGTATTACCCACCAGTAATACACTACATATAAATTGTATGCATAAATTTAGATATGTATGAAATGTGTAACATGAATGCATTGTTTCCAAATGACAATTATAGTTTACCCAAAATTGTATTATTCTATTTTTCTCTTAATAGTATGTTATGAATACATTACAAAGTCATTGAATGCCCCTATCAAATGAATTTGAAAGTTGAAATAGCATTTTATCATCTCAGCATTATACAGTTAATTTTCAGTCTTATTTCATAATGATTTCTTAAAGTATATCATCTAGATCAACAGCTTAAATATTATCTTAGCATTCTTAAATATATTGCCATATTTTCATTATTATTACCAATAATCATGTAGAAATATATTTTTCTAGACATGGTATTTCCTCTTAGCCATTTGGGATTACTATATTTTGCTTTAGTTGTTACCTTTGTCCTTGTTACTTTTCTTTCATTGTTGAGACAAAATACATGATGCTGAAGGTTAAAGGGGAAAGGGTTTACTTAGCTCAGTTTGTAGAGGTTTCAGTCCGTAATCTACTGCCTGCGAGGCAGTGTGGCACATGGCAGAGGGATATCACAGAGGAGAAACAGTTTATGGCACCCACATGGTAGCAAATGCAACAAGGGAGCCTTAACAGAGCCTTTCTGCCCTTTTTGTCTTATCCAAACTACCAGGATTAGGGTGGTGTCAAACCAATCAGAGGCTTGGTTTAGTAACCACATGCCCTTACATCCCAGCATCACACACTCTAGATTCAGCCACCTTTGACCACATGGGGCTTTGGAGTGACCTCTAGGCCCAAACTATATTACTTTATTACCAACATACTATTGTGAAAGAAGTGTGTGTATTTGTGTGTTTCAATTATTGGGAGATTCTTTTTCTTGCCAAAAAGTTTGATGGGTATCTGTGCTCAGGTTTGGAAAAATGAGACAGGGTAGTGTTGAAACTGTAAATATTAAAGTTGAACCTGATGTTCTTCAAGAAACTTTGGAAAGAAAGTATATAGCATAATGTGTAGTTTTCATTTGGCTGTTGTTATTTTTAAAGTCTAGGAGTCTTAATCTTTTCAAATTGGAAATTTAACAATTATTTTTTGAAAGGTGACAAGTCATGTTTTCTGCTGCGAGCTGGTATATGCCGCCTGTGTATGTACTGTTTTCCTTTTTCTCCTTCCATTATGGTTCATTTCCTTTCTGTAATTCTTTTTGTATTTCACTTTACTATATTTCTACTTTATCAGATACTTTGTGAGACACATATACTCTTTTTGTTGTTGTTGTTTGTTTGGGGAGCAGCATCTAACTATGTAGTTCAGGCTGACATTGACCCCACTGTGTAGACTAGGCCGACCTAAAACTGGCAGTGATCCTTCTGCCTCAGCTTCAGAGTGCTGGGATTACAGGCGTGCACCAACTTTCTTTTTTATATTTTCTGTTGCATTTGGCTTTTGTCCTAAATAAGTTTTAAATGTATGTAGGATACTTTACGTATGTGTTAGATGTAACACTGATCTCCTGTGTGACTCATGCGTTATCTCATATGTAATACTTAGCTTAATTTCACATCCTTTTAATTTTTAACTACTTAGCAAATGTACATTGTTTTGCTTACTGGATTTAATTGTAGAGTTGAAATTGAATTAACATGTAAAATTCCATAAAGAAAACTGTAACATTAGCAAATACATCTACATATGGACAAATATATTTTCCATGTATTTTGAGAGTATCTCCATATAAAAAGTATTTCATAAATATTTATTTGTGATACCTCTTTATTCTTCTGTCTCTTAGGTATATTAGATTAATCAAAAGTATATATGATAACTAATACACTTTTTTGTGTTACAAAGATCGAAAGTACAAAATTTCATAAGTTGGTTTTAAATAATGTGTTTCAGAGTTAAATGTGACTCTAAATGGTGTGTGTTATGTCATAAGGTTTTTATTGCTATGCCTACAGCACTTTCTGTGCGTTATTCTGCGGAACATAATATGCAGTATTCAGAGGCAGATTTTTTTTCCTTGAAATTTTCAGTGAATGGTTTTTAAGCATCATTTTTAGTGAGCCTCAGCTATGCTTTTTAATTTTCCCCTAAGAAAATTATAATACAACTGTTTTAAAGGTAATCTAAAATGATTGGGTAAGTTTATTACACAGTCTTTGGCTCATTGCTCTAATAAGTGTGTTAGATTTTATAAAGTGGATACACTTCTTTTTAAGAATTTTATAGAAATAATGTAGTCATCTAAACTATACTCTGGGTAATTAATAAATTGTGAGATTAGAAATAGTGTAGGAGAAATTCGCAACTTAATCAGCAGTTTTAAAACTTCTTTCTGATACTAGTAACTTCTTCCTTCTAGTAATTTGATATTTTCAAGTATTTTAAACAAATAGAAACTAGTATTATAGCCTTCCTTTGGAAAAATGATACATATACTTTTACATTTTTGACATTATATATGTATTTATATGCTGTGTTAAGAAATCAGTAAATTCAAATATGTCATGCTGTATCAATTAATGAAACATACAGTAATTTTTTCAAGTCAGACTTTCATAAAGTCTGGCCAGGAAGTCCATCTCACTTTGAACCATCACAGTGGCTGATGATCATAGATTCAGTTGCAAATGCACAGGGTCCTGAGGTTAAGCAAGCTTCGGCCTGGCAAAAGCCATTCCCCTGGACGTTTTAAATGAGATTGTAATTTTAATTGAATTATAATAGCGTTATATGTATTGGAAAATCAAGTCAAAATAAATGTGATGTCTGTCTCTAGTGAAGCATCATCAAAATTAAAGGCCAGAATATAACCTCGAGGATGTGTAGAGGACCATCATCTTAGTTAAATGCTTGGTTTTACATTTATTTCACACATTATATGTCTGTAATATGATAGAATGTTTCCAGATTTCTACATGAAGATTGTTCTTTTGCTCATATTGACATTTTACCAACTTTATCTTGTTATACCTATCAATAACTTCTCTCTTAAAAAGTCAAGTATACATTAAATTATTTTTGTTTTACTAGACCTTTCAGCAGCATTTAATATGCTTAAATACTTTCTCTTGGATTAATTATTTTCTTGTGTAATGTGATTAGATCATCACACTTTCAGGAGTTTCATCTCCCAATTTGCATTAACAAATGTTTGAATATTCTTTTATTTAATATTTGATGTTTATGAAAAGTAATAGTTAATAATTTAAAAGACTTAAATAATATTTCAAATGGTATTATCTAAAATAGAAAGTTAATCAGAGTGAGAACTGTGGAGTCATTATTAGTCAGAACAAAGATAAATGAGCTGACTGGATAATAAGTCATTTTAAGGTCTCTATTCTTAGAAACCTAGATAATACCTACTTATTTCACTCTCCTTGCAAAACATATTCTTGAAATTGTCCCTTCTTCCCTTCTCCTCCTTCCTTCCATCTTACAAGCACCTACACATGCGTAGAGTCACCTGATGTTTTTTGGCTTCAACTAAGATCTGGATCATCTTTTATCAGCTCATTCTGATTTTAAAAAATAAGATTCTGAGTTTGGTAGACTTCTAAATTTTCTACATATTTCTCAGTGAGGTAAGGTCTTTATTCATTCATTTATTTATTTATTTATTTATTTATTATTTATTTATTATTTATTTATTTATTATTTATTTATTTATTTATTTATTTATTTTGGCTTTGGTTTGGTTTTTGAGAAAAGGTCTCACTTTGTAGTTCAGGGTGGCCTGGAACTAATGGTAACCCTTCTACCTCATCCTCCTAAGTGCTGGAATTACAGGCTTGCACCAAACACACCCAGCTATTTAGAATCTTGAACTAAATAGTAAGTCTTGACTTAGTGAATCCATTCACAATTATTACAATACAAACCCATTATTTATTTTCATATTCAGTAAATATTAAGAGCCTACTAATATCCTAGTGTTATATTTTGCTGGTAAGATGAATGTGATAAAATACAAGATAAAATTCCTATCTTTATTGAGCTTACATTCTACTTAAATTTATTTTAATTTTTTAAAAAGCCTTTATGTGCATCAGTAGAACATTCCATATATTTTTGGTATAGTGAAGATCCTTTTGCATGATTCTTGTGTATTTTTATAAACTCAAATGAGTCAATTCATTTGTTTAAATCAATGTCCTTATTTGTAAAAACAAGATAATAAACTTCATTTGTACTACATACATGAATCAATCTCAATATAATTTTGAGATTATTTTTCTATGCTTTCTAATTTGTGAAGTCCTGCAAAATCTACATTATTCATAAATTGTTAAACATAGGACTAAATAATTATGATAAATGTTAATTATCTTTCATTTTCAAAATCCTATAAATATCCAGTGGTAGTACTTACAGCATGTTATTCATTGGTTGACTAAAATAATATCTTAAACTTTGGTGATACCAATGAACTATATTATGGCATTGTTAATCTTCATAAATATTTGATAACTTTTAAATTGGGATAATCATTCTTAGCGACATTTATCCTCATTGATACAATATTTTGATCTCTTTAATGTGAAAAAAATCTACCAAAAGTGACAAGTTTGTTCTAAAGACAGTCTCAGCAATTGTCTTATACCACTGAATTCATACCTTTTTATTAACTATCTTCATAGTATGAATAAAAAAGTTTTATATTTTCACAAAGTGAAATAGAAATGTATCTGCACATGACATATTTTGCTTCTAGTTTTATTCTCTGAAACTAGTTATCATTTAAATGTAGAGCCTTCATTGTTCTGCTGCAAAAACAGATTTATGTTATTAAGTACATGCCTAGCAGCAAAATTCAGGCAACTAATTTTCCAAGTTTATGTCAGGATATTGATTCAAAATGAATATTTAAGTGATTCTGAAGAAAATCTTACATTAAATGAGAAGACCCTTTAAGAAGCTTTTCTTTGATAGAGAATGCTAGATTTAAATGCTTTAAAAATTAAGCCACTGCACAGTTACATAATGAAATGCCTGTGTACCTTGGCCAACTATAATTTATTCGACTTATTCAGTATAAGAGGAAGGATATTTGGAACAAACAGATGTATGCCATTTCATTTCATCAAATGAAGTGTCCTTTTATTTTCAACTAGTCTTACTTTTAGAATGAAGTTCGATATTCTTCCCCTCTTGACCTCCCTCTTCCATTTAAAGTGAGTTATCTGTGTGGGACAATAATTTGTTCCTTTGTTTTATTTTTAAATCTATCTTTAGATTGTTCTGAATTGATAAATAATAGTATTCTATTGTATTACTATACTTTAATCATCTGATATTGTATTGTAATGATAGGCAAATTAAAAAGGTATTTGGCCTTCAGATAATGGTTTGTGATAGTCTATCTGCATAATTTCATCATATAAATCAAAAACATTTTGTGGACAAAAAACTCTTCACATATTTTTCTCCCTTTTAGTATATATTTTGTGTTGCAAATAGTAACAAAAATAAATTCAGTACTTAATAATTTTAATAGTACAGTAAATAATATTTATTATATCATATGTTTTTTAAAAGATGGGCAAAGAAAAGAAAGGAAAATGATTTGGCATATGTGCAAATAAATATGTAATCTTTAAGAAGGTATAGATGAAGGCAAATGCCAAAATATTTTTTTCATATCTATCTCGTTTCAATGCTCTAGCTTCCTGCCTTATTTCCCACTGTTACCATATATAATACTCAACTTTTTTACTGACAACCCCACCCCAGTTGATTCAGACAAGTTGCCCTGCTCTTCATGATCCTAAGGGATCAGGGGTGTGATTGTTCCTCTCTCCCCATCTTACTGTAGATACAAGATGTAAGCATCTTAACATACAAGAGGTAAGTTACTTATCTTTTCTTTTGCTAACCTGCTTTAAGTAGGTCATCAAGATTTATTAGTACTATGGCGAGACCTCAAAGAACTAGGACTAGATGTTCCATTTGACCCAGCTATCCCCCTACTGGGTATCTTTCTGAAATAATTAAAAGAATCATATCACAGAGATATGTGTTCACCCATGTTTATAGCAGCCTAGTTTGTAATAGCTAAAACTTGAAAACAGCCCAGTTGCCCATCAATTGGAGACTGGTTAAAGAAGATGTGGTTTTTCTATAAATTGGAGTACTGCTACTCAGCCATAAAGAATGAGAAACTAGAGTCATTCATAGGAAAATGAATGCATATTGAGGCCATACTCTTAAGTGAAATAAATAAAATACAAATGTGTAAATACAAAATAGTTTCTCTGGTGTGAAAAACTGAAAGTGTAAATAAGATCCAAATGATATAACTGACGATGTGAAATAGGAAGAAAAGGGCTAAAGGTGTAGGGGAAGTGGAAAGGGTAGGGGAAAGGAAATAAGGGAAAAGAAAAAATAGAGAAGAGGAAAAAAAACGGAAACAGTTTTTGTAAATAGGGAAGGGCGGAGGGAGGGAGTGAAGGGAGGGCAGGAGTACGGGGACAAAGTGAGAACCAAGACCTGTCATGTAAAGGTACAAGATCCCAATCATGAATGTAACTGTACTGTAAAACTAGAAAGTACCAATAAACTCCACAAGGAAAAAAAAACAGATTTATTAGTGCCCTTCAAGTTTGTATTTTAAGAAACTATCTGCTTTTACTTTATATCTGTTATTTTAAATAAAAGTTTACATTCCTGTTAAATTCTAAAGATTTTTCAAAAGGAAGAAAGTGTAAATTTGAGAGATTTAATGTTAGGACTTTCACATAAAGATCAGTTTATCAGCATAGTACCTGACCATTTTTACCCTAAAAAGGCTACTTGATTGCCTTATTCTCTGAGAAAATAAAGCAATCTGATTTCTCACTGACTGCCATTTGCTTTAAGAGTTAATTTTTTCTTTTTTTGGTTCTAACTTTCAATGCCCAAAAGTAATTCTGTTTTTTGTTCTGGCTTATTTAGCATGTTATGGAAACAAAGTTTATTGTCTGGAGATGTTTCTAGGGAACCCTCAGGTGTAAGTGAACTGATGATTGCTCAGAGCTCTTTACATTTATATTTATCATTTCTAACATTTTTTTTCATTTTAAATGAGGATGCCAGGAGTACAGGAGAAGAGAAATATTCTTAGCTGGTACAAAGCAGTAAGATCTATGCATGTATTTTTGGAAACTTTATCCCTGTACCATATTCATATAGTGGGTAAAAGTTGTTGTCCCCACTTAAAACAAATATACTTGCAAGCTATTTTTCAGCTGCAAAATACTTAAATATACATAAACCCAGGATGAAAATAATGAAACCTTTCATTAGTTCTAGAGCTGGTCAGCCCTTTATGTAAGGTCCTGAACTTTATGCCAATTCTCCTGTCTCATATTTTTTATTTGTTTCTTTTATGATATAGAACACTAATATATAAAATAATTGACCAATGTATAATGCAGAAAAAAGTTCAGTAAAATAAAAATGAAGCCATTATATTTTTGCAGAATAGAATTATCTGTGAATTATAATCTGTTCCTACATTCCATTTAATCAAAGCAAAGTTACTTTTGCCTTACAGTCATTTTATGAGTTGTTTCTTTGGATTAAGGAATGGATGCCTGAATTGCGTATAATGATGGAAGTTTTGTCATTTGGGGTGTCTTAATGAAAATTGTTTGTTTAGCAAGAATAAATCATCCTTTGAGTATTTTCCAGGAAGAATGTTTTAATATCTATATGAGTACTTTTTATAACCATGTGCATGTTGTATAAAGTTGCTGTGTCTGCAGGAGAAAATGAGAATATGTGTTGGGAAGAAGTTTGTTATACTCACAAGTCTCAGAGAGGGAGTTAGCACATTTTATGAAAGGCCTCAGAAGTTTTAGTCAAGTGTCAGGAGAAAGCAGTTTAGGCCAGAAGCTTTTCATGAGCATTCTTTTTTTTTTAATTTTTAAAATTTTAATTGAGTTTATTGGTACATTTTAGGTATACAGTACAGTTACATTCATCATTGGGATCTTGTACCTTTACATGACAGGTCTTGGTTCTCATTTTTTCCCCTTGTCCTGAGCTTTCTGAGGGAAAAGCAAGGCAAGGCAGGGCCGACTAAACAGTTCAGAATGGCTAATTTCAATAATCTGTGTGAGTTTGCACTATAATGGTACTTACAAAGTACCTGATAACAAGCCTATGATGATGTAAGACGAGAACGACATCGGCTACCTGGGTGACAATTAGATAAGGAGTAATGATGCATCAGATTGAGGATTGATTGGCTTGAATGTGAGACATGTAACAAGCCAAGCTTTATGCTGTGTCTGACAAGTGCTGGAAAGGACAAATTTTCCATCTTCCCAAATCCCTGCAGCAAACTTTATAGGATGTCAACATTATAGGATACAGAAAGTAAAGTTAGAAAGTGTGGGTCTAATCACTGTCCAATGCATACCTGGGTAATTAATTTATGAATGTTAGGTTCCATACTGGTTCCATCAAGTTGAAAATATCTCTTACTTTATTGTATTGATGAGGACCAATGTGTTTACACGTGTAAAACAGCTGTAATAGGAGTAAATCCACTATATAATTTATAAATAATGTATAACTTCACTATATATAAATAGTTTCATTATAATCAAGGTGACCTTGTAACATTCGGAAGAATCCTTTGAACTACAGCTCATTCTTGCTTAACCAAAATTTCTCATTGAACAAGATATTCTATTTTCAAAGTCTGTACCTTAGCAATCAACTCTCTGATGTAAAGAAAGTGCTTTAAAAAAATCACAATAAATGAGAAGAAGCTCTCTGTTCTACTCATCCTGGCCATTAAATCAAAAATAATTTCCAAACTTTCTTTGCTGTAGAAATGTATGATCTTGCTTTGCCTTGCTGAGGTCTTTTCTACATTATATGTTGGTGAATTCATATATTAATTGTTTGTTATCCTCCATAACTCTGTCAAAATACATAAGATAATCCATTTAAAAGAAGGAAAGTTTTATTTTGGTTCACAATTTCAGAGCTTTCAGTTAATGGTCCCTTGGGCCTGTCACACGTGGCCCTGTGGCAGCAGAATAAATTATAATATTTTATGGTGGAGGACCTGTTCAGATCATGGCAGCTAAGAAGCAAAAAGAAAGCAAGAGGGGCCCCAGTCCCCAATATCCCCTTCAAGGCCATGCACCCAGTGATCTAACTTCCTTCTCACTTGGTTCCATCTTTTTCACATTCCATCACATCCCAGTTGTCTGGAGACTTTAACAGTTTAATCCCAGAATCCTGGGGTCTTTGCAGGGACATTCCAGATATGAGTTACAGCAAATGTTATGTTATTTTAAGTCTTACATAAAATATTTTTTTAAATGGCAAACAAAAGTTTGAGGAGTTGGGATATTTTGAATTCAGTGCTTGAATCCAAAGCAAGACAGCTGACATAAAGAACCAACTTAGAATCTGTGCAGGTTTGATAAATATTTTCATCTTGTAATTTTTGCATTTAGATTTAATGTAATCTTTGTATTTAAGCTGAAAGTTTAATCCCCTGGATTAAACAGGGCACACGTTGCCTAAAAGTGGACTGGGATGCTCATAATGTACACATGTGAAGCTGCTGATTGTATGGGATAAAAATAGAGTCAGCGAATGGAGTAGAAGTGGCACTGACTATGATGAGGACCTGGTTCTCTGTGGAAAACACCACATACTCATTCCCTTCTAAGGAACCCAGGTATTTCAATCAATTTGGCCTCCCAGGTTATTTGCAAAGTACAAAAATGAAATGTATTTAAAGTTGTATTTTAAAATGATTTATCATCTTTAAAAATTTAGACGTATGTGGTGTGAGCCCCCAGACTCATTCTCACCTTAGGCCTCCAATATTTAGAGCCCCTATTTTAATACTTGAAAATTTTAATGAAACATATAACTATCTAAACATATACGCAGTACTTTCAAATGGAACATTATGCCTAAGATTTGTAATAATTTCTACATCTACCAAAGTTATATTTTGTAGTGAATTTCATAGCCTATTACATTTATACCAGTCTTGAATTTATAGTCTCATTTTAGAGACCAATAAAATAATTAAAATAATCTAAATTATTTTCTCCGTTTTGGTTAAGATGAGATTTAGTGGTTCATATGTTTTGACTGGTTTGGTACCTGGTTTATCTTTTCCAGTATAGTATAATTGAAATGGTCAACAGCAATGACTAACAACTTTTCCCATATTTTTTTAAATAAATGAGAGCCGAAGAAATACTACACTTAATCATACATAGCAAACAATATGGAGAGTGATATACTATTTTAAGTATTCTTATGTACTATTTTTGAGAAGATTCATTGTTTTTCATTTGATTTTACTCCTGGCCATTCTCTTTTTTAAAACATCTCCCAAACTAAACTTTTTTATAATAATTACATAATATAATAATTACATATAATAATTACATAAATTATTTTTCCAAATAGACAGTTTTTCACATTTCAAATAAATAACTCTCATATTTTAGAGAGTTGCTTAATAAGGATTTCAGTGCTTTTTATTAACGTGAAAACTTAGTCTCAAGATATTAAAATTTAATTATTCAAACTGAATTTATTGGGAAAATAGATTTTTACTCTGATATGAGAGTGGAAAATGTAGTAGTGAAAATAACTACATGTGTTCTCTGAGAAACAATCAATTCTGCTTAGAAATTTATCCAAAATAATGAGTGCTTTAGAGATTTTTCTGAGAAATGCTCAGTGCTTTAGAGATTTTTCCTGAGAAATGCTGAGAATTTCAAACATTGGTTTTGATGTTACTGAGATTTTATTATTAATTATAATATTTCTTGTCTTGGTTCATGGTTCAATTTCAAATGATTATTCTGCAAATTAATAATCTGTGAAAGAACTGGTTTGCTCTTAACTTGAAGTTTAAAAATAACACCTATGATATGCTAGGGTAAAAAAACAACTTAGATGAGTAATTTTATATAAATCTCATAAGAATATTGGAGCACCCCTGATTAATAGTGAGTATATATTGTAAAATTATATCCTCAATTTTAAAGGCACTGTATTTTCTGGAATATATTCTCTGACCCAAAATTTTTAGAAGAGATTGCATTTAAATCTGCTTGGTAGATAAAATTATTTGTAGAAATTCATAGTAGATAATTAAAAACATTTAGTATCATCATAGTCTTATATACTGAAGAAAGTAGCCATTCTGTTGGAAACTATACTAATTGAAATTGAACCACTTTTGATTAAATGACTCTCTAAAACCAATTAAAATGAGAAACTGCAAACAATGTGTTAAAGTATCTTACTATAAATCACTGATGTATAGTATCAAGAAAGAAAATACTTATGCACTGTAGGAAATGGTTTATCATTTCTAGTATACTCTAATAGAAATGATCAACTCTGATGATTAAAACATTCTCCCTAAAAGGCTACAATGATTCGAGAACTATTTTTCATTTATTATGGATTTATTATAAATCTCAATTGTAGCTATACAAATATAATAAGTACCATATAAATTTATAGTATAGAAATATGCAATGTGAGATGTATAAATACTGGTAATAACTATTGATGTCAAGGTAATAAAATGTTTTTAATAATTTCTTTTAATTTTTTATTTTTATTGCTGCATTTTTGCAGTGCATAATGATTACATTCATTGTAGGGATTGATGCATGTACATAGTACATCCCAATTCTTTTCTTTTTCCCCTTCCTCCCAACCTCCTTCAATTTTGCCATCATTAGATTCATTTATCTTATAAGTAAGTCATTATAAAGTTAATTGTAATATATATAATAAGATTAATAGGCCAAAAAACATGTAAAACACATAAGATAATTACACTGAGTCACGGTATGCTTTTAGATGCATTTCCATGCTAGATACCAATTTTTTTCTCTTTTTTTGTGTTACTGATCTATTTCCTACTCAATTTACATATTGATTTTGTTTCATGTAAGAGAAGCCATGTGACCTTTAAGCATGTGTGTCTAATTTACTTATAATTTCAAGGTGCATCCATTTTTAATAATGTATTTGAAAAAGAGTAAACAAGTTTTTCCTATGGAAAGATATTTATATGTGGCCTATAGAAAGGAAGGTCATTCAGGGATCTACCCCAGAATAGTAAATGCCAGAGTGTATAAGGTGCTTATAAAGTCTCTTTCTTTGTTCCTTCTCATCCATTACCACCCCGTGTGCTTCCAGTGTCTGGTGTGGCTGATCCTAAAATACATCCATAACTCCTACCTTGGGGTATTCACTCTTACTGCTTCCTCTTTGAACTCTCTCTGCTTAAGATATTGCTGAGTACCTCCTCCTTAGTAAGGCCTTCTCTAGGTACTCTATTTAAAATTATAGCCCTCTTCTTCATCTCTCTGACTAGTTTTTTCTCCCATTGTACTTTCTATCATATTAGTCTCTTTACTCATTTATACTTTCTATTGTCGATCACCACCATAGCGGAATCTCCAGCACATTTTGTTCCACTAGTTAACTGATGTATTCTCATGTCCAGAATAATGTCTGATAAATACTGTTTAAAAAAATTTAAGAAGTAAAATCTCTTATTTTCTCTGAAACAGCATGAAATAATTGAGTCCCAGTAAACCTGCCTCATGTTGTGGCATTTTGAATATGAATATAGATAATAAAACTAGAATGCATGTGTCATGAGTTCTGTTGTTTGATCAGACAATAGACACTACTTTGTGTTATTTTAGTATCCCAGGAACTATCTTAACATGTTTACATATACTTAAATAATTTATGTCTTATAGCAACCCTGTAAAACTGTTAATGTTATCAGCTTCATTTTATAATTCAGGAAATTAGGTTTCACTTGGTCAGCAATTAGCATGTATGAAAGTATGATTCTCTCTTCCAGAAACATATTCTTAAGCAGCCTCCATGGTCTAAATGCTACTGCATTCTTGTTTTGAATAGCTTCATTTGTGTCCTTTTAATTCACTTTTACTTTTTTAACATTGGAAAATAATCATTTCAGTTGAATAATTGATATTTTATAATCATGTAATGTTTTCCCTTTTGTAGTGGGATGCCATCACCGAGATGGATGAACACAACAGGCCCATTCATACATACCAGGTGTGCAATGTGATGGAACCAAACCAAAACAACTGGCTACGTACGAACTGGATATCCCGTGATGCAGCCCAGAAAATTTATGTTGAAATGAAGTTCACACTGAGAGACTGTAACAGCATCCCATGGGTCTTGGGAACTTGCAAAGAAACATTTAACCTGTATTATATGGAATCAGATGAGTCCCATGGAATTAAGTTTAAGCCAAGCCAGTATTCAAAGATTGACACAATTGCTGCTGATGAGAGTTTTACCCAGATGGATTTGGGTGATCGCATCCTCAAACTGAACACTGAAATTCGTGAAGTGGGACCTGTAGAAAGAAAAGGATTTTATCTTGCATTTCAAGACATTGGGGCATGCATTGCCCTGGTTTCAGTCCGTGTTTTCTACAAAAAGTGTCCCTTCACTGTTCGAAACTTGGCCATGTTTCCTGATACTATACCAAGGGTTGATTCTTCCTCTTTGGTTGAAGTGAGAGGGTCCTGTGTGAAGAGTGCTGAAGAGCGTGATACTCCTAAGCTATATTGTGGAGCTGATGGGGATTGGCTGGTTCCACTTGGAAGGTGCATCTGCAGTACAGGATATGAAGAAATTGAGGGTTCCTGTCACGGTAAGAAAGAAACACATAATTTATCTTGCATATTCATGATTTTTTTAAAAAAGTAAATGTGTTCTACAAGAATTTTCAAATAAGCATAGTGTGAAGTACCTTATAATTAATTATAAAAGAAAATTCCTATTATCTAAGAAAATGTCTGACTTTGGTTATTTTGATGTTAGGAAGAATATCTCATGTTGTTTTCAGTAAAGGAGTAAACCACTATAAAATTCTGTATTCTCCATTTTTATGGTGAAAAGAAACATCAAGAGTAGTAATTAAAAGTAGTGGAGATTCAAAATAGGGATTTGTGTGTCGCTGTGTTGTCAAATTAGGGACAAAGTTACAAAATAATCCTTTTGTTCATATTAAACTAAATGCATAGCATTTTAAACTAAATTCCTCATGAGGAATTCATTCAAGTTTTATATTAAAAACTTTTAGGCTATTTTACATAGATGTTACATGTGTGGTGTTTTAATGTAGAACTTTTCAGAGCTTAATTTATACTTAGCTGCCATTGAGAAAAATTTTCTACTATAACATATTGGCTTTTAATTTTATTAACAGCATTTGGTAAGAGCTAGTTATCTAGACATATTAGCATCATATAATGATAGTTAAGTTTAGAACTATACTTTTTACATTGTCAAAACAGTAAAAATATAAAACAATAAAATATAAATAATTTTCAAGATGAAGTATTTTCCTTTTTATATTATTAACCCCTTGAGAGTTTATTAACCTGTTAAATACTTACGTTAAAATTTTATATAGATATTTCCACAATTTATATTGTATATATTGTATTTGAAATTTGGACTCATTTTTGTTGGTTAACAGTAACATACTAGAGAGATTTAGTTCTGAATGATAAATTAGGGTATTTTCCTAATTTTGAATGTATTTTTTCTTTTCATACTGTATTCATATTAATTTAAAAAGATGAGAAAAATAAGAAAAAACTTACTTGTATGAATATAAAGGGCTGAATTTTTAAAATTTTTATCTGTATAAAACACGTGGGTTCTCTACTTTCGAAAAGTTCACCATTGCTTTCAGTGATCATCATGTGTGGTAATTGGAGAATTTTAACATTAACATGAGAAGTCTGTCATATGCAATTTAGAAACCATGAACCAATGTTTCTCTACTATTTAATCACAAAAATACTTGGTTTACATTTATCAATAAAGATTGAATCTAAAGTTTTATTAACCTATACAAGGATTTATAATGCAGCAAAAATAAAGCATAAAGGATTTTAGGATTATAAAATATTTATGGAAATTCAGTAACGAAAATTTTTATACATAACCATTAGTGAAATTGGGAAGACAATAAGAGCTAGGGAAAAATATGCATAGCTACCTTGCAGTTTTGCCACATTTTAAATTAAGTAGACATTATAAACATTAATTATATTAATTGTTTAAATGTTAGAGATAGGTCAATAATAATTTATATGATTTGTTATTACTAAATATTTGCATTTTTATGGCATTGGTTAAATCAACATACCATGGTGACTATATATATTTTTTAATTTAATATGATGGAGGTGTGAAATTTCTTTTTGTGTTTTTTAGGCTTTAAAATTTCTTCAGTTATTTTACTAAGATGAATTTAGACAAATATAAGCACTAAAAGCTTAGTGCTTCTGTTTGTGTTTGTGTCTTAGTACTTTTATTATTGTTTATCTGGATGCAGGAACATGAGGGACTGGGCACAGCACAAATGTTCATCATCTTGTAGTGCACAAAAGAAACTGGGGGAATTAAGCCTGAATTTTATATCCGTGATGTACCAATACTGAAATCAGTTACCTTATCCATGAAGTATTGAAAATAATTATGATAAAGTACTTACAAAACATTAGTGTATGCTTCCAATTAAATACAGCAAATTGCTCTTTTCAAAGGGAAAGTCTGAATGGATATGGAGACCTAATTTTTAAAGATAGATATTTTATACCATTTTAAAGTATTTATGTGTGTGTTCTTGATACTTTATATGCACTTTTATTTTCTCCATTACAGTATTTTCCTGTTGATGGAAAAATCTTGGTGCTTATCAGCAAGTTATCTCATAGCCTACTCTTTGAGCTACACAATACTAAATGTCAAATTAAACTTACAGGAATAAACCATAGATCAAGTTAGTAATATGACTGCACAAAATGAGAAAAGAAAACAGCATCTTAATATCATTTTTCTTCTGCTCTATTCTGTTAAAATAATATAAACTGTTGATATTTGATAATTCTGTGACTACTTTGTCTTAGTCATTTCCATAGGTGGTAGAGATGAATATAATCACACATGCATTTCTTTTGTGTATTATCATGAGATAAAACAACACAGCTTCTTAGTTAAAGCCTCTGTTGACTCCAAACACTAAGAATTAATGTATATCAGTTATTGTTCTCCACACCTACAATAGAAAGAAGACTGAATTGGAATAATTGGAAAGGACTCTCGCGTTCTAAAAAGTAGAGAATGTAGCAATCATTGGTTCACTCTGGTGCTGAAAATCTTCTAAGTGTGGTCATGATTCTATGCCACAGGGCAGGGAAAGTTCTCTGACTATAGCCTAGTTGTCCTTCTTGGATTTGGCTCTCCTTAGCTCCCACCTTCCTTGCTGGACTCTGGTTCTGTCATCCGAGTCACTGTCCTTGTTTATACAAGTTACCTGTGTGCCAATTGCTAGTTTCAATAGCTGTCTGGAAATATTCTTAATTTGATCAACAATGATAAATATTTTTTAAAAAAATATCAGGTTATTCACTCAAAAATCAATAGCCTTCTTCTACACAAATAATAGACTCACTGAGAGAGAAATTAGGGAAACAGTTCCTTTCATGGTAGCATTCAAAAAAAAAAGAAAGAATGGGCCAGGGATTTAGTTCAGTGTTGCCAGTGCCTGTCTCGTAAGCTCAAGGTCCCGAGTTCAATCCCTGGTACCAAAAAGCATACAAAAGTAAAGCAAAATGAAATCTCTAGGAATCAATCTAAGGAAGGAAAAAGACCTGTACACTGAAAACTATAGCACTTTGAAAAAAAGAGAACAAAGAGGATATAAGAAAATGGAAAGACATCCCTTGCTCTTGGGTAAGAAGAGCCAACATAGGGAAAATGGCCATACTTCCAAAATTGCTATACATATTCAAATATGTATGCTATACATTTTGAAATCCCAACAGTATACTTCAAAGAATTAGAGAAAACAATCCAAAAATTACTGTGGAACCAGAAAAATCCTAGAACAGCAAAAAGCATTCAAGGCAACAGAGACACAACAGGGGATATCACAATCCACAACTTGAAACAATACTACAAATCTACTGTGATATAAACAGCATGGTACTGGCAAAGAAACAGACCTGAGAATCAGTGGAATAGATTGGAAGATACAGAAACAACTCCAGATATACTCACCTACCTCACTTTTGACAAAGGAGCCAGCCATCCTCAGTGAAGGAAAGATAGCCTCTTCAATAAATTTTGTTGGAAAAACTGGATTTTAACTTGCCAAAGATTAAAATTAGACCCCTATCTTTCACCATGCACCTAACTAAAATTGAAGTGGATTAAAGATCTAAATATTAAAGGAGAAACACTAAACTTGCTGGAAGATAAATTAGATGGAACTCTCAAAGGCATTGGCATAGGAAAAGACTTTATGAAGGAATCCTCAGTAGCATGGGAATGAGCACAAAGAATCAACAACTTGGATTCATTTTTATGAAGGGAAGGCAGGGGTAAGGGGAAAAATGAGAATCAAGACTTGCCATGTAGAGGTACAAGATCCCAACAATGAATGTAACTGTACTGTATCCCTAAAATGTACCAATAAACTCAATTAAAGCTGAAAAAAAAAAAAAAAGCTTCTGCACTGCAAGGGAAACCACCAACAGAGCTCAGAGACAACCTAAAATGTGGGGGAAAAATTTTTACCCACTGCTCCTCTGATAAAGGACTATTATCTAGAATAAAGAACTCAAAACAGCCCCCCCAAATATAAAGACCTAATTTAGAAATGGGCATCTGAAATGAACAGACATTTCTCAGACAAACAAGTAAAAGTAGCAAATAAATATGTGAAAAAATGTTCCACATCATTGGCCATTCTTGAGATGTAGATGAAAACAGCACTGAGATTCCACCTCACCCCACAAAGAATGGCTGCAATCATAAAATCAACCAATAACAAATGTTGGTGGGGTTGTGGGGAGAAAGGAACCCTTCTCCATTATTGGTGGGAGTGCAGACTGGTGCAAGCACTGTGCAAATCGGTATGGGGATACCTCAGAGAACTAGGATTAGAGGTTCTATTTGACCAAGCTATCCCTCTGCTGGGTATCTTTCCAGAAGAATTAAAAGGATCATACTACAGCAACATATATGCACCCATGTTTATAGTGGCACAGTTTGCAATAGCTAAAACTTGGAAACAGCCCAATTGCCCATCAACTGGAGACTGGATAAAGATGTGTTTTGTTTTGTTTTGTTTTGTTTTAAATAAAATGGAGTTCTACTCAGCCATATGGAATGAAAAACTAGAGACATTTAAAGCTAAATGGATGCACATTTAGGCAATACTCTAGTGAAATAAATAGGACACACGTGTAAATACCATATAGTTGCTCTTGTGTGAAAAACAAAGTGTATATGATGTTCAAACTGTACAATTGATAATGTGAAATAGGAAGAAAATGGCTACAGGAGTAGGGGAAGTAGGAAGGGGAGGGGAAAGGGGAGAAAGGAAAAGAAAAAAAATCTGAGAAAAGGAAAAAATGGAAACAAAGTCTTTGTAAATAGGGATGGGTGGAGGGGGTGAAGGGTGGGCAGGGGTATGGGGAAAAAGTAAGAACAAAGATACATCACATAAAGGTACAAGATCACAATGATGAGTTTAACTACTATATACTTAAAATGTCACAATATACTTAATGAAAAAAATGTCTCAGGTTATTACAGACTATATCCTCACCACTTATTTTTATTATATAACATGAGTTGTTGATCTTTCATTACCACTTTATATATATTCCACGCTGTACTTCCATTCTCCTTAGTACTTTTCCAGCCTCCAAAATCTGTTTAGTCTCAAAGCTGATGCTACTGATTTTAATTTTTTGTTGTTGTTGTCGTTGTTATAGTAATAGCATCACCCTTTGTCCTGTTCTAATCATTTGCTTACAATTCTGCAATTAGGAAAGCTGGGCTGTGTTCATTGGGTGATCACTTATGCAACCACAGTTATTTGAAAGTTTAACCAAGCTGGATTTCTAAAATAACTTCACTAATAAAATGTTGCTTCTGTAATATTTGAAGCCTTAAATTTTCTGATTATCTAAGTCTTAACAGTTTTGGTGTGTTGCATTTCTAGAAATTATTCTAGTATTTTTTCTAGTATGTTTATTAAAAGTGGTTATTCACAGAATTCGGGAAACTTCATAATTTTGCCTATGGTGTTTTTCCTAACCTTGGCAAATTCTTTCTGCTCTCCTATTATCAATACTTTAAAACAATCCATGTGTTCTTCACATATACTGTTTTTTTCATATTTTGGGTGCTTGATGTCTCTTTCATTTTTCTTTTTCTATGATGGAGTTTGATTCACCCTTCAAGGTCTAGGACTAATGTTGTATTTCTATGTCTTCACAATTAATCCCTCTCTTCTCTATGCTACAATTTTTCTAATTATTTGTGTGTCTGTTTCACCAGAACTGTCAGATCAAAGGTATATTAAAAATCACATGTGTAATAAAGGATAGAAACTGACTGGTGAGCAATCATAAGGTGCCTGAAATCCGGGTCTGCTGATTAAAGCTGGACTACTGGTATGCCTGTGTGGAATTCTGTGTTGCTTCTACTTTCTATGAAATAGAAAAGTTTCCTTCAAGCAGTGTTGCAGTATTTTAGATCTGGAAGGTTTTATAATATACTTTTATCCACAATTTTATGAATTTAGACAATTCCTGTGAGCAAAACAATTTTCTAGATTCACACAGGAGTAAATAATATTGAGAACTGACACCTAAATAATTTGCCTTTGGACTTTGTGTATTTTTTCTCCCCTTTTCCTGTATTCTCCCCTTTTATCTCCCTTTCTTGTTCTCTCTCCTATTTCCTCAAGTATCCAAGTCCGTATTTTGATATTTTAATTTTTCCTGTTTACTAAAACCAAAGCAGAGGAACTGTAAGTTATTCATTAATTGTACTCTATTTTCCCTGTTTATTTTCTCTAGTTTGACATGCGTAGTTTTCAAACTGGATTGTCATAGCCATTCTGAAATTTGGGCTGCTGCATATGATGGAACACTATGTAGGTTTATGTGGCACTTTCCTCTTAGAAATGATGAATAAGAAAAATTATGGCAAGGCTTTGGAGAGTCTCATAATTTGCTTGAATGGATTTGAGAACTCACTCTGGTATATGGCAGACATAAAAATGTGACTTTAAATAGAACAAATCCATTTCTATTCTTAACTACAAAAAGTATTTATTTACTTGTATCGAATTGATTGCATTTTATCATAAAATTTGTGCTACTGACAGTTGAATTTGTGATTCATTTCTTTATAATTTTGTTAAGAATACACACACACACACACACACACACACACACACACACATACACACACACACACAAGTACCCATAAACAAATTCTGGAGGGAGAAAAGAAAGAAGCTCTCTTATTCCTGCTTTATCTATCAAAATTAGAGAAAAACATTATTTTAAGAGTTTAAGCGAATCTGAAACCAAATGTGAATAAGATAGGTTATTGTATCATACATAATAAACAGTATTTTAATCTTGGCTTAAATATCAACTTGTTTTTCATAAATACTCTAATTTTATTTGATAGGTTCTTAATTGGAACTACTGTGCCAAGCATATTGATGTTATAAATACATTTTCATTGTTTTACTTTATTATACATAATGTCAATTTTTCTAAGGATTTGAATTAAATAATGTTAATTTATGAAGTGCTAATATACGTGAAATAATCATACATTTTATCTATTTTAGTAATATGTAAGAAACAATACCCAAAACTGAATGTATTTTTTTAGTCCGAATTCAGTTATGAGTTAAGTGACATAAACCCCTAGTAAGCATCTCTTGAACATTAACTTAGGATAAATCTCATTAAAGTAATAACATTGAAGTTAGAGATGTTAGTTGTTTGTTGGTTTTGATTTTAGACAGGGTGTAGTTCAGACTGGCCGTAAATTAACCGTGTAGCCCAGGCTGCCCTCACACTCGCCAACCTCCTGCCTCAGTGTCCCAATGTCTGGAATTATAGTCATGTTCTGGGTAGAGATGTTATTTTCAGTTTAAAATTTTAGAGCTGGTCAGAATACATACATTCTTCAAGGATAATTTCTTTAAGCCTATAAAGTATTGAATGATATAATTTTAAAATATGTGGTGAAAATTAAAGTTCAGAAACAGTGAGGATGTTTAAAAACCTTTTCTTTTTCTAGAAACATGTTTTTGTTATTCATTTTTCCTCTAGGGCTGCTTTAAAATTCAGCAAGAAGGGATGCTGGTAGTTCTTGGACCATTGTGTTATTGTTCACGGAGGTGAAGGGCATGTAGGAGGCCTTCAGTGATTAAGCTATTGATTTTCTTTCCCAGAGAGTGTTGTTATGAAGGCTTCATGGCACACGCCTGTGCTGCAGTTCAGAAACACTTATGCTGAGTTTATGATCTTCATTCTAATCATGTTATCATAGATGACTGTGGAAGCAGAGAGCATAAAAAATTGTGGGATACCAGGATTTGTTGGCATTAAATAAGGGGATTTGAGGGTCTGGTAAAAAGCTGAAAATTGAGATGGAATCCAGAAAAAAGAAGAAAAGAAAAGAGCAGACTTATTGTCCCAAGTAGTATTTTCACATTAGAAAGGTTCTCACACATAAACATAAACTCTTACAATATAACCTTTGATTCCAAACCAAGCTGTTTTTTCATGAAGCAGTTCCACGCTTTTATCTGGTTTAAGGAGAATATGAAATCAAGATATTTGAATGAGTCTGAAAATTAAAAAAAAAATTCTTTCCAAGCAAGACAGAGTAAAAAATATAGTTTATTCTTTGTCAGTTTTTAAAATAGATTAAAATAAACTATTTTGACTCTTTCAACATAAACATTAATTTATGGGTTGTGAATTTTCATTTTTACCCATAGTGGTTATGACCTTATCTCATCTATTGAGATAGTTTGACTTGCATTAGTTAGTTCTTTTTCATTTGTATCGTTTCAGTTCTGTCTACTTTGTTTATGATTTATTTGTATCTTTTATGAATATTTTTATTCCTTATGGGATTTCAAGATGCATTCCAATTGATTTGAGGTCTAAAATAATCTATTTCATATGCTGACTGTATTTCTGAACATTCGTGTCTATCAGGTGCTTTGAAATTGTAAGTTCTAGGGTAACTTGTCTGGGAATTTCATATTTTGTTGTTTTTCTGTTTTCTTGCATTTTTTAACATTCCTTTTAATTTTCAAAATTTGTAGTTACAACCAACCTGGTTCCCTGAGGCCTTAAGTAGAGAACACTTAGGCCTAATAAATTTACCAAAGAATTCATGTTAGTGTTCTGGTATTCAGGTAGTTCCACTTCATGCAGTGGTCCAGTTTTCTTGCAGTTGTATAAATAACCATCCCTAGAGCCTTATAGTTGTCAGTGTCCAGCTCAGAGACTTTAGGAGGCACATGCCCTTCTTAGTCGAGAAGAATATGCCCTTTCACAGACCAACAGTGAGAATAATTACTGGCTACACCTGGCTGTGAATACCAGCATCCGGGCCAGAATGCTGTTGAATATTGTCCTTTGCTCAGTAGTCATTTTTCATCAACAGTTCTCTATCATGGCTGAAGAATCCAACTTATTCTGGAAAACTGGTCATTTATGAAGTAGTCTAACCCATTGCCTACAGAATGAACACACTAATCTTCATGTGTCTGGTAATGCAATTTCTCTGAGGGTTAAATGCATCTTCTTTCATATGGTATCCCGAAAGGTAAATGTCAAGATATCCACTTCTAGCAGAAAACATAAAATGGTGTACATAAAAAGAAAATTCCCATTAATAAAGTGGAATAATGCTGGAGTTCATTCTATTAAGTGAAATAAGTCAGACACAGAGAAATAAATACCATGTACTCTCTCATTTGTGAAGGTTACGAAGAAAACATTGATCCAAGTGCATAATGATGATTGCCAGAAGCTGAGAGGGGTGGTGTTGAGGAATACAGGGAAATTAGATAATGGGTATCCAAACACAATTAAAAGTTGTAACCTGTATGTTTTATAGCACAGTGCAGTGACTATAGTTTACAAAAGCCTATTATAAACTTTAGGAATAACTAGAAGAATAAAGCTCAATGTCTAATCACAAAGTAACTATAAGGAAATGGAAACATTGATCATTACTCATTTGATTAGTATATATTGTATATACATATTGAAATATCTCACTGCACCATCTAAGTATGAACTGTTATTGCCAGTTAACCAATTTTTTAAAGTTTTAGAATATGGAAATAGTAGCATAATGTGATCAGAACACTGTATGCATATATTGAATGGCACTGTACATGCACACTTGCAGGATGAAAATGTGTAATTGAATGGGGAATAATAGAAACACAGCATTGACTGCTTCTTGACAGTTGCGAACTCTTTTGACGAAGGCCTTATGAAGATTCGTACCAGACCTGAACACTATTTCAGTGATACACCCTGGCCCATCTCAGCATCACTTACTACTACAAGCTTCATTTATCATCCATGCCTACTTCTGGTGTAGTATTTGTGGCTTAAACACTGCTGATCCATGTGGGAAGTTCAAGGGCTATTTTATAACTACAGTCTCTATTAGTTAAGACTCATCATATATTGGCAAAAAAGAGTCCTAAAATTCGCAGCATTCTTTTTATCTTTCTGTCAATTCATTGTACCAGGAGCTATGCACTAAGAACTAATTC
>NW_022900936.1:41672356-41798583 GCF_012274545.1 Fukomys damarensis
TTTTTTTTTTTTTGGCATAGTCTTTGTATTCCATTTATTAACTTATCTATTTGCTTCATTTTTCATTTACCTCCGTTAACTTATAGCAGCTCAGCTGACATCATCTTAAGACCTGAAGCATAAGACAGTGTCTTTAGGATGTCTTTATCTTTGATGCTTAAAATAGTTTTTCATGGTTTTATTTCGGTTTGATGAAGAAAAAGTTAACTTTTCCCATTTTGAAAGATCTAACATCATAGATTTTCCTATTTCTTTCAGTTTGCAGCACAGATAATTATTTTCTGAGCTTATCTGTTTTTAGAAATATTTTATTGTATAATGTTGCAGTCTGAAGACACACACACATACACACAGCCATTACTTAGTCTTGGCCTGTCATCTCAGAAATTGCAGATAAAAGTTTTACCAATAATGTTACCATTATATTAAACAGATTTTCATCTTTCTAATTTTCTATTATGGTCACCTGTCCCCCATCACCACTAAATTTGATGTCACATTTTTTAAGCTTTGTTATGGGTATATTCCACATGTAACCGTGTGTGTGTGTGTGTGTGTGTTCGTGTGTACACTATTGGGAATTGAACACAGGGCCTTAGTATTGAACAGAATTCCCAGCACATTTTTTTAAGACAAGGCCTCCTTAAAATGGTAATTTTCCCAATCTGAACTCAGATGTGCAATTGTCTTGCCTAAGCTTTCCAGGGTGCTGTTATATTGGCTTGGGCCCCCACATCTGGCTAATATTTTCAGTGCTTGAGATGTCATACTGAAAAGCTGAGACAAATTCTAAATTTCAAAGCTTTAATATATAGAAAAAATTTTAATTATAAGTCAAGGTGCTTCTAGTTTCTGTGGGCATTTTTTTCTACACAAATAGAACCATGTATTTAATACCTCTCATTATCTTGCCTTGGCTTCCATAACCATTGACTATAAGGAGAAACAGAGTATATAGAGAACATATCTGTTTATTAAATGTTTTCAGCATGAAAGTTACATACGGGTTTTATCAATAATTATATGAAAAAATTATGTGATCAGTATAGTAAAGGTTCTTCATATTAGCTGAAGTTTTAAGTTACACACAGTTTAGATTCCTGAAAGATAAATAAACTAAGATATATGGAAATTTCCATGGAACAAGATTTAAAAAAATGGACTTGATATGACAAACATAAAAGGCTATTTTTATAAATAGAATCTTTATTCTTGTTTTACAGAAATAGAATTCAACTATTTTGACAAATTTGTGATTATTTTCATATAGAACCCATAAATAGCACTACAGAACATTAATCTGCTAAGAAATTTTCTAGGAGTTTAAATATGTGATGAAAAACATTTAACAAGACAGTCATTTTATAAAAATGTAATATATCATGATATTTTACTAATTAAAATTTTGTGTAATTCAGATTAATATTCCAAGTATAATATTGATAACTAATAAAATTATACATTTAAGTTGATTACACATTATAAGTTCTTTCATTTCCAGAGCTAGCATAGAAACTACTGAGGTATGATCGTGTGCACTCTGTATGAACAACAATTTAATTAGTTGCATTTTTTGGATTTTGCACTCATTTGAAGTATGTTTAAAAGAACTGTGTAACTTTTCTTCTATGAGAAATCTAAGGTATGGATAATTTTATAAAACAAAATCCAAGATAGACAATAGGACACAAAAGGGTACCTGTTTTGCAAATGAGAAGGGTATTCAGAAATGGAGGAAGGGGAAAGGAGAGGGGGAAAGGGAATAAAAAGAATTAAGAAATATTAACATGTACCTACTCCTTAGATGAATATAAACATTACGTACTGCTAACATGTACCAATAAAAAATAATAAGGACTGCAAAGTTTAGGTTTCTAGAAATTGGGCCACAGATGTAAACCAGTTTCTTTTGGTACTAGATTTGGGGAGGGGCATGTAACAGTGTAAATGGAAAGTTTTACTGTTCTGATTTAGATCTAGAACGTACCCCAAATTTCATATTCTGGAAGTCTGAGCTTTTGGAAGGTGAGCAGATCATGAGTTTAGCAACTGAGTGTCCTCTGAGGAGTTGGCATAGAGTTAGAGGTAGCCCCTGGAGGCATGACATGGGAGGCTGTGTCTCCCTTCCAAGTTCCTCTCTTCAATCTCTGCCTCCTGGTCCCCATGGCATAAGCAGGTTTCTTCTGCCAGGCTTCTACCATGCTATTTCTGCATGTGAGCCTTCCACCCACAGACTGCACCTTTTAAAACTGTGAGCCAAATTAAACCTCATTCTTTAAATTGTGATGGAATATTTTGTCCCAGCCACAAGAAAGTGATTGAGACTGTAGTTTTCTCTTATGGTGCTGTGTGAAAAATAAATACTGATAACCAGTTATTATTTTTAGTATAAACTTAGTACAAACACCTTTTACAGTGAATCTCAAATAATATAATAGTGCTGGAACTGTTAGTCTCAGTTTTTAAGGGAACTGGAATAGAGATAAGTTTAAAGGAATGCAGACCTCTATTACCAGTTTTTCAGTTCAAGGATTATCACCATAGAAAGAAGCATACAGTAGATAATTAATGGTAACTTTGGAATTATAAAAACAAACTGTTTTATCTTCAACAGCAGTCAGAAAAAAGCATGATTTATTCACCTTTTTGTGAGTATTAAAACTGACTGATCTGACAAAAATCTCTTGAAAGATGCAAACACTTTTATGTTGAACATAGATAAACAACCATTGTATTGCACAGAATTCTTTAAAAAGGATTATAATACTTTTGGTCTTTTTTCATAAAATGACTAAATACCCTTATGTTTTCTTTTATGTATATTCATATATTAAGCTCAATGGCCATTTGGGGTGTATTCTTTTTATCCTACTACAATAAATTAGCCTATATACTTTATGTCTTTATGTCTTATAAAGTAAACTTTATATACTTTGCCTATATACTTTATGTTGATTAGTAGTTTACCAAACCGCTGAGCTAAATCCCCGGCCCTGATTAGTAGTTTTTAATTGAATTAAATAAAAATGTTTTAATCTATAAAACTTCAAAAAAGCAAATATACATAGACTATAAAAGAGCTTTTTAGAAAATTATTTATTAATTTAATAATTTCTCTATAACCAGTAGCCTACTCTTTCAAAAATCTAATTGAATGTGCATGTATTCACTTATAATTATTAGTGTGAATTAACTTACCATTCATATAAAATATTATGAATTGCTATGAAATCTTCAAAATTGCTCTGTAAAATAAATAGCAAATAATATCATTACTTAAGTAAGTGCTTTTATTCATGACATCTTTTTTATAAGGTCTCTTGCATCATTGAGATGACCATATAATTTCAGTAATCACTTATACTGTAAGTACATTGCATTAACATGTTTTCTTAGCTGTCCTATATTTGACCCAATGAAATAATTATTTGATCTTCACAGATGATTGTTTTTTTGTTAATTGTTTTTTTTTGGGGGGGTGCCGGGGATTGAACTCAGGTCCTTGTGCTTGCAAGGCAGGCCCCCAAACCACTGAGTTAAATCCCCAGCCCTGTTAATTGTTATTTTTATTACAAATGGGAATGATGATATGGAACTTCTGTAAATTAGAAGTTTCTCTGAGTGATATAAAGAAGAATAAAGACATTGAGTCATTGGGTGAGAAGTTAAAGATATAAAATGTTAATTCAGAACTATAAACAAACTACACTGAAATTTGTATTGTTTTACAATTTTGAACTCAATAGAAATGACTTTAAATTGTATGTGCAGTAATAAATGGAAATAAATGCAGAAGTATACTGAATCAAAAAGAGAATAATATCTCAGGCAGATATTAAAATGCATTCAAGAAGATGTTTTAGAGAAGTATTTGTCAATGCTACTATATGGAGAAGGAAAATAGATTTACTACGTTCATAAATTAATTAAAATATAGTAAAATAAAGATTAATGGAGAGCATATATAGATTATTTAAAGTGATTTGATATTATAGAGGAAAGATCGAGATGGGTAATAATGCTTTGAATGTACAGACAGTACTGCACATTTTCCCAAACCCAAAGGAGTGACCTTCATATTTGAAAGTACCTCTCTTTAGCACAATGCAGGGAGCTATCTAGAAACAAAAGAATTCCCATGGTGAATTTAATGTTGCAGTAAAATGATGCCTAAGGAAAGGATAACTTTCTGATTTGTAGAATACAGACTAAGGTTTCCATGGAAGTTTACAACTATGATAAAACTTTAAATTCTGAAAAATAAAAGACAAAGGAAACATTGGTAAATATTCAATAATTAAATTTACAGCCAAAATTAGTTTTTAGTATCTGTTGTTTGAGGAGGCATCCAAATTCTAAATGTTGTTATGATCAGTCACATAAAATTCCTGGATTATTATGGGTATCAAATTATAACCTCCACCCTGTTTTCTGGACTATACCCTATTTACCAATCTCATTCTGCTTTTATAAATAAAGGTTTCAAAACACAGCCAAGCCCATTCATTTATAAGTTCCTTTTCCCATTTTGAAGCTACAAAACCAGAGTTGATTAATTATATTGGAGACCAAAAGGCTATAAAGCCTAAAATATTTACTGTCTGGTCCTTTACAGATAATGTGTACCGACATTTGGTTTATAGGCAAATTAACATCTGTCTGGAAGTACAAACAAGGTTGCTACACTTGTTCTTTTTAGCTAATTACTAGTATGTGGCACTTTTACACTTAAACATAGAATAAAACCTCCAATGGAAATATTTTCTGAAAATTTAGGCTTGCTTTTATTCAGAAATTTAGTAAAGCCTCTAAGGATTGTAATTTCAAAAGGATTGCATCTTGATCTCTTGGGAGATTCTAAAAAACTCATATTAAAAACCAAATCTGTGTGTGTGTGTGTGTGTGTGTGTGTGTGTGTGTGTGTGTGTGTTTTATATATTTTCTCTTTGGGGTGTCAATCGCTGTTGATTTAGGAGACCTTTATCAAGAATTCTCTGTGGTACTAGTTAATTCTTTCATTTTATAATATCATGATTATTTGCCATTGTAGACAATAATAAAGGATATTTTATTAAAAATTGGTGAGTTAATATTTTATATTCTTTGAAGATACACAGAGGCAAAAGATAATTAAAATTCAACTTTTTACTTAGAAATTTCAAGAAAATAGTTTATGTGAGATACAGACCTAGTATCCAGTAGAATCCCATTTTTTTCTTTCCACTTTCAACTTAGATTGACGTTTCAGCAATAAATGTCTTTATTAATGTATAATGTGGGATTAGCGAGTACTGATTTCACATCTCTTAGCTTCTGGAAGCTATTTATTACTATTAATTACCATAACCTTGCCAAACAGGGCACACAGACATGCTGCAGTCATCTAATACTATTTAATTACTTCCCTGATTACTTTTATGGACATATACACTTGCAGGGAAATTACATTTTTATACATTTTATTTGTTATAAAATATGTTTAAAATGGCCATTTGAAAATTTCCCAAAATTGTTGATAATCTTGAATAAGTCTTTATACAATATATTTATAAAATAAGCAATATACAGTGTCCGCTTAAGGACAGTTTTTTTCTCTTGAAGAAATAAACTTAAACTTGACAATATTGTATAGTTATGTTTATAAAGTTTTTTATACTGCTTGCTTTATTAAACTTTCCTTGCAATTATATTTTCCCATTATTTTACTATTATCCTTTAACAGATAAAGATGTAAATATATATTCAAATAATTTTTTCTAATTGATCACAGTTAAGAATTTGCTAAGTATTTGAAGTTGTATCCTAAATATTTTTTCATATTTCACTGTGGGCACTATCCCTTTCCTAAAAATCATCAGCTTTTTTTGTTCACTATTAGAAATATTTCTCATCACTCAGAGACACTCTGATTTGTCTTCTTGCCTCCCTGCCTTCCTTTTTCCTTCAGTATATTTGGGATAAATACGTAAATTTTTACTGAAAGAAATGGACAAAACAGTTATTTAATACAATTTCTTTCAATATGGTTCTTTTTTTTTGTATACCCAAGACATCAATAGGAAGGGATTATGAACTTGTAATTTAGATGCTAGGCAAGCTTATACTGTTTAATGTTTGTTAGAGGACATAGAAAATAATAATTCATATATTTAATAATGAAATGAAGAGAATCCAACATTTGGAAGATGTCTTTATATGAATTTTACTTCAAAGGGCTTGGGTCAAACTATGTAAGAACACCTGAGGGAAAGGCTGTGCTTTTGAGAGAATTTTGCATAATATTTACTAATTGCCATCGAATAGTAATCTTTTATTTTAAAAGTCTTAATTTTTCTCTGAGCACTTGACTCTTTTCCTAGATGGACAGCATTTCCAGTTGGAGATATATATTTTTATATATTTATATGTATGATCATATTTATATTTGTGTATTTATTTTCAAGCCAAATGAAAGTGTTAATTTAAAGTGATGCCATTAGTAGATCTAATGAGCCTTCCAAGAATATATAATTTAAACTAAAGATTATTAACAATTTTATTATTGGAGAAAAAAATTACCAAATCATTATATCAGTCTACATTTTCTGTCCCTTTTAATAGAACTGTTCTGTATACCTAACATATACCAATAAACTCAATGAGAGAAAGTAAATAGTAGAAAATTCTGAAATAAAATTAGGAATAAATACTCATGTTAAAAGAGAAAGTAACATACACAAAAAAGTATGATAAGAAGAGAAAATGTGGTCCCTTACTATTTTTAAGAAATTTTTCTTTTCCTGGTCACTAATTGCAATCTTGTCTTCTATATCTGAAATTCTGTCCTCACATTGGCTCATTCTGCTGTGTAAACTTTGAATGGAGTTTTTAATCTCCTGGAAATTTGTTTGCATCTGTTTTATGAATCCATTTGTTTCTTGTGTTGGGATTTCATCATGTTCCATATCTCCTCTATGATTTCGTCTGTGTCTGCTCTGGATTTATTAATCATGTCTTGCTTTATGGGCACAATCTCTGTTGTTATCTGAGAAATTATTTCTGATTTCATTTTATCTAGGTCCTCTTTCATATCCAGTTCAGGGAGTCCAGGTGGTTGAGTATTAGATTGTTCCATCCTTTTTCCCTTTGGGTTTGCTTTAGATGATCTGGAAGTCTGGTTTTGAGACTGTTTACATGTCTTCTCATTTCCACAAACACAGCCTATTGTGCCTTTTGTGAAGCAACTTTTGCTCACCTAGTGGTCTTTAACTCTCAGCAAGCCACTGAAAGGCCTTTGTTCTGCTGCTCACCAGTGCACCAATACCTAGATTCAGAATGGTGGCTTTTTGGATCCCTGAGCTGACCTATTGTCTCTGAAGGCTTCTGGCTGGGTCCTAGGCACCCTTGGGATGGTATGTAGGCATGCCTCTGGCTAGGGCCTGTCCCTCTATGTAGCTATTGTCTAGGAGGGCCTTTGGCTGGGGGCTTTGCGCCCCAGGCCCTGATTTCTGAGCAGGTTTCTGGCTAGAGTTTTCACAGACTTACAAGTGGTATCAGAGCGGGCTTCTGGCTGTTGCTTGTGGGCCTGTGCATCTCTTTTCTGGATGGACCTTTGGCTTGGGCCTGTTTGCCTAAGCTGCTGGGGTCAGGTAGGGCTCTGGCCGGATCTGTCTGCATTTACATTGCTCTGGTCCACACTGTTGCTCGCCAGTATCGGAGTGCACTTACAGACAGTATCAGGGTAGGCCAAAAATTTTAAATTAAAAACATTAAAAGAAATTCAGCTAATTTACCTTCTGTTTCAGAGTACCTTCTCTTGCTATCTTTCCTTGGTGTACAACTACCATTTGGCTAACTCATACTTGGTTTGTTGTTCCTGAAAAAATTCAACAGTTTTATTAATCTCAAAGTACAAAAAGGAAATACCAAATTGATGAATTAAAGAAATATTAAGGATTTGTGTCTTCCTAAAATAGCTGATTGTACCAGTAGGCATTTCTACTTGTTATAGCTCACATAATAAACATAATGGATTGATAGGGTTTGGTATGGGGCCACTAGAGGGAGATAATGGTAATTAATCAAAATTAAATTTAATTATGTGTCATGAAGTCTTATAACTATTTTCTCATTTTTGTATGGAAAACTTGGAAGTGATAGCTCTTAAGTATTAAAACAG
This sequence comes from Fukomys damarensis, assembly GCF_012274545.1. Taxonomy (NCBI): domain Eukaryota; kingdom Metazoa; phylum Chordata; class Mammalia; order Rodentia; family Bathyergidae; genus Fukomys; species Fukomys damarensis. The sequence goes on from NW_022900936.1 coordinate 41,680,515, forward strand.
GCTAAATAATATTTTTTGCCAATTTGCAACACTGCTATTTATATTTACTTTTTGTATATGTGATTAGTTGATTTTATATATATAAATGACTATAATCAGTAGAAAGACTCAACAACTGGGATCTCATCTTATTAAAAAGCTTCTGCACTGGAAAAGAAACTATCAACAGAACTGAGACAACCTAAAATATGAGAAAAATTTTTACCAGCTGCTCCTAAGACAAAGGACTATTATCTAGAATATATAAAGAATTCAAAACTGGCCGGGGATTTAGCTCAGCGGTTCGGTGGCCTGCCTTGCAAGCACAAGGACCTGAGTTGAATCACCGGTACAAAAATAAATAAATAAATAAATAAAAAGTTTAAGAACTCAAAACAATCAGACCCCCAAATATAAGGACCCGATTCAAAAATGGGCATCTGAAATCAACAGACATTTCTCAGACAAAGAAGTAAAAGCAGCAAGTAAATATATGAAAAAATGTTCCGCATCACTGGTCATCTGAGAGATGCAGATGAAAACAAAACTGAGATTCCACCTCACTCCACAAAGAATGCCTGCTATCAAGAAATCAACCAATAACAAATGTTGGTGGGATTGTGGGGAGAAAGGAACCCTTCTCCATTGTTGGTGGGAGTGCAGACTGGTGCAACCACTATGGAAATCAATATGGAAATACCTCAAAGAGCTAGGATTCGAGGTTCCATTTGACCCAGCCATCTCTCTGCTGGGTATCTTTCCAAAAGAACTAAAAGAATCATATCACAATTATATATGCACACCTATGTTTATAGCAGCACAGTTTGTAATAGCTAAGACTTGGAAACAGGCCCTTTGCCCATCAGTTGGAAATGAAAAGATGTGGTTCTCTATAAAATGGAATACTACTCAGCCATAAAGCATGAGAAATTAGATTCATTCATAGGAAAATGGATGAATATTGAGGATATACTCGTAAGTGAAATAAATAAGTCACACATGTGTAAATACCAAATAGTTTCTCTGGTGTGAAAAACTATAATGGTACATAAGAACCTAATGGTATACTTGACAATGTGAAATAGGAAGAAAAGGGCTAAAGGTGTAGAGGAAATGGGAAAAGTAGGGGAAAGGAAATAAGGGAAAAGAAAAAAATATGAGAAAAGGAAAAAATGGAAATAAAGTACTTGTAAATAGGGAAGGGAGGAAGTGGTGAACGGAGGGAAAAAATAAATAAAAATTTAAATACTCTAAAGGTGTCTAGTGATATACTATTGTAATTTTAGTTGTAATTCCCCTACTGACTAAATAAGTTAATCATCCTTTCATATATATATATATATATTTGCTGTGCTTGGTGAAGTATCATTTTATGTTTTTGTCCACTTAATTGGATAATATCTTTATGCTTGATTTAAAATTTTTTAAATATACAAATTTATGAGTTCTAGAGAATTGAGAGATTATTATATATTCATTTACCAAATGTATGACTTGAACTAATTTTTCCTTATTTTGTGTCCTTTATTTTCCTTCACCTAACAAGAACTTTTAAAGAATGGAAATTCCTAGTCTTCATGAAGTCTCTTTTACTGGGGATTTTTGTTTTTGTTTGTTTTATGGATCATTTTATGATGTCAGTTGGTTTGTTTTGTTCTGGTTTGGTTTCTTTGTTTATCATCATTGACTTTTGCCTAACTCCAAAAATCATACACACACACACACACACACACATACACACACACATAAAATTCTCCTGCATTTTTTCTGGGAATTTTATAACATTAGGTTTTTTATATAGATCTAGGATTCTAAAGCTAAATGGGAGATTTGGATATAATTTTTCATTGGAGATGATGTTTTTTTAGGATATCCAGTTGTTTCCAACATCATTGGTTGTAAAGGCTTTCTTTTCAATCTTTGTAACTTCGTCATATATAAATTTAACATTTGTATGTATAGTTTTAAATTCCTTATTCTCCATTGTTTAGTCTATTGCAACAGTTTTATTATTCTAGCTGTGGGATAAATCTTTAAGACAGAAAGTGAAAGTCTACTTTTCTATTTTTCAAAATAGAAAAGGTCTTTCTTGTAGGTTTTTCTTCTTTTTTACAGATTTTGGAAGCAACTCATCAATTCCTCAGAAACAGAAATGGGATTTTGATTGAGACTGAATTAAATTTCTTAATCTATTTGAAGAAAATACAAGCCTTCATATTCTTAAGCATATCTTTCCATAAATTTTCTCAATTTCTCTCAGCAATATTTATTGTTGTGTACAAATTTTCCATATCTTCGGGAAGATTGTTCTCTTAAGTCATATTCTGATAATATAAATAATTCCAACCGTTTATGTTTATGGATACAAATATTAGTAATACTTGTACATTGATCTGGTCTTGCATCCTTCCTAAATTATTTTTCTGTCTCATCTAGGATAGAAGCTTATCAAAGTTAGCGATAATTGTAAAGAATAATTATGATTTCATTCTTTTTGCGATTATTTTCTTTCTTCCCATATAATTGGTTTTCACTCTCATCTTTGTTAATTTCATTTGCTGCTGTTGTTACCCGTGCTGCTCCTTCCCCTCCCTACCTTGGCCTACTCTCCTTCATTAGTTTCTTAAATTAGGAACTGAGGTATTGATTTGAAACCTTTTTTTTCCTTTCAAGTATAGGAGTATCATGCTACAAATTTATCTCCATCAGTTGAATCACAGAAACTTGAAAATGTTATTTTAAAATTTTCACTCAGTTCAAAATATAGCCAATTTTAACATTCTTTAGATCCTTATTATCATGCTGCATATTTTTCCATTATTTATGTTTCAACTGGTTTCTCTATGTAGGCAGCATATACTTAGGTTGTGGATTTTCCTGTTATTACTATTGTTTTGAGTTTGTTGTTGTTGTATCCTCAGAAAATTTTGACCTTACAGTTGTTATGCTCACACCTCTGAAGTTAATGTGATTACTGATATAGTTAGGTTTAAACCTAGCATCTTGGTGCCTTTTGATTGCTCATCTATTCTCTGATGGCTTCCTTTATATTTTGTCACTCTCCTTTTTAAAAATAATTGACTATCTTTTATAGTTCTATTTTAACTTATTCATTGTGTTATTAGCACATTTTAATGTTTTATTAGCTACTTTAGAATTTGTCTTTAACTTTTCACACCTTTCTCTTCAATGATTTTATACTTTTGCATGTGTTGTATAAGCACCTTAGAACAGCTTCTCTTTCAGTAATTTTTATAAAATTTAATATATGGTGTAAGAGCCTGGCAACTATATACATTCATTATACTTCCTGAACCACAAGCCTTTGTCATATTGTCATATGTTTCATTTTAACATGCTAATAAGTAACAGAAAAAAAACAGTTTTCCCTTAAAAGATTAATTATCTTTTTAAAGGATTTATAATAACAAAACATCCTGATGTTTATACATATAGTTATCATTCCTAGGGCTCTTTATTCCTTTTTGCAGATTCAGGTTTCCTTCTGGTTGTTACTTATGTTTAACTGTACTCTTTCTTACATTATATGTTTCCTGATACTGATAATTCTTTCAGTCTTTATATGTTTGAAGAGCTCTGTATTTATCTTTAGTTAACAAAAATAGTTTCGTTGGGCTAAAAACTTCTAATTTGACAAATGTTTGTTTCATTTTATTTTACTTTGAAATGGATTATGTATCATTATTGTGTATTGTGACTTCTTTTTCCTTAAACTGTCTTATTGAAAAGGCTGGTATTATCCTTATCTTGTTACTCTGAAAATGTATATTTTGACTGCTTTTAAGTGATTTTATTATGACCTGCCCTATTGTAAATTTCTTGTTGTTTTTGTTGTTACTTAAATTCCATTAGATATTTCAGATTCATAAATTTATATTTTTATCACATTTGGAAAGCTGTTATTCCTCCATCTCCCATCTATTTTGGCATTCAATTTACATGTGTATTTTTTGGATAAATTTGACCTATGGTTTCTTGATGGTCTGTTCAATTTTCTTAGTACTGAAGCAAATATTTCTAGCCCTCTCTGTGGCCTTTGCTTTCCTTGGCTTTGTGTGGTTTCCAAAGTTTTTGGTCATCATATGACTGGGTACTCCAGGGGCCCTCTAGAGATCTTGGAGATTTCTGTTTTCATCACTTTCCTCTCTAATAACCTCCTCATTTCCTGCTGTTACTGTCCCCATGCTCCCAGCCACATTTCCTCAATTTAGGTAGATTGTCTGTCTCTACCTCTTCCTGTGCTGTACCCTGGTCATTTTCTGTAGGTATGAATTGCAGCAGTAAGAAAATGACCATGTTTGACTTTTTTTAATCTCAAGTATCATACTTTTTGTCTTACCTAGTTGTTTCAGAAAGCAGTATAATTTTATTCCCCATAATACCATTGCAGTCAAAAAAGTCCTAATATGACAAATTTAATTTTTGCAAATTGCCAATAAACTGAAGAGTATATGTATATATACATTATGTGTGTGTAGTGTGTGTGTGTTATATGTATGATATATACATATTACATATATATTTTTAATGGATACAGAACTGTTTTAATCTGTGTTGTTTTTTCAGAGGTACGTCAATACAGGTGCAATATTTGAATACAGTGGTTTACATTTGAATTTCTGGCCCTGTTTTTTTTTTGTTCTAACCTTGTATTCAGGTACTTTCCTTTATAACATTGCTTTTCTTTACACTAAAGGACAATTATTTTTCTAGACTCCTTGCCTTTGGCCTCAGCTGTGAGTTTTAGAAAATGGAATAAAAGTCATTGAAAATGTGCCTGTTCTGAGCATGTATCTGAAGGTATATAGTTTGGTTGCTCTTTTGCACCTCTCTCAACACCAGAAGCACTCTTCGAGCATTTATTGGAGTAAAGTGAGCCCCACGCTGCAGTGAAGAGCCAATACCAACCAGACCCAAAGGTGGAAGCAGTTGACTCATTTCATCTGTTAGATCAGGTAACTCCAGCCAAAATTCAGAATAAAAATTAGATATAAAAAAATGTGTGTTATACCCATTCATAATAGTAAAATATACAGATAAGATCGTGATATAAAAGTAACAAGATGTGTAATCTAGACCTGGCCAAATTAGAAATTTTCATTCCTAGGGCAATCCAATTCACAGAAGATTAAAAAGGGCCTGCAGCATCCTAAGTCACTTGAATCAAAGCTTTCCTCTGTGCACACGCATTTGTGGTGTTTCTTCCTCTTTGTATAAAGACACAAGTCTCTTAATTAGGTCCATTCTTATGACCATTATTACTTCCTTCAATGCCTTGTTACTTAAAACTTTCAGAATGAGAATTAGACTTCCACATTAGCATTTTGGAAACACAATTAAGACTATAACACTTTTCCTTTCTTCCTGACATCTAGATCATCATGGCTGACATCTTTTCATTTTTCAAGTTATTTCCAACTTCATTTCTTGAGAGTTCTTCCTCAGCTCTGGTCTGGTCCCAGACCAGTGTAATTTGACAGGACCAAGGGCATGTCTGATCATCATTCAGATCATTATACCCAGAAATGTGCTTGGCACATATAAAATAGCAATTTTTTTTTACTTAGTACATTCTTTTCTTATACTAGATTGAGGTCAAAATTACTTCTAGGTATGCCACAGACTTTAATAACACTTTTCATTTTCCAATTCTTATAGGTAGACACCTGAGTTTATGGCATGTGGTGTGATTCAGAAAGATAAAACACAATAGCATTATTCTCATTATTCCTCAAGGTAGGGTAACTGAATTCTTCCAGAGTTACACATATGTCATTGTATTAATAGGATATTGTTTAAATTTTTTTCAGTAATTGCCTTCAACTATGTTGTAATGAAATCTCCCCTCCCTTTTTTTCTAAGTGGCATTTACTTTTACTCTTTTTGGGCAGATGCCGTAACTTTTCATCTTCTTGGGTTATTAGTTTATTCTATTACTTATTCATTTTAAAATGTCAATCAGATTCTACAAACATTTTTCTACATTCACCATCTGTGATGACAGCTCTTGTAGGTTTGAGAATATTAGAATGTGGGTGAGTTTCCGGATAACTCTTCTCTGTCTCACTTCTAGATGCCAGCTCCATCTGTGATGGGACAAGAGTGGGCAAATGTCTTATCTATTTCAATGATACTGCAGTTCTCTTTTTGTTGGTTATTAGTGTTTCTCAGGCTGATACTGACTTCTTGTGACCTCAGTTTCGCTGGCCTTCTGTTGCCTGTATTCTTCAGTACAGTGCTTGTGTTTATATAAAATGTATCATATTTTATTGGTCTCTGTTGATGCAGGTCATGCTTGCTCAGCGTTTTTTATCTATCTACTCTTTATTAACCACCTCTCAAAAGAGAAACCCTGCTGCTAGGGTACCTTTTCCATGTGTTTCCTGCTTGAGTGAAGAGAGGAAGAAGGGGCCAGGGTTCCCAGTATCCCTTTGAAGCTTACCGCTCCTCGAGATGACTTAACTTTCTTCCTTTGGGCCCTACCACCCAAAGCTTATGTCACGGGCTGGCAGTCAAACCCATAACATGTCACCCTTTGGGAGATATTCAAGATCCAAGCTATAGCAGACATTTAAGCAACAGCGGATATATGAGAAATTATTTTACTAGACCTCACTTCACATTACCCCAAAGGACATTACCTCACTGCTCCTTTGCCATGTTGACTGGGAGGCACTGAAACTGGTGAATCCTGATAAACCATTGCTTCAATTAGTGAGGCCCACTTATCAAAGTTTGTGAATTATAAATGTAGCTTTCTAGAAATGATTAAATTCAAATTGGCCCTTTTCAAAATTACTAGGCTCAGAGGAAATTCCCATTTGACTGCCAGGTACAGCAGCTTGTACAGCATGATTTGCATTACAGTACATATCTCTCCTGAAATGTGTACTTTATATAAAACTTTTCTATCTTTTTCCTTTCTATTTTTATTTTACTAGTAATTAGTTATCCATACTCTTTGCTATAATATTGAATTATCTAGGGCGGGGAGGGTGTTTAGCTCAGTGGTACCGCCACCTGCCTCGCAAGTGCAAGGGCCCAAATTCGATCCCTGGTACCAAACAAAAACAAAAACAAAGATTGAATTATCTAAAGTATTTTCCCAACCTTATTGTCACAACTTTTAAATCTCTAATTCATATACAGTATTTAGTATTTTTTAATGTTTTAATTACAGTGTAACTTATTTTGCCTTTTCCTCTATTTTGCAACTTAGAATTTCTTTTGCACATGGGCCTTTACCTGACCAGAACTATATTTAGATTTCAAGAGCTTAATCTGTACATTATTTATGTTCATCTTTATAATTTGTTCTTCATGTTCTATTACTATATATATGTTTACTGGGTGAAATTGTCAATGCACTATAAGTTAATGAGACTAAAACTTATCAGGGAAATACATTACTCAGTTTTGTGTTATATAAACCTTAGAAGTAAAATCTTAGATCTTTTTCTCATTCTATAATCTTTCCCTTAAAATTACATTCTAGGGATGGGGATGTAGCTCTCCAGTGCCACACCTGCATGACAAGTGCAAGGTCCTGAGTTTGCTCCCCTATAACAGGAAAAAAAATTATATTCTATTTATATCTATAAAGATAAAAATCCTCAAAGAAATAGATCATTTTCTCTGCTGAAGAGTTATAAAATTCAATTATGCATAAAGACAAATGTCACCCTGAGTAAAGAATCAGATATAAGATTAGCAGAATGAATCTTTAGAACATTTGTACTTCATACCCTGAAATTGATTTTTTATGTGTTTTAATGGAGCCAGTATTTTACATTTGAGTACATTATATTGAAAAGTAAAATGGCAAAGCACATCACTCAGAGATCACAATTTCTATCTCCTCCTCCCTTTTATTCTTCTTTTGGTTAGAAGAATTCTCTTGTGCAAAGATATGGTGGTCAGTTCATTTCACATTCTTTTAGAACAGTAATTTGCACATCAAAGTCCAGATACAAATAAACATACCCTGTGGTCCCATCTGCTTTTCTTACTCTGTTGAGACCTGATAGAGAAATAAGGCAGTATATTGGAGGAGACGGCTTATTTTTTAAAAATATACCAGTTTCTTTCAAATATAAAACTACACAAATATTTGCCATATGTTTATAGTATTACTTATTTGAAAACACTCATATGATATTGTTCCAACTGCAGGTCACTATTGAAGCTTGTTATAATTGCATATAAATAAGATTGTTATTTTATGCCTGTCAACTGTAAGTAGTATAAATAAATTTTATATTTCAGAATTAGCACACATGTTCTGGCATATTTTACATCTAATTGTTCTGAATTTCTAAAAATAAACATTGCATTCTCAAATGAGATTGAACAATGAATGAAATTAAAACAAGAATGTTTGGAGTTTACATTTTTCTTTGAGTGGCTAAAATTTAGAATCAAGATACAGAAGAAAATAGAGTCTAAAATAAAAGTGAATGTTCATCTAAGTCCCATTTCCTTGAGCCAGTATGTTACACTAAACAAGATAGCCTCTGTCCACAAATTCACATTTATAAAGCTGCTTCCTCATTGCTCCTTGGTTGTTTATTTTTCCCTTTTTAGTGTTAGATTTTTTTTCCATTGAGTTTATTGGTACATTCTAGGTATGCAGTACAGTTACATTCATCATTGGGACCTTGTACCTTTACATGACAGGTTATGGTTTTCATTTTTCCTCCATAACCCTGCCCTCCCTTCATCCCCTCCAGCCTCCCCTATTTACAAAGCCTTTGTTTCCATTTTTTTTCCTTTTATCATACTTTTTCTTTTCCCTTATTCCCTTTCCCCTACCCTTCCCACTTCCCCTACACCTTTAGGCCTTTCCTTCCAGTTTCACATTATCAGTTATATAATTTGGATCTTATTTACACTTTTAGTTTTTCCACACCAGAGAAACTATTTTGTATTTACACATGTGTGTCCTATTTATTTCACTTTGTCTATTGTGACAGCAGAGATATACACTGAAGGGTTAGTGTTAGATGTTTTAAAATAACTCTTTCTTCTGATTTGTTTTTAAACACTGAAAAATAAAGCAAAAGCATACCACTATTTAGTGACAGGCATTCTGATTTTTAAAATCAACTGCAGAATGGATTTGGATAATAATAAATCCATCCAAGAAGTTATTACAATTTCACTGGAAATTATGCTGCCTCTAGGTATAACTGAAGGGGATACAGTGTGCTTTAGTGGTGAGACATGCAGGATAGTGAACACAGATGGACTGTTTTCAAAGCTGTATTCTGCCTTTCACAGAAACTGTTCAACCACTACTACAACAAGGGAGAGAGAGCAATACCTGTGCCAAGAGACTTCTGTTAGAGTTAAACGATATAACATGCATAGAGGATTTGCATAACACCCTTGACCTTATAAAGCACTATCATTGCGCATCATAATTTTTAAATAAAAAGTAATTTAATATCCTACTAGGGAGGAGAAAAAGGAAGTGAAGAGAACAAGGGATTGAATTGGGATTAATTAGAGACTTGATAAAAAGAATAGTTCTTACATTTGAAAAATGTAAGAGAAATGTACTGAAAAAAAAAAAAAACTTTACACCTTTGCAAGTGGATTGTGTTGGTGTTGCCTAAAGGATAGTGGCTTTCGTAGAATCCTAGCTGTTTTTAGCCTGTTAAGAATGGGCACGAATAAACATCAACAGAATGATGAAAGCTCTGACTCAAAATAAGTGAATCCAGTTGTTTGTTTAATGAACCAAAATGCAACCTTCTAGTATTTTATAGTGGTTTCAGTTGCTCTTAAAACTGTGAGGAAATAGCACCTGTCCCAAAGGTGTACTGCCTTTAAAGAAAGTCTGTTTTTGTGATTATAACTATGTGGTTGGAGTAAAACATCTTGCTGATGACTCATTTCTAAATCAGTTCTTAATTAAGAATAGTTTACAATCAGACACATACTTCTTTTTTTTTAACTTAGTTCAGAATCCTACATTGTTCTCCCCAAATAGAAATTGCGTGTCTAGAATTCCTATTAAAACTAACAGTGACCAAAATTTCTCTTTTTTTCTAGCATTTAAGTATATGTTTCTAGCATTTAAACCTCATTTCAGAATTATGCTTTTTTCATAGTTCAGAAGTGTAATATAGAAAGAAGGGAAGATTTCTCAGTTAGAATTAATAATGCTTCACTGACCCACCCAGAAGTGAGTGAAGGAACTGTCTTATGTTTTGTTGTGTTTTGTTTTGTTAGGAGAAACCTGAGGACTGATTCGAGCCTTTTTAGTAACTAGCTTTTCAGAGAGGAGCAGTGTGATACAGCTTTTCATGCCCTAGGTAAATTTGTCCCATTTATTTATTCACATTAACAACAGTTCCCTCATTTGAAAAATGAAGATAATACTTCTGCCTTTGATTATCGGGAGTATTAAATGAGACAATATAGATTAAGTGTTGACTATAGTTTCTGTTAATAATCAGAGCTTAGAAAAATTTTTTTCTTTAGTCTTTTTGAAAAGATGATATGATCACCATGAATATCAAAATAGAATATACTTGTGCTTATTAAAATTCAGGAAGATTTTCTGAGCTACAAGGGCTAGCTGTGAAATGTCCTCTTTTGTGATTTATAAGAGTCATTTGATTTTAGTTCTCTGATAAATGTTCTGTTAATTAAAAATCAATATAAATTAAATGGGGTTTATTACATAAGTTAACAAAACTAATTAATAAATTATAATCTTTTGGACCAAAATTTGATAAATTTAATTCTTGAACTGATAAGACATTTTTCCTTAAGTGTAAGAATTGAACTGATAATCAATACAGTCCTTTGTTTTTTCTTTTATTTATTAGGTATACTGGATACAAACATTTACATGAAATCTTACAATTTAATAAGTAAAAAGAAACATGAAAAATCAAACATTCATTTACTCCCATGTGGTAATAGCATTTACATCAGCCTCCATGAAAAATAAAAACATACTCTTAATGTACAGAGCATTCCTCTTCAGTTTTGACTGAATGTAGACAGAAAAACAAGTGTTCACTTCAGTAAGTATTGAATTCACATGATAGAGTAACTTGATAAAATGTGTTTTCTAAATCCACAGCTTTATAGTTCTTAAAATTTAGTTGCTAGAATTGTGAAATACAGTGTGTGTCTTCTTATGAAAAATGAAGTTCCATCGATACATTAATTTTTTTTTGAAAAGACAGTTTTAAAATTGAGTCCAAAGTAAATGAATAATGTCCTAAAGTAATTTACATAAGAAAAATGCAGAATCTAAATTCTGAGAAATGATTATGCTGAATGAAAGGTAGCAAAGGATACACAGTGGAGCTTAAAAGAATACTTGCTGATTGATATGTGAATTTTTAGGCAATGTAAACTATTCTAACATAAATCACACCATTGTGTATGATGTTATTAGGCATGAATTTCAAGGAGGTAAAGAAACTCCTGTGGATAATGGTGATATTTTATAATTTTATTGTGATCATTTCATCAAATTCCATCAAATTGTATGCTATCAAGTTGATTGAAGTTTATTTTATTTGACTCAAGTCTAACTAAAGTTGATTCATTTATTTATTTTTAAAGTTGATTTAAAGAAAAGAATGGGGCAAGATTTCACCTCACTAGTTTTGAAGTAAATAAATATAAGAAAATATTGAGGAATGCCTTTTTAAAAAAAATACTGTCACTAAAATACTGTCATTTAAATCATTGAAGGTGATAGTATGAACTGGTTAGAATTTTATAACGTTTCTCCAGGATCTTCAAAAAGTCTTTCTCCCCTTTGACCCACCACTTCTAATACATGACATAGTCAATAGAATGACCCAAAAGAGCATAAAATAGCTCACAGAAGATTTTCTTTTCAGAATGGATTATTTATCAGCTTCTTTTTTAATCCATTTAGTTTATTGCTACATTTTGGAATTTTAAATTCATCATTGGGTATTTGTACCTGTACATGATTTTTCTTACTCTCCTTTCCCTCCTTCAATCCCTCTAATTTGTATGGTGTGAGAAATGAAAGTGTAAATGAGGACCAAAATGTATAATAGATAATGTGAAATAGGAATAAAAAGTCTAGAAAGGAAGGCAGGGTAGGGGAAAAGGAAAGAATGTTAAGGAAAAAATATTTAGCAGTCTTGAACTTTAGTACAAACTTTCAAGTATACAGTAAATGTCTTTTTCCTCCTTTAATTAAATCTATTCTTGAATTACATTTCTAATAAGGTGGGAAAAATTTGATCAGAGTCATTATTATTACCACACGCACCTAGTTATTCTAAGGTACTGGGACATCTCAACAGTTGTGGATCAGTACATGCCGCAAATCGATTACTATGAGTTCACAGTCAATCTCTTCCCTGCCCTGTACCCTTCAGGGGTGCGATTTGCCAATTTCTTTCTGAGTAAGGCCATCTTTGGAAATTATGAGGCTCTCTACCTAGAGGATAACTTGTTTGGTGCCCTAAGTTATCCCCTTATTTGAGATCCTGCCATTATCTTCAATTAGAACCATGGAGCGGACATGATATCCGCACTAATTTTGTAGCCTCTTCAACTCATCTGACATTTGTTTCCCCCACCTCTCCTTGACTCCAAAACTTCTGTCCTCCATTCCCATTCTGCAACATCTAGCATAATCTTTTCTATAATCAGTATATTCCTTTGTTTGGCTACTTCTTAGAACTCAGATGTAGACATATATGTGATGCCTGATGGGTTATCTCATAAATTACCCTGCTAATTTTTATTTAGTGAAGAATTATACATGCATAAAATGAACTAGAAAAGTATTCCAAGATGAACATTAAATTTATGCTAAAATTTACAAAATAGAAGCAGAATACAAAATGGGATTAACTGTAACCCTTTAAGAATCACATATGTTATTTGTTATGATGAAAGGATTATGGAAACTGTCATCTTTTAAAACAATGTAATTGTGTGTGTGTGTGTGTGTGTGTGTGATAAAACTACATGTACATTATTTAATATGAGAAGGTATGATTCTCAATACACAGAGATTACAAATATTTTAAAAGATGGAATCACTACTCTGATTTTGTAACTACACAATGTATACAAATACAGAGTCATACAATACCCTATAAATATGTGCATGTAGTATGTTTAAAGAGTTGGTAAGAAATATCAATTCAAATACACATACATACATAGATGCGCATGCACACACACACACACACACACACACACACACACACCATCAAAACAACACACCCTAAAATGGAAGACAGAAAAATTCAGGCTCATTATTATGGAAATACCACTGGGATTCTGTAAGACCGTGCATTAGAAGTAAAGCCCAAGTAAAGGCTGCATCATTTCCTGAATGCAGAACAGTCTAGTCACCCCTAGTACTGATAAAAATGGTATATCTTTCTTTTATTGTTTTATAAATCATATTTTATAAGAAATGTTCTGAAATAGTAAAATTAAAATAAAATCTGCCCTTTGTATTTCAAAGGATTTAATCTGTTTAACTTATTTTTAAACTGTGGATCACAATCTGTTCCTTATATCACCTAGTAATAAGATTGTATACTAAATCTGTAGTCTTAATCCTCTACATTGGCATTTTAGGAACAAAATAATTTATTGACAGGTTTTAATTTGAGCTACATTATCTTCTCATTGACATAATCAAATTGCTTCATGTAATAAAAACTGAATATAAGCCATTTCTGAATTATTTCATGTTTTCATACAGACTGTGATCTAAACGATGAGTTTCTTACTTCCTGACTGCCAGTGAGATGCTAGAGGGACAGATCTCAGCAAACTACACTGCTGTTATTCCTTGGGGAGAGTGTTACAGTTTTTGTAATTGCCAGTGTCTTCACTGTACATTATCACAAACTCAATATTTAAATGTTTTATAGGCTTAAGGTATAAAGTTATTTATTGTTCATGAATATGTCACTTAGTGTAATGTGGGCAGTTAGTTCATCCAATTTTCAAAAAAAAAAATTCTCTTGCTACTAGAATTTCTTTCAATTTCTACATCATCAAATGTGTTCCTTTACAAAACATTATCCCTGGTTCCATTGCCTGCCTTGCAAGCACAAGGACCTGAGTTTGATCCCCAGTACCCAAAAAGAAAAGAAAAGATAAAAAGAAAAAACATTATCCCTTACTTAAAGTCACTTCAAGGAATAAGTAGTTTTAACTATTTAGAATTCTATTATGAGCAAGCAGGTGGCTGTCTGTCTGTCTTTCTGGGTTTTCTTTTACCTGATTGCTCAAAATTGTTTGGATTCAGCTATTACTTTTAGTAGATTACCTAAACCAGTAGCATAATTACTCTGCTAAAACCAATACACACAGAAAGTATACCAATTTCATGTATCCAACTGACTTGTTCATGGAACTATAACATGTAAAACAGTTAGATGGAGAGAGCCTCTTCAACGTCATTCTAAAAGAAGTTCTTAAAATCACAATTTGATAACTTCTTTTATCCTGCACCATTTCAGTGATAATAACTCATTTAAAAATAGAATTGTAACCATATTTCTACATGCAATTATATTTCCAAAATATAATGCTAGATTTTTAAGAACAGTTTAAAAGTAAAAATAAATCCCACTCTGTTTTTTGTGTGTTATAGTGTTTTTTTTTTTCATCTAAGATTTGGGTTTTCTGAAAACATCCTTCTAATCATATGTGAAGTCTTCACAGAAACAAGTTAAATACTTACTTAGAGTAATTCCTATTGGTCAAAAGTTTCCCAGTTATTCCCCAAAGGACTTAAAGATTCCAAAAATTTTTAGCTATTTTGGTTTATGTCTCTTGAGTGACATTTTTCCTATCTTTCTCCTTTCTTCTTTTTTCTTATGCCATGGCATGCACCTTACCTTTTCAACAATTCACGTCCCTCAGCAGGAAACATTAAGGATAAAAAATTTCTCTTGTGTACAGAGTGCGCAGATGAGACATAAGCGCTGATGGTTCATAACTTTTATAGACACGAGTATGTCTTACATGGTGCACTTTTAGTGTCTCTTTTTTTTTCCTAATGCCCCCCCTAGTGTATTTTAAAACAGTGATATTCCCCTTCCAATATTGTATTACTTATTCTTTGATTCTTTGGGTGTGTAATATTTGATTTATGTGTCTATATATCTTATGATAACAGCTCTGTGTTTCATTTTCATAAAGAATGGATTCACTTAAAGGAATGGATTGTGGTGTAAGAAAAAAAATTGTTCTCTGTGATTTTATTGAAATATTTGGGATGTTAGCCATCAAAGTGGTAATATTTTTATAACATATTAAAAATAAATTTCTTTGTATTATTAACTTGTCTTTAAAGATAGATATTTCTTCATTTGTTGCCACTTTTAGAATTACATGAATTTCTTTTTAGCTACATGGTTAAGTATATTGAATTTTTCATTTGTTGTAAGAGAGTGTGTTGTGTATTTATATAATCCTACTTTTACTTCACTGATTTTTTTTTTTTTGTAGCAAGGATTGAACTCAGGACCTTTGCACTTGTGAGGCAGGCAAGGAGTCACTGAGCTAAATCCCCACCTCCCTATTTGTGCTTCATTACTTAGAGTATTGTGGACTAAGTGTGTTTCCTAAAAATGTATATGTTTACATCTTTCTTAACATGATACTATTTGAAGGTAGAGCTTTTAAGAGGTGATGAAGGTCATAATGACAGAACATTCATGAATATGATTAGCATTCTCATAAAAGAAACTTCAGAAAGCTCCTTTTTGCTGAGAACACAAAGATTGAAGCCTATGAATTTGAAAATAGACCCTCAGCAGACATGAAATCTGTTTGCACATTGATCTCAGAATTTTAATCTCCAGGAATTTGAAAAGTAAATTCTTGTTATTTGTAAGGCACGTAGTTTATGCTATTTTTATAACAACTGAAACACAAGGAGAGTGAATTAAAAAATAAAGTATGAATTATATCACTTTTTTAAAAATCTATTTATGTTTATATCTGTTCATGTGCTCTAACATGTAACCTGAGACTGAGTAATTTATAAAAAACAGAGATTTAGTTTTGCATAGTTTTGGAAACTGGGAAATGCAAAATCAAGATGCCAATAGGAAGAGGGCTGCATCCTCCAGAGAAGAGAAATTGTGTTTCCTCACACGCTGGAACATCACCAGATAAACGAGCCACTGAAAACTAAGTGAATCCTTTCATTAGGCCTTGCATTCATCACTTTCCCGTCAGTGGGGGAAAAATGCTCAACATCTAAAACTTCAAAGAGGACAGGTTTTTTTGGTTCATGGTGTCAGAAGATTCAGTCTATGACTGACTTGGTCCAAGGCAAAAAATGGCATAGTAGGAGGGCATGGCAGAAGAGAGTTGTTCAACCTAATGACTAGAAGGTAGAGAGAGAGAAGGAACGATCTGGGACAAGAATACACCTTTCCAGGTCACACCCCCTGACAATCCTCTTTTGTGTTAGAACTCATCAGTATATTAATCCTCTGATGAGTATAGCACACCTGTTACCAGTCACCTTCCAAAAGCTCACTTCTGAAAACGTAAGATTTTGGAGAGATATTTTAGATATAAATTATACTAGACTTGGTATCACTTACCAGGAGGCAACCTTCCTAGCCCAGTCATTTCTTAATACTATCAAATTTGAAGTACCTAAATTTTTGAGAAAACATATTCAAACCATAGTACTTTGAGAGACTGAAGTATTTTTGCTCTGTCTTTCCCATAAAACCTTTAGCTGGCAAATATAATCAATTCTATCATGTATAGACTAAGATACATTAGTCCATTTTATCAGTGACAGTAATTAATAATAATCTAATTCCTAAAAGGCTGGGTTCAAATCTAACTTGGGCCTTTCCTGGACGTTCTTGAACAAGACTAGTAATAGACCCTCAGCAGACATGAAATCTGTTTGCACATTGATCTCAGAATTTTAATCTCCAGGAATTTGAAAAGTAAATTCTTGTTATTTGTAAGGCACGTAGTTTATGCTATTTTTATAACAACTGAAACACAAGGAGAGTGAATTAAAAAATAAAGTATGAATTATATCACTTTTTTAAAAATCTATTTATGTTTATATCTGTTCATGTGCTCTAACATGTAACCTGAGACTGAGTAATTTATAAAAAACAGAGATTTAGTTTTGCATAGTTTTGGAAACTGGGAAATGCAAAATCAAGATGCCAATAGGAAGAGGGCTGCATCCTCCAGAGAAGAGAAATTGTGTTTCCTCACACGCTGGAACATCACCAGATAAACGAGCCACTGAAAACTAAGTGAATCCTTTCATTAGGCCTTGCATTCATCACTTTCCCGTCAGTGGGGGAAAAATGCTCAACATCTAAAACTTCAAAGAGGACAGGTTTTTTTGGTTCATGGTGTCAGAAGATTCAGTCTATGACTGACTTGGTCCAAGGCAAAAAATGGCATAGTAGGAGGGCATGGCAGAAGAGAGTTGTTCAACCTAATGACTAGAAGGTAGAGAGAGAGAAGGAACGATCTGGGACAAGAATACACCCTTCCAGGTCACACCCCCTGACAATCCTCTTTTGTGTTAGAACTCATCAGTATATTAATCCTCTGATGAGTATAGCACACCTGTTACCAGTCACCTTCCAAAAGCTCACTTCTGAAAACGTAAGATTTTGGAGAGATATTTTAGATATAAATTATACTAGACTTGGTATCACTTACCAGGAGGCAACCTTCCTAGCCCAGTCATTTCTTAATACTATCAAATTTGAAGTACCTAAATTTTTGAGAAAACATATTCAAACCATAGTACTTTGAGAGACTGAAGTATTTTTGCTCTGTCTTTCCCATAAAACCTTTAGCTGGCAAATATAATCAATTCTATCATGTATAGACTAAGATACATTAGTCCATTTTATCAGTGACAGTAATTAATAATAATCTAATTCCTAAAAGGCTGGGTTCAAATCTAACTTGGGCCTTTCCTGGACGTTCTTGAACAAGACTAGATTATGTTCTTGAGCAAGACAAAAATTTCATGTTTACTTTTTTAAAATCTATGTAATAGAAAAGCAGTGGTATTTTTCCCATCAGCTTATAGAGAAAACTGAATATGAAAATGCTTTCAAATTTTTCAGTATAATTACAAAAATAGCCCAAATACATGATAGCTAATACTATAGTCATTATTCATAAGGTGATTTTTATGAGTACCGCTAAATCATTATTAATAACTAAGCTGTGTGTATTCTCACATTTTAATCTTACTGTTGATTTGCTTATCTAGCTTTAAAAGGAGCTAAAGACTGCTAAGTCACTCACTTTATGTCTTCCAACTTGGATATTTTTCACCTTTATTTGATATCTTTCGTAAACAGAATGCAGGAGTAAATTGAGAAAGATTTGGTCTTAGGTTGACAGTCCAGGGCTCCATGTTAGATATTACCCTTTGCTGAAATATTTATTTTATATTTTATAGTTATAATTTCATTGAATTAAAATAGGAACAACGATCTTATTAGGTGCTTGTCATAATTATTAAGTATCAGGACAGAATATTTGTAATAAATACTCCAGGAATCTTTGCCATATCTTTTGCTGAGTAAATGACCAATCCTTTGATGCTGACTGCTGGCTGCCAATACCTCTTTGATGAGCCTTTTTCCAAGAATTTCTCTTAGATGGGAACTATCAGGAAAATCATGTGCCCTGCCACACCCAGAGAAGTCCACCGCCATTGATGGATTGACAGGTGTTTCAAGAGGCTAGATCCTTTCTTTTAAAGTCCAAAATTAACAAAATGAAACTTCTGTGGCACAACTTATGTTCAAATGTTTCTTATGTGATTCACCCAGACTCTAACAAAGAACCCCATGTTTCTTTAGATTCTTTCATGTCATACTCTAATTATTTCATTTGCTTCAATAATATTTTCACAAATTATCAGATGTGTCTGAATCGTCTTAGTTTTTCTCAAAAACAGATCTCTGTATTACTGTCTCTTCTCTCTTTTCAAATACACGCACACACATACACACACACACACATTTATGCATACATAGGGAAGAAGAGTGTATGTGCATATGTATCTCTGTATTACTGTCTCTTCTCTCTTTTCAAATACACGCACACACATACACACACACACACACATTTATGCATACATAGGGAAGAAGAGTGTATGTGCATATTTGTGGTGCTTTGGCATAGCAAAGAGATATAATAACCTAATATCACTGATCAGCAGATTTAAGCATTATACAATACTGATATTTTAAACGTATTTTTAATTGACAAAAGTTGTATGTATTTACAGTAGATAAAATTGTTTAGAAATATGTAAACATTGTGAAATGGCTAAATAAAGCTAATCATCATAGGCATTATTTCAAATACTTATTTTGGTATACAAACTAAATGGTGGATTTCTGAACAAAATTTATTAAAATACCTACTGTGTGATGTATGCTTGTTATAAGAATAAAATGATTAACAAGACCATATGGTACATAAACTCAAATGTCTTCTATTTCAATGGATTATATGTGCACTCATACACAAGTAAAAATACTTATATAAAAATCACTGTAACTCTTCTCTTTGGATTTAACCCAGGGCCTATGAAGTATAAAACCATAAAACAGAGGATAACTAGAATTCTAAACTTAGAATATCTTCTTAGAAAGACTCTATTGAGTAGATGTGTGGTTGTCTGAAACCTGAAGAATAAGAAGTGACTACTAAAAAGTGCATTAGCAGAGAGAATATCCTCCTGTGCAAAGGCCTTTCTACAGGTATATTTGGCTTTTTCAGCATAATATCAGTGTGCTGTGAGTATAGTACATTATAGTGAGAGTGGAAAAAGTTAAAAATTGGAAAGAGAAGAAGCGATACCAATAAGCTCAATTAAAAAAAAAAAGAAAAGAGAAGAAAAGGTAAGATTACACAGTGTTAATTATGTGACATGCCAAATATTTTGGATTATGTTCTATATGCAATGAAAAAAACTACTGAAGGATTCAAGAGGAGGGAATAAAGAATACAGAGGTTTGATAAGATAGTAAATTGATGGTAAAAGGCAAGAGAGGGAGCAAAGAAACAAGTTAGACTATTGTAAAAAACTGAATGAGAGAGAATATTGTACAGAGCACGGGTAGTAGCAATAGAAGAGCTATTTCTAAGGTAGTATTTTAAAGGAGTAAAAAGGCTCTGGACATGGATAAGAGGAAAAAAAATGAGAGAAAACAAGGATATGTTGGCAAAAGTAGGTTAAAAAACTGACCTTGGAAGAAAAAGTTTCATTGTAGTGATATTAAATTGAAATTATCCTAAGACATTCAAATGACTTGTATTTAACAGCCTACATGTGCTGGAAATAATAATAGTGAACAACACAGTCACTGAAACTGGAGAATCAGTGTGCTCAATTAGGGCAGGAGTACAAAGAAAGTGAAAATGACCTAAAGCTCAGAAAATAAGTGGGCAAAATTGAAGGATTTAGAAAGAAAAATAGGAAGACACAATGAAAAGGAAAAGAAAATAATAGTGTACAACCTGAAGCGTGAAGAGAGAAAAAGAATGTCAACATGTTTACCTACATTGCTGCAAAAAGTCAGTTAAAACAAATTTTAGGAATTGTCAACTGCAATGGTAATTTACAGGATTTAGATAAAATGCAAGGAGTGGTAGAGACAAAAACATTTTGGAATACATTTAAGACTGAATGGGAAATGAACTAATGATAACACACACACAAAAATATATGGAGAAGGAAAATAGGATTGAGTGTCATGGAAACAAACTAAAATATTAAAGGTGTATGTATTTTTGTTTAATTTGAAATTTTCTCAGTAGTTAATTGTTCAGATTCAAATACTCTGCAGAAAGTGGTTTTAAAATGCATGTTTATGTAAAACTTACATATGACTTATTAAGAGTTAAGAAAAAGTGGCAGCTGCTTGCTGTAAGTTTACAGCTCTTGATCTTGGCTGTTTCACTGTAGTCAGGGGACACTTTGAAGTAAGCTGTTAGGTAATAAGTCCTTGTAATACGATTGGACAGTGAGCAAACTGCAATCTCTACATGAGCCCTTATAGCCTTTGTACAACTGAGCTCATTAAGAGGATAAGCAATTCAGAAGAGAGAAAACTGGAATAATTCAATACTTGATCAAAACTTTTTAAAAACTATAGATGTCAGTAGTACTCTGTTAATCATAATGATAATATACTCTTTTTTATAAACATATTTATCAACACTCAATTCTTGATATACCATTGAATTAATGGATTTCTGCACTCTAAACTTTTATTGCCTTAAGTAATTTTTTTGTATAAACCATTTGTGTCTCAACTATGGAGGAATATTTCTAAAAATATTATTAATATGAAAGAGCAAATATGAAGAGTTTTAATATGGACTTTGACTTAATATCTTAAAAATAGAACATATTTCATAATGTAAAACAACCTCATTATACTTGAAATTTTTATCAAAATACATTTCTTAAACTTAGAAACAAAAGATAATAGATTTTGATTAAGGTATGCAAACTATTTTCAATTTACCATGCCCTTTGCTCTTAAGGATAGAACAGCTTATTATAAATTCTTCATGTTTTGGGAATTTGAACTCCTTGGAGTGTTTTCTATATTATTATTTCAAATCTCTTTCTCTAATCAATCCAAATTGATTTTAGCATAGTGATAATGATCTAAGCAGTTATATTATCCCTAGAGATGATTCAAGAAGTAAAATAATTTAATTCTTTGACTATACAAAATCCTCAGAGATAATTTATTTTATAATCAGGAACACCAAGAAGTTATTTGCTATAATGTGGGAAAATTGTATTAGCCAATTTTTCTAAGTCTTACCTGTAATTTATGTATGGCTATTGATTCAAAATTTTGCACAGGAATGGAAAACGTTGTTAACTCTGATGTTTAGAATTTAATACTGATTCTTTAAAAGAAGTATAAAACCAAAGGAACTGTTTGCTCCGGAATTAGAATAATCTTTATTCAGATCATATCATTTTGTTTTCTTCCTCTGCTAATTATTTATGTTACTGGTTGTTCATAAAAGGTTGTGACAAATTGGCGTGCTGTTTTGTGTGTGTTTTCTCTGTAGCAGCAATCCCACTCAAAAGCATATGGGATAATGATCTAATATGGGCCGATATTCTATTCTCCCTGTTCCTGTGCTTCTGGCATTTATTACATGTACTTCCCCTTTAGAGCATTTACCCCAAGCTTTTGTGTTGTACTCGACAATTGATCATTAACCCATTGAAACCTTGTACCTTCCCTGATTCTTTCCAGTCTTTCTCCCTTTGTTTTAATGCCCGATATTTGCCTATAGAACTGAGATACTTTTTCAGTTTATTGAACATTATTCCTGGAAACCCTAACTGTTCTCTTGTCCTAATATGTAATGCATTATGGTGTAATATGAATTGTGTCATTTGAAAAAAAATCACCTTGCTTATAATTTAGTCACAAGCCTGCTAGTTAGTAGTACTCCTTCTGTGACCGCCCACTCTCAATCTTGCATATTTATAACTGACTGCTTCAGTATTGATATTTATCTATGTGCTCAGTCGGTAGCTTGCAGATCATGGAGGCAAGTTTTAGTGGCTCTAGACTAATAGATAAATCATTGCTGCTCAGGGTGTAATATCAAAGTTCTAAATTCCTATGCTGAGTTTGTGTATGTTATAATTTGCATCTTGAATGTTCCCCAAAGGTCTATGTATTAAAGGCTTGTTACTCAGTGTGCACTATTGAGAGGTAGTGGAGCCTTTAAGAGGTGGATTGAGTAGGGTCTTCTATCACTAAGGTGTGCCACCAACGAGATTTATGTCCCCCGGTCTCCTTACTCTTTTTTGCTTCCTGTATATGGGAGTGTTTTGGCTCTACCACACATCCTGATACCACGACTCTCCATATGAAAATCATGGATGGAATTTCCAAAACTGTGGATCAAAATGAGCTTTTTTGTTTTAAGTTGGTATTTTTTAAAGTGACAGAAGTTGTGTAGCAGTGGAATTCTTAGTGCAGTCTCAGCCTTTGAAATTTCACGTCATCTTAATCTCATTGAAGAAGAATTTGCTTGTTGCTAATGTTTCATATCCCTATGTTTTAGTATTCTATAGGACGGGTACAGTCAATGCTAGGGAGTTGCCTCCTGGTAGATTGATTATTAGAGCGTTCCTTCTGCTTTCAAGCAGGTGCAGTTACTCTCAGAGGACTAGACTTTTTGAATCTTAGAAGCCAGTGGCAGCTCTGAGTAGAAAGATGAACATTCAAATCAGAACACAAAGATGAAGCATAATGCCTTTTGTTTAATCAGATGAAACTAAAACCTTGACAACCCTCCACTCACTTTCTCTGTAGCAGGCAATCTGGAGCCTTTGCCTAGCAGTGTATTTGCCTGCCAGTTTGATCTCAGCAGGCAAACCCTTAGGGCAAACAGTAGGTAACAAAAAGATAACATAATACCAAAGTGACAAAGTGAAGCCATTTCCCCCACAGCAACCACTCAGTCACATGAGTACTGCTTGGTTTTGTATTGCTTTTTATTATTATTTTATCCAATGATTTACTCCCCACCCCAAGAAAGGCAGGCTGAAATTTTGTTCTCTATTTCATAAATTCTGGACTGTGAAGAACTGACCAAGTGGTCTCCCTTTGGAATGCATAAACCAAATACAAGATAGCTCAGACTTCAGCTATAGTGTAGGACCAGAAAGCATATGTAACTTGTCATCAGAGCTCCACCCCCAGGATCTCTTTTGACTTCAGCTGTGTTTACTCTAACCAGAGCTGTCTGTTCACTCCTTTTGGAACTTGTTAAGCCATGTGCAGATTCCATAGCTGATTGATTCACTTCCTTCACTTCCTTGGGGGAGCCAGATACTCTAGTTAGGAACCTTTCTGCTTGTATGAGCCTTCATTGAACATTGCTTTTTCCAACATCCAGTTATGAAGCATCTGCAATGTAACAAATAAAAACTCAAAATTTTGTTAGAAGGTCTGTTTTTCAGCTGTTATGGTTAAGATCTAAAATGTCCCCTAAAGGTCTCACTGTTTAAATATGGGACTTTTAGAAGGTGATTGGACCATGGAAGTGCTGCACCACCTCAGTGTAGTAGTCTTCAGACACCTGAAATATTACAGAGGCTGAACTTCGGTCAGTACTCTCAGCTTCACTGGTCACGTCCCTCTCATTAACTCTGTTCTTTTCAACAGACACTTGCTAAGATTACTATTACAATGTTTAATGGGGAAAAAAAGAAAGAAAGGACAAAGGGAAGAATGGAGGAAAGGAGAGGGAGAAAGAAAGAAATCAACTAACCACACAACTACGTTCCCGAAGAAAACCCTGTAAACTTGCATGTGTTAGACAATTGGCCTTTGACTTTTTACTTATTAAATTATATCAGTGATGGAAAACCTTTGAGAGGTTTCCTTGATACAAATAGCTTACTGTCGAACACATGCCACAGGTTTACCACCACTGGATTGCACCGTTGAGATTAGAGGTGCAGTAGGTACAATGTATTGCAGAAAGTGACATATGTCACAAAATATTTGAGCATTTCAACTTTATTGTATTAATGCATATGTAGGAGAGTAAATGTAACTTTTTCTAACTCAAGAATTATGAAGCCTTATAGAACTTCATAGAAAAATTCTCTCATGTGGATAAACTTAAAAATAATCCATTATTGGGAAGTTGGGTCCATTTTGAATAAAGGACATGTAAATATGTAATGGTTGCTGTATTTTGTTAAATAATATTCAGTGAACCACTGTTAACTTATTCTGTAGTTTAAATTTGTATGTAAATAATGTGGAGAATTGTACTGTTTTAAGACTTCAGTCCAAAGCATTATGTAGTAAAGATGAAGTTTACTAAATGTAGATTCAGATTCTCAAATGTATCATTTTGAGAACACATTAGATAATAAAATATTAACATTTTGTAGCATTATAGATTTCAGTCAAGATGGCTACATACAGAGCTACCTAATAAGGAAAGGTTGGAGTGCGACAAAGTGATAAATCACCATCAGGTGCATAGAGCTAAACTCAGAGTCAACATCTATCTGACATGTTCTTTTTATGCTTGATGTAAATCATTAATCTTTTACCAATTTTGACCTTGGCAACAACCATTCATTCTATTTTCTGTTATTAATTTTGCTATTTTTGTTTGATTTTTGTTTTTGCTGCATATGTGAGATCGTACAGCATTTCTCTTTTTGTGTCTGTCTTACTGTCTTAAAATAGCATCCTAAAAGTGCATCCATGTTATTACAAATGACACAATTTCCTATTTTAGGCTGAAAACATTCATGCATATATGTGTATGATATATACCTTATCTATTCATTCTTTGTTAGACACTTAAAGATTGTGTTCATATCTTGGCTGTTGTAAATAATGCTGCACTGAGTATGTGAGCACCGCCTGACTTAACTCCCTCTTGGACAACCATACGGTTGAGGGCTTATGAAGATATTCACTGACATCCGTTGCCTTCATCCAGGTCTGGTGGTAATGGGTTACCAGCTAGCACTGTGTTTTGTGGTCTGCATTTCATTTCTTCTTGTAACTCGATTTTCCTTCTAAAAATGTTAGTTGAATACTCAAAAAGTTTCATCACAAATGACACAAAAAATAAGTAAAACTATTCCCTTAATTTAATACAATTATCTTACATGTATTATGTGGTTTTGGCCCTGGTTTTCAATTTGTATGTATTGTAATTAACTTCATAAGATCTTATAAATAAATAAATCTGTTGTTAGAAAAACAAAAGAGGGTTGGAGGAAGGAGAAAAGGAATTTAAATGTGTTATGTATGTATACAAATTCCCTACAGTGAATGTTATCATCATGTACCGCAAGCGTTCATTAATGAAAGTTTAAAAAAAATGTGATTCTACAAAATAACATCACAAAATGGAACTAAAGAAGAATGTATCAGCTGTTTTAGTACATTCAACTGATTATCTAGACCATGGTGAAAACTGAACTTCTAGGGCACACAGTTGTTTCAATTTTTTTTTTTTTCAGTGTTGGGATTGAACCCAAAGCTTGGTGCATGCTAGGCAAATACTCTACTATTGAGCTGCATCCCTCGCCAATTCTTCACAAATTTTAACTACAAAATATTACAGAAGATCAAAGAGAAAATTACCTGTGTCATAGAACAGAACCTTATTCAAGGTGTAGGGGAAGTGGGAAGAGTAGGGGAAAGGAAATAAGGGAAAAGAAAAAATCTGATAAAATGAAAACATGGAAATGAAGGTTTTGTAAATAGGGAAGGGAGGAGAAGGGGTGAAGGGAGGGCAGGGATAAGGGGAAAAAAATGAGAACCAACACCTGTCATGTAATGATATATAGCTTGTTTGAGTATTTCAGTTCAAAATTTGTATTAATAGCTTTTTTGGTCTGCCTTGCTTAAGGTATCCATATAATCCTATTGTCATTGCTCTTAAAAATAATTTTACATAATAGATTTTAGTATTAGATTTTAATCCACCTATATTTGAATTTGCATATTGTATGATTATATACTAAATACAGATTTCTTAAGAATATAGCTTGTTTGAGTATTTCAGTTCAAAATTTGTATTAATAGCTTTTTTGGTCTGCCTTGCTTAAGGTATCCATATAATCCTATTGTCATTGCTCTTAAAAATAATTTTACATAATAGATTTTAGTATTAGATTTTAATCCACCTATATTTGAATTTGCATATTGTATGATTATATACTAAATACAGATTTCTTAAGAGCATGAAAAAATAAATTGCAAAAAATTTGATTATATTGATTTAATTAACCTTTAAAGTCCTGTAAGTTGTAAGAAACCAGGCAAAAAGTAAAAATACTATCCAAAATCTGATTTGAGTGATTTTTTTAGCTCATATTATGTAGCTAAAGTCTACATTTGTACAGATTATTAAAAAAAAATTCTGCAGTGAAATATACCTGAAATCAAATATTTGTAAAGTAGTTGAATGTATTGTTTTCAAAACTTTAATTGAAAAGAAAGGAAAGAAGCAGAAAAATTGGGAATATATTTCACTAAAAATAAACCTTATATAAATATCTTGCCTTTTCCTCTAAAGGAGTTCCTGCAGAAAAACTCTTCTTGATGTCCATTTCAGTGAGATCGTTGGCAATCATTTACAGTAGTATTATGGACAAGTGAAACTACAGTGTTGTTAAATAATGAATTACTGTATACTTTAATAGAAATCTCTAATGCATATCATATAGCTAATATTTATCATATAGCATAGAAATACATCTTAGTTTGATCAATAAAGTTCAAAAAATGTGTATTTGTGAAACTAATGCAAATATGAAAAGTATATATATAATTCAATAAAACTAATGTAATAAATTCCTAAAATGAAGATTTTAGAGGGCCGGGGATTTATCTCAGCAGTTCAGTGGCCTGCCTTGCAAGCGCAAGGACCCAAGTTCAATCCCCAGTACCAAAAAAAAAGATTTTTGACACCCTAGGTGATGAGTTCATAAATTAATGAAAATAATTAGATATACAAACATATCTAATTGAGGTGTGGTCAATTATGGTGAAAGCAGAAAATGATTGTTGGCTGGGAAAATAATTCACTAAGAATAGAATAAGTGAGTAGAACAGCTTTATGAAAGGTTGGGCTTCATAAGTAAGGACTGGAATAAAACATGTTACATATAGAATAGGCTGCATGTGATTAAAGGAAGGAGATGAGACACTGTGATGTATGCAGTTGACTTGACTACGATATCTAAGAATAGCATTAAAAGGGTTTTGAATGTCATGATATACAGTTTGAATTGTATTTGTTAAGCAGATGCATTAAACATTATTGAAACAAATATTATTATTGCAGCATAATGTAAGTTGTAATGGATTAGTAAGAGCCATTATGAGGAAGGTAGTAATTCCAGCAAAATGTAATATCATTGTGAGCAGCAGCATTAGTGATAGATGGGATTGACAGAGGGAAAGCTGTAGGGATCAAATTATTTGAATTATAATATTTGTACAAGGCGACATCATTGGTATGATGAATACTCATTGATTGGCAGGTACTGGATATAAAACAGGGAAGATAATTATGAAAAAAAAAGTCTGCCTTTTAAAATCCCATGCATATTTGGGAGGAGAAATGGGTAATGAACAAAAAACATAAATGCAGCTCTAGAGAGACTCAGAAGAGGGCAAACGAAATGTGTTTTTAGGAAATAGGAAAGTGTGATGATAAAATGCCTTACCTTAAAGTTGACATTTTAATGATGTAAGAAGGAGAGGGAGTCAGTGCTCTGGGGTCTTAGAATTACTTGCTTTGTTTTGTTTAATTTTGTTTTTCCTGGTAAAAGGAATTCAGGAAATGTCCTGGGGCAGAAATACATTGAAGAACATCAGGACCAGTAGGACCGAGGGGATTGAGGATATGGGAGAAAAGGTCAGAGAGATACCAGTACTGGAGAGCTACCTGCCATGTAAATGCCATGTAACGGCTTTGGCTTTTACTCAGTGCATGACAGGTGACACCTAAGAACTGTGATTGGATAAGGGTCTTGCTTCAACTTGTGTGTTAACACGATCGTGGTGACTACAGTATTGACTATAGATTAGAAAAGAGCAGAGTGGTCACAAGGAGGAGAACATCGCTATAGTATGCACCTGGAGTTGTGAAATATTATCCTAGCCATGAAGATGGAGTCGGTATGACTGTTAATTTGGTGAATGCATAGAGAAATTAGGAAAAATAATTGATTTGTAGTTAGGATAATCTGCTGTTGGGGCATGTTTTAAATTTTGAGTAGAGATAATACCTTCAAGTAGATTTAGTAACTGAGATTTATAAGTCATCTTTATTTGGAGCTCTGGACCAGTATACAAATTGAAGCACTGTTAAGCTAAAATACAGAGGTGCCCATAAGAAAAAAAAAATAGAGGTCAAGGAAGGGAAAGAAAATAGAGTTAATGATCTATGTATCATTCAATAACCCTATATGTGTATGGCTGTGAGATTTTTACTTCTGTATTGGACACACAAATCACCTGCAATTGCTGCTGCTTTTTGTGATTCTCCCTGTATTTGTTTTTTCATAACTTCTCATGGACTTACACAGAAATTAGGGCTCATTTGTTGAATACTCCCTATGTGAAGAACTTCAACACAAAGGCATCAATGTTTTATATTTCAGCTTGATTTTTCAGGAATAAAATAGACCTTAAAACTGTAATTCTCAGCATAACTTTGGAAGTCACTCCATAATTTATGTAGCGATATAAAACTTGCATTTACTTATCCTTAATGTGGAGAATATTTTTGAATGAGGCTTCTGTTGTTTAAAAATATGGACCTTGTGAGGAAGAACAAGTTTATCCAAGAAACATGTCTTATGATGCTATTTTATACACTCTTGCCAGGACCCTCAGAAAATTGTGAAAATTGAGAGTGGCAATACAGTACTTACCAAAGGCAATCAATGAAGCAATTAATAACCCATGTATCACTCATTTGTGTCTCATTCAAGAGTCTTAGTAGTTTTATTTCACTGAGCAGATATTTTAAAAACAACAGTTAAGACAGAAAGTATTAAAGTCCTGTCTTTTGCCCTCAATAAATTGAACAAAAAATAGTCATTAAATCTGTTCTGCATGGAACTATCATGTGTACAAACTTATGATGGCTTGGGTTTTCTAGTGCTTAAGTCCTGGCTCCCACCATCCAAGGAACTGCTATTTTGCAGCGAAGGTAAAAATGTGTCCAGGAATTATAACAAGCCTAATATGTATGCCACCTACATTAGAATAAACTGGAATGCTTTGTAAAATAAATATTCCTTGATTCTTCACAATTCACCGCCAGAGAAGTCTGATTACAGTTTAGGAATCTGTACTTTAAAAGCTTATTTAGTATTACATAGAGTAATGTAAATTTTATGAAGTAAGTACAATAGTCCTAGGAGTAAGATCACGTAAAGTTTAGTTCATTGATTCTCAATCTTGATTCAACATTTTTAGGAAATTATACAAGATTCAAAATTAAGTGACCATAAATAAGGTTTTATTCATTCACAGTCATGCTTATTCATGTATTTTTAAGGAGTTTTGATTGTGCTACAGGGGCATACATGACACTTGAAAGAGAGACACAGTTGTCTCTCATAATATAAAATAGTATCTGACCTTTTACAGAGTACTTTGACATGAACTGAAAGGTTAAAAGCACAGGAATCAGGAACCTTATATAGATTATTATAATAATCTCTGAGTGAGGTCATAAAGATATTTTATCATGAAGCATTTTTAAGTTGAATCTGTAAAAGCTGATGTCATCTCAGGGAACAAGGGGCAACAGGTAAAGCAAAAAGGAAGAGTGACATGTTTCAGTAAGTAGAAATTCTGAGTAGAGTAGACATGTGGATGCATATGGTCTATAGATGGTCTACTAAGTTAAATTTAGGCATTATGGTACCAGAAGTAGTGAATGGGAACATAGGCTAATATTAAGTTACAGCCATCCATTAAGCTAGAATTGGTAAGACTTAAGAGAAAAATAGAAATTAGATTCTTGACTATCATAGAGACTTGCTAAATGGTCAATAAGCTGAATAAAGTAGAACTGACAGAGCAATCAAGTAATGTTGAAGACTAGGAAGTCCATGAATGTAAAGAGCCAGGAGGAATCCAGAAAGGTCTTACTAGACTGGACATGCAGGGGAAGCCTGGGTTGAGGTCAGTCAGTCTTAGTATAAGCCATTGTTTCCTGTGCAACACTCAGTGCCCTGACACCTAGATCATTTTATTTATATCTCTTACATGAATTTGAGAGGTTTACAAGGCATCAGGTCTGACTTTTGCATTTATCAGAATATAGAAGATTATGGCTATCACTCGAGGCAAATTCATCCTATACCTAAAGCTACAGCCTAAGTTACAAGTTAGAGATACCTCAGTTTCATTAGTGTTTTTTCAAGGCCCTACATCTTCATCCTAATAAAAGCCCCAAATGATAATTTCAGGACCAAGGAAACTTTGACCATTGTGATTCACTTACATAGATAGAACTGGATGGGTCTGGAACTTCCGATCTAGTATATTTCCTATTTTACCTGACTGTACACTGGCTTCCCTTTATACCTCTTAAGTGGCTAGTGACCTTCAGGGCACACCATATTAATAAGGTGGTGATGGAAAAATGCATGTAGATAGGACAGCAGCAGGTTGACATAACTGTCTTACAGACAGCAGCAGATTAGGAAAACTACCTGAATCCATATAAAGAGACATTGCACCAAGGGCTCCAAGTGTCTTTCTTTATAAGGATCAATTATATGAATGGCTAAAAAGAGGTTTCCAACTTCCTTCGGATAGTCACAAATATGTTACTGTTAGGAGACTTTGAAAATAAATGTTACTTATTAGAGAAAATATTTCTTAGTTTCAACTTGCGAAGAGGGGCAATCCTATTTCACTTTATTTTCCCTTTAAACCGCTTTAATGAATGTATTGCTATGAAATGATATAGTCACCAAACTGATTTAAACAGTTTCTTAGAAGATTAAATATTTATTTGTAAGTAGTTATCAGGCACCAAATTATGAGCAAAATGTTTCCATGTTATTTTGAAAGCATCTTGAATACACCAATAATAATAATGTAAAATATAATAATGATCTAAAACTTTTTTTTTTTTTTTTTTTTGGTACCGGGGATTGAACTTGGGTCCTTGTGCTTGCAAGGCAGGCCACCGAACTGCTAAGCTAAATATCTGGCATAACTTTTATTCTAATACTTCAGAAGTTATTCTCAGAAAAATGAATATTCTAATTTTTCTCTGATACTTAAATTTTACTTAGCCATTTTTATGACAATGATTACATGTATGTGCCTAAAATTCTAGATTTCATAACTGAGTAGCTATTGTGAATATTTTTCTTCTTTCAATTGTGTTTTCCAGGGTAAGGATACTTTTATATCTTCTTGCTTTTCCACCATTGTCATTTTGGTTACTTTTTTTTCACATTTTGCTCTTTTGGGAATTGGTATATCCATATGTAATTCTGAGTGTTTGAATGTTAATGGGGCCGACATATTTAGCTTATTTTCCTCCCCCAAAATACATATTACAGACTAACACTTTAAAAGCACCAAATCAGAAATATACTCAAGGGCAATCTACATCAGGATGATCTACCTTCCTTAAATTGGAAGTTCCTGCGTCTTCATCAAAATTTATCAAACCCAGACTTCTAAGTTTGTGAATTGGAGGTATGCATTTTTAACAAACTTCCCAAGTGACTCTTATTTACTTTAAAGTTTGAGAATACAGACTTATATATAGCCTCACTTAGACCCTAGGAATGTTGCAAGTGTATCATGATACAGACACAAAAAAGTATCCACATTGGGAACATGAGAAGTCTTAGCTTAGAAACCTCAACTAATTAAGATTCATGAGTAGAAATGGTTTGTTTATGGAATGACTTTTGCCTGGGTCATTAATTTTTAGAAAGGTTTATAATTTTTCAGGAGTTAGATTCATTGGGAAATATACAAGGGCTTGCTGACTGACACTAAAATGAACAGCGGAGTGCCTGAGTGTGGTAAGAGACATTAAAGAAATAGAATGATTGTTAGATAAAATGTAATGTTGGGGAAAAACTGTCCTCCAGGCATCTATTTTCTTATAAAACACTTGAAAATGATATTTTAAATGGCAAATTACATGCAGTTTTTTTCAGTGCTTTAAGTGGCATTCACATATAATTTCCTTTAGCACTCTTGATTATAAATAAAAATAATGTATTTCCTAGGGAATGATGATAATAAAAATTTTAATTGTTAAAGCATATATCAAGGAGCAAGAAGAGACTGCTTTAGAAAACTCAGTTTTAAATCATTTATTTGGGAATTTTTTTTTTTTTTTTTTTTTTTTTTTTTGGTACTGGGGATTGAACTAGGGTCCTTGCACTTGCAAGGCAGGCCACCAAATTGCTGAGCTAAATCCCTGGCCCTATTTGGGAAATTTTTTTCTACATAATAAAATAATATATTTTAATTTGCAAATGCATTTAACTTCCTGTGCAACTTAAAACGTGTTCTATCCTTACATATTCTACATTTAGGATTTACATAGAATTAAGACTTTTTCTGAAAATGTTCATATTACTGTAACCAGCCTACTGACTAATACCTGGATTATTTAGAAATAAATCAAAATGAATACTTCATTCAGAATTATAGGAAGTGTTACTAATTTCATGATGACTGAGATCATCCCTGAAGTATACAGCACAGCATCCCAACCTATCTGAAGTTCTTTTGACTAAATTATAACCCAGTGTGCCTGACATAGTAACAATTTACACCTGTTATCCCAACGTACTTATTAACAATGCCTCCTTCATTCTCAGGTATTCTTTTTTTAGAGAACAAATTATATAACTGAGACCAAATTTGACATCTTTTCATTCTTGTATCGACTTTCTCTCACACTTAAGTATTTCCACAAATTCTTGCTTTCTTCACCATTTTGATAGGTAGCAGAAGTAGCATCACAGGAGAATTAGGTCTTCAGTTTGACTTCCTCCTCAGTTCAGAGATGTTTATGCTCACAAGTCTCTTCAAGTTAACTCTCCCCTGTTGTGGAATATAGCACTTTCCCAGAAATGGAAAACTGTCCATATAATTATTTTCTCCTAACATCCTGGTAAAATGAGGATTTCTTGACCAGACTACACAGGCCTGTTTCAATAGTGCAGATGAATACGAAATGGTAGAAGTATTTTAGGATATTGGCTGAGATTTTCGCTTCTGTATTAAACAGAACAGGTTTTACAACCTAGCATCCTCATTCAAACTTCAATTTCCATGCAAAATAGGATGTTAAAAGTCCCCACTTATGCCAGGTGTAGTGGTACACATCTGTAACCACCAGTTCCTTGAGATGAGGCAGGGGAATCATAGTTGTCAGGCCCACTCAGGCAACTAGCAAAGCCCTTCCTTAAAATAAAAAAATTTTAAATGGGTGGTGTGTAGTTTAGCAAGAGAAAACTTGCTGAATATGTGTGAGACCCTTGCTTCAATCCTCTGTACTGTGAAAAGAAAAGGCCCTACTTCCTTTTCCCATAGGTCTGTCGTGAAGTATGATAGAAAGAAGAAATTTATCACAGTGCATTTCACCTAGTACCTATTTTGTTTTACTGCTAGAACTACCACTACAACAACTGGTAACAGTACTGTAGTTTCTTTTGGTAGATAAATTGTATGCTTGTAATGGGAAAATTTGAGGAAATATTCTAAGGACAAAAAGAATATGTGTGATCACTATCCCTATCTTGCCTTGTTAAAAGACAAGAAATGGCAGGAAGTTAATGTAATCTATTCCTTTGTGCAATTAACATACATACTAGTATGGGCTAGAAAAATATAAAAAGGAAAAGATAAGTGAACTAAGTATGATTTTGCTTTAAACTAGAGGCCTAATTGCAAATAGTATCTTCCCACCTGTCCTTCCTCAATACACACTAATATTTAAAATTGGTAACTTTGATTACTAACCTTATCTTATCTGCCTAATATAAGAGGTGTTGGGAAAAGTTCCTTGCATCTGTAATGTATTTCTGGCTTCATCTAGGCTTATTCACATGGCTGAACACATCAGGCAGGTTTCCTGTGTGCTGTGCTCCTCTGGTGAGCCTGGGGTAGGGGGTTCTCCCTCTATATGAGGTCTCTTCCTCAAGGAGGCTTTGCAGTTTCAGGAGGATGAGGCCCAGCATGATAGGACATTCAAACCTCTGTTATGGTCACATTTGATAATGTCACATTTGTTCAAACCACATTACATGGCTAAACCTAAGAGTCATTATCTGTGAGGAAAACAGAGTAAAAATATCAAGAGAATTGATTATTGAGGGTCATTAACATAAGCATCCAACCCCAACCAGAATTGCCATGGTTATTCTTTATCAAAGTGGTATACAGCTAAGATGTGTATAGCACTAGGCAATTTAAAGCTGAGGTAGATATTAATTCTCTCTTCTACTTTGGGCTTTAAAGAACTATCTTGTCTTTATTTCTTAGAATAGAGAGGAGAATTAAACACTATTGTAATGAAGCCTTAATTTGAATCCTGAGTCTTTATCATTGATAAGCATTACAGTTTCTGTTTCTATGGAAAAAGAAGATAAATTATCTGGTTCATTCTTTTTGGTACTTTTTAGGTATACAGTACAGTTACATTCATTATTGGAATCTTGTACCTTTACGTGACAGGTCTTGGTTCTCATTTTTTCACCAGACCCCTGCTCTCCCTTCACCCCCTCCTCCCTTCCCTATTTACAAAGACTTCATTTCCATTTTTTCCTTTTCACTTATTTTTTCTTTTCCCTTATTTCCTTTTCCTTATCCTTCCCACTTCCCCTGTATTTTAAACAATATGTTCATTGCATCTCAATTCTAAGAAAGTATAATAATTTGTAGTGTTTGATTGCATTGCAGAGGAAAAAGTAGCAGTCTGTTTATGCCAATCTCATATTCAGTATTTGGTATTGTTAAACATATTGCCATGCATATCTACATATACAGTGCATGACTGTGTACCCTGATATACAATATGTATGAACACACACACATATAAAACTCACCTGTGCTTTTTACTTAGAACATAAACTATCTAGTATAGTCAAACAGTAAAAAAAAAAATTGACGAGATCTTTTCTCATTATTTAATATAGATATATAGATAATGAAACTAATCACTAGTTTAAATTATTTTGTATAAAAGTCTAAACAAATCACAGGGATTTTTCTTTAATGCTTTTTAGGCAGCAACTGTACTTTAAAAGATCATTTAAAGATCTGTGAATCAGTTTTGCTGATTTAAAGAGTGCTGTAGCAGAGCTACTTGAGCAAGTCTTCTTAGTGACATGTCAGTAAGATTATTTTTATATTTTTGTATGTGAAGCAATTTCTTAGAAACAACAGACACAGAATAATGCTGGAGGGAATAATGTCTTTCTGTTCTCGACTGAAAGCTAACCTCCAGAGCTTGTGTATTTTATTCAATAGCTATGGCAGTGGGAGTTGAGAAGTGAATTATCTCTGCCTGAACAATGAAGACTTTAGATCAAAAACTAAGAGTAAGAGACAAGAAAAAAGAAAGCTGTTAAGTAAAATATACAAAAGCAAAACAAACAGAGGAAATAAAAACTAGTGTTTTCATGACTGGAGGAGAAAAGAGGATTCTTAGAAGAAAGAAAAGCAAATATGCACTTCATAGTTTCTGAGTTTCAGAATCATTGAAGCTAATATTAAATAATCAATTTTTTTCTTTTTAGATGACAGCATATGGAAAACAAAGCAAATTGTCTTACGGGAGCACACATTTCTTCTCTTGCTTTCTAAATGCTTTTTTTTTTTTTTTTTAAAGCAAACCTCGTATCCCCTTTGGATAAGCCTGACTCTTAGGAAAGATAATCATTTTAGAACATGATAAGTATAATGCATATTATATTTCCTGCAAGATGTTCGACTAGTATAAGGTTTAATGTTCTCAGTCATTTAAATGAATAAATTATTTCATAAATGTCCTCTTCTAAAATTTTGTCATATGAACACAAAGGAGGATCTCCGTTTTTATTTCATGCATTTGTGAGAACTATAAAATAAATCATCATAAATAGGTTCATATTTTCACTCAAATAGACCCAATCCAAAAATGGGCATCCGAAATGAACAGACATTTCTCATACAAAGAAGTAAAAGCAGCAAGAAAATATATGAAAAAATGTTCCACATCACTGGTCATTCGAGAGATGCAGATGAAAACATCACTGAGATTCCACCTCACCCCACAAAGAATGGCTGCTATCAAGAAATCACACAATAACAAATGTTGGCGGGGTTGTGGGGAGAAAGGAACCCTCCTCCATTGTTGGTGGGAGTGCAGACTAGTGCAACCACTATGGAAATCAATATGGAGATACCTCAAAGAGCTTGGACTGGAGATTCCATTTGACCCAGCCATCCCTCTGTTGGGTATCTTTCCAAGAGAACTAAAAGAATCATATCACAGAGAAGTATGTGCACCCATGTTTATAGCGGCACAGTTTGTAATAGCTAAATCTTGGAAACAACCTATTTGCCCATCCGTTGGAAACTGGATAAAGAAGTTGTGGTTTTTCTATAAAATGGAATATTACTCAGCCATAAAGAGCGAGAGAATAGATTCATTCATAGGAAAATGGATACATATTGAAGATATACTCCTAAGTGAAATAAATAAGTCCCACATGTGTAAATACCAAATAGTTTCCCTGGTGTGAATATTCTGCAACAATGCATAAGATTCTAATAAGATTACTGACATTTAGAAATGGGAGGAAAGGAGCTAAAGGTGTAGGGAAGGTGTGATACGTAGGGGAAGAACAAAAAGGGAAAAGAAAAAAATGTGAGAGAATGAAAAGATGAAAATAAAGTGTTTGTAGATGGGGAGGGGAGGAGGGGGTGAAGGGAGGGCAGAGGTAAGGGGAAAAAATGAGAATCAAGACTTGCCATGTAAAGGTACATGATCCCACCAATGAATGTAACTGTACTGTATCCCTAAATGTACCAATAAACTCAAAAAAAAAAAAAGAATGTAATGACAGTCTCATTATAAATGTACTCAAAATAATTTAGAAAATAAATTGTAATAAACGTAATAATTATCCAAACTCATTTTTCCAGAACCATGATATAGACAAATGGACTGTGTATATCCAGAGTAAAATAATATATAATGTTCATTGAGTGCTTCCCTTGTTGAAAATATTAAATCCAGGATGTTGATTGTATCATTTAATATATGCTAGATATTATCCTCCTGTTATAGACAAGAAAATTGTGATTTGGAAAACAGTCCCACTCATAGTTATATTGGAATTAAGAATTCATTATATTCTATGGTTATAATTTAAACAAAATAAGATATTACAGAATATGTATATATGCAGAATAGAACTTCAGCAATTCCTCAGATAGACTTATTATACAAATGTATATTTAATTAACATTATACTTCCCCACTAGAATTTTAAAATCTAATTAATGAGTCATTTGGATAGCACAGATATCAAGTGGAAAAGGGCCAATTAATACAATTTCTCTTAACAGAGGATTATGTATTCAAAATGATTAGTTAATTAATATCCTAATTAATTACTAATGAATGTCAGCTAATATTCAGCCCTAAATCCTAGATAATAAACCTAAGAATAGAGGCCCTGAAATAGAGAAGCCATAATAGTAGCTTGGGTGAATTACTGAAGCTTTCCTATGTGGCTTCGATAGGGTATAAATTTGAAAACAAACATTAGGAAATTAGAAGAAGAAAAAGCTAAAGTCCCAAACAAGAAATGAGGCAACAGGAACTGGATGTGATGTTGTAGGCTCCATGACAAGTGAAGAAAGAGGAATAAGATGTAGAACAGGAGATGGATGGGACTGGGAACTATGTAATTTCCCTTTCCATACCAGAACTAAGGTTAAAATGTAGTTGAAACAGAGTTGGGTAGTGGGGAAAAGGAGCAAGAACGAAGTGCCAAAGGTGATACTTTATGCATAGTAAATTTTTATATCCAAGAATGCAGGAACAAAAACAACAAAGTCTGCATTTTGCATCCACAGTTTTCCTTCTGTTGTTTTACCTCAGACACCTCGATCAGCTGTTACTGTTAAAATCGGAAAGCATGCTCAGAATACATATACATTCAGCTAGTGATATAAATAAAACTCCCCACTGAGTTTATGTTTGGGAGGAATTGGAAAAGGAAGCTGGGGGAAGTACAGGGAAATAAAAAAAAATAAAAAAGAAGAAAGAAGACTTTGGATATCCGCTTTCTGGAAGTCATTATTCAATAATGCCAGAGAAGAGCCAAAATTTGACAGGGAATAGGAAATAAAAAAGTGATCCCATTCATTTCTGTAACGACTTTTAAAAACATGCCACAATATGTGCTGGGTACTGGAAATACAGACCTGAAAAGGATCACTGCCTTGAAGAGACTCCTCATGTGGTTGGGGAGGTAGATAAGTAAAACAAAACAAAACAAAACAAATCTGTGAAGAGGCAGTAAGAAATTTTACAGATATTATAAGATGAATGGGAGAAGAAAGCAAGAACATGATTCAACCTGACTCTTGGGTAGGAGAGATGGAAAGAAGAAAGTGAGGGAAGATTCCAAGTGAACACACATCCAGGCGTGTCTGAAAGGTGGAACAGAAATTACAGGACTGTATAATGGACAGAGTGACTCATAAAACATTCAGTAAATGTGATGCAGCCTACATATGTTTGTGAATTAAAATACCATTGACGGCTATTTCAGTCATGATCTAATAAGGAGATGTAAACCTCGAGGTAAGTAGGACAGGAAAAGTTTGAAGAACGTTGATAATAACAGGATTTAAACAAGGATATATTGCTTAGTAAGAAGAGAACTATAGAGGATAAAGTAATAACAAAAGGCTTAACCAACATATTTTGAGGCTGCGATAGAACTTCTTGGAGAATCTTCCCCCACAACTCACACCCAGAGCTGAGATCTAAACCTGGAGGCTGTGAACGCATGGCTGTGATCTCTGCCTAGCAGAGAGAGGAGTCTCTGGGGTGCTGAGCCAGTAAATTTTGCTGCAAATTTCCTCTCAGAAACTTGCCAGATATTGGCACTGTATCTAGGAAAGCTATTAAGAGATATATCTCACTAGAGGTTACAAAACTGTGTGAAGGGAGTCTGAGGAGCAACACTAGATTCTACACAGCACTGTGGCTTATAGGAACCAGGTGTTGGAAAAGCTCTCTATGTCACAAGAATATGTTGCTGAAATAGCCACTTGCTGGACAAGATGCTGGACAGCTGCCGGCCAAGGAACCTGCTGGTAATAGAAGAGCTAAGTGATAGAGCAGGTGCCAGACAAGCTGCATACCTTCCAGGAGCAGCCTGGAGCACTGCGCCAGGAAGGCAGTCCTTCCTTCTCTAGCGTCTCTACAAGACCTCTTTTGACAATAACTAATATCATATAAATGGGCAAAGAAAAGGTACATAAATGACCCAGCACCATTTTTCCCAAAAAAAGAAAAGCATTTAAGAATGAATTTAGAGTAGAAGCAACAGATTCATAACTAACACAATGGATATCATGGAGGTGTTAAAAATTATATATAATTATATATAATAAGTATCAATGTATAATATTTTATTGAGCCTACATCCCCCACTAAACTATAAGCTTCAAGAAGACAGAGAATATTTATCCTCTGTGTCTTTTTCTGAATATTTCATCGGTGTTTAGTAGTTAGCAGTGGGTCAATAATGAAAAAGGTTTCTGGAATAAATAATTGAACAGATCATTTCAGATTTGCCAAGATAGTCTTTGTAGCCCAGAAGAAGAGTTGTCTACTTTTCTTGGTCACATTGAGAGGTAATGTCATTTTCATTAACCTCCTTTAAATTAGGAGCAATTTTGATATCAACAGGTGTGCTGGTCAGTTTTCCTACTTACGTTTTGAAATTATGTACGAGGCTTTTGCCCTTTTCCTCAAAATTACTATAATCTCTGCCTCTGAAGGAAACTGTAGCACCAGACAGATCACTGTTACCAGCCACATTTCCTTCTCCATGGCTGTGGCTTCAGGAACCCTTCTCACTATTTGGTTTCCCAGAAAGCAAAGACAGGGGAAGGAAAAGAGATGACTTTCTTTTGGTACTCAAACATATTCAAAATGTATATACTCACAGTTTAGGTAAAGTACATTTGAGTTTTACAAATTTTGCTGCCGGTAGAAAATGCTATATCTGATATGAGAATTAATAACTTGACCTGTGACTGTCAAAATTCCTTGAAGTAATGGCATTTACAGAAAGTACATTATTCAGAAGAGTTTAAAATATGCAAACAATGCACAAGGAGATTCATAAGCTATAAAGTTATTCTAAGCCCGAACAAAATTTCCCTGATCTTTAAAAGGATTTAGCTATTAATTTCTAAATGCTGAACATAGTTGACATTTCAAATTGAATTGTTACTGAAGTAATCACATTGAATCTCTTAAATGTTCAAAGTAGAGTCAATGAAATATGCATGTTACCAAATCAAGAGAAAGTCTTTCTTCAGAATACACATTTTTTGTTTAGATAAAAAGTTGCTTTTGAGTTGAAAATAAAATAATCTCTGAATGTAAGATTCACTTACTCTTTAAAGAAAATTGAAGGGTAGATCCTGAGAGGTTTATGCCATTTTTAATCTGTAATTCAACTTAGGGGAAGTAAATTTTAAAATTGTAAGACTTGATTTTTGATATCACATTATTTAGTCTCTGAAAGCTTACATTGAGAAAATAAACTCGTTGAAGGCATTATTACATATCACAAATACTTCCCAAGACCACTTTTCACAAAATGTGTGCCCTGTTGATAAGAGTTTATGTCATATATGGGCTAACATTTTGTACTTTGTTTAATTTTAATTGTATATGGCTGACATCAAAACTATTCAGAAAATGTGATATTTATTTTAGTATCTATGCAACATACTTTTTAAAAAAATCTTTACAAAAACAACATGATTTTCTAAAAAGTCATGTATAAATAATAATGTATATGGAACCCAGATATCCACAACCACAACATAATTATGTAATGATTGATGATTAACATCTCTAAAAAGTCCTTTAAATCTAATCTTACTAGCACTCTTTATATAT
The DNA here is from genome assembly GCF_012274545.1 of Fukomys damarensis. Classification (NCBI taxonomy): domain Eukaryota; kingdom Metazoa; phylum Chordata; class Mammalia; order Rodentia; family Bathyergidae; genus Fukomys; species Fukomys damarensis. The sequence continues at coordinate 41,722,287 of NW_022900936.1, forward strand.
ATTAGCATTATTGTCATATCAGGGATTTAGAAGTTCATAGTAAATCTCCAATAAATATTTGTTGAATGAATAAGCTGACTTTCAAAAATTTATAGTTCTAATAATATCAATGAGGAGTGCATTTATTGTATTTGTATCTCCAGTTAATTTCTTGTAATTTGTATTTAATCAAGAGCATTTCTCCTTCTACCATATGCCCTGGAAGTTATCTGAAAGTGTCTCTCTTTTCAGGGCTATCTATTGTCTCTTATAGAACCTAGACAGAAGAAATTAAACATTTTCAAACAATATCAAAACTGCAGTTTTTTAACCAAAAACTGCATATAGGGATTGCACAACATATGAATTAAATCAACTATTTATATATTTTAATATCTGAAACTGATATACACTGTTGACTTTAGTTATAAAATAACCATATACCTGGAATTTAAAATTTTAGAAACATTAATGGAGAGAAGAGTTTCATAAAATATTTCCAGTCTTCTGGAAAGCGACATACTATTCCACATGGAATGAGTTGCTGCTGATAAGACTTAAGAAGCAGAGGTTTATTTTATCAAAACAGATGTCTGTGGCTACATTTTTCAGCAAGCTACCTGAAGGTTTTCTCAGCACAGTTAATAAAGTGACTACAGAGGTTTCAAAATATAGATTACTTCTCTGTACTTTTTAATTTTTTGTTTTAACAAAGCTAATTCAAGAGTTAAGATGTTTTATGTCTGAGCTGTAAATTTTTCCAAGACATACACACACATCCAAAAGGGCTGACCAAACACAAAGTCAGAGAATAAGTTTAACAACTTGATAGGTCAACAGAGGAAGTTTGTCTTTGTTTTATGTACTGAGATCTCTCAAAATGATGTTTAACATATTACATATTTCCAGACTGAAATCAGTTTTCCTTTTCATATTACACCTTTCATTTTGGAATCCTAAATTTCCCCTTAGTTACTTTTGTGAAATAAAATTTCAAATGTGTTTATAATTTACTTTATTCTGCTAGAGGTCATCTGACTTAGGCAAAAATCTAAATATTGTGCAACATAAATTTACATCATACAATCACTTGAATACTAAACTTGCTCTAATATTACCTGTTTACTTTTCAGATGACATTGTTTCATCTAGAATACAAAGGTAATAAAAGGACTACAGGGGTTCAGATTCAAGTGGAAGACATTTCCGTCTTAGGCATTTTCATTTCAAAATGCAGATAAAGAATATAACTGATAAATGAAAGATGATCAGTAAGATCTGATGGTGAAAAGAGGTCTGGTCAAAGTATAAAGATGGAAATCAGTAGAACCTAGGTAATCACTGGAGTAGTGAACATGACTGAAACATGGCTCAAATCGTGCAAGAAGAAATAAATCCTGAAGATAAAGTATCAGTGGTGGAAGACAAAAGGGAGACCAAAGAAAGAATATGTGAAAGTTCAAGGCCAGGAGCGTAAGCAAACCAAATTGGAATAGTATGTAGCATTATGAGGGCAGAGATTTTTAAGAAGGAAAGAGGTGAAATAAAATGAAGCCTGTGAATAAGAAACTAATAATTTGTGCCTGTTTTAACTAATTTTTGAGAAAACTATTTCTATAACAGTAGGAAGCAAGAAGACTGGTTACTGAAATGTGTCCAGAAGAAAGTGACAAATGGCACTTGCTTAATAGACTATTACAGTAGTGCCTCACTTCATGAACTTAATTATTTCCATGATTCTGGTTACAAAGAGAATTGGATGAGAACTGAATCAAATTAAGTCATTAGGTTCAGTGCTGACTTTATGGGAAAATTTGATTGAGTTCTTGTCCAATTTGGTTTGCAACCAGAATAGTGGAAAGAATTAAGTTTGTAAACTGAGGTACCACTCTATAGAGTACTGTCACTTTAATTCTACATTACAAAACTGTGTTCAATATTTTTGTAAGCCAATGGGAAAAAAGGTAGGTAAAACAAAGGAATTAAAAGCCTTAAAAGAGAAGTATAGAAAGGGTTCGGACAAGATCCGTACTATGAGCACAGGGATTTAGGGTGGAAACAAATTTGGGCATCACCTTTGGTGAGACAAGAAGAAGCATTAAAGGCATAATGTGGGTAACTATGGAGGTAAAGAGATAGAAATAAAAGAGGACTGGGAGTAAGACCATGCTAACTGAAGCCTATAGAAAAGAAGTCAAGATTTGACCTATAACCATAAGAATAAAAGCTAACAACCTAAAGATGAATAAATTTCTGTACCAGAAGCAACTAGAAAGGGAATATCACATTCTGACTGTAAATAGCTTACATGTAAAACATATTCTTCTCAAAATAAAGGCACCAGTATTCATAGGAATCAATATTTACAGGAATGTGTATACACATGGGCATCCACACAATGTAAAATGGACTGAATATTTATATCCTCCCCGATTTTGGATGAAAACCCTAACTGCATTGTAATGGCTATACATAGGTGGGATTTTGATATATAACTAGATCATGAAGGTAGAACCTTATAATATGGTCAGTGTCCTTAACTAAAGTTACCAGAAAGCTTTCTCACCCTCCTTCCACTAAATGTGAACATAAGATTTGCTTATCCTGAAACCCAGAAAGGACCTTTGCCTGAGCCTAATGATACTAGCACCCTGATCTCACACTTCATTTTCCAAAAGTTGATCATTTCTGTTGCTTCCAGTTCTCCTATCTGTTGTACTTTGTTATAGCAGCACAAACTGACTAAGGCAGACACACACACACACACACACACACACACACACACACACACACAGAATGTAAGTATTTTGATGAGTCATTAAATCAGGAGAAATAAGAGGTTTATTGTTTGTCGTGCTGTACTAGCAATCAAGCCCAAGGCACTTATCTGCTAGATGAACACTGTACCTCTTACCTACATCTCTAGCCCAGAGCCTTTTTAAAAGTTAGAATACATTTGCATCTAGGAGTTTTATTACATTGCTTCAGAACAGTTCTAGTTTTTCATTAGGTAATAATTCTGTTTCATGATTTCCCTACACAGAATTTATTTGGCGGTCTAATGAAACAGAGTTTAACAGCTATAAACACAATAAAGCCTTTTAGCAAAATAAGTGTGAATTTTGAATTAAATGCAATGTCAAAGTAGATCTGTTTAATTGTTTATTAGAGTTTGAACACTTAAAACAGTTACTAATGGGACTGTGCTTTGTCTTTGATAAATCTTACAATTCAACATATAATTAAATAAAAGGGAAAATGAAGGGGAAAGTGTCCATGAGAAATACCATTTTATGTAAAATAGTAACATATTTCTGTGACCTGGACCAACTTCTCCACCATTATGCTATGTAATCTGCCCTTTGAGTTCTCTTCTCCTGGACTGCTCTGCCAGTGAATGGCATGACTTGCTAGGAAATCCTATCTGGATTCTCTGATCTGAAGGGGCTTCACTGCTACTTCTTTGCTATCTTCTCTTTGTGTCTTTTGGTTGTCTTCAGAGCTCTTATTAACCAAGATTATCTTCCTCACCTACTTCTACATTTGTTCATTGTTTGTATCCCTAACATAATTCCATGGGGCTGAGTGCTCAGTGCCTGATACATTGACAGCATTGCATAAATATTGCTTAGTTAATAAGCAAAATAAAATGACAGCTGTATGGGCTGGGGATTTAGCTCAGTGGTTTGGTGGCCTGCCTTGCAAGTGCAAGGACCCGAGTTCAATCGCCGGTACCAAAATAAACAAACAAAAAAAACCATGACAGCTGTATTCTGTAGCGTGCCTGGCTAAATTCATTAAAACAGTGATGGTGAAGCTCAGCTTGACACAGTGTGTGCTGCTTTGTCCACATTTGCACACTAAATGTAATATTTACAGTGTTGAGTAATAATGAAATGCCAACATTATCTCTGTAACATCACTCATCTGTGCCTGTGTGAGTGAAGAAGAGACACAGTAATCAGCACAGTGACAATGACTGTTTCTTGGGGAATATTAATATGGTAGTGATTTTGAATTATTTAGTGCTTTACCCAAGTTTTTAACTGCATAAATAATTTGTAGCTGTCTATGGGAGTGTTTGGAGTGTGTGTGTAGTATCTTATATGTATGCTAAAATGGAAAGTAATCAAGAACTATTGCTCAAATTTACCTGTGTTTGTTGTAAAAATACTTATCCTAGGAGGCTTCATGCACCTGAGGTACAGTTTTTTTGATGGGGAGAGGATAATCAATTTGTCTTTGTGTACCCATTACTGTGTCAGTTCCTAGTCTCCTGAATATGATCTCAAAATTATAAGACTAACAATACAATTAATAATGAAGAAGATAGTGTATGTTTTAACCAAAATCCTAGGAAGCATTTGCTATCAAATTATATATTTAATATTTGTATTCTAGACTTTTATACACTATCATAGTGATTATTTTCCCCCAAAGTTCCCATCATTAATTGAGGCATCTCCCACAAAATAGTGGCACTAGATGCTCTGTCAGTCATTCCAAAAAAGGGTAAGGAGAGTTCCCCCTGCCATATTATGGTTTATAACAACTTAAACTACTGTTTCCAAAGTTCACACATTCACTAGTATCTTGCTGATCTTTTCATTGCCTATAATTCTCCATTCTTGTGAAAAAGATAATTGAAGTAAGCCATGTTACTCATATTAGTGTCTTTTTTGTGTAATAGTTTGGAACTGCTATGAGTGGAATTGTGTCCCCCATAAAAATGCTGAAGTCTAAAAGTGTAAATAAGGGTCAAAATGTAAACTGATACTGTGTAGCAGGAAGAAAAGGTCTAAAAGTGTTGGGGAAATGGGAGGGGTAGGGGAAAGGTAAGAAGGGAATAGAAAAAAATAAGAGATAAGAAAAAAATGGAAACAAAGTCTTTGTAAATAGGGAAGGGTGGAGCAGGGAAGGGAGGCTAGGGGAATGGGGACAAAATAAGAACCAGGATACATCATGGAAAGGTGCAAGATCCCAGTGATGAATTTAACTATATTGTATACCTAAAATGTACCAATAAAAGATATATTTAAAAAATTGGGAAGGGCCAGGGATTTAGCTCAGTGGTTCCACCACCTGCCTTGCAAGCATAAGGATCTGAGTTCAATCCCCATTAAAAAAAAAAAAAAAAAAAAAAGTGAAGTCTTAAGGTCCACTACTTGCAATTATACCGTTTACAAATAGTCTTTCCAAATTATCAGATTAAAAATGGAATCATTATAGCTGAACCTAATCTAGTATAACTGATTTTCTTCAAAAGAAGTTTGGACACAGTGGCAGATACACAGAAAAGACCCAGAAATAACACCATCCAAAGGCCAACAAATTAGAAATGAGGCATAGGACAAGTTCTTCCTCACAGCTATTACAGGGAATCAACTCTTTTTACAGCATGATTTTGGACTCTTTATTTGCAGAACTGAGAGACAACAGAACTCTTATTTAAGCCACCAAGGCTGTGGCATATTTTCCATTATGTAAAAGTAACACAGAGAAAGAAACAAATTGAGAAACATGGTTTAAATAACTGGAACAATTTAAACATGTTCATTTTGTTAGCATGGCTTAGAATAATGAAAAGGGTCATTTGTAAATCACTGATTTTTCAAAATATAAATATCTGTCAGCAATGTTGAAAAATATTCCAAAAAGTATAATTTACTACTATTTATGATATCTTTGGCCTGAATGTCAACTGTTATCAAACACTTTTTAATCTAACCTTAGATTTTCCAAATAGGCATGGTACAAATCAGCCCTTAAAAATGTATTTTTTGGAGGTTCAAGAGCCTGCTGAGAGGTCTGCTTTGCTCACAGCATGTGGATCTTCCCCTCCAGGCTTCAGATTAGCTTCAACATCAAAAGCTCTAAGTGCTTGCAGCATAGCAGAGCCATGTGCCCTCTTCTATCCTCCCTTCTGTGATCTTTTTTATGAGGGAGATGGCTTTCGCTTTTACACACAGTAATCTACACATGATTTAGATTTATAATAAATAAGACACATCTTACATGCTATATACCTCTTGAGATTGCTTATTCTTTTCTCTTTTACTAAAGAGAACAGGGAATTCTTGTCATCCAAGTTGTACATCTTCCTTCAAACTCATTCCTCCATCTGACTCCCTTTTTTTGTTAACATCATGATAAAAGAATTTATTTACTGACAGTATTATAACTATTCCTCTAATTTTTCCAAAATCAGATTTCTTTTGAAACTTCATACCCCACACACTTTTTCATTTCAACAGTTAAAATGACTATTGAACAAAAGAATTTTATTTTTTTTGTTTTGTTTTTGTTTTTGTTTTTTTGTGTTTTTTTTTTGTGTGTGTGTGTGTGATACTGGGGATCGAACTTGGGTCCTTGCGCTTGCGAGGCAGGCCACCGAACGAACCACTGAGCTAAATCGCCGGCCCTGAACAAAAGAATTTTAAAGAGAACTATAATGTAATTATTTTCTTAAATCATAGCTAACCTAGACATCTCTTCCACTCTATTTGGGATTTTCAAGCATTAGAATAATTTGAGAGAAGGCAAGCTCTACTAGAGGGAGACTCAATAATTCAAGGAAGGAAAACAATTAAGTGGTTCGAACTTCTTATTCCACTTAACATGTTCAGCATATTAGATCAGAAACAAGGAATAAATATAGTCTAAGTCAAGGAGCCAAGAAAGAGAATATCCTCTTCTACTCTTGAAACTTCAGGGACCTTTTTCATACAATGAATGTTGAACTACATTTCTGCAACACTGTACTTGGATGAAATGTTTTGTCTATTAATTTTGGTTATTGTGTAAGAAATCAGTAAAATTTCTAAAGCAATCTTAGGACCCAACCAAAAAATAAAACTACAGGTCAGTCTCTGTAAAGAACACATGCAAAAATCCTCAATAAGATACTGGCAGAATGCAGAAAAATCATAAAAAAAAGATCATACATCATGACCAACTAGGATTTCTTTCCAGGGATGCAGGGATGGTTTAACATATGCAAATGAATAAATATAATATACTACACAAGCAGAAGCAAAGACAAAGATTTTTTCGTAAAGTCTTTTCCTATGCCAGTGTCTCAAGAGTTCTGCCTAACTTATCTTCCAGCAAGATTAGTGTTTCTTTTTTAATATTTAGATCTTTAATCCACTTGGATTTTAGTTTAGTGCATGGTGAAAGAAAAGGGTCTAGTTTTAATCTTTGGCAGGTTGAAATCCAGTTTTTCCAATACCATTTGTTAAAGAACACAAGGTACACAAGAAATAACAGCAAATATCAACAGATGTGATTATATAAAATAAAAACTTCTGCACAGAAAAAGGCTACAACTAACAGTAAAAAGAGAACTTACAGCATAAGAAACAATTATACCTCCTAACAGAGGAATAATATCTAGATATATAAAAAAACAAAATTAGACCCCCCCAAATAAAATACTCAATCAAAAAATAAAAAAATGGAAATAGGGTATTTGTAAATGGGGAGGGAGCGAGGGGGAAAAATGAGAACCAAGACCTATCATGTAAAGGTACAAGATCCCAATAATGAAAGTAACTGTACTGTATACCTAAAATGTACCAATAACTTCAGAAAAAAAATGGGCAACTGAAAAACATATTTCTCAGAAAAATAAGTAGAAATAGCTAGTACATACATGGAAAATGTTCCATTTCACTGGCCATTAGAGAAATGCAAAAAAAAAAAAAACCCACTGATATTTCATCTTATTCCAGAAGTGACAATAATAAATAGTAACAAATACTGATAAAACTGAGGTGGAAAAGGAGCCTTCCTACTATTAAAGTAGTACCATCATTATGGAAATCAGTATGAGTATTCCTTAACAAGTAGATAGTCAAGTTGACCCAGGTAGTCCCTTTCTAGGTATCATCCCCTGATTACATGCATACTCGTGTTTATAGCAGCACAATTCACAATAGCTAAATCTTGAAAACAGCCTATATGTCCATTAACAGGTGGATGGATAAAATACAGAATTCATACTGACATATATGTTGCAAAAGCTGGCTATTTAGATGCCATATTTTACATTTCCCCGAGTTCTTCCTTTGAACCTTCACCCCTGGGGATCATATTTTATCACCGCAGTCACGATCCAACATAGGGTTCAGTGTTGTGCACACTTTTCACTGCAGTGAAATATATTTACCTTTTCAAATATCAGGGCCACTCTTACTTAACTGTTTTCTGATTTTGAATAAATGTTGACGTTTCTTTTCAGCTTAATAGTTGCCAGTATAAAAAATACATTTTACCTGATAGCATGTATATTGGATAGTAAATTTTATTTCTCCCCTATACCTTTTGTTACTATCTGAAAATTAATCAGTGCCTACTCCCTACCACATTTTAAAAGATGCTAACAGTCTTTCAGTAAATGTCTATGTTAACAATGCAATTCATGAAACTAAAATCTAAGTGGATTAAAGATATAAATATTAAAACAGAAACACTAAACTTGTTGGAAGATAAGTTAGGTAGAACTGTTGAAGATATCAGTATAGAAAAAAAGGCTCTATGAACAAATCCTCAGTAGCACGGGAACTAGCACAAAGAATCAATAGTTGGGATCTCCTTTATTTAAAAAGCTTCTGTACTGCCAGAGAAATTACAAACAGAGCTAAAAGACAACCTATAATTTGGGAATAAATTTTTACCAGCTGTTCCTCAGACAAAGGTCTACTATCTAGAACATATAAAGAATTTTAAAAATCAGACCCCCCAATACAAAAACCCAATCCAAAAATGTGCATCTGAGATGAACAGACATTTCTCAGACAAACAAGTAAAAACAGCAAATACATATGTGAAAAAAATGCTCAACATGACTGGACATTCAAGAGTTGCAGATGAAAACAATGCTAAGATTCCACCTTACCCCAGAAAGAATGGCTGCTATTAAGACGTCAACTAATAACAAATGCTGGCAGGCTTGTAGGGAGAAAGGAACCCTTCTCCATTGTTGGTTAGAGTGCAGACTGGTGCAACCACTGTGGAAATCAATATGGAGATACCTCAAAGAACTAATTTAGAGGTCCCATTTGATCCAACTATCCTTCTGCTGGGTATCTTTCCAAAAGAATTAAAAGAATCATACCACAGTGATAAATGTGCACTCATGTTTATAGTGGCTCAGTTTGTAAAAGCTAAAACTTGGAAACAACCCAATTGCTCATCAGCTGGAGACTGGATAAAGTAGATGTGGTTTTTCTATAAAATGGAGTACTACTTAGCCATAAAGAATGAGAAACTGGAGACATTTATAGGTAAATGGATGCACATTGAGGCTATTCTCTTTAAGCGAAATTAATGGGATACACGAGTAAATACTGTATAGTTTCTCTGGTATGAAAAACTAAAAATAAGGTTCAAATGGTATAATCAATACTGTGAAATAGGAAGAAAATGGCTAAAGGGGAAGTGGGAAGGGGAGGGGAAAGGAAATAATGGCCAAGAAAATATGCAAAAAAGGGAAAAAGTAGAAACAAATTCTTTGTAAATCGGGAAGGGTGAAGGGGGTGAAGGGAGCACAGTGGTATGGGGAAAAAATAAGAACCAAAACACATCATGTAAAGATAAAAGATCCCAATGATAAATGTAACTGTATTGTTTGCTTTAAATGTACCAATAAACTTAATGGGAAAAATATCTATGTTTTTTCTGCATGTTTGCTTTTTCTCCTTTAAAACTATTCATATCAGTATGCATAAAATATGATCAAATATATGGTGAATCTTTAAACTTTCCCATAAAAGGCACATTGTTATTAATCTCCTCAGAAGACTCACCCCTGCTGAGAACACACTTCTTCCATTATTGTTCTCACTTTCTGAGCAGGTCTGTAAGTCCTCATTTTTGTCTTTAGTTGCATTGTTGTGGCTGCCTTGAAATCCTAAATTGATTCAAAATGTCTACCTTGGAAGCCCATTTTAACTTTGAGGAGGAGGTGGGAATCTCACAGAGCCATATCCACAGAGTAAGGCAGACAGATACATGTTAACATTTTCACAGACCTGCCTTTCATTTGGTGTCACTCAGTAGCAACGTTTACCACACCTCTTAAAGACAGTCATGAAAGAGGACTTCTTTAACTGTTCAGAATATGACAAATATAATTATATACATGTATTTGAAGCAGCGGGGGGACATTTTTGGGAAGGGTTAATGGCCATGTGTCTTATATTGTAATTTTTAAAATTAAAACTTCACCATATATTTCCATATATTTTGATTTCACCTTACATGTTAAAATACTGGATAATATATATTGTTTTCCATAATAATTTTACTGACTTACATTCCTACAACATTCTTAGTAATTCTTTTTTTTTTTTTTTTTTTTTTACTCATCAGACATTGTTATTTCTTGCATTTGCCTGATGACTGGTAAAGTTAAGATTTTTTTTTCTAACCATACCCATTAAGTTTTTTTTTTTTTTTTTCTTTTAGTAAGTGAGAATTCAGATATTTTGCCCTTTTTGATTTGGATTTTTTTTTTCTGAGTTCCTTATTCTTTTTATATTGAATAAACCTTATCAAACTTGTAATTCACATATATTTTCTCCCATACATTGACTCTTTGGTCTGTTGATTATTTCCTTTTCTAGGCATAAAATTTTTAGTTTGATATAATTGCTTTTGTCTATTTTTTTTTTTTTTTTTATTGACTGTGCTTTGAGGTAGTGTCAAAAAGATCATTGTCATGGAGTTGTTCTTTTTCTTTCCTCATAATTGTATCACTTCAGGTCTTTAAGTTTTTAATCCATTATGAGTTAATTTTTGTATAAAGTGAGAGATAATGCTTTTGTTTAGTTCTTTTTTTCTGCATTTCCCTACTCACTTCTCCTAGCATCATTTTTTAGAGACAATCCTATCCCCCAAAGCTACTTATGAGTATAAAGATAGTAGGAAATCTTAGAATTTTTAACAACATATTTATTTTATGATTTGGTTAATTATATAAAAATACTTTCAGGGGAAAGGTAATAAGGGAAAAGAAAAAATGTGAGAAAATGAAAAAATGGAAATAAAGTGTCTGTAAATAGGGAGGGGAGGAGGGGGTGAAGGTAGGGCAGGGACAAGGGGAAAAAATGAGAACCAAGACCTGTCATGTAAAGGTACAAGATCCCAATAATGAATCTAACTGTACTGTATACCTAAAATGTTCCAATAAAATCAATGAAAGAAAAATACCTTCATATATAATTGTAATTTCCATGAGTAATTTTAGCTAACCACTAAAAAGATGAAAAGATGCATGATAGCTTCAAAATAGTCTACTTTGAAATGCTTCCAATAACAGCTTTTAACTGGATCCTGTGCGTAGATTAATACCACCAAGTGAATCAAAATTTTATAAAGAATGTTTCTTTTATCAGAAGACAATTTATAAAAGTTATGTACATGGCTGTAATATGAAAGCTTAGTGTAATCGGTATACATCATTCCATTAATGCAACCTGTGGAAATATGCATCCTTTTCTTGACAACTTTAGCTCAGATTTCTCAGAAAATCATGGTTTTAGTGATGGAATTGAGGAACTTTAACAATCTGAGTTACAAAATTTATATCAAAATTAATGCTGCTATAAACATAAAGTGACACAGCACATGGCCACCACGTAATGCACAGTGATTGCTGATGAAGTGATCAACATGGTCTTAATCAAGTTCCTGTGGAAGCACTGCAGAGTGTCCAGTGCTCTGTGAGATATCCTTTATACACATTAGTTGTCACAGTACCTTGTTTATAGCATGATCTAATGCATTCCACAGACTTGCACTTCCTTCATAGACCTTAATATTTTATTCAAAATAATTTATTATAATTAGCCAGATACAATAGAATAAGTAAATGTTGCTACGTAAATCCAATATCCAATTATTCTTTTTCCTTTATGCTTTACTATTGATTTTAGGTTTCAAGAACAAAACTGATTTTGATTTAATTTTAATTTTTTATTTTTCCTTCCTAAAACACTTTTTAATCTCTTTTCAGTTAGCTAGATATATTTTTCTAATTTCAATACAAGGAATTGAGAACTGCTATCTTTGAATGTGATAAGATAAACTTGAACATTCTCACTTGGGAAATTATATGCCATTGTAAATTAATATTTTTATTCTGTAAATTATTGGATTATTACAAAATCATGGTTTAATAAATATCTTAATGTTCTGTGCTATAATACTGTATGGTCATGGGAAAATGAAATATTCTGGGTATAACAAGCATCATCTCATTCAGTATTTATATCCAGTTATTGTTTAGATATGTACCAAGCATGGATTCTTCGTCATAGTACCTGTGCATGCATGGAAAAAAGTAATTGTGAAACTTAAAGATTTTATAAAACAAGAAATTTAAAACGACACAAATATTAAATAATTTTAGGTAATATATTCACTCTTTTAACTGTTTTACAGTGTTAAAGCTATTGTACAACTCTCCATAGTGATAATTTGGGAAATGGAAAGGCATTAAATTACATAACATACTAGGAGATAGTGATATAAATATAGTCACATAAACATGTTAACATTTATGTTCCAACATTCATTTGTCATATTTTACAGCATCCAAAATGTTTAAATATATACTTAAATAACAATTATTGATTAAATATATACCATTGGGAACATTAAACTATTTTGTATGTGAGAAATGTACTCATGGATAAATTTTAATGAAGAATTAGTTTTTTATCTAAAGAATACACTAATCTATAATTTATAACTTTTTAAAAATTTCAATTTTTGACTATCATTAAATCATGTATTATTAAAATTGTTTGGAATGCTTAAATGGCATTCAGTTATTAGGGAAGGAATAAGACTCATTGCTTTGAGGATCCCTGAAAAACATGTTTAATACAGTCACACAGAAAAACACTTACATTTGATTTTCCTATATGCACATCACAAAGCAGTCTTGGGTTCTATCTAGGGTTTGCTCCTGCCTGAAGAATGACTAGTTTGTGGGAAGAAAAAGACCTGAATGGGATGGAAGAGCAAGGGTTATTCTTGTCCTAGTGAATGTGAGTTCTTGACACTAAGAAAGAAGAACTGTGGGACAACCTGTGTTGTCAGAAGAAGTCACACCTGTGCTCCCATAGTGCTTCAGGCACTGCAAGAGCCTTTTGATGGAGATATTGTGTGGAGCCTTTTCAAGAGGCTGTATTATCTGAAGACTAAATTTAAAATTCAGTCACTTAGGAAAGACTATAAAGAGTTTATTGGTCTTGTTTTCAATATATATATATATATATACATATATATATGATAATTAACTTTATAAGGCATTATAAGATAAATGAGTCAGATACTAGAAAAATAAAAGGGGGTAGAGAGAGGGAGGAAAAAGAAGGGAATTGAAGTGTGTTATGTACATGTACCAATCCCCTACAATGAATGTAATCATTATGCACCACAAACATGTACTAATGAAAATAAAAACCTAAAGCTCTGTTGCTTACATTTAGCATGATAATCAGACTTGAGTGATGAGAATCTCAGTTTTAGTGGTTGCTGATCTCTTTCTGGACTACATAAACAGCCAGAGAACCTTTATGACTGTAAGACATGGGAAGGGACCCACAAGGCAGGCAGATCAGAATTCAGAGTCATCTTCAGTTGAGTTAGACAATGGGGAAAAATGTAAGCTATTTTTCACCTGAGTAATGTGGAGCAAATGCATTCTTACTTTAAGGATCTGGACTTCAGAGTGAAATGTACTAACCCCTCCTTAGCAGAAGCTTCATGTGCCAGGGTAAGATGTAACCACTTATCTTTGTCCCTTCTTCAGACCGAAGAGGTTTAGCTGACAAGGTATCAGGGTCTCTGTTAATAAGTTTCTTCACCATTTAGCGCAATACTTATCAATCCAGTTTTCATTTATTGAGTGCTGACCAGTCAAAAGCAACTTTAAAATGTGTATGACCCTTGTTTCCCATTCAAATATTTTTCAATTGTAGAAATGTGTTGAGAGAAGTTACACCACTTATGATCACTGAAGTAGTATGGAAGACCCAGGATTTCATTTGAAGTCTTATGTGATCCTAACCTCCATGCTTCAATTAAAGTCACTGTAACTTGGTGGGAAATTTTATATTGTTTTTGTCTTACAAATAGCGAGTAAAGATTATACATGCAATGATATAACTCCATCTTTCTGTAACTCCTCTTGTCCCTACTCGTAGATACATAAAGCTGTTCTGAAATACTCAGGCTGTTAGCTCTCTAGAGAAACATGCCTGTATGGGTACCATGTGCTTTTATGTTACATTTCTTCTCTCGGTCTTGCTTTGTGCATTTCTCCACTGAGGACATAAATTTCCTAGAACTTTGTGTTTGATGTATCCACTCCCTCTACTTCTGCTTTACTTCACTCCTCTCTGTTCCTCCTGCTCTCCTAGGTTATTTCCTGCTTTTGATCTCCTAGGTTGCTTGAGAAGCAACTGGGTTTTCTCATTTCTCTATGTTTTGTTGGATAGAGCATACAATTTGTCTTCAACATCTATGTTCCTGGATATCACAGATGTTATGTACTAACTAACCCCATTTTAATGCTTAACATTTTCCATGAAAGGAGTCCCCACTAAAAATAGCAGTAAGTGTTACATTGTAGTATTATATTGATGGAGTTTTAGAAAAAAGTTACTGGTAGTTTAGAATAGCAGCTTACTAAGGGCAACATTCAAAATGTTTTTTAATCAGTAAGACACTGTATAAATAATGAACCATAGGACAAAGGTGGAGTTCTTACCATTTTTATTTCATGCCAAGTTGTTTTCCAGATCTTAGGACAAGGAAGAAGAAAACCAGATGCTAATGTGATAGCATGGTCACTCAGGAAATTTTGTACTATGTGTTTACGAGTGGATAGGAAAGTATTTCATTCTTTAACCACCTGTAAGCCTCTACCTTTGACAACTGGCTAAATATAAACTCCATTTCCTTCATATCTCAAAAATGTAGTTAACCAATGGTTATCAAATTTTTTAATAAAATGGTGTTCTGTGACCTTTTCACAGTTTACTTTTATAACTGTTAGCATAATTTCATCTTTAGAAATTTAAATGGTACCTGAGTCAGCAATCTAAGGGCCTGCATTTCTTTAATGTTTTTTTTCCCATGGTGTTTCTGATGATGAAATGTCAAAAATCTGAAACTCATGAATTGGATACCCCACCAAAATTTGGAGAATTCTATAATCTCGGGAGTCTGTCATATTCAACTTCTGATCATTATTTCAAAGGGAGCTATCAAATAAATTGAAGTCAAAACTAAATCTGTTCTTCTCTGGATTTCAGTATCAGTAGCCCCAGTGTCCATGATAGTTTAAAGATAATAAAACCTTGTGCTACTATTCACAAGGCTCAAAGCAAGGCCAGCTTCCATCCTGGAATGTTACAGAGGTGAAAGAGACTTGGACAGAGAATTTGATGAACCGTCACATGTAACCATTTACAGAGCTCAGGGCTTCAGAAGTGTTACACCCTATCAACGTTCAAAAACTGATGGAAAGCTGATTCAAAGATGATTTAATTGAAAGCACACAAGGAGATTATTTTCACCACTTCCTGAAAAAGGAAGAGAGCAATATAAATTACAGTATATAAAAATTGTCTCTGTATTTAATTGCTGAGTAGTTCACTGCAATTGATAGTTTAAGTATTATTTTAATGCAATTATACTTAATTATTATAATTGCTATTCATATTTTATGTCCTAATAGATATCAAGGGCCTTTTTTAAGTCACAAAATTATTACACTCCCTTCATAGCACAAAACAGATTGGGAATTTTACCTTAATTTAGTTGAAATAAGCTATTTGGTACATCTTGTACTTCAAACTGAAATGTTACTAATCCTTTTATCTCTTTGGTAAGATTTTTGACAGGGATATTTCATAACAAATACTGTGAAACACTTTGAAATTAGAAAACAGAAATAGCAAATTATTTGTATGTGATTTATGGCTTTATATAGTTCATACATTTACTCAGATATCACATTCTAAATTCACAACATTTTTTTCCTCCTGAAGGGCATTAAAGTATAAAGAAAAAGTGTGATTAGACAGTGTTATAGTTTTTACTCTCACTTTATAATGTGCAATATATTCAGTTCAGTGCATGTATAAATTATATCACATGAGATGTGAAGAATTCAAGAAATGGAAGGAAAAAGGCAATATACAGTAACTAAAGAGCAAATTCTGATTTATTACCTCAGATGACCTAATCTTAATTTGTTTACATTTCACAAGGGAAACACCTATTTGCCCTATTTTCTGTGATATGGTACATATAAAGCTGAAATATTGTGTTTAAGCTTGGGTAATGAAGTCATTACCTCAATTTAAAACATTCTGTACCTGAAACTGGGATTCATAATGGACTCATTGACTAAACAAAATTACCACAAGTAAAAACAATTTCTAGAAACTTAGGGACTAGATATTTATTTTTTAAATTGCTTTTTATAGATAACATATGAAATAAAGTTCAAGATATCATAAAAGTCATTTAAAAGTCATTTAGAACAAAGCAAATCATAAAAATATATGTTATAGGAAATGAAAGAGATATTTATCTCCTAGATAGAGCCACTAATAATTATACTATTTAGCATTTGTGGTATATTTAGGATACACAACCATTTGCCAAAATCTTAGTTACTATTATATTTAATCTTACAAAATTCCTGTAATTAAGAAATTAGTCTTTTGCCCATTTACTTTGGACAGGTACAAACCAACACTATCCCAAGAATGTATTACATGATTTACCATTCCTGACCAATCTGTAGAGAATACAGTGATTTGCAAAGTAAGTTTTCCTTTGATAATCTCTGTACTATATGGAAAATTCTAGTCTTAGAGGTTTGCCACTTTCACCTCTGCGTATTAGCTCAAATGGAATCCACCACAATTAATTAAAAGCAATATTGACCTATATAACTATTGCACACCTGTAATCCCAGCACTCAGGAGGCTGAGGCAGGAGGATCCCTGTGAGTTCAAGACCAGCATGGTCTACATAGTGAGTTCCAATCAGTCTCAACTACATAGTGAGACCCTGTCTCAAAAAACCAAAAAAAAAAAAAAAACACCCTATATAAGTATGGATCAGATTATCAATAACCATAAAAATCAAAAACCTGCAGAATTTTATATACTGCTGCATCACTTATTTAGAAAGGGTCTGTTCAGAGCTAGTGTTGCCCTTAGAACTTGAGCAAGTTACACTATGTGAAATAATTATTTATATATAACTGCTTCTGTTTTGTCACATAGGAAATTCATTTAGAAGTTTCAATGTATAGGCTCTGTACTCCCGTGGAAAAAGTTAACATTAGGGTCATCATTTAATAGCTTTGGGACCTTGGGAAATACACTGTCTATCTGATGTTCAGTTTTCTATGTGTAAGAGCAAGCTAATGTCTACGTTAAAGGCTTATTACTGTTATATTCTGCTTAGTGTGTACCCACTATATACTCATGAAATGTTACCTATTTATTACTCTATGATTATTTTAGTCCTGTAGGCTGTATATTTTTGTTGTTGTCGAGATAACTTTTAATCTAGTTATGTCTCAGTGTAGCTTGTAGCAATTTAAGTTAAAACCTTGAACTTGTAAAAATGAGAAGTGATCTGTTTCCATGTATATATCTGAGTCAGTTACTGTGTGGTCTGCTTCTTGACTGGGTGTGGCAGAAGACACACTTGCTTCTGATGGTCCAAGTACTACTATGATAGAGAATTTAAGTGCTATGAAAATGGTGTTTTTTTTTAATTTTAGTATCTTTTGTTTGGCAAATTTTTAAAAATTTAATAAGTCATCACCATAAATAACAAAAATAATAAAACCTTAAGGTGGGGGATGTAGCTCAGTGGCGCCATACCTACCTTGCAAGTGAAGGTCCTGAGTTCAATCCCCAGTAGTAGATGGATGGATGGATGGATAAATAAATAAAACCTTTATTTTAAGAGAAACACAAAGGATATATAGGAGGATAAATATGGAAAGAACAAGGGAGAGGGGAAGGGGGGGAAGGAATGAAATGAAAGGAATTTTTTAAAAAGAATGGAAGGAAAAATTGGAGATAAAATTTTTTGTAAATAGGTTGGGGATGGGAAAAAATAAGAATTAAGATATGTTATATACAAGTGCAAATTCCCTTTGATGAATGTGATCATTATGCATGGCAAACATGTACCAATAAAAAAAATGGAACCTTTTCTTTGAAAAACAACCTTGATATCAGAAACCTTAACATCACCTTAGTCTTCACTCAATTCAACAAAATGTGTAAACAGAAATCTTATACTTTGTCAGTCATCGTGCCGAGCTGTGGGCTATCACAGTGAATGTTCCAGTAGGAAGATGAAGAAAGGTTATCTACACACCAACACTCCATGGAAATTACAGTTTAACCTCCTTCATATACGGATAGTACCCTCTAACTCCCAGTTGTGTGGCTTCTCTAAAGTATGTTGGGGATGTCGCCTTGGATCTCAGGAAAAATTATGTTTGAGTCTCTCTTTGAATGTAGATTTTGAAGCTTATTTTCTTTTCTTTCCCCTCAACTAGGAAGACAAAAGTGTATCTATAAAGTTTGCTGATTCATTTAACTCATTATCATTAGTTTTCTTATTATCATTATCTAATGAATTACTGACATTCCCTTAATGTTAGCTAATATTATGATTGCTCTTTTCAGTATGAAGTATGAAGTGTGGCTCCCTGATTGATAAAATCCATATTAAAACATTGAGATGTCTACTCTGACCAATGTAGGAAAAGATGGAAAGATCTTAAAATCAGGCAAACGGTTCATTTCCCGTTTCTCCAATTATTGGCTCTATTACTTAAGGTATGCAGTAGCAAACAACAGCAACAATATTGGCCACGTATACCCTTGGCCTAACCAACAGAAATGCAAAGCAGTTATTCTACATAAAATAGTTCAAGCGTCAAGGTTTCTGCTGTCTCAAAGCTCTCGATTCCTATGGGACCTCAAAGTCTCCCTGATCCAGTTGGTATATACAGTTAGAGAACATGGAGAGACACCACGGCTTGTTAAATACAGCAACGTAGAAGTGACATCATTACCTTTATTTGTTGGCAACTACCAGTAAATTGAGCTATCTGCATAAAAATGGGGGCTGAAAAATAAAGTGCTTGTTTTTGTGGCTATGTCCCAGCTGCAACTTTCCGAAAAAGTATGAAGTATTGATGGATTTTACCAAGACATTTGAAATCTTGCCCTTAAGAAATAAATTTCTATGATTCTATTCCTGACTTCAAAAGAGAATAACACCCTTAAAAGATAGGTAGTGAAGATTAACTAATACATATCAAGTATTTGAGGACCTAGTACAATGTGAATTCTCAGTTCATAGCACATGCTGTTATCCTCATCCTGGGTTCTGTCCAGATATCTGAAATAATCATTTTCTCTTTTTAAAGGTGATTGAATATTTCTGTCCCACTCATCCTGGAAAATAAAATCTCATCATTTTGTAAAATTACTATTTGTGATCCCCTAATTTTGTAAGCATATTTTCCTACAGGAGTGGTAATGCAAATATTTCCTTTTTATATCTTGGGCTCTGTCAGCTAACTTTCTGAAAAGAAATATGGTTCTTGGCCAATAACTGCAGATTCAGACATGGCACTCATAAAAGCTAAGGGACACCCCTGGATGTAAAGTCCTAATCGGATCATTCTCCATGCCACTGACTCTTGTGGCATTGAAAAATCTATGCCAGTCACAATAGAAAGAGCCAATACTGAGCTATGTGGCTTCAAGGTGACTTGGTCTTCAACATGTGTGCTCTATGGTGAAAAAAATAAGAACCAAGACACATTACATAAAGGTACAAATCTCCAGTGATGAATGTCACTATCTTATATACCTAAAATGTACCAATAAAATTAATAAAATGTGTACTTGAAAATGTGTGCTTAAGGGCTGGGATACAGCTCAGTGGTGGAACGCTTGCCCTGGGTTCAACCCCTGGTACTGCGAAAAAAAGGGTGCTTACTGTTAATGTATGTTATGGTAATTATGCTCTATTTAATTTCATATTTATATTTTACATAGTTTTTGTTTGTATGAAAATTCTGAAATGCTAGAGCAAACTATCAGATAGTTTCTGTTATTAGAAAATTGTCAACAGATATTTCCAAAATATTTTTTTAAATGGTGATTGAATAGAGTTCAATATTCTGGCCAGAATATTAAAAGTAAACAGCCTCTTTTAATTACATTCTGTTCTCATTATCATTGCTGTTATAACAACTGTTTTCTCACTTTTTAACTGGAAGACAAACAAGCAACAATTTAATATCAGTTGTCATTTTCTCTTAAAGATTGCACTGTCACATTAGTTTAACTTCAAATCAAAGTTTACAAATATTAATGCTAGGCAGCTATTTTTCATGAGTTATTAACATTTCTCAGTTATTAAAATCTGGTTATTTTTTGATGTTTCAATGATTATAAGACATAAGAAATAGAAGGAAATGTCAAGTGTATCTCACTCTGATTAGTATTATAATTGTAAAATTCTTATCTTGATATATAAACTATTTTAGTTTTCATTTTTTGATAGGCTTTAACTTTTCATGGGGAAACTTTAGAGGAAAAGAAAATTTTGAGGCACAGGAAAAGAAAACAGGAAATTGTCACATTAAGATATTAAAAATAGATTTATCTTCCAGTAAATATGATGTAATTAAATGTTAAGGACTTTCAGTAAAGGAACTTGATTCCTAGATCTGACTCCACCTAATAGGGTCAGATGATATTGTAAGGCATCTTTGAGAAGTTTCAGTTTTCCTAGCTTTAAAATGGGAACAAAAGAATCCACTTTTCCTATGATTAGTAAGATCTAAAAGTTGAGTATGAGAAAATTACTCCCATGAAAAGCATTAAATGTTTTCTTTTTAATCAAAAACACTTTATTGACAAAAGTAGATTTTTAAAGAAAACACAATAACTTCAACATCATGTTTTCTCTTTTCAAAGTTATGTGGCACACACTGATAATATTTACCATTATCTATACTCTTAGTCTAACAAAACACCTGATTTTTAGCTGGGAGTATGATTATTTAAAATAAGAAATACATTTTCTAGCCCTTTTTTCAGGTATGGGTAGTAGTGTGACTAAATTATAGCCAGCAAAATGTGAGCGAAAGCAATATGTGTATCTTTAGTGATATATCTTTACAGTAGTGGTTCTTAAATTGTACTGTGTGTCATTCATAGTCACTTGAAGAAATTATTAAAAAATAGAATGTCCAGGGTCTATCCCTAAGGTTCAGATTCAGTAAATCTGGAGAGGGGTTTGAGAATTTGCTTTTCTAGCAAGTTCCTAAGTGGTGTTTTGCTGGTCTACAATTTATTTAATCTGTGAGAATTTGCCTAATTGTCCTTTTTTTCCACCACAATACTGAGAACATGAATGTGATGGCTCATGATTCCTGGAGCTCATGATTCCTTGAATAAAGATTTTAGGAATATAGATTAAGACAAGTGACTGAAGAGCCAATATGGAATTCATTTTAGAATGATTAAGTTTGCTGAACTCTAAGGGGTGGACTTTAAATTCTACTGTTATTTCTCGTTTTGGTTTTACAAATGATTGTTTTAGCTATGTGAATATATGGAGGAAAACATATTTGTAAAAAAATTATATCCACACGTACTTGAGCACTGAGTTTTTTTATAGCAAAGCTATATTTGGAGTAGATCAGAAGTATTCTATTGTGTGTGTGTGTGTGTGTGTGTGTGTGTGTGTGTGTTTCACTCTGTGCATTTCATGGCAATACATAAACATGTTCAAGGGTAATGACTAGTAATGAAATTTACTGACTTCATACGTATTGAGAGTACTTGGCCTTCAACCTCATGCCTTATTATTTTTCCAAACCACTGAATATAACTCAAAAGGAGAATATAACCTGTCATGAATTATGCTGACCTGGGCATTTCACTTCTCAGTGAGACATGAAAGAATGCAGTCAGTGTATTCAAGGTTTGTTTTTTTTCTTTTTTTTACTGAAAACTAAGGTTATTGGTAAGCTCTGGTCTCTTTTACATTATGCTTACAGGATTTTAAGGTTTCACTAATGAGTAGTCACTTAAATGTCAATTTTAATTAAAAATTTAAACTGAATTATGCATAATACAATATAGGGGATATAAATTTTTTTTTGTATTCAAATTTACACTTATATTGAAAAAACATGCTGTGATTCAGCTCTTGACTGTCTTCCACAAGCTATGTGTTAAAGCGTTAGTTCCCAGGTTGGTGCTATTGGAAGGTGTTGAAGACTTTAAAGATGGAGGACCTAACAGGAAGTCTTAGGACATAGGTAATGTGCCCTCGAAGGGAATAAGGGTACCTGCTATAGTTTATACCTGCATGTCCTTCAAAAGCCTCATGTTATCGTAGGTGGGACTCTGGAAGGTGACTGGATATAGGACGCTGTAGCTGATTGCTCTTAGGAAGTAGGGCCTGTTCAGAAGCAGCAGATCACTGGGAATGTGGTGTGGAAGCAGAGATCTCCCTTGCTGCTGACTCCCACCCTTTTCTGCTTGCTGGCTGTTATGAGGTGAGAAGCTTAACCTCCCCTGTCCCCCTTTGCTGTGCTCTCTTGTCTTGAGGCCAGCCGAGTATGGACAGGAATATGAGCTAAAATAAAATTCTCTTCCTTAAATTTCCAGTGTCAGGTATTTTGTCTCACTGACAAGGAATGTTGACTAAACTTTTTATACCAGAGAAGTGAAGTTAGTGAGATAACATTACCTAAAGAAGTGGTGCTGAAGACTTTGGAAATGGCTTTTAACAGGAGATAGGAAAGATTTGGAGACGTCAGCTAGAGAAGCCCTAAGATGCTCTAAACCAAGCTTGGTGAAAATTCTGTTCAGATCTCAGAAGACTGTAAAGACTAAGCTCAGGATTTCAGTTGGAAACAAAGATTCCATTGGCAGTTGGACTCCAGACTATGTTTGTTATGCTCTAGCAGAATATTTACATAATTTTGTTCATGTTCTGAGACTTTCTGAGTGATAGATTGAGGGTGCTGAACTAATTAATCTAGTAGAAGAAATTTTAAGGCGGAACAATATTCAGGTAATGAAATAGGTGTTGCTTGCTGCTTTTAGAAAGACCTATTTTGAGAAGCTACAGCAAAAAGCCAAGCTGAGTAACTTGAAAAAAAATTTGCTGGTGGCCAAAAAGGAAGCTTCTATAAAGATGGGGCCAGTGAAGTTGGAACAGAGGAGAGCGTGGTGCTAAAACAATTACCACTAAAAAGAAGCAAGTAAGTTGAATCAGAAAATAGGAAGAATGGATTGATGGCATCACAGGAACCAGCAAGACCCCACCCTTCCAAGACTCAGAGTGGCAAAAGTGAAAGACATTACTTTGGAAAGGGAGCCTCAGGGTACTCTGCTGAAAAAGCCCAGCCTAGAGAATGACATAGTTGGGAATTGGTTTTCTCCAGGTCCATACTGCTCACACATCTAGGCACTCACAGGCTGCTGCACCCATGATTCAAGGAGGCATGGCTACTACTTAATTTGGCTGCTGACCTTGGCATCATCCAAGTTTTATAGGCATACATAATA
The DNA here is from genome assembly GCF_012274545.1 of Fukomys damarensis. NCBI lineage: Eukaryota > Metazoa > Chordata > Mammalia > Rodentia > Bathyergidae > Fukomys > Fukomys damarensis. Next base: position 41,745,938 of record NW_022900936.1, read on the forward strand.
CAAGAGTTGTGGGGTCAGAGAGGCTTCCACCCAGATTTTAGAAGAAGACCTTTGAGGTCAGGTAGTGTACTTCTGAAAGGGCAATATATAAAGCTGTGAGAGTGAAGCCAGAAGTAAATGGAGATATCAGAAAGTTGGAGAAGCTAGGAACATGGAATGTATGAGAAAAACCATAAGGAGGGACCAAAGCCAGCCCAAGAAAGAAGCCGTGAGCTCTACAACCACTAGTGATGCCTGGAAACTGGGGCCCACCAAACCTTTGGGAGTTTGCATCTCACCACTACTTTCCTTGGGTATAGGACATGGTGCTAAAGGATGTAATGTTTGTCCCATTGGATTTCATTTTGGCTTTAGTCTCGTTCCTTTATATCCCCCTGACCCTCTCTTTTAGAAAAGGAATATTTACCCTGTACAATTTTATTTTGGCAATGTTTGACTTTCTTTTGATTTTGATAGGGGCTTATTGCTAAGAGTTTTCCTTACGTCTCAGAGGAGACTTTGGACTTAGACTTTACAGCAATACTGGAACCATTACGACTTTGGCAACTCATAAAGATAGAGGAAATCCATTTGAATGAAGAGACAGGCATGAGTCGGGGGGGTGGAGCTCAGGGGTAGAAAGTTATGATATATATATATATATATATATATATATATATATATATATACATACATACATACATACATGCATACATACATACCACTACAACCTCATGTGAGCATAGACAGGACCTTTGGATGGTGATTGGATTATAGGGGTGTTATATCTGATTGCTGTTAGGAGGTGTGGGTATAACCCAGAAGGTTATATCTCCTGGCTCCTCCCTTGAGATGCTCATCACCTAGCTCTTCAACTTTTTCAGGTGACATCATTAATGTTCTCTGCTTTGTGATCACCAAGAGGTGAGCAGGTTTTCCTCCATCATGACCATCTGCCATCCTGCCCTTCTTTGGCACCAGCTGACTCTGTACTGAAACCTCTGAAAACTGTAACCAAAATAAACTTTTCCTTCTTTAATTTGCAGGGAGGTATCAGGTATTTTGTTCCAGTGCAAGTAACCAAGGCAGGGCATGAGCCACTTCTTTTCCTTCTCTTTTACACGTGGCTGTGAAGTGAATGGGCCTTCTCTATCAGACACTCCTGCCATGATACCATGATGAACTGGGCCAATTGATCATATACTCACACTTCTCATGCCAGAATAAACCCTTTCTCTTTTCAAGTTGATTTGTCTCTGGCATTTGTTAGTGTAATGGAAAGCTGACAAATCAAAATCTTTATTAACTGTTAAATGTTATAAATAACTCAAAGTTAATTGCCAACTTTTCTGTTGTTTTTCTAATCATTCCCTGATAATATATACAGTCATAATGATTTTAAGAAGACTTACAATAAAATCCAGTCTTTGCACATATCACCATTCTAATTAAGGTATTAATATTTTGATTTTATAAAAAGTATTTCAGAAACTAAAATGATATTTAAAATAGAACTACTGGGTGTTTAAAATTATCCGTGTATCCTGTGAAGAAAATTTGTTGAATTAAAAGATAACATATGTAATAAATCAGAAACAAAGGGCTATAAAAGTAATATGATCAATAATTTAACTACCAAAGTTGAGAGTCAGAATAATACAGTCATTGTTGTAGTGGCTTCCTATCAGTTAAAGCAAAAAAACATAATAAATTACAAAGTTATTATGACTTTTTACATAATGAAAAATATTTACTAGTATTAAAATGATTTTTCATTGAAATAGGAAGAAAAGGGACAATGGAAAGCATTAAATTTGAAAAACAAAAGTTATTGTGGATGTTGAAACATTAGTTTTAGCTGAATGACTATCTCAATGAAAATATAACCGATATTTTTTAAATTATGAAGTCATCACACAACACTCTCAATATGTAAATTTATATCATAGTTTTTTGACAAAAATTTATTTCCTCACTCTCAGATTGAAAGATCCTGAATACCAAACTAGAGCCCATATTTTGTGTCATGTGTCATATCAATCCTGTGTCCATAAAGGGTAACATAAATATTTGGTAATGATGAGCTTTAATGTGAAAAATGCTCTATGATATTTTAAGTATACAGCATATACATTTGAAGAATGTAGACAGCTAATATATCCATGAAGAAAATTCAAAGTAGAAATAGTTATTAAATCACATTTCTGGATGTGAATAATGATGTAAGTAATACCATTAACAGTACCACATTTCTGGATCCCTCAAATTAAAAATTTGCAAAAGTGGTGTAAAGTATGACTATAAAACTTTGAATTTGGAAATTTCAGGTTATGGTATTAGGAAAAAACAATAATCAAATGTGTTACCAAGCACTCTTCAAGTGCTTACTAGAAATACTATGGTTGTTGAAATATCTCTTGATGTCTTCCTTTTTTGTGGAAGGACACGCAGCACAGCAAACCAAGATCACATAACTAGCAAGTACTGGAGCCAGGAGTTGAAGGAAATCCAGTTTCTGGGTTCATGCTCTCATAAGAAATTTATTCCAGACTTTTAAAATAACTAAAAAATTCATTTGCATTTTGCACCTCATTATTTGAAATTATTTGGATATCATGACATTTCTAGGACTTTAAAAATAATAAATTTAAATTGATGGTTTAACTTTTAATTTATAGGCTTACTTAAACCTGGCTTCATTTTGGCATAACTTTCTTATATTTTCAGTCTAGATAGGCATCACAAGTTATGGGAAAGGCAAAACAATTCCAAGCAAAGTATTTAAATATAAATTAAAACAGAGGGTTTTAAGTAAATTTAAAATGTGAATTAGTTGATATCGCAGGGCCAAGATTTATATCATGTTGGAGTACATTGTGTGAAATATCTTTGCCTAAGTTATGGTAAAAACAGTTGGAATTTTAAAATCATTTCTAGGACTGTAATGATAAAGAAGCCAAGAAGATAGGAGAGAATAATTTATTGTTATAAATCTGCAAGTAAGAAAGGTGGCACCTTGCATGTGGTATAGTCTTCATCATAATTTACCATGTTACAGTCCTCTGTGTCTATCAGGAAAAGAGATAGGAAGAGATGTTATACTGCTGGGTCCACCGTTGATGAATGTGTTTGCTGTGGTTTCATGATTGCTAACAAATTGGTGGCTTCTGCCACCATTATTACTATCAGAGTGCTATTTTATTACACTCTCATTAACATAATGATAAAAGTAACATTAAGAAAACACATTTTGTAAAAGTTTATGAGATTCTGTTCAATTAAGCATGTAACAATATGGACAGAAATTGTGCAGAAGACTGTGTAATAATAAAATTTTAAAAATATATATCTGTAGAAGTAGCCAATGACCTGAAACTTTAGATTTCTGATTAGTGGCTTGGTGATATGTTAATGTGAAGTAATGATTCTGGTGAGCTGAAGCTGAAAGTCAATATGTATATTCATTAATTTAGTTTAAGCTTCCTTATTGTTAATCACAGCTTTGGTATCTAATGTTTTCAGCATATTGATGTAGATTTTTCCCATCACGTTTTGCCAACCATAAAGTTTAAATAGTATTTTCCTTTAAATATCCTAATTTTTAATTAGGAAATATTTATTGATTATTTAAAACCCTACGCATTTATTTGCTTTTAAAATTAGGAACTGATTTTGTTATAAATCAATTTAAAATTACATAAAATGTGTTATTATATTTCCAAATATGTGCATATCTTTCCCATAGACATGTTCATCTATTAAAGGAGTATATACTTCTTTAAAAGTATCTCATATACTGATAGTGTATTGTGTCAGAAACAATATGGTGTATTTATCATCCCACTCCTTTCTTCTTTTCATCTGTTTGGTCACAGTTTTCCAAACCTTGCATTGGGTGGTTTATGGGACTTACATCTGGCTACTAGATTGCCAAGTAAAACAGTATAACTATTGCCAAGTAGTTAGATATCACTAGAAAATTACTTCCCATTTTTCTGTTCATACTTGCTAAAACCAAATGAAGGACTCCAAACCCTCGTGCTCTAGAGTAGCCTAGATTCTTATTTATTTATTTATCGGTACATTTTAGGTATAAGATACATTTACATTCATCATTGGGATCTTGTACCTTTACATGATAGATCTTGGTTCTTGTTTTTCCCCATTTCCCTGCCCTCCCTTTTCCCCATTCCCCTAGCCCCCTACCCTTCCCTATTTACAAAGACTTTGTTTCTATTTTTTTTCTTTCCTCTTATTTTTTCTTTTCCCTTCTTACCTTTCCCCTACACATTTTGACCTTTTTTGCTATTACATAATATCAGTTATATGTTTTGATTCTTATTTACACTTTTAGTTTATCACCCCAGAGAAACTATTCAGTATTTAGATTAATACATGATCATATGAAACAAAATTACTGCCAAGTATCTTGATACATGAACCGAGTGAGAAGTAAATTTGTAGTGCATTAAACCAATGAGATTCTTGAGTTTTCTTACAGATATTGTTTTACTTTCACTGACATAACTAAGGTTGGCAAAATATTGGATATTGGAGAAAATTAAGAATAAATACTAAAGGGGAAGGGAGGAGGGGGTGAAGGGAAGGCAGGGACAAGGGGAAAAATGAGAACCAAGTCCTGTCATGTAAAAGTACAATATCCCAATAATGAATGTAACTGTACTGTATACGTAAAATGTATCAATAATCTCAATTTTAAAAAAAGAATAAATAAATCTCCTCAGAGAGTATATGCACATTCTTGCAACCAGCAAGTTACAAGTCACAATAGAATGCCCTAATTTGTGGGGATACCATTCATAGGCAAAAGCAAGTGAACTGTGAATACATTAAGGACTAGAAAAACAAGAAGTTAATAATTAAAAGGTATTTTCCACTTTAAATTTTAATTTCATATCTGTTATAAAAGAATAATGTAAGTACGTAGCCATCTACAGGTCAAGAAGTACATTATGTATGGTGACAAATGCACAGAAGAGTGGAGCTTAGTCTTCTCTAAATAGTTTATTAAGTAAAAAATGTGGGAAAAAAATGGAAACAAAGTCTTTGTAAATAGGGAAGGGTGAAGGGAATGAAAGGAGAGCAGGAGTATGAGGTAAAAATAAGACATATGTAAAGGTTCAAGATCCCAATCATAAATGTAACTGTATTGTTTGTTTTAAATGTACCAATAAAGCTAATGGGAAAAAAACTAAAAATAGTTTATTAAGTAGTAATAAACGTTTTTATCATGAATGGGTGTTGAATGTTGTCAAATGCTTTTTCTGCATCTATTGAGAGGATCATATGGTTTTTGTCCTTGACCCTGTTAATATAGTATATTACATTTATTGACACATATGTTGAACCATCCTTGCATCCCTGGAATAAATCCGACTTGGTCAGGATGTATAATCTTGATGACCCTCTGCATTCTGTTTGCTAGTATCTTATTAAGGATTTTTGCATCTATATTCATTAAGGAGTTTGGCCTGTAGTTCTCTTTTTTAGTTGGGTCTTTCCCTGGTTTGGGAATCAAAGTAATAACTTGCTTCCAGGAATAAATTTGGAAGTGTAGCTTCCCTTTCAATTTCATTGAAAAGTCTGAAGAGTAGTGGCAGTAGTTCTTCTCTAAATATCTTGTAAAATTCAGCAGTGAATCCATCAGGACCTGGGCTTTTCTTTGTTGGTAATCTTTTAATTACATTTTCACTTTCACTGATTATAATTGGGGTGTTTAGAATTTTTTATCTTCTTTGTCCAACTTTGGTAATTCATAATTATCTAGAAATTTGTCCATTTCTTCTGTGTTTTCCATTTTATTGGAGTACAGGTTCTCAAAGTAGGTATTGATGATCCTCTTTATTTCTGCTGGATCACCTTTTTCATTCCTGATTGCATGGATCTGAGCCTTTTCTTTCCTTTTCTTAACAAGGTTAGCTAAGGGTTTATTGATTTTATTTATTCTTTTCAAAAACCAACTCTTCAATTATTTATTTTTTGTATCATTTTCTTAGTTTCCATTGCATTGATTTCTGCCCTAATCTTTATAATTTCCTCTCTTGTACAAGCTTTGAGTTTTTCTTGCTCTTCTTTTTCTAGGAGTCTAAGATTCATCATTAGGTTGTTTATTTGAGCTCGCTCTGTTTTCCTAGCGTGGGCATTCACTGCTATGAATTTTCCATGTAGAACTGCTTTCATTGTATCCTGTAAATTCCTCTATGTTGTATTGGTATTATCATTTATTTGTAAAAAATGTCTGATTTCTTCTTTAATTTCCTCTGTGACCCATTGATTGTCGAGGAGAGTTTTGTTCAATTTCCATGTGTTTGTGAAGTTCCTATGGTTTTTTTATGCTATTGATGTCCAGCTTGACTGCACTATGATCTCATAATATACAGGGGATAATTTCAATTCCTTTGCACTCATTCAAACCTTTTCTATGAGCTAGTATGTGGTCTATCTCAGAGAATGACCCACGTGCAGCCAAAAAGAATGTATATTCTGATTTTGTGGGGTAGAATGCTCTATAGACATCTATTAATTCCATATGTTCAAAAGCTTAGTTAAGTTTTAGTATTTTGTTGTTGATTTTTTGCCTAGATGATCTGTTTATTTGTAATAGTGGGTATTTATATGCACACCTGTGTTTATAGAGGCACAATTTGTAATAGCTAAAACTTGGAAACAGCCCATTTGCCCATCAGTTGGAGACTGGATAAAGAAGATGTGGTTTTTCTATAAAATGGAATACTACTCAGCCATAATGAAGGAGAAAAGTGAATTCATAGAAAAATGAATTAATATTTAGGATATACTCTTAAGTGAAATAAATAAATCACACATGTAAATACCAAATAGTTTCTCTGGTATGAAAAACTATAATTGTACACAAGAGCCACATAGTATAATTGACAATGTGAAATAGGAAGAAAAGCACTTAAGATGTAGGGGAAGTGGGAAGGGTAGGGGAAAGGAAATTAGGTAAAAGAAAAAAATATGAGAAAATGAAAAAATGGAAATAAAGTATTTGTAAATAGGGAAGGGAGGAGGGGGTGAAGGGAGGGCAGGGATAAGGGGAAAAATGAGAACCAAGACCTGTCATGTAAAGTTACAAGGTCCCAATAATGAATGTAACCATACTGTATAACTAAAATGTACCAATAAACTCAATAAAAAGAATATTTTATAAAGGTATTTAATAAAAAGATGATAAGAAAAATATAGTTTTTATGGGATAATATAGGGTCCATTATGATTATCACCAGAAAAATTAAGAGAAATTATAATGACAGCAATCAGTCTTTAAGTTCTTCAGGTATCAAAGTAGAATGGAATCCTGGGATATTAATAATCTTTTCAATGCTTACACACTGATTGGACAGATGGAAAACAAAGTCAAAGAGTTGTTTGTTCATCTAGCTCACACATCTCTTGAGCCGTGAGGCTGATTGACCCCCAGAGCCAAACTATTCCAAAGACGGCACATTATTCATTGTGTTGTGGCAGAGAATTGAGTTATTAAGTAGGAATTTGGTAAGTAATTGAAATTATACTTTGGATATTTGTCTATAGTTTAAAAATATTGTGAGTTATTACTCTGAACATTCTCAAAATGATTTACAAGTATTGTTACTTTTCTTTTTTGAATGGAAATGTCTGTGTATTGCAGACATTCTTTCTTATAATTTTACTTCCATATTGCATCCCAATATGAATCTCTCCCTTGATGTTGATTGGAGAAGGAAGTGTGATAATAAAATATCTGGAAATGGAAAGGAGATAAATTATTAAAACTTCATTTGTTTTACCAAATAGCATATAGACTATTAATACAGTATATGGTACATATTTAATAATGAAGTGTTATGTCTGTGAATGTAAAATCATTTTGTAATGCACTATAATTCATATTTTCAGCTCATTAATGGCCCATTCTCTCTGATTTGTAGTTTCTGATTATGTGGATGAATTATCATAGTGATATTATCTATCACATCAAACTGTAACAGTAAATTTTAAACATAAAAATTCTATATTCCTAAGTATAGATTATATATATTTTAACCACTTTATTTTGCAGAGGAAGATTCAGACACATTGAATGGCATTCCTAAATATCACCCTTAACGAACAAAAACTCTCATGTAAAATTTTTATCCTCATGATATGCTTCTTCCTTTCCAACTTTTGTTGTGAATCTCTGTGCCCCTGCATATTTTTTATGTGGCAATGTTTGATTTCCACATGGTATAATAGTATTTTAACCACTTTATTTTGCAGAGGAAGATTCAGACACATTGAATGGCATTCCTAAATATCACCCTTAACGAACAAAAACTCTCATGTAAAATTTTTATCCTCATGATATGCTTCTTCCTTTCCAACTTTTGTTGTGAATCTCTGTGCCCCTGCATATTTTTTATGTGGCAATGTTTGATTTCCACATGGTATAATAGATGTTGGAATGAATGTTATTACTTTGTTGGTAGTGTATGAAAAACCCAAAAACCAACATGTGTCTCTTTTAAATTTCTTCTTGAGGTTTCTGTTTTCATCGCTAATTCATTACAAAGATTTTTCCCTCTGGGACAGATTCCAGCCTCCTTTCCAGAGTCCAGTGTCAAGGACAGAGTAGAGCATGGGCAAGCTTCTTCTTGAAGGAGCAGCTTTCTTTTTAGATTTTGACTTAAAAAATATAAGTAGGCATTTTGCTTTTTCGATAGATGTAGTCTAACAAAATTTTAAATTCTATACAGTAGTGTGCATTCATATTTAAAAATTTATGATCTCATAAAAAGATAAAAAGAATTTGACAAAACTTTATCTTCCTGGGATTAATTAAATATAAAGTATGATTGAAATATACAGTTGAGGATTTAGTTTTTAAAGTATTAGAGTAAAAGACACATTGCCGTTAGTCTCCTTCAAACACCCCCTTCACTGCCAACAAACTTATCCCGTCATTGTTGCCTTTCTCTGCAGTAGTTCTCAAAGTCTTCTTAATGTCTTTACTTTTATTTTCATGACTTCCTTTATGTCCTGAGTCATTTGAAAATGTCTTGCTTTCATATTTCCTGTGACTTTGAGGAAGAACCTGAAGTCTCATGAAGCCAGATGCCGTGAGTAAGGTGCACGCGGACCCACCGTGATATTTTGAAGAGCCTGCCTTTCCATTGATTGGCACTCAGCAGCAGCATGCATAGGCTAATTGATCACACTTTGTAAAGATACCCAAGAAAGAACGCTTCCAGGACTGCTTGAGAGAGTGTCAAGGATGACAGGGCAAGTGTGTTCCGCGTGAGGAGGAGTATTTTGAGGGGATTATCGGCCCTGTGTCTTTTACTGTAATAAATATTGAAATTTAAATATCTACCCTGTAGTTTGATCACCTCATACTTTCATCTCTATTGTATTGTTGTTGCAATGTAACTCTTCAATCAGTCATGTCTGTATTCAGTTCCAGCTCTATATCTGAAATATTCTTCACACATAGCTTTTAACTAGTCTGCATCTCACTCTCTTTGCAATTTCTGATTATTATGTATTATGTCCCTATTGGAATTCCTCCCCGTTTTTTATTTGCTCTATCAACTTCCTTGATCAGTAAAATGTGTCAGCCGTGACATCTGTGACTTCTTGCCTAGGTCATCAGAACGCTTCCACATTTTACCTGCAATTCTTCTAACTTTGGATTTCCCAGGGACTCTGAGCCACCATATAAGAACCCCCATGTCCTCTGACCTCCCCATTACAGGGCTATCTATAGCCTTGTATATTCTCAGATGAATCCATTGTACCAGTCACCCACAGCAGGACTTGAGACAAGTGAGTAATGTACTCTCAGAGTCCATAGCCAGGCCTGTCCATGGCAGATATCACATGGTAACTCAGTCAAGTCTCCATAGCACAAACATTCAGCTGATTTCTAACCATATCCCTGACTAATAGAACTGTAAAATACAGTCAAATGGTTAACGTAAGCCACCAGTACTGGTGGAGATAGCTCGTGACAACAATATTTAGGCAAAAGAAAATTTGCCTAGAGCTCGACATACAATAGACTTAGTAAGTTGTTAAAAGGATACATACATCCAGTTATGTACATAAGATTATTATAAACATATATATATATATAATATCTAATGCCACATATATGTGAGCATTTCCTTTTATCTTTCACAAACTATATTAGAAATAAAAAGTAGAATATTGCCCATTTTACTTTTCTTTTTTCCAGAAATTTTCAATTTAGTTCCTCAAAATTAAAACTTTATCTGAATATGAATTTTAAAATCAAATAAGTCTTTGCCTCAAATAAGTGTGGAAAGCTTTAAGAAATGAAAGTATCAATTTATTTAACTATTCTTGCTGTCTTGGTACTAATCAGCTCAATGTATTGAAGAGCTACTCATCTGCCTCAGTTTATCCAATATTACTGAGAAGGGACTACAGATTTTCACAAATTCAAACTGACTGAATCACATGCTTATTCCATATGCAAATTTCTCTAACTCATTTTTTATACACTGATCATCATGCTGTCACTCTTCTGGAATGCACATGTTCAATCTCATTCAGGACCCATTTAATGTCTATATTTTCCATAAGGATTTCCTTGATTCTGATGGATTATGAAGACTGAATCTCTAGAGAGTAAATATAGAGTGGAACATTATTTGTCATCTAGGAACTGTAATCTTTTCTTCTTTTTCTCTATTTTATTTTTTGAAACAGATTGTAAATTCTTTCAACCTAAGGATCTCATTCTAGTTACCAATAGGTCACTTTTTAAGATAAATTGTGCATTGTATATTTTAAACATTTTATTTTTAAGCTCATATTCCTGAGTTTTCAAATAAAACTACACGATACTTTTCTAAGTGCCAGAACTGTTATTGTACACGACAGACCTAAGTTTTCTTCACTGAATTTGGCCTCATTTAAAACATAGCAGGATACCTTTTCTTGCCTCTGAAACCTTTATAATTCTTGCTGGCATTTCTCATATCATGCAGTGCAGCTCTAGGTAAATTGCATGGTAGGTAAAAGCTGCCGTGGTGTTATCCACCACAGGAAGTGCTAGTAAAGGAGTGTTAGTGGAAAGTCAGTGGCGAGCTCAGTAGGAACAGGGACACATGAAAACAATATGCTGGTTACTATCAATAGCTAAAACCAAATGATAGCAAATGTTCCCATTTAAAAATCAATGGGTAGATGCCAAAATATCTTAGTCAGCATGAACCATTGATATTTGCAGACTTTGTTTGCTCCAGATCCAGTATGGTATTAGACAAGAAATGGCAATGAATGGGGTTCCTGTATGGCATAAACTTCATTGCCTTTATAGACTCTATCTGCCTTCTTAAAAAAATCATATTGCCAATAAAGAAACAGATCACTGGAAAAGAACACAATGCTTCATGCAACATTTGTATTTAATGTTTCATTATATGCCCTTGTAGCTCATGAGATCTAAGAGATGAAAGGACTAATATTTCAATGATATGCCCCATCCATATACCTCTGGCAGAAACTACTGCTTGAGAGAACATAGGGAGAAATATTTCTATCTTCTAAAGTAGTCTAATTTTTAACACAGTACTTTTATTCCGTGATATAAGGTAAATATTAGCAAGCTAGGGAATGTCTGGTCTAGTTTTGGAAATTTACAAGATTTAACATGAAGGTACTTTGAAGATTTGTTTTTATACCTACAATGTTGCTGTCAGTTATTTCTGCCTCGCTCTGTATCTTATGTGATGTTCAAGGATATGGCAGATATCTGATGTAGAGCATGTTCCAGTGACATAAAACTAGCTGACTGATCAGAAGGTAACTAGGGTTAGAGATAACAAGCGGGCCATACTTATAATTACCTTTTGTGCATTACTCATGGAACACTCTTTAGGACAAAAGGAAAAGAAGTAGGGGTATGAGTTCAACAGGACTGGCTTACTTCAGAGCAAACCTGAGAGGGACGACTCTAGTGCTAACACCAGACCGGCAGACTTGTACTGGCTATAAGGTCATGAGCATAAAAGAGGGGTGGTGGAAGCAAAACATCACAGTGGGACTCTGTGGGGAAGAGTTCAATATAAGATGTTGTGGCTTTCCCCTGGGACAGGGCTTGAAGATGAACAAGTGCAAGGAGTTGCATATTGTTTGTCAAGAAGGGCCTTGGGAATTATATGGTTTAGCTATGCTTACTGGTCCTTACTGACCCACGATGATACATCTGCATCAGATGTAAAAGCATAGCAGGGGAAAGGGGTTTAAAGTAGTCTCTTCTTAGATCAAGATGTGGTGGTCGTTTTCCTTCAATACTCCTTTGTAAATTTTTTATTTAGTGCAAAACTTTTTCTCTTGGGATTTATGATGCTTGAAAATAGAACCAGGATTTTTTTTGAAATGTGGATATTTATTGAATGAATGAGCAACTGTAAGCATTTGTTCTTAAAATTATGTAACATTCACTTTCTTTGAGTTCTTTCAGACACTGCTGCCTGGTCAAACATGTAAATAGGACTCTTGCAGTTCACTTCCTTATAGATATAGATGCCTCACATTTACAGTAAAAATTGTGTAAGCTTAAGGAAGAATATGTGCTACGTTTGTAAATTAATTAATTAGGAAATGAGAGTATCTGTTATGTGATTATTTCAGCAAAGTTGAATTAGACAAACTCCTTTTTCAGGGGGACAGTTGTGATGGGACCTCAAATATATAGCTTCTTGAAATTTTCAATTTATGTTTTAAAAAGATTTGGAATAATGATGGTCAATAACTCCATCACTTAAAGGAAAAGAATGAAGATACTAAGAGTTACTAATTTTCATCTTTTATAAAATAACAAAATTTTGTTTTTCTTTGCTCATGTGCTTGGAGAGAAAAGCTAGGGGGAAAATCAGAAGGCAGAGACCTTGGAAATGAAGATGTCAAGATGTGCATTTATTCATTAACGGCAAAATATTTATTGACTACGGGCAAGGTACTGTGACAGATGCTGACAGCAGTAAACTGGGTGGGCAAATGTTCCTGACCTTATTGAAGCTCACCATTTAGTGGAGAGCAGACGAAAAATTAGTCAACACATTAAAGATAATGGTCTAAGGACAGAAGTGATAAGATATCAACTTAACCATTCCATCCAGAATCACTGGGAGTAGAAGGGTAAGGGTTAGGATACAAGGAAAGCATCGTGTAAAGAGACATTTTAGAGCAATATAAATGAAACTAAGATATATTAAGAAACATTGAAATTTTTTACTGTGTTTACCACTTAGGGTGGTAAAGGATAAATAACTTTTAAAAAATATTTGTAGTACTGGCTGGGGATTGCACCCAGGACCTATGAATTGTGCTACATCCCCCAGCACTTTTGTAGTTTTTACTTTTTGAGAGAAGGTCTTCCTAGGTCACTAAAATGAAGAGCCTAGGCTGTACACTACTGTCCTTCTATGTCTTCTACAGTGTTGAGATTACAGGCATGCACCACCAGACACAGCTAAAATAACTTTTAAAATCTTCTACTCTATTATTCAACTCTATTATTATTATTATTTTAAAATATTCAACTCTATTAACTTTGTGTAGCCATTGCATTTTAACTTTATCCAGTGAAAAACATGAGATAATTTCATTCATAGGAAGAAAGTGACTAAAATATTTTAACGTGGGTCTAAAGACAGGCATGAATTAACTACACATAGTATACATCTAATTGAATTACTTGCCTATGCAGACTCATTTACACATCCCTCTTTTAGAAGCAATTTCATGCACTAGTCTATTGTCACTCAGTAAGAAATCAAACTCATCTGTTTGATCATTGTGTCTGACATTTCCTTTTTAAAAATATCTCCCTTGTCAAACCATATTATTCTAGACTTCATTTATTACTGTTGTTTTTACTTGTTTTAGAACAAGACCATCATGGTTAAATCTTTGCTTTTAACGAAGAGGAAATTGGAAGGCAGAGATAATGCACCTTGCTCATAATCCTATTGATAGTAGGCTGTGATGTAATTGTCAGGAAGTACTGCAAAATATATGCTTATAACATATACTTAAATAAATGTTAGTTAAGAAGGCATTCTTTTTCCTGGAAATTTTATTACTGGAAGCCTTTAGGAAAAAAGGTGTGGAGAGAGCTTTTGATATGAAAATGTTACCACCTACTGAGTGGCTTCCTCTCTTCTCCAGGTTCCCCAAACCCCACTGATTGATAAGGGTACAGTGGGCCAATGGAATAGGAAGAAATAGTTCTGCTTTTGTATAACATCTGCAACTCTCAGTGAACACTATTCCAAACTCAGCCAAATTAAGTCTCTGATCTATACAGCTAGAGGCTTTCATCCTGTACAGACTTACAGGTTATTTTCCACAGCAACAATAATCCGTTTACAAATGTGGAATTTTTATACAAAAAAGTAGTTTTTATTCATGAATATCTTCTTTGCATGTTACAAAATATATCCCGTAAATTGAGTTTTCAAGGTCTATTATTATGGTGTTCATTTGTTGTGAGCTTTTTAAAAATTGTGTTTGACATGTACCTAGTTAAGTACTTGTTTTCAGCTTTTAGTATAATAAGCAATATGTGCTATCATAGCTTCAATTTTCCTGCCAAGTAGAGAGTGACAGCTGTATGGCAATATGTAATGCATATTTTCATCTACAGATAAATTGGAAGGAAGGAAAACAGCTTCTGGGTGGGCAGGTCACCATCATTTAAATGAATCGTTAAAATTATATTTTTCCCTAGAAACAAAAATGTAATTGCTTTTCTGGTTAGATGCACACTGAAAGGCCTTATTTGTATTATTGTAGCATATTTTCTCTCAATTTACAACTTTCCCAAGATCTTTTGGAGTTTTTTATTTTTGTTACTCGTCTTCATTTAAGCAGTAGGCATTTAATTCTTTGTAAATCCCCATGATATTTGCATACATTTAGCCCTGAAGGACAATATATTTGAATACATTTTAAGCTGGACCTTCCTCTTCCCTTGTCCAATTTTTTTTGTGTGACTGGGGTTCAAACTCCGGAGCTTGTGCTTACAAGGCAGGCAGTGGAACCACTGAACTAAATCCCCAGCCCAACCCTCATCTGATTGGTAAGGAGGAAGTTGAAGCTAAGTGGACTGCCACTTTAGCAAGACTCTCAGGCTAACCTTGATGGATGAATTTTTAGAGCCTCAGGCTCAATATTTTAAGTGTGCTATATTTTAACTCAATTTCAAAATGAAATATAAAATATCATTTATTACTTTTCCTCATTTTATAATTTTTATATTTTATCATTAAATATATATTTGCCCATCTCCAAGATGGCTTACAGTGGTTCTAGCTACATTTCTGAATTTTATTTTAGTGCTACTGTCTGAAACTTTAAATTCACTTAACAGTAACAGGTTATAATATTAATTTGGTGATTTGCACAAATAACAAACAGAAGAGAAATCCCTGTCTCGTCTTGTTCCCAATTTATTTGTGTATAGTGATATTTTCATATTTTTATTTGCTGGCATGTTTTATTTTGTACCTACAGTCTTACACTATAGCATGAATTCTTAGATACTCTGACTAAATTTAATTCCATACTGTACTTGGATGATATCTTTGGCAATTAAAAGAGTGCTAGAAAAATAAGTTTGCCATCTCTGATGATCATTACTACAATATTTAAGCCTATTAAAATAATCATAGATTTAGAACACTGAAAAAAGATTAAAAACCTAAGTGCTATTTTTCCAGAGTTTATTTAGGGTTTGAGAATATTAAGTCAAAATTGATCATAGTTTCTGCTGTTCCATAAATACATGAAGAAGCTAATTTCATATGTGAAATTTAAGCAACATAGCTCTACTTTCAAGCTGAGATAATAT
Source organism: Fukomys damarensis (assembly GCF_012274545.1). Classification (NCBI taxonomy): domain Eukaryota; kingdom Metazoa; phylum Chordata; class Mammalia; order Rodentia; family Bathyergidae; genus Fukomys; species Fukomys damarensis. The sequence goes on from NW_022900936.1 coordinate 41,761,806, forward strand.
ATGATGAAGTGGTCTCTTTTAACCTATTATGATGATTTAATAAACAATTTGGACCTTTTATTGCCCAAGAAATATTTTATAGGCCTTTGATCAGATAATTTAAATATGGATCTCATTCTTTTCTTTTCTCTTTTTGTGGTACTGGGGATTTAATCCAGTGCCACTGCACTGAGCTATATCCCTAGCCAGCCTTTTTTTTTTTTTTAACTTTTGAGACAGGGTTTTGTTAAGTTCCTAAATTTCTCAGAATGGGCTTCAACTTCTGATCCTCTTGCCTTGGCTTCCCATAGTGGTAGTATTATAAGCATGTACCATCATGCCTGGCTTCATATGGACTTATATATGTGCTCTTGTTTATCAATCTACACTTACTTGAGAAAGATTTAATGAAAAAAATACACATATATAAGAATTTCCAAGATTGATATACCATGGCCACCCACAGGGTCAGGTGTGGAAGATTGCAGCAGGTCTGTCTGTATACTGGTTATCCAGAGAATCCAGTGGAAGATCTGGAGCTCACTGTAGTGTCCCGTGCAAGTCTGTTTCGGAGGCAGAAGGGTCTATGGTAGAAGCTAAGAGACAATGCCAAAGGTGAAAGTGAAGACTGGAGCTCCTCCAGCCTTCTTTGTTTCCCCTTTTGCCATTCAGGTGACAAGCCTCCCTAGGATGCATCTTCTGTCTCCAGTAAACCCCTCAGCCACACTCAGAAGTATGCTGATCCATTTTAGTTGTCTGTTTCTTACTCAGGTTGATGCAGTCATTAACTATCACACCTTCTCAGTCTTTTTCTTTCTCCTGAAGTTTTCAACTGAACCACAAAATTATACTACTAATCTATCCCAATAGTGCTATCCCCAAATTTTCATAACTTAGCATGAGAAGCATTGCTTTTCTATCATGTCACATGTCTGGAAACCTAAGGGAGCTTTTGTAGCTTGTTGCTCTTAAACCCAAGGTATGGTGGTCTTAGTTTTAAAATATTAATTTCAAAAATAGTTATCAGTTGGAGAATATCATGTGTTGTCTTCTTTGTGACTAATTGTGCTTCCTCAGACTCAGCCATGTCCTATAGGTGGTTATATTTCTGTGCCATTGTATCTGCAAATTTACCTCTATGACCATTGTTTTGATATTGATTTTTCTTGTCCTAGATCAAATTCTCCAGGTAGCAGACCCAAAAGCATTGTTTGCATTTAGAACACTTATCTGGGGAGTCCTTTAGTGAATAAACTCTTAAAATAAAAAAAAAGTGAAGAATAGTTGCCCAGGGAAAGTGAAAACTTAAATTGAAATGCCATTATAAGAAAGGCTTCGCCCAACTCCACATTGCTCTGAAATATCCACTCAGAGATTTCCGTAATTGAGGCCATAGGATCCTGCTTGTCCACCCCATTGACAAACTATGCATGGCAGATACAAGTGGCACCTTGTGTGAACACCCTCCCTTTTGGTAAATAATGAGTCCCAAGGAACCACAGCAGTGTCCTATCAGCTGCCAACCCTCTGCAACTAAGGTAACGAAGGTCTCAATCCCCAAAAGAGTATCTGGGTGGAATATGCTATAGCAGTGGAAAGCCTATAAATACGCCTCACCTGGGTTTCTCATTTTTTCACTTTGGAAATAAAATTATTTATCCTTTCTGTTTGTTTTTGTCTCTTTTTCTTTCTCTCCTTCTACCTCCCTTCTTTCCTGCTTCTGCCTCAGAACACTTTATTTTTATTTCCTTTGTGGCATTTTATCTTACAAAAGAGTTTTTCTAATGTGCGTGAATTAGATTCATAACTAAAAGGAGTGAGCAATTTATACATGAGGCTACATACTGATCATATTTCTTACTCTTTTGGATACAGAAATTTAAATGTTTTTATAAAAATATCTAGTAAATATAATAAGCCACAGACTCATTCCTCATTTTTCAGTTATAAAGAAAAAACATTAAAATTTTTATGCATATCTAGAGTTAGGAATTTAATCACTTTACTTTATTCAGAGATTAAGTCCAGACACTCCTTGCCCTGGAATACTGCAGAAATATTACTAGTTTTGTTGGAATGTCTGGAGACATATGGCCTCCTCCAGATCACCATGAAGAGGTGATTAGTACCTTCATGATCACATCTGCTGTTATATGCTACTCATTCAGAATATAACTGTAAAAATGTGCAATAAAAGTAATTGTATCATAGAGGACCTGCTTGATGAACAGGATCTGTTTTTCTGCATACCTCCAATCAGAACCTATGTAAACCTTAATCATGTTTAGGAGAGCTTGCCATATTAAACACCTCTGATAATGACTATGCATTCTTATGTAAGAAGAAATATGAAAGTTTTGAGCCAAATCTAATAATAGAAAATGACACTTTTATAAATTTATATTGACAAATTCCTTATAGGTATAGATATTTTATTTCATGATTAAATATAACCACTATTACAATAACAGTAGTTATGGGATTAATGTATCTCCTTATTATCCCAAAATAAAATTGTATCACATATTAAAACATCTGCTTATATCATACTATTATTAAATTCAAAAATTTCACTTTTATCTTAATGATTCTACATTTAATACAATTTTTATTTTCCTAGTCTTTTTCTTTAGTAAATAAAAATCAATCATGAGTATTACACTTGTGTAACCTGCTATTTAAGACATAGTTAATATTCTTACTTAGAATTCCATAGCTTTACATAATTCCCTTCACTGATGAAGGCAATATTAAAAGAAAATAATCTTTCTTAACTGTGAGTCCAAACATTCATTCCAAACAGTTGTGGAGCTGCTTTGTGTACAAAGAAGATGCAAAATTAGTAAGTTGTACATTTTTCCTCCCAAACGTTCTCACAAGGGTGGAAAAAGATATTTGCATGTAAGCTAATAGAGCTGGGTAAATAATCTCTGCTGTTTGGACAGTGCTTGCTATTGTGAACAATGCTATTAATAGCTAATTTTTGAAAGTGGGTATCCTAGAAAATAAACAAAGGAATTGTATTTGAACTGATCCTTGACAGGTGAGACGATTTCTGATTTGCCTCACATATGTGCATGAAAAAGAAAATTAACAGAGCTAGAAAATGGGCTATATGATTGGTAATAGAATGTGACAAGGATACAATTAAAGTCAAATGTCAAAGGCCCTTAAAACAATTTTACCATGTGTTTCATGGATAACTATTTAAGAGTTTTTCTTCTTTTAAGAGAGAGAATGACTTAATGACATGATTATTTGAGAAAGGAAGTTTTGGTCATTTTTATATAAGACAGATTATCAGTAGAAACCTAAATAGAGCCTAATATTTGAGTGATGAGGTTGTTGAAGTAAGAATGAATGCAAGGAAAAGTAAGAGAGAATTATTAAATGGTTGGATGGAAAACCTCCTGGAGAGTAGAGGTGAAGAATTACTGCAGTGAATAGTGATGGAGTAATACAAGGTATGCAAGATAAAGAACTGGGAGTGGCAGGAAATATTCACTATGCAAATACTGTCACCTTCCACGTGACTCGTACCACTAGATCTGTTCTGTAAGAGGCTGAAAAGTTGCAAAGTAATTCAGCAGCATGAATATGGAGGCTTTAGCTAAAATCATTGAAATGTATCAAAATGTAGGGGAGGGGAAAGAAAAAAACAAAAGAATTGAGTACTTGTCATGGACTTCTTGCTTGCACATTCCTTGATACAGTGGCAATCATTATATACACCTTTAATATTATCCCCTAAGTACTTTCTCTATGTTGTTAGATGATGAAAAACCTTTTGGACACTGAATTGAAATATTTGGGGAGCATAAATAATATAAGTGATATACTGAAACAGATCAATGTTATGTGCAGGGTATTTGGGTGGAGTAGAATTGCAATCTTCCCACCGAAGCATCGCGAGTAGCTGGAATTATAAACATTGCATCACTGCCACTGATTCATGAAAGATACTTTTAAACAAAATCACCTTACATTAACTGCATAAAAAAGAATTATAGTTCTTCCAGCCTAACAGTTGATAATTATTTTAAAATTTTAAATTTTGGCTTAAAGGCATATAGAAGATAAGTCAGTAATGGAAATTTCATCAAGCCTAAGGTTTTATTTTACAGTGAGAGCATATATTGGAAAAGGGGGAAAAACTAGGAGATAAATTGTTCGTAAAAAAGGATCCACTCCCCCCACCCATTAGGTTTATTAGTACATTTTAGGCGTACAAGGCAGTTACTTACATTCACCATTGGGAAGTTGTACCCTTACATGATATATCTTGGTGCTTACTTTTTCCCCATTTCTCTGCCCTTCCTTCCACCCCTCCACCCTTCCCTATTTACAGAGACTTTGTTTTCATTTTTTCCTTTCCTCAGATTTTTTTCCCTTTTTTCCTTTTCCCTACCCTTCCCAACTCACCTCCCCCTTTAGACCTTTCCTTCTTATTTCACATTATCAGTTATACATTTTAATCATTATTTACGCATTTAGCTTCTCACACCAGGGAAACTATTTGGTATTTGCATACGTGTGTCCTATTTATTTCAGCTAAGAGTATGGCCTCATAATGCATCCACTGTCAGAACACTGGCCACTTCAAAATACTTCTTTTTCAGTTAGAAGTTCATGCTCTTTTTTTCTTCCATGGCTTTTCCAGGGTATCTGTTACAAGTAAAAATGTATACCATTACAGCATACAATGTTACATATTTATGTGTGTATACATGGCAAAATGATCATCATAGCCAAAGTAACTAATACACGTACCACTTCACAGGACTTTGTGTATGTGTATTTGTGGATAGAACGTTTGAGATGTATTTTCTTAACAATTTCAAGTATATAATATAAAAGTCCATAATACAAATGTATTAACTCTAGTCACTATGCTGCAAGGTAATATCCACAAATATTTATCCTAGCTGAAGCTTGGTATCCATTGTCTGAGATCTCCTCATGCTCCTTTGCAGCATCCAGCACTATTTCTCTGTTTCTGAGTTTGACTGTTGCATATTCCACTATTGTGCTCTATTTGCTTTCTCTATTTGGCTTCACTCACTTGTTATATATCCTCCAGGTTTGTGTATGTTACTGCAAATGACAGAATTTCCTTTTTTGAAGACCAACTAATATTCCACTGCAAATATATATACCATGATTTCATATCTTGGCTGATGTCATTAATCCTCTTGATAAGTGGGATTGTATATATTCATTTCCTTTGGGTATAATTTCTGGATCCTATGGTAGTTTTATTTTTAGATTCTTGAGAAGCCTTCATACTGGTTCCCTAGATGATATAATCTAGTGGCTATCTCAATTTACATTCTCACCAGGACATGAGTTCCCATTTCTCAATGTACTTCCAATATCATATTTTGTGGTTTTGATAATATTCTAACAAGTGAGAAATGATATCTTACTGTGGTTTTAATTGCATTTCTGATACAATTAGTGATATTGAGCATTTTTTCATATACCTGTTGGCCTCTTATGTATTATCTTTGACATATATTTGTGAGAATTTTGTCCAGTTTTTATTTGGATTGCTTGTTTGCTTACTATATTAGTGAATTGTTCAGTATTTTGAAAAAAATCTGAGTTAACCAATTCATAAGAAGGAAAGGTTTATTTTGACTCATGGTTTTGGAGGTGCCAGTTCATGGTCAAATGGTTCTGGTTGAATTTGGGCCTGTGGTGAAGCAGTACACATGATGGGATGTACACAGTGGGACACACCTGTTCACCTTATAGCAGCCAAGAAGTAAAAGAACAAGCTAAGAATGGGCGGGAGTCCCAGTGTCCCCTGCAAGGACATGCCCTCTTCGGTAGCTAGTGTCCTTCAACTGTGCACACTTCCTACAGGCTTTACCACCTGCAGATAGCACCACAGGTTACAGATCAAGCCTGTAACGCATCCCCTCTGGGGAACACATAAAAACCATAGCACTTGCTATTGAGTGTATTTCTCTGTGTACTTTGGATTTTAACCTTCATCAAATATGTGGTTTTCAAGTTTTTTTCTTCCAATTCTATAGGTTTTTTTCTTTACTCTGTTTTTATTTCCTACAGAAGCTTTTTTTAAACATGCAATCACTTTTGTCTACTTTGGGGAGGTGCATAACACAAAAAACACAGCCCACAATAATTTAAGAAGCATTTCTCATTTTTAATTTTTTATCAGTGCATGCTTGGAATACATGATGATTACATTCTTTGTGAGAAGTCAGTACATATATATAAAACACAACTCAATACTGTTTTCATCCTCTTTCTTATTCTCCCTCTTCCATCCATCTCTTGATCCCTTTCCCATTTGAAAGAGATCTACCTCCCTACTTCCTATTCTGTCTTTTATTTGGCTCTTTATACCTTGAGATACTCATGTAACAACTATGTTATATTTAAGCTTGTGTGCCTGATTTATTTCACTTTACATTGTGGTCTCAAGGTGTATCCATTATCCCACAAATGACTTTTACTTGTATGATTTCTTCTAGTAGTTGTTCAGGTTCAGGTCTTACATTTAAGCAATCTACTTAAGTTGTTATTTGTATTTGGTGTAAGATAAGGGTCCAGTTTTGTCCTGCACCGTTTACTGGAGACTGATTTTCCCCCATTGTAAATTTTTTGCACCTGTGTTAGGCATCAATTGAGGAACTGTGCAGGTTTATTTCCAATCTCTTTGTTCCATGCTACTGGCCTCTATGTCTGTATCCATTGCAGAACCATAACTTTTTTATTACTCTAGCTTGAAAATAACTTTGTAAGTGTGTCTGTGTTCCTTAGCACTAACTGCATAGCTAAATCTCCCATTCTTACACTAGCAAATCATTTACTTGTAAAGAAAAAACAAATATTAAATGAATTGTACAACATAATTATTTTACTCTCAAAAATAACCCAAAATATATACCTTACATGTGGTAGGCAGTAACTGCAACTATATTATCGTTATTTTACTCTCAAAAATAACCCAAAATATATACCTTACATGTGGTAGGCAGTAACTGCAACTACAAAGAACTTTGTATTTTATATTATCACATTTAATTTCTTTAGTGTTTAAAGCAGTATAGTAGTGCAATTCATATCTTTTTCACAATTTTCATTGAAAAGATAAATTATACTTTTAAAAATTTCTTTATGATCTTCAAACATTATACCACATAAGCTATTTAACTATATAAATTCAGTAATTTGAAAAGAATCTTTAAATTATTCCATTGGGTTAGAGTTTAATTTCAAGTTCCTGGTGTTAGAAGAATTTCCTGCACAACGGATTATTTCAGTTTTCTGGTTCTTTAAAACTATTTTAGTGTAACTATCAACTTCTGATTTAGAATGTTCTACAGCTCTAATTGCTTGTCTTCTTTTCTGGTACTTATGCTTTCTGGTTCAGTTATGGAATGCTATCAGTCACAAATAATGTAGAATTAGAGGGATTTTTTTTAATTAAAAAGTACCTTAGCTGCTGCCTAGTCCAATTGCCTGGCTCATGTATACAGTAAATTTGACAAATGTTTAATCAGCCTGTTCTTACACACTCAGAGACCAGTGCTTCTTTATCCTTGATACATCTTGGTCTAAACACATCATTTAGCATAAGCTTTCTCTTGCCTTATCTTAACATATTCCTCTTGTTTCTTTTGCAAACAATTTCATTTCCTCGTTATGTTCACTTCAGTTTGAGGCTCTGCTAATATCTATTTGTATAGGGTACATCCTGTGTATTACAGTACCATACAGACAACACTTAATGTCATACTTTCAGTCATCAGAATCTATAACCTTGGGAAAATTATTTAACTTCTCTAACATTCAAGAGTTTCATCGGTAAAATAGTGCTACCAACATATTGTGTCTTACAGAGGTTATTGTAGAAATAAAAATGTCTTAAATGCCCCATACAATGTGCTTAGTTGGACACATTTTCGCTTTCTTTGCCAACTTCCTGTTGTTAATGGCAGAGTAATAGCATCTCCTCAAGTACTCTTATATATAGCACTGAAGGTAACAAAGATTGCATTTGATTTTTGGAATTTTGATGTTTATGTATAGTGAGCTCTTAAGAACAAATTTAACTTATTTTTATAAAAAATTGTTGCCTTTTTATCAATAATATATGTATATATTATTTTGTTTTTGCTTTGTTTTTTGTAAGATTGGGGATAGAATTGAGGGACACACTACCACTGAGCTACATCCCGAGTCCTTTTAAAATTTCTTTCTGTTCTCTCTCTCTCTCTCTCTCTCTCTCTCTTTCTGTAATAGTTTTTCCTAAGTTGCTCAGGTTAAAATTCTCCCACTTGACCTCCTAATTGATTTATTAGCTGAGATTACAAGTGTGCACAGCTATTCCTGGGACATTTTTTTTAAAGTTTTATCAATGGTATTATGATTCTTTTTAGAATCTGTCCATGGTCTTCTGCTTTTATTTCATCTTTTGGAACTTTGTTTAGTCATCCAATGTATTGAACATGTTCACAAATTTATATTCTGTTAGTATGATAATCATTTTCCCTGAATCAATGCCAAAACACTGAAACAAAATATGAGTATTTGTGGCATGTGACTTAGTGATAGAGCTTTTGCCTAGCATGCACCAAAATCCATATATAAATATAAAGCAATTAAAAGATGCACTGTAGGAGGAGCACATCCAAGCCAGACTTTTAGAAGACTATGCAATGACCCAATTCTCCGAATGCTCAGTTCCAGTCCAGCCATTCTCTGTGCTCACCTCCAGTCAGCCCATCTTGCCTTTCTGGAATCTGACAGACACTTCTCTAGCTTCATTGTGTTCTTTTAGTTGCCTATGAGATTACACGAGGGAAAGTTATCAAATGCATTGATGAAACACAGAATGAGTCTGTGTGTTCATGCATCTGCACATGATCAGGCCATCAACTAGTGGTCTATTGATAGGTTGCAGGTCCTCCTGAAGAACATGAGAAATAACAACTGAACTTAAACCAAGTTTTAAAGAGGTATCAAAAGTCAGCAGCAGAAATTTATTGTATCAGCCACAAGAATAGATCTAAAATCTAAAAAGAATTCCAGCAGCTGCAAAGAAATGAAATAAAAGGAAAAGAAATTAGAGAAACAAGAAGATTCTAAGTGTTCATCATAAATAGAAGAATGGAAGAATTTTTTGCTTTGTTATGTAAAAGCAGATGTTCACACTCATGAAAGAGGAAAAAAATGAACATATGTGCAACTCCCATGTTTTGCAGTATTTCTAAGGGGCCAGGTGGGTATTTAATCTACATGGTTGATGTAAAGCCATTTGTAGTCCTTTATTTGTCACCCCTCTTCTGCAAAAGCTCTTAAAATTCATTTGTAGTACTGTATGTGATTGTATGCAACTGAACAGAAAGGACTCTTATTTCTCTCTTTTGTGTGCTGATCCTCCTTTCTCTATTTCCAGAGTTGCAGCTTTGTTTGTCCCAAAGTCCAGTAGTTACGCAATTGAATTATATACAGTTTGGCTGGTAACACTGGAACGTAATTAGTCTTTGTAAGAAAACTTGAACTAAATTAGTTAGATGACTTCTTATGAGGTTTTGCATATTTGGAGTTTACATGCATATTTATCTGTTGTCTGTCTTTGTTTTAATAATTATTATTTCTACGAATAAGTAGAATATGAATTGAGATACTTAATAGTTTTATATTACATGAAAATTAGCCCTTTGATGAATGAAACAGGTATTCTATTTTTAATTTATCAGTTGTATATTTTTAAATCACAACATAGATCTTGTTTTTCAAATAATGTTAATTCTCCTTGTCCCTACCCTCCCCCCACCCCCTCCTCCCCCGCCCCCTTACACTTTATGTACCAGTAAACTCAATGAAAAACAAAGAAATGTTAATTCTTAGAAACTGAGAACAAATGAGTTCTATAAAACTTGCTATACAAATGTTATACACCTTTTATAAAAAGTATTTATAAGATGTTGTATGTATATTGCTCCTATAGTAACCCATATTTGTATAATTAGGAAGTATGGACACTTATAACTTAGTGATTGATTTTTCAAAATGCTGACGGGCTAGGGATTTAGCTCAGAGGTTTCACTGCCTGCCTTACAAGCACAAGGGCCCAAGTTGGATCCCCAATACCAAAAAAAAAACCAAAAAATATTCAAACAAAATGCTAAAACAAAGAGATAATGAATTGTCTCAAATCTGCTACTGAACTATAAAGAAAGTAAAAATGGAAATGTCATGATAAAAAACAAAATTATTTACTTAAAACTACTTATTATTTGTTATTATTTATTGCTATCTATAGTCTAAAGAAAACCAATTCCTAGGTCTTTTTTTAAGTTCCTCCCCATAGTTCATCCTTAAAATAACCTTAAAACTTTAATATGTTTAAAAGAATGTTATTTTCTCTACCTAACACGTAGGCTTTTTGGTCTAGTGGGATATTTGTGTATTAATATTGGGATTTTCTTTCATGAACCAACAAAATAGAGCTTTCAAAATTTATTGTATTTTAAAAAGTAACTTTGAACACACCATATTTTGTTGTTCCCAAAAAATAATGTTATAGTATAAACAAAAATAGGCACTTCTAAGTAACATGCAATTTGGGAAATAATCTAATATTGACAGATAAATCTTTCATTAGATTGGATTTTTTAAAATAATAAAACTGATTCAGAAATGTTCTGTCCTACCAAGATCTTATATCTAGTCAAACAAATAGGAGTTAAGCCAATGTCCGTATTCTTTTTGATATTAAAAATTGTCTCAAATGGAAGATACAACAGTTATTCTGTTACCACTGCCTTCCAAGGGTGAACCATGTTGACATCACACAATCTCAAAATACTCTAGGGAAATAATTTCCAATTACTGAGATTTTAACCCCCTGATGTGGTGAACCTATGGCAGGCTTACTGCAGCAGGCTCAGAGTCCTGTCTGTGGCCACTGCACCAGCATCTAAGAATCAGATAACAAGTAAAAGCATGCCAAATGCAAACTTGCCTTTCAATGAAAAGCTGTATCTTTGATAGCTCTGTTATTGTGTTTTTCTTTTAAGACAAAGATGTTAATATATGAGTTGTGTTTTCTAAATTAAAGTCTTAATGTTCAGGTTTAATTGCAGTGTTGGCACTTAGCAATAAATGAGATAAATAAGTGGGTTTTGAGGTGCAATTTGGGTGTTCATTCTCTAAAAGATTCACTATCACTGCCCTAGACAACTTGATAATAGCCATGTAGGACTGATTTTTTAAAAATGTACATTCAGAAGCCAGGTTGAAGTTGGAGGTTTGACTCTAAGAGTAGTGGTAAAATGTCACTGGGAATATGTCAGTTTACAGAAAATTGACTTATAGTAACTTGAGGAATAATTTTGTAAACAGCTGGAAGTTATATTTTCAGACGTATTAAGGCTGCCTATAACTCACATGGCCACATTCCAGTTGGTTCCAGGTGGACAACATATTGAGCAGCTTCCAAATCCAAGAATAAAATGATCTCACAGTCCTACATGACCCTTGTCTGGGTGCCATAGTTTCCGTATCACAGAGACCTCAGTCAAAGGCAGTTACTCACATGGGTTCTACAGACTGCCTTCTCAAAAGGTTTTGAGTTAATAGCAAGGTTGGATTTTATTTTATTTTTATGTATTTACTTTTTGGTACAGGGGTTCGAACTCAGGACCTTACTCTTGGGAGTCAGATGCAGTGCCACTGAGCTAAATCCCTAACCCCAAGGTTCAGTTTTAACTAAAAGGATTATATGATTTCGGGGTGCAATCCAGGACAGAAGATAAAGGATGTCTGTTGCTGCCAGTGCCTCCCCACTTTAACTTTTCTTAAAGCAAAATTATCTGATCTAGCTTTGAGTACATGTGGAAGGGAATTACATCACCACCCTACTCTGCTTCTCAAACTGTCTGAGATGCCTAGTTATTTTGGTCTGACCCTGTACATACATAAACTATTGTCTATGCACTTTCAGGAAATTACAGCCACTTAATGTTTATGGATATTGCTATATTCTTTCTCCTTAGCTATTTAGTGAGAACATAGAGTATTAAGAACTAAACCTGTTTACAGATAGATCCTTAGTAGCAAATAGAATAATTATCATATTTGATAGTGCTGGCTTTATATTATCATCTAGAAAATATAAAATTAACGAGAAGTCATGATTTTTTTTAAAGATAAAGTTAACTTTGGTCTGTCCTCTGATCTCAGTTGCTTCTCTGATTTCACTAGACTTTGTACTTGATAGAGAAATCATTTTAAATTTTGTGTCTGTACACTTATGAGCATCATCTCGGTGACATGTAGTCATAAACAAAATGTCTGTGACCTTCAATTGAATTTACACATTTTTAAACAAACCAGATTGTTTCAATGGATTTCAGAATCACCTGCTGTTCTACATCATGTTGCTTTAGTAAGCATGGAAATCTATTGATTTTATGAATCTATTTCAATTTTCTCCTAAGTGGTTAATCCTTTTATGAAACAAAATGTATTTTAGTGGGAAGAAGAAAATTCTGCAAATGTCTTTTTCCTTAGATTGATAAAATACTTCTTCCATTAGAGAAGTTTAGTGATTCAATATAAGTTCATATATATTTCATTACTTATCAATGATAAAAGCTAAAAGATTGTGAAAGATTTCATAACTCAAATAAAGAATATGTTTTTGTGTTACAAAGAGCCATAAATGTCACTAAGGCACAGTGTTAATTGTATAAAATTATATACTAACCTATGAAAGTGGGAAACCCATGGTTTGATTATATGGTTAAAATATGAAATGAATGTACATAAAAATATAAGTAATGTGATACACTATTTAAAAATCCTTCAATTTTATAAAAAGTGGATGATGTCATTTGATGGTGAAATTTGAAAATATTTGATATTTATAGTTTTCTTTATATAAACCATTGTGTTTAGTATATGAATACTTTTCTAAAAATATTCATCTGATTTAGAAATAGCTATAAACTATGCAACTTCTAAGTTGATTGTAAAAAGAATACAAATATGCATAAATTTTTATTTCATTATTTATGTGAAAATCCCAAATTAGATACAAATCCACAATATCTGTGATAGTTTAAAAAGATAAAATAATAGCATATGTAGCCAACACTGTCAGTTACTCTAAATTGAGGGTTGCTTTGAAGCATTCTTCTCTTTAAAATTTCAATAGTATATTTAAATATGCATATATGCTGCTGTAATATGTTTCCTTGGTTAATTATTCATGAATTTGATAACCTAGCTTTCAGTTCTGTGTACTTCAGATAAGAGTTCATTTTACCGTAATCAGCATTCGTGTTTGGGCCATTGTTTGTAGTTTTAACATCATCCAAACCAGTCCTTCCTTTTCATTTAATAATATGTGAATGCCAGGCTAAGCTATTAAGAGATTTATTTGTAAAACTGAAATTAGAAGCATAGGGGCTAATAAAAATATATGATGTGTTTAAATTTAAAAACGATTACAGTTAAAAGAAACATTGCCATGATCCCCCCTCAGAATACCCTCCCATGCTTCGAACACACTTATCTCGTCATTCTTGCCACTTTCTGAAACAGCTCTGAAGTAGCTTTTGGTTAGTCTTCAAGGGCTGTGAAAAAAAATTACAGTGAATGCTGTTACCCAGAGCCATCCAACAGAGACAGGCTTGTGAAAATCATTAAGGCAGGTATGTCCTCATCAGCTTATCTGCCAGAGTTCACACTGTGCAACTTCTGGGTCTTTCCCAAAGTCAGATGACCATGAACAGTAAATGTTTAGGATCCGGTCAGAACTTCCAGACAGCCATGACAGCGCCAATAAACTCTTGTGAAGGAGGGCTTTCAAAGTACTTCAGAAAGTGGCAGGAATGATGGGGTGTAAGTGTTTTCAAAGTAAAGAGGAGGATTTTGAGGGTATTAATTGCAGTGAGTCTTTACTATAATACAATTTCTAAATTTATACATTCATAGTCTTTTGCAATTACCCCTTCTGTGTGAGTCATGAAAATGTTAAGCCACGCAGCATTGGAGCTGGGGCAACCATTTTCAGAAGTGCACTTAATGTTTAAGTCAGTGGAGAAAACAGTCTTCAGAGAAAAATCAAAGTAAAAGTGTCAAAGACTATTGTGGTCTAGAGGGACAGTTTATTAGAGTTATCTTGTCACACTTCAAAAGAGCCTTTTACAAAATTTTCAAATGAGTCATAGTGAAACTTTTATACCATGGGACTTGGCACAAACCCCATGTCAGGATCCCAGTTCTGAGAGCTCACTGTTATATATTTAGCAATGTACACACACACACGCACGCACGCACGCACGGGGAAGGGAGGAGAGAGAGGAGAGATATGTTTATACATGGAACATAGATAAAGAATGATGTTAATCTAAATTGGATTTCTGGATCTTTTGTATTCTTATTTACCACTTCCTCTAATGTCTTTTAATGTAAAGTTAACAAACACCTTGTCACAAATTACCCTAAATACACCCACTGTTGGTGGTTATTTTGAAAGGAGGCAACAGCCCTCCCTTCATTACATTTCCTCTGTTACATCTTTAACCTAGCTGAGCTTTTTGATACCGACAAAATGTAAAATTCAATCCCACTGATCTTGGCAAGACATGTAAGCCAATGTGTGCTTAACCCTGGCAGTTACTAAAGCCCAGTAACTGCTGCAGCACTATGTGATGTGGTCTTTATTGACCTCAGAAATTGTGAAGTTATGTGTTCAACACCAGAAAGGGTCATTTGCAGTTCCAGATCTAACTCTCGATTTGTTGGAAACATCTTTCCTAAAACACAGAGACCGACCCACTTATTACAGCTTTACAAATCTTAATTGGGAGCATCTTGACCCTTGAGTGCCAAAGCATGGAGTTTTACCTCATTAGCAGAAGTCCAGCAGGATTACTTAGAGGAATGTGGAATATCGTAAATGACTCTGGCAAAAATGACATTCTGAGGAGCTCTCAGCATTAAAGATAGAAGAAACCAGTGCTCTGCTTACTTTGTGTTTATTTATAAAATGTCAGTAGATGAGACCAATATTTTCTGCCTGAACTAAAAGTCTAATGATGTTTTAGGGCTAATGCTAACCTGAAAGCATTTATTTTGGTTATACATTGAAACATGCTCGTATGGATTACACTGCATAGAAAACACAAATAGATTTCTATAGAAGAAACTGCTTCAGCTCAGTAAGATTGAGATTTCTCAAGTTATGCTAATATAAAATTGAAATGCTCTACTACCATATCAAAAACTAAAATACTTATGAAAAATTAAGATTGCAACAGTTATCACTATACATGTTTTGTTTATTTTCCCACTCTAAAAATGAGAAAATATTCATCAGGATAAACCATGGAGCTATATATGGATTTCTTTCAGACTCTAAAAATATAAGCTCACTACTTTCTGTTATACTTTTTGATGCTTTAATTTTTCTAAACATTAGTTGTAAGATTATTTTTCCCTCTCCAATGAAATTAAGTTTGTTATGAAGTATTTATAATTGTGTGGGTGTATATATAAATGATGAAAGTGAAATAAATATTTTCAGACAGTAGTATTCAAACACATGTGGTTAAATTTGAATTATTAATGAATTAGAAACTGTTGACCAAATAGCCCAAAAGACAGTCTTGCACACACATACCTTTATGAATGTCAAGCCCATTAATAAATGCTTTCAGATTGTTTCAGGGAATTCATTACAGCTGTAGTTAGGACATAAGTAGATACTGTTATTGATATAGTTCATTTCAGTAAGAGATTAAAAATAGTCTCAATCAGAGGCACACATCCTATTTTCTTTGGTTTAGTGAATGGATTTGAAAATAAGATTTATTCAATCAGATGGCATGTGAGTTTGGATCCTAAGACTGTATCTTGTTGCAGGTATGGGATTTTCTACTATTTTATTTTTTATTTCCAAAAATTCATTTGGAACCAGAAAAGATCTAGAATAGCAAATGTAAATCTAGGTAATAAACACAGGGCAGGGGGTATCATAACCCCGAACTTGAAACTATACCTCAGAGCTACTGTGATTAAAAACAGCATGCTACTGGCAAAGAAACAGATCTGAGAATCAGTGGAACAGATTAGAAGATGCAGAAACAACTCCAGACACACTCAGCCACCTCATCTTTGATAAAGGAGTCAAACACCCTTATTGGAGGAAAGATAGCCTTTTTAATAAATGGTGCTGGAAAAAATGTAAACTAAAATCTACTACTTTAAATAACAAATATTTTAGCATAGTTTTGTGTGGCTGAAAAACTTTTGAAAAGCACTACAGTTTCTTTCTTTAAACACTTGAGATTTATTGATTTAGGGTTGATGGCCACATTACCAAATTATTACCCCTGCCTGATTTAATCACTATAGGACTATAGTTCTCTTGTCCCAGAATCCCCAGCACACCACTGACAGCTTTGAGCTCAGTCCAGGAAAGTGAACTCCAGGTGTGTAGCTTCAGCCTGGATTCCCCAAGTGCAGAAGAAAAAGAAAAGTCTCCAAGTGGACTAAACAGCTGTTTTAGTCCAAAAAGAACCACAAAATGAAAATATAAAATTCATGTTTTGTTTTTGGTATTTACCACATATGACAAGGCATCTGTTTACAACTGTCTCCAAATAATTATATAAGCAGGCAGAGTAAGAAATTATTTATTAGAGCATCATTGTTAAACAGCTTTCTTGTAGGAGTTTAGATATGTCACAGCAAGGGATGGCAAATTACTTCCCATTGCACTCAAATAACTGTTCCTATGTTCTTACCTATGTTATATCTGTTCTGCTTTGTACTCTAATAAGGAGCTGTGGATATTCAGAGTTTTCACCTGAATCAAAAACATTTCAAGAAATACAAAATAACCAAATGAAATCAATCAGAACTGAAATTAGCTTATAAATTCAGTTCTGCTGTTTAAATGGCCAATATTAGTTTACTGAAAAATTATTCAATAAGAGCATTAACAAGAAGGCAGGTCAATGAATGAGGGACAAGAAGAAACAAAAAACATTTAGATCTAATTGTGAAACAACAAAAAGAAATATAGCAGTATGAAGCATAAAGTAGCCAACTGAAAAAATAAAGGACTATAGAAGAGCCATCTCCCACCCAGCCTAAATTCATGACTAAGAACCTTATAGCAAAAGACAAATTAATAAGAGGAAAGCATGAAGATTTGTTGAATAGATTTTATGTGACACAGAAGCCCTCTCAAGGAAATTAAGACTCCAGTAAAGAACTAAGCTTGCATGTTTTATTTTATTTTTGGTAAGAGTATACAGAAATGGAATTGAACAAAGGAAATGTGATATAATGGGTAATAAATGGAGAACTTGGTAGTACCTGTTCTCTGCTTCCTTACATCTTTGGAAAGAAGAATGTTCCTTTCCTCCAGGAAGAAGGAAGTTATCTCTCCAGTGAGTGTTTGTGATCTCCTTCAGGGCATGATGAGGAAATCCTTCCTAGGCTTTGTGACTTGCTACATGGGATAAAGTCAGGGGAAAGATAAGAGTAGCTTTACTACTTCTATATTCTCAAATCTTTTCAGCTAAATATATTCAGTATGCCAAGGTGGCATGTTTGGGAATAGCATGTCCTAGACCCAATCAAGACTATTGTATAATGATTTTTTTGTTGTTGTTGTACTGGGGATCAAACTCGGGTTTTTGAGCTTGTGAGGCAGGTACCAGAACCACTGAGCTAAATCCTTGGCCCTATTGTGTAATGATCTTGAGGAAAGGATTATGCAGTTCTGATTTCATCTAATTATATGCCACCCAGTGGATTTACAGTTAGTTTGTTAGATATCAAAACATTCTAAATGCAAACACATAAAAATATCTATTTTTATATGGCTGTATTTTCTTTTATTACCATTGTTACCAACTGGGTTATATTTATTTAGAAATAATTCCCCTGGGGTACAGAAGTGCAGTGGGAAATTCTGGTTTACTTTTGTGCAGTACTGTTAAAGACAATTTTTCTGCTGCTAGTTTAGACAAAGAGGCACTCTTCATTCAGGTCTGTAGTAGGTGGTGAAGGGATTACTGCAATAGGGTTTTGCACTAGGAAAGAAAGATTGGTCTCAACTCTGAGTAATACAATAAACCCAATAATACATGAAGCCAAGTGGGACTGTATAGCCAATGAGCAGAGTTGGGAAGGGATGGTGAATAAAAATTACAAGTCAGGTATGTATTTCTTGCTAAACTGACCTAAGAGTGTCTGTGCTAACAGTAGATCAATGTGATGAGATTTACCTGAGAGTCAGTGAGAGATGAGGGATTGGCTCAGATATTGAGGTGATCAAATACTGATGGTGGAAGACTCTGACTAAATTGATATAGCAGGATTCTTCCTATGACTGGGCTCTTGATGTGAACATAATAAGGGCTATTGAGGCCCAGAGGAGTCTTGGAGATAGATAGTCCTTGTAAGGAAACAAGACATAAGGAAACATCAAGGTCTATATAGGGAGGCTGTCAAAGTGGATTTTTTATTGAAATTGTTTCCTTTTTCTGGGTGTTGGTGGTGTTGGTGGTGGTGGTAGTAAATGAAAACCAACCAAGCTGTATTTTCTCTCCATGCTGTCCACATCAGCAGCATACCATGTACCTATCCTACTTTCTGTTAACGTTTGTTTTTTTTTCTTTGTTTTCAGTATATCCTCTACCATCTGTCAACTATGATCTAACATTTGTTCTGCATATGGATGGTTAAATCTAGTTTGCTTTTGTAAATTAATTTTGCCATCATTCAGATGTAATTCAATTTTTATACAATCATGTTAACTTTGTATTTGTGAATACCTAGGTTCTATTCGATTATTTAGATATTTCTCATTGGATTGTTTTCTGGCTCCATTTTGAATGTAGTTTTGTCATCTTTCTAAGTTAAAGTCAACCTATTCCTTTATGAATTATAAAAATTTCACTCATAAGTATCCCATTTCCTAATTTATTGATGTATCTTTCCAATTTGGCATATTCTTTAAACATTTTCAATTCAATGAAGATGTTAGTTCATTTCACATTGGTGATTAATGCTATGACCGCAGAAAACTTCTTATAAAACTTTGTCTAGGGCCGGGGACTTAGCTCAGCGGTTCGGTGGCCTGCTTTGCAAGCACAAAGACCTGAGTTCAATCCCCGGTACGAAAAACAAAAAAACTTTGTCTGTTATAGATTATGTGGCCTTTCCTAGGTCTTTTAAAAGTTAAATATATTTAATTTCTTCTGCCATAATTTCCCTTTGTTATAACTATTTTTTACTTTTCTAGAGAGAATGATTAAATTTGTTTTGGAGAGGGTCTGTTAGTGCAGAAGTTTATAATAGTTACAATTATCTCATTGCAGGCTCTCAACCACTATGTAATTTACATAAAGTAGTCTTTAATTATTAATTACTATATTCCTCCACCAATTGACAGGGATCAAATATACAGTATTACTGGTTTATAATTGGAAACATCCCCTAATACCAACAATGGAAATTAAAATTCCAATAACAGATAAAAAAATAGTATTTAAAAAATAGTTTTATGTAAATGGATTCCCAAATGTTGCCATTTAATTTTTGGATATGTAAAGTAAAATGCTGTGTACAAAACTACTATGTGGATGTACAGTGGTAGCTACAGAGATACTAGAAAAACAAATGAAGGTGGAAATGTGTATAAACATATATATATATGTATATTTATATATATTTAAATATATTTTTCAAGAAATTAATGGACAGAGAGAAGATAGATGATAGACTACATATAATAACCAATTGTCGCCGGGCGTGGTGGCGCACGCCTATAATCCCAGCACTCGGGAGGCTGAGGCAGGAGGATCACTGTGAGTTTGAGACCAGCCTGGGCTACATAGTGAGTAGGTCAGTCTCAACTACATAGTGAGACCCTGTCTCAAAAAACCAAAAACAAACAAACAAACAAAAATAACCAATTGTCAGTATCCCCAAAGGGTTGTATAAAAATAGCAGTAGATCAAGAGGTATGCTTAGAATATTTCTTAATCATAATAACGATTTAATTGATCTACATCAATAATCAGTGTAAAACAACTGTAATAATATACTTTGGTTCCATATTACTTTCTCTTTTTTTTCAGCTTTAATTGAATTTATTGGTACATTTTAGGGATACGGTACAGTTACATTCATTATTGGGATCTTGTACCTCTACATGACAAGTCTTGATTCTCATTTTTTCCCCTTACCCCTGCCCTCCCTTCAACCATATTACTTTCTAAAATGATTGTAATGAGAATAAAACATTGAGACAATCTGAGTTTTCATTGTTTTCACAGAAATTTAATTCCTTTATTTTCCTAAGAAATGGCATTTATGTACACATGGAATTATTTTAAAATGTAATGCTATAAATGACCCAATAAAATGCCTTGTGTATTATTTAGAAAACCTCTCAGGATATTGACAGTAGAAAGGAAGGATTACAAAGAATCAACAAGTGGAATCTCTTCCTATTAAAAAGCTTCTACAATTCAAAAACACCCACCAATGGTGTGAAGAGACAACCCACAATGTGGGAGAAAAATTCTACCACCTGCTCCTCAGACAGAGGTCTACTGTCTAGAATATATAAAGAACTCAAAAAAATCAGACCTCCCAAATTTAAAGACTCAACCCAAAAATAGGCATTGGAGCTGAACAGATATTTCTCAGACAAGTAAAATCAGCAAATAAATATATGAAAAAATGTTCAACATCACTGGTCACTTAAGAAATGCAGATATAAACAGCACTGAGATTCCACTTCACCCCAGAAAGAATGGCTAGTATCATGAAATCAACTAATAAGAAAAGCTAGTGAGTCTGTGGGGAAAAAAGAACCCTTCTCCATTGTTGGTGGGAGTGCAGACTGGTACAACCACCGTGGAAATCAATATGGAGATACCTCAAAAACTAGGATTAGAGGTCCCACTTCACTTAGCCATTTCCCTGATGGATATTATCCCAAACAAATTAAAAGAATCATACCATAGTGATATATGTGCACCCATGTTCATAGCTGCACAGTTTGTAATAGCTAAAACTTAGAGGCAGCCCAGTTGCCCATCAACTGGAGACTGGATAAAGAAAATGTGGGTATTAAAAAATGGACTACTACTCAGCCATAAAGAATGGGGAATTAGAGATATTTATAGCTAAATGGATGTACCTTGAGGCTGTACTCTTAAGTGAAATAAATAGGAACACATGTGTAAATACCAGATAGTTTCTCTGGTGTGAGAAATTGAAAGTGTAAAATAAGGATGAAAATGTATAGTAGATAATGTGAAATAGGAAGAAAAGGTGCAAAGGGGAAAGGGAAGTAGGAGAGGTAGCGGAAAGGAAATAAGGGAATGGAATTAATGTGAGAAAATGAAAAAATGGAAACAAAGCGTTTGTAAATGGAGAGGGATGGAGGGGTTGAAGGGAGGTCAGGGGAAAGGGGGAAAATAAGAATCAAGATATATCATGTAAAGGCATACATCTCCAATGATGAATGTCATTCTATTGTATACCTTAAATGTACGAATAAAATTAACTTTTTTAAAAAGGGAAGGATCAAATTACCACTCAGTTAAGGCATGCAGATTAATGAATATACTTCTCTTGTTGTACCACTGCTGCTAAAATTAATAAGCAAGAATGATGCCTTTTAGTTCAGTGTGTATGGATGTCTGCTTTCGTATCAGTAGATATCCTGTATGTGAGCAAATCATCTGGAGCTGGTAAATAGCCTCTGGTTGTTTGATAATCATCTAAATGACCCACCATATTAAAATAAAACATAATTGGTAGGTCTTCACTAAAAACATAAAGATTAGGCAAATTTAAAGTGTGAAAAACCTATAACATATATGCTAGTAGAATTATGCAATGTTGCTCACTTGTGAAAAGTCTGTAAACACCATTGATGCCATTGTACTATTCAAAGAAACTGGTGCTCAACTTAGTTTAATATCAAATATATGTATATTTAATATGTACAGTATTTAAGTAATGGCACTTAAAACCTTTGCTTTACTAAACACCGTATAATTTTGAAATCAGTGAATGTACTTATGAATTCTTAAGCATTTGATGAGTACTTGCCTTCTACAGGGATTGTTTAAAGTTCTTGAGATATCAGATGCAGTACTTTTCAAGAGAATCATTCAGGATTGACTAAAGTATTTTATATGAAATTCTATCTGTAAATTTTCATATTTTGATTATTTTATTTGGGGGAAATCCTAAGTTATGGGAGGGGCAAAACAATAAATTTACTCAAGTAACTATCTTTTTTAGTATCTTATACTATATTGCTGTATTAATAAGTCCGGGTTTAAAAATGTAGATGATTCCTTACATATTGATATATAAGACTTTATTGACATGGGTTTTTCTTTCTCATAATTGTACCTGTTTATTTTACTTCATGAAATGGCATCATGAAAAAATAGCTTCAAAAAAATCACATTTTGCAATAAGTAGCACTTTAAGCTACTTTTAGTTTTATTCTACTGTTCCTAAAATGTGAGTTTATTAGATCATTTTACTTTGAACCAATAAGAGTACAAAGCTAAGCAAAAGGATCATTATACGATGTAGAGTATGAACACTTTGAAAGTGTGTCTGATTGGAACATTGCTATCTATGGAAGAAAATAGGTGTATACTCAAAGTAAATTTATGAAGAATAATTAATGTATACATTCTGCTAGGACTAAGATTGCTACTAAATTTAATATGTTTATAAAATAGGCAAAATATGATTTGCCTTTAAGGACATTACACACACACACACACACACACACACACATTAGATTAATCCATAAATAGTAAAACAACCAAAATAAAAAGTAGATAGCATACTTAACAGCTTCCAGTGAATGGTAAAGTTTGAGATTTCTCATAAAACACTCCAGGCCCAACACAAATCTCTTTCTTGCTTTATCCACCTATTTATGTTGGACCTGGAATACTAGATGAAGTCATGTACATCTTGTGTTGTCAGTGTTCCTTGTGGAGGATCTGTCTTTAGGCAGATGAGGAGAGTTTGGATATGGGATGTCTCTGTGTTTGTTGATTTCAAATATCATCAGCTCAAGATAAACAAAATACCAAAATGGCATATTTGGGTGTTGCATATATTGGTTTCCTTTAGAGGTGATACCCACATAATAAATACAATTTAGAAACATATTTGAGTTATCAAGCTATATTTCCAACATCTGGAAGATAGGGTGGAGGGGCAGAAAACTCGGTTTTTTCAGTAACAATCTGTATCAACTTGTGAAAATCATTACACACCACCACCAGCAGCAGCACCCGCAGCCCCAGCACTACAACCAGGCTGAAACCACAGGGAGACAGTAAGGAATAAGAATAAATGTGGTTGTCCTTAGACCAAAGGTAATTATCAGTGCTGAATCACATAGGCAGAGCCCTGGGCTCTGTCTTAGTCACTCACTTATTCCTGGAACACAATATCCAACATCCACAACTTAAAGGAGAGGTTTATTTTGGCTCAAAGTGTAAGTAGTCTCAGTCTATGGTCACGAGGCTCCAGGACAGAAACGACATGATTAAAAAATGGCCCTCTGCAAAGAAAAGCTGCTCATGTGGTCATTAGGAAGAGAAAGAGAAAGGAGGAGGTGGGGATCCACCATTCCTGGTCACACCCTCAGTGACCCACCTCCAGCCAGGCCCCACCTTCTAACAGTAAGTCTGCTATAGTGGCCCTGTGATCTAACTGCCTTTCCAAAACTCAGCCTCTGAACCCATGAGTCTTTGAGGGCCTTTCAGATCCAGCCCATAACAGAATCCTAGGAAGGTAGCACAGCTAGAGCTGGAATTTCTTTTTTTCAATTTATTTTTTATTATTATTTTATTGGTACATTATACAACATAATGACATTTGCCATTGGAAATTTGCACCTTTACACAATCCATCTTGGTTCTATTGAAACAGAAACCCTGAAAGAGAATCACAGTTATCTCTCTTTGATCGTGCTCAGAGACTGCTCAATGAATTATTTGCAAATATTCTTTCTAGGCAAACATTTCAGTTAAGCCTCTGCAAAAGCCACAGTGATATTAAATGAAATGGGTATTTCTAACCTAAAAGTATTCAGCATTCAGGGTCAGGGGCATAGCTCAGTGTAAATTCTTGGCTAATATACTCAAGTCTCTGGGTAATATACCCAAGCCTTAAAAAAAAAAAAAAAAGAGAAAAAAAGAAAATGTTCAGCATTCATGGAACTGTGCTACTGTGAGTTAATAGGAACAAAAATCCATAAATCTAAATGTAAACGAAGTTGAATATTATACAAAAATGAAAATAGCTAAAGAATTAAATGCTGTATTTTTAAAGGCTATCAAAATGACAGTAAAAATAATTTCACAACAAACAATAGAAGTCTTAAGTAGCGTAATTCAGAAAGCTGAATGTCTGTAAAACAGACATGGTAGTTGAATATAAAAAAAACTCAAGGTATTTTGAGTTTTAAGTTAGGTAATACATATCAGTGCTTATAAAAGTACTTGGAATATAACAAGTAATATTATTTTTAACCTATCAAATAATATTTTATACCTTTAATACATACAAATTCATTTTTTAAAATCTTTATAATACTATATTGGCATTTTTTGCTTAAAAGGAGTTAAAGCACCTACTATATAAAAGTAGTAGAAAAGGTCTAAAAACTGAATTTTATACTTGTACTTTTTTATAATTCATTAATTTTATTGGTACATTTTAGGTATATAATATGTTGACTTTCATTATTGGGAATTTGTACCTTTACATATGCGTCAGATACATCTTTATCCGTAGTATAAAACTACTTACATATTTATGTTTTTACCCTATTATTGACCAAGAAATTATTCCTTACAAATGTGAAATATTCATAAAGTCAAGTCAAGTTTAAAATATTGACAAAAGCGTCTTACATATTATACCACAGCTGGCTTACTTTCTTGTTGCTGGGACAAAATACCCAATTCCCACAAGTTAACCGAGGAAAGATTTATTTTAGCTCACAGTGTATAGAAGGTTTAGTCCATAGTTAGCTGATTCCAAAGAAAGGCAGCATGGTTGAGGGGCATAGGAGAGGAGAGCCAGTCCATCAAAAGGTAAGTAGGTGGCAATGAGACTGTCTTCCTTAAATTTTACTTTACTTGAGAGTATATTAACCATACTTGGTAAATAAATTCAACCAACACAAGCAGTTACACATTGAAATGTAAATCTTCTACTTTGTATTTTTAAGACATGAGGGAACTTGCTCTAATTTTTCTGCATCTGTATTTCTCAGTATATCCTAGAGATCTTATCAATTTTTAGAATACAAGAAATAATGTTCACTTTACTAAATCTTCTTACTATCTAATTGTACAGGAATTCTAACACTAAATTCATATTCAACTCAGAAATTTCAGATTCACTTTTGTCCTTGATCAGAATATTTTTTAACCTTTTTAAACAGGGTTACTTTTAATATAAAAATGTTTCTTTAGATTTCTGTTGTCTACTTTCTTTTTATATGGCTTTTTCTTACCTATATTAATATTTTGGTTTCTATGATTTTTCTAGTATTAACTTTAAGATAGTTTATTTAGCTTTTGAGAAGTACAACAGTAAATGAAACATTTTAATGTACAGTAGTAACCACCACAATCGTGGTTATACAACCATTTCTACTTATTTTTACAAGAAGAAAATTAATTAGTTTTCATTGGAAGAGTTTGGGGTTTGCAAATAGTCTTGGAACCTTGCTAGATGCATCTTTCATTCTATAGCAAGCTACATTTATTTAAGGATTTATATTTAAATGTGAATATTTTGTTAGCTGAAATAAATCCACAAAACTTCAGAGAATGCAAATTATATTTTAAGAGAGAATAGCAAAAATATGCCATATAAAGAGCACTTTGCAACTATTCCAGAGTTTTGTTGTAAAATTCTTGTTATCTAAGACAATAAGTACTATTAATTTTTCTCCTTGAACTTATGGTTCTTAAATATTTTAAGTCAGTTCCATCTACTATTATATATTAAAAAAATTGGCCCCCAAACAAGTTGAAGTATTTACATTTGAAACTAAATATTTCACACATTCTCTGATCATTCCAGTTATCCAATACAAACATCTTGTGAAGCATTATTTTAACACAGTATTGTATTCTTTTAACTGACCTCTTTATAGCTTTGGTATTGCTGACCTTTCTCTCCTTTTCAGATCTTTACTTTGGAATATTGTAAACATCCTGGATTCCGTGATAAAGTTTCTTTGGTTTTACCCTACCCTGATGACCTTCACTTCCTTTCTAGCTTACCTCTACCCATCAATGAAATGTGAAAGTTTTCTGAGTTACAATAGCCTTCTCTACTAATTTTACTAATTTGCTACTTTTACTTCCAATATCATGCATATAATATTGTCCTCCAGAATGTTTTTCTGGCCATCTCTTGCCTCAGCTCCGTTTCTAATAATTGCCGTTTTATTATGAATCTCTACCTCATATTCTTAATTTCAGGCATCTCAAGCCCAAACTTTTCAAAACAGAAATATTTTCACATCCACTTTCCCCCTCGCTCCTTGCTCTTTGTATGCCCTCTTAGGCAGATCAAACCCAAATAGCCACCTGCTTAGAGTGTTTTGGCTTTTTACTAGTATAAAAAGGTGCCTGAAATAAATAATTTAAATAAGGAAAGATTTATATTGGATCACAGTTTCAAAGGGTTCAGACTACGGTTGGCAGGTTCCATTGCAATGGATTTGCAATGATGCAGAACATCATAGTGGAAGGGCTTGACAGAAAAGCTGATCATCTCATAAAAGCCCAGAAGAGAGAAAAGAATGAGAGAGCCAAAAAGAAAAGGTCTTTAGATAATATGGCCATGATCAACTGCCTTCAACTAGGGCTTAATTCTTAAGGTTTCATTACCTTCCAATAATGTTTTATTAATTGAATTATTAGTCATGCAATAATTACATATATAATTATTTAAGGGAATTTATTAGGAAAATGTAATAGGAACAGAATTGAGAAAGTCCATATTGGCCGCCTGTGGGATCAGAGATAGAAGAATTCACAATAGTCATCTGTATCCTAGAAGACCCAGTTGCTGCTCAGACCAAGAAGATGGAAGCTACAGAATATAAGGAATGGAGGCTGGAGCATCAGTCCAACCTGAAAGGCTTGATAGCCCACAAGAGATGTGTAGGTTCAAGTCTGCAGTGGGAGGCTGTGGACTGGAGACTTGATAATGAGAGCAAAGCAGACATTCAGTGAAGAACACTAGAGCACTTCAGAAAGGGGAACACTTCCTTTTTTCTCTTTTTAAAGTTCCATCCAGAATACAAGCCTGTTTGGGGCAACCCTCAACCTGCGTGGGTCTCACCTCCTCATTTTCCTGTCCTACATGTTAATCATCCACAAACACACCCAGAATTGTGCTTTATTAATCTACTGCACATTTTGAACTCAAGTCAAATTGACACATCACAAAATTAAGAGTCAAAGTCAAGTTCATAAAAATCCAGGAAAGACTGAGAATCACAGATGAGGGGTGATGTTCCATCTAAAGGCGATGTGGTGACATCCTGAACAAGATTTCATCCTGAACAAAGAAATGAAAAACTGATGAAATTCAAATAAAGACTAGTTCTCTTAATAGTAATGTGCTGATATCAGCTTCTTAGTTTGGACAAATGCATTATGATAGTGTATTATTTTGATAACAATAAGGACATATTAGAGTGGTATATTAACATACTCTTTTTGGAATTTTTCTGTGTTCTGAAGTTATTGCAAAATAAAGGCTTAGGGAAATAGAATCATGAAAACAAATGATCTCATTTTTAACATAGCAAAATGTGATTTTCTAAACAGTGTAGGCACTCAGAGATAACTACAACAGAAATATGCTTTAGATATTAAAATTTCAGATTTTTTTATAAAAATTGTCCTAAAGTTAGAATAACTATCAATATGCAAATTTATGTATTATATGCTACTTGCTATAAAGTTGATTTTAAATTGGGGTTATTTGAATGTTTTCATTATCACATGGTATTGTTTTAATGATGTATTTTATATCAAAATTTAAAGAAGTTACTTTTTACACAATTTTGTCAACTTTTTAAAATAAAATTATGACTTTGAAATCAGCAGAAATTTATACATCTTTTCCACTTGAATATTATGGGCTACTTTTAAATTTTTATATTTTTAAATCCTTCACAACAAAAACTATTTTAGCAACTGTTTTTTTATGTATAACAAAAGTGAAACACTCTGTTTCCTAATATCAAGGGAAATATTCGAAGATTGGACAAGCCCACATTTGTTTTTTCCCTTTATTAATATTTTGCTTGAGGGAAAATGTCAATGTAGCCACTTTAATTTTTTTACCCCTCTTGCTGATAGCTCCTGTAGGGAAATCCTGCACATGTGTTTCTCTAATGATTCTTTTCATTTTTCTCTCCTGCTGTGACTTTGACAGTAAGAGTAGCAGAAGAAGAGAGAAATAAAAGAAGAAGGCTTAAAGAAATGCTATAGTTCATGCTGTGAATTTAGAAGATGACGGGTTTTTTGGCTTGCTTCCACTGGCCCACAACTAAAAGAAGCACTGTCACCAGGTTACTAAGGGGAAATGCTAAGGGGAAGTAATTAGAACATATTTTCCTATGCATCTTCCTGCAGGACTTTGATGCACACAGACAACCCAAGTCAGTCTGAAACTCTGAGGTTAAAAATTGCTGTGACTTGATCCAAAGCCATATGCCTGGCAGTCTTCTTTGTACAGTTTTCACACAGTAGGCACATACATTGTGTTTTCATGATAATGGAATGTAAGTTTTCCTTTCGGGCCATAATATAACTTCCTGATCTGTGTTATTGCAGCTAATTTTTTTTTTTAATGATGAAATCAGTGTAGTGACTTTGACCTCATTTTTCTGTAGAAAGGTGTTTCCAACTGTTTGGCAGCAAGGGATTGAATTTCCACTAATGAGAATCCCGGAGGCTAGGCACTAACTAAGAATATATTTAACTGGGAAACTCAAGAACTGCCTGTGATGCATTGTATAATATGAAATCATAGTTTTTAACAATTATTGAAAAATGTGTAAGAATAAAATCACTTAGAATAGAAATGAAGTAGTAGCCCATGAAAGTTTTAAAATATATTTTTAAACATACACTTAACTTTGGATATGATCAATTTATCATAGTAATAGTGGTCCATAATAATGATATATAACAAGATTAGTAGGCTTTTCTTCAGCTGACATGTAGTCAAACATGTTACTTTTTTAAAGAAACATTTAAAATATATTTAGAAAACTGATTTTAGGATTTCATTAAACTACTTGCACATAAATTCATATGTACTATATTTATATATACATTATAAAAAGCAAAATAAAATGTTCATTACATGTTATTATAAGCACATCAAACATTTGAAATTCTAAAAAGAGATGAAATTGTTCCTGAAAAAAAAAGACAAAACATCTCCCAAATATAATTTTTATTTACATGTGGGATCTGTACCTTCTAAAAGGTAACATAGACCATATGAATCACCCTTGCTTCTAATATCATTTGCAACTGAGAGATTCCCAAAACCATACTTGGGTTCACAAATTTACTACACACCGATTATCTTTAAGTAGAACATCTGAAATCTGAAACACTCCAAAGTGTGTAACTTTTGGGGTGCTGATGTGGTACCACAAGTGGAAAATTTGACACCTAACTTTGATGAGTCTTGGCCAAACCCTTTCCAGTTAAAACATACAAAATTACCTTAAGGCTATGCAAATAAGATATATATATGTATATATATATATATTTAATATTTTAATATATAATTTAAGATACATATAATTTCATTTAATTTTAAGACTTTTGTGTGTATATATATATATGTGTGTGTGTGTATATGCCTATATATGCAAATAATTCTAATACTCCCAAAATTTGCAATCCAAAACACTTCTCTTTTCCACATATTTCACATAAGTGATAATCAAACTGCAGAGGGAATCACAGAATTCACTGAAACCTTCACCTCTCATCCAAAGTTTATACAATTAAAAGATACAGATTAAAATCAGGCAGATGAGGGGAACGGAGTAGTATTATGAACTGAAAATTTTTGTCCATCAGAAGTAATATTTTGAAATCCTAACCTGCAGCAATTGCATATTAGAAAATGTAGCATTTAGAACATTCTTAGTCCTTAAAAGCAGAGTTCTTACAAATGGAGTTGGTGCCCTGATAAATGAGAGCCCAGCGAGCTCTCATACCATGTAAAGGTCCTATGAGAAGACATTCTTCTGTAAAGAAAGTGGAGTCCCACCAGACAATGAATCTTCCAGCCCCTTTATTGTAGACTGCCCAACCTCCACAAATACAAGCAATCTGCAATTGTTTTATCATCCACACAGTCTGTGGTATTCTGTCATAGTAGTTTGAACTGACCAAGACAAGTGAGGTCCAGAATGATTCCACACATGGAACTTCCACTTAATCTTCTCCTCCTGGAGTCAAGACAGCATTACTCATCAATATGTATCAATACACAGAGCATTAGCGACCAGAGAATCTCATCTAGGTTTCATTGTCGAGTTTATTGGGGCTCCATCACATAGCCTCTGATCCCATAGCTTGCATATGTTCCTCCAAAATTCATGTTAAAACTAAGGTCCCATGTTGATGGTGTTAAAAAAATAGGGTCTTGAATAAGTGATTAATTTTTGAGGGCTCTAATCTCTTGGGCAGTTCAAGGCCCTTACAAATCAGGCTTTGGAGAGTTTACCTCTCTTGCCCTTCCACCTCCCACCATATCAAAAAATCTTGAAAAGTAGAGCCTAGGACCTCATCAGACACTAAATTTATCAGTGCCGTGATCTTTAACTTCCCAACCTCCATAATTCTGAGAATTAAGTTTCTGTTGTATATAACCTACCTCATCAGTGTTATTTTGTTATAGCATCACAAGCAGACTAAGAAAATTGGTTTTCTATGTAGTTTATCTCTTTTTCTGGAACTTCTATATATACCAGTGAGCCATAGCACATCCTAAATCACAGTCAGTGGTGTGGCTCAGAGCCTCCTCACTCTAAATCACATTGTAACTACCTGCTGCAAGGCCTCCAAGTATAGTCTTTTGAGAAATGACTTTATTGTTGTTTTGTTTTTTCTGTTTGGTTTGGTTTGGTTTGGTTTGCTACTGGGGATTGAACTCGGGTCCTTGTGCCTGCGAGGCAGGCAGAACCACTGAGCTAAATCCCTGGCCCGAGAAGTGTCTTTAGAAGAGCTTACAACTTATACCCAAGAAGCCCGGAACAAAGGCTCATCTTACTTGGATAAGGTTAAATTCTTTGCTACATAAGATCTAATGAATGTTTAACTAACTTTCTTCTGGTTTGGTTTTTATAAGGCTAGTTAATTTCTAATATCTCTGAAGTAAACAGAAGGATAAATTTTACCTGATAATGCCTGGCTCTACCCACATAAACTAATAAAGAGAAAAGCTCAGAAAAGAACACCTTGGCTCTGTCTGATATTTTAGTTTAGCCATAGAATGGATTTGTCCTTTTTTAAAATACATAAATGCTTTTATTTCTATCTCATAGAGTTATTATATAGAAAGCAGAGTTTTTATGATAGAAACTCTCTTTAGACAGTTTTTCTGTTTTATAAATTTAACTTACTGAGTTTTGTGAATTTAACTCCTATCTTTAAGTCCAGAAGCACTAAATTCATTTTGCAATTTATTCTTGTAAGAATTCAACTTTTTTGGGGGGTGTATTGGGGATCAAATTCAGGACCTTGTGCTTGTGAGGCAGATGGAAGAACCACTGAGCTAAATCCCCAGCCTTCAACTTTTATTTTTTAGCCAAAGTTATGTGTCACAATTAAATTACTATAATATATTATCGATAAGTCTATAAATATAAATGTTTACATAGGTATATAACACTTCTATATATAATCATATTTGGCACTTAAATAAGTAAAACATGTTTTGAGTCTTTACTATGTGTCAGATATTGGTACTTTAAATTACTCGGTACTTTAAATCTCAGTAACTACAAGAGATAATTATTTACATGTATACTATGGGAAGATACAATAAAATTCTGTTTGGTTTGGTTTGGTTTGGTTTGCTACTGGGGATTGAACTCGGGTCCTTGTGCCTGCGAGGCAGGCAGAACCACTGAGCTAAATCCCTGGCCCGAGAAGTGTCTTTAGAAGAGCTTACAACTTATACCCAAGAAGCCCGGAACAAAGGCTCATCTTACTTGGATAAGGTTAAATTCTTTGCTACATAAGATCTAATGAATGTTTAACTAACTTTCTTCTGGTTTGGTTTTTATAAGGCTAGTTAATTTCTAATATCTCTGAAGTAAACAGAAGGATAAATTTTACCTGATAATGCCTGGCTCTACCCACATAAACTAATAAAGAGAAAAGCTCAGAACAGAACACCTTGGCTCTGTCTGATATTTTAGTTTAGCCATAGAATGGATTTGTCCTTTTTTAAAATACATAAATGCTTTTATTTCTATCTCATAGAGTTATTATATAGAAAGCAGAGTTTTTATGATAGAAACTCTCTTTAGGCAGTTTTTCTGTTTTATAAATTTAACTTACTGAGTTTTGTGAATTTAACTCCTATCTTTAAGTCCAGAAGCACTAAATTCATTTTGCAATTTATTCTTGTAAGAATTCAACTTTTTTGGGGGGTGTATTGGGGATCAAATTCAGGACCTTGTGCTTGTGAGGCAGATGGAAGAACCACTGAGCTAAATCCCCAGCCTTCAACTTTTATTTTTTAGCCAAAGTTATGTGTCACAATTAAATTACTATAATATATTATCGATAAGTCTATAAATATAAATGTTTACATAGGTATATAACACTTCTATATATAATCATATTTGGCACTTAAATAAGTAAAACATGTTTTGAGTCTTTACTATGTGTCAGATATTGGTACTTTAAATTACTCGGTACTTTAAATCTCAGTAACTACAAGAGATAATTATTTACATGTATACTATGGGAAGATACAATAAAATCTAGAAATGTTTAGTGACTTTCTTAGGGAAATAAGTAACCTTGAAGATTAATGGCTGTCTTAATCACTTTCCTGTCACCAAGATGCAGTATCTAACTTCCACAATTTAAAGGAGGAGAGGTTTATTTTGGTTCATGATTCTTAGAGGGTTTAGTCCATAGTTAGCAGGACACAGCTCAGGGAATGATGGAAGTGCATGGTCCTCATGTTGTGGTAAGGAAGCAATGGAGAGAGATGCAGTCCCACCTGCAGTGATCCATTTCCAACCAGACCCATCCCCTAATAGCCAGTCAACTATGAATAATCAGATGATTATTCCAGTATGAGTTTAGCAACCCATGATCCAGTAATCTGACCCCCATCCAAAGCTCCCATCTCTGAACGTAGGAAGCTTTTGGGGGGCATTCTAGATCTAAACTATAAGAATGGCTATAATAATTGAGTAGAATATTAAGGATCAGTCTTTTTCTGGAAATTAGACTCCTTTCCAAAGGTTGTAGTTCACTATAAGTAATGCCTGAGAAGAAGTAAAGACAAATTACGCTAACACATCATTTGTAGTTATTTCTCCCTAAGTTTCTGGAATCAATGCAGGAAAGCACTAACAGAATGTTAAAATTCAACATTTCAATAGTTCTGGCTCTTTAGTGTTTTGGAATAAAAATAATTTATGTAAAAACATTGATTATAGTAGAAACTCTTTCCCCAAATCATGAGCTGATATTAGTTATTTCATTCTTGGAGAAAAGTATGTATCAAATATATTAGGAATAGTTTTGAATAATTGAATACAAAGTAAAACAGAAATCATAGAACTAATGTTAAAATGTACAGAGGAGCCAATTAAAATATCACTGTTGTCTCTAATTTCGATTGAGGAAAGACAGTCTATGTTGAATGCCATGTAGAATCATGATTTTTTTATTGCCAAATCTAATGATTAAATATTTTCTTAATAGTTGTTATCTTTTACACTGATTTTGTACTGGGGATCAAGCTCGGGTCCTTGTGTTTACAAGGCAGGTGATGGAACCACTGAGCTAATCCCCGGCCCAATAGTTGTTATCTTTTACTTCATTGTGTATGCACAACTACTGGGTTCTCAAAGGTAATAAAGAGAATGGCTTCTTTTCTACTTATAAATTGCTTCACTGCCCATTTTGCCCCCTCTACAATAATAAAATAAGAAAGCCAACTCCATGCCTTTTTCTATTCAGTTGAGACAAAGGTAGAGCATCTAGCATTGTGATACAAAGCTGTGCTACAGCAGCATTTGGTTCACCATGTACTATAAATTCTTATGTTGTTTGTCTTGTGTTTCATGATGCTAAGGTATCTGGCCAGTGGCTTTGGGCAATTGTACTATTAAAAAAAATCTGTATCACCAATTTAATATTACCTGAAAGATCCTCCCTTGATGCATACCTACTAATATTTTTGTTTGGTTGTTTTATTTTTTGAGACAGAGTCTCATTATGTAGTTCAGACTGGGTTTGAACTCACTGTGTAGCCCAGGCTGGTCTCAAACTCAAGGTGATCCTCCTGCCTCAACTTTCCAAGTGCTGAGATTACAACCATGAAGCACCATACCCAGCAAACAGATGTATTAAAATGTTAAAGAATAAACCCTTATACACAAGAAAGAGGTTTATGTAATGCTCCATATAGTGCCTTGGCAATTTCATAGCTATTTTCTTTTTTTTGGTTTATTTTTTTATTTTATTTTTATTTTTTAGTATTGAGCATTGAACTTGGGACCTTGCGCTTGTGAGGCAGGCAGCAGAACCACTGAGCTAAATCCCTTGCCCTTCATAGCTATTCTCAATACTGATTGTATACAGTGTTTTACATAGTGAGTGCATATAATTTCTGATAAAATCAAAATCAACATGTAGCTTTCATATGTCATACATTTTCTTCAAAATGCTTGACAGGCATTAAATAACTGATTAAAAACACAATTTTGGAAAATGAAATTGTATTAGCATGAATAATTTTACCAAAAACAATTCCATTTTACTCAATGTAATGAAATTATGCCTTTGTCACCATTCAACTTTGTATTCAATTGGTAATTATTAATATAGAAACAGAATGGTATTTTTAAATTTTTTCAGAGCCCAATATGGTAGATTTTTAAAAAGATTGTGAAATGTGCATTTAAATACAAAACCTAGATAGGGCCAGACTTTCAGGCATAATTAGTATTTGATTGGTGTTTAACACCAAACTCAGTTCAGAGGATTTAAGAAAAGGCTACATAAAAAATTTACTTAAAACTATTGTGAAGAATTTATATCTATGAAAATTGTATTTGTTTATGCCCCACATTGAATTACTTGTGTTATATAGAATTACATCAGATTGAGTGGACTCTTATAACTATGAAAATAACTTTGGTCCTAAGTCTGTGTTGCAAAATCTCAAAATTAAACTTCTACTTCTGGCTGTATCAGAAATTCTAATAGCTCTGCAGTTATTGATGGTCCCTGGAAACATTTGCAGGCTTCATCTAGTAAACTTGTATGACATTTCAGAAAATGATACCGTTGTTTTTCCTTCTGATAGAAATTATAAAATGAATTCAAGAAGAGAATGAAAATTACAAGAAATCATTTTGAAACTTATTTCACTTATCATATATATATATACATATATATCTATATATATATATATATATATATCCTGAGACATAATTTTTTTTGAAAAATTTTTAAAATTTTAAAAATTGAAAAGTTTTAAAAAGCTGTTGTTTTTAGAGCAATATGCATATTGAACAGAGAATATCTTTCACTTTTGATATCTAATTTAATGATCAAACTGTAATTAAAGTGTAGTGAACAGCAATTATCAAAAATATTATTCAAGTTTTGATAGAAACTGACACATTTAAATTATGAAATATTAGGAAAATATGTAGTTTAATTCCTTAACCAATAGTAAGTATATTTTTGTTATTTGGTTTGGTGGTAGGAGTTTAACCCAGGCTCTCACGGCATGCTAAACATTCACTCTATCTCTGACCAACACTCTTATTCCCCAATATTTTTGTTTATCTTTTTATTTCATAAAGTTCTTGTTGTTTCCAGGGCTGGCCTTGACCTCCTGGGTTCAAGCTGTCCTTCTGTCTCAGCCTCTGAGTGACAAGATTATTGTATTTATATGAACCTTTTAAAATGTATTTTCATATTTTAATTAAAAAATTGTAGGTATTGATGGGTAAAATGTGATGTTTTGTATAATGTATGCATAGTGAAATTATTAAGCAAGCTAACTTAGTTATCACAATATTTTTATGTGTATTTGAGCCTTTAAAAATCTACTGTCTTAGGAATTTTGATATATAGCTTACATTATGACTATGTATAATCACCATACTGTGCAATAGACTTCCAAACCTTATTTCTACTGTATAATTGAAGCTTCATATTGTTTGATCAACATTTTTCCACCTCCATTTTTAAAATTTCTTGCTGATTGCATAATAAATCTATATTTATATTAATACATAGATGATGATCACACATCTTTTAAATGTTTTGTGCACATTTAATTTACTTAATTTTTTAAAGGCTGGCTACATCTTGAAGAACATCTCCTATTGCAAACCATCTATGTACTCTACATTCAAGTGACCCAATCCTGAAATTATGTTAGATGAAAT
>NW_022900936.1:41798685-41816161 GCF_012274545.1 Fukomys damarensis
ATATATTTAAAATATATTTATATTATTCACATCTGAACTGGTAAATTATATAGTAACACAAAGGAACCAACTGAGTTACAAAGATACTCATTGACTTACAATGCGATTGCATCTCAATAATTCCAGGGTGAATTAAAAATCTGCTAAATCAGAAGTGCAACAAGCCTAGAACACATCAGAGCTTAGCACAGTACCGCATGGAATGTTGTCTGATTCATGGTCACTGGGCTGACTGGGCACTGTGGCTCTCTGCTATAGTACAGCATTGCAAAAGACTATTCATGCTTCAAATCAGTAACCTGGGGAAAAGACCACAATTTAGAATTTGAAGTAAAGTTTTACTGAATATGTATCCCTTTTATGCCACTGTAAAGTAAAAAATCAATTGTTAGTTGAACCATGGTAAGTCAGGAAATGTCTGTATGTGATTTATATAAAAAGAATTATATGCTATTGCACTGTCCTATATTTTCCCTAGTGAATTTAAAGGTTTTTGAGGCTTTTGCATTACTATTAACTTTTTACAATAGCTAAGGAAAAATCATACTATTTTTTCTTAAAAAACAGAGTAAGTAAACTTTAAAATTCTTTTAAAATGTCAGGAAATACAGTACTGATGAAGGGAAATTTCAATTTTTAATGTCATTCTGCAATTATAATACTAAGTCAGGTAGTCTGTTTTATAGTACAGTAGAAGAATATTAAACCAAAACCTAAAAGATTGGGGTTCTGTTCTTTAGTGTGCTTTACAGAATTTTAAAGAAGTTATTCAATTTAAGACCATCTTGCTGATTTTAAAAGGAGTGCAGTAATAACCTTTCCATATACTTGGATGGTCATAACTAAATCTCAAAACAAATATAAAAGCTACTGAAATAAAAATATTATCACATATGAATCAGTTTTAACTGCTGCTATAACAAATTATCACTAATTTAGTTACTTAAAACAGCACTAATTTACTATCCAGTAGTCTTTTCACCTCAGAAATTCTGGAAGGCTTTACTGAACTCTCTACTGTAGGTTTTATAAGGATCCAACCAGACTGTTAAATGGCTTAAGTCTCACTGGCCAGTTTTGGAGAGAATTTGCTTCAAATCACACCTGAAATTTGTTGGCAGAATTCAGTAACTTGCACTTGTGGGATTAAAGTCCTGTGAAGGTACTAGCTAGGAGCTAGTGACGACCTTTGGCTCCTAGTTATCTCTTAGGTCCCTGCATGTCAGAGCTAGCAACAGCCAGTCACTTCCTGCTCACAATTAGACTCTCCCTGTCTAAACTTTTAGCCGGCTTTTTTCTGCCTCTACATCTCTGTCTCTATTCTGCTTTTCATTTATCTTCTTTTAAGGGCTTGTGTGAATAAACTGGGCTAATACCTCCATAGACAATCCAGGTTAGCATTTTTAATCTTAAGATCCATAGCCTTACGTCTGCAAACGTCTTACCCGATAAGGTAACATTTTGACAACTTTCAAGGATTTAGACTATTGATATCTTTAGGATAGCATTCTGCTACCTTCATACAATATTAAGAATGATTGAAAAATATGGTATGTATTTAAATTAAAAAATTATAGTAAAAGATATATTGCCATGCAAACTACTTTCAACCACTTTGAATATACTTATTCCATTATGCTAACCAGGTACTGAAGTTCTCAAAGTCCTCCTTCATGAGTGCCCTTAGTTGCACTGTTGTGACCACCTCGGTGTCTTTAATCCATTAAAATTATTTACCTTTCTTGGTCTTTTTGACTTTGAAGACATTGGCATAGGAAAACACTTTATGAACAAATCCTCAATATCACGGGAACTAGCAGAAAGAATCAACAATTGGGATCTCATTTTATTAAAAAGATAACTGCAAAAGAAACCATCAACAGAACTAAAAGACAACCTATGATGTGGTCAAAAAATTTTACCAGCTGCTCCTCAGACAAAGGACTATTATCTAGAATATATAAAGAACTCAAAACAATCAGATCCCCCAAATAAAAAGACTCAATACAAAAATGAGCATCTGAAATGAGAAGACATTTCTCAGACAAAGAAGTAAAAGCATCAAGGAAATATATGAAAAAATGTTCCACATCACTGGTTATTCAAGAGATGAGGATGAAAACAACACTGAGATTCCACCTCACCCCACAAAGAATGGCTGCTATCAAGAAATCACACAATAACAAATGTTGGCGGGGTCGTGGCCAGAAAGGAACCCTTCTCCATTGTTGGTGGGAGTGCCGACTGGTGCAACCACTATGGAAATCAATATGGAGATACCTCAAACAGCTTGGACTGGAGATTCCATTTGACCCAGCCATCCCTCTGTTGGGTATCTTTCCAAAAGATTTAAAAGAATCATACAACAGTGATATATGCATACCCATGTTTATAGCGGCATTGTTTGTAATAGCTAAAACTTGCAAACAGCCAATTTGCCCATCAGATGGAGACTGAATAAAGATGTGTTTTTTTCAATAAAATGCAATACTACTCAGCCATAAAGAATGAGGAATTAGAGTCATTCATAGAACAATGGATGCATATTGAGGATATACTCCTGAGTGAAATAAATATGTCACATGTGTAAATACTGAATATTTTCTCTGGTGTGAAAAACTATAATTGTACATAAGATACTAACAATATAATTGACAGTGAAATAGAAAGAAAAGGGCTGAAGGTTTAGGGGAAGTGGAAAGGGTGGGGGAAAGGAAATAAGGGAAAAGAAAAATTGTGAGAAAAATGGAAATAAAGTATTTGTAAATAGAGAAAGTTGGAGGGGGTGAAGTGAAGGTAGGGACAAGGGGAAAAAATGAGAACCAAGACCTGTTGTGTAAAGGTACAAGATCCCAATGATGAAAGTAACTGTACTGTATACCTAAAATGTACCAATAAACTCAATGAGAAAAAAAACTAATGGTTGCTGCTTAGGATCAGCATGATTCTGCCAAGTGTTTTCTGCAGAAGGGCATGAAGCTTTTGTTAACATCAATGAATTCTATCATATAGGCCAAATTGTCTAGAAATTAGTAGGCAAAGGCTTAATACTGCAAGTGAAAATTCTGTTTCCTTTTGTGATTAATGATTCTTTTAAAATGTTAAGTATTCAATACATATTACAATGTGACTTGTCTAAAGCAAGTTTGCAGTGCCATCTGACAATGCATATGCTTTTGATTCAAGAAAAGTATATGACTACATTTCTGCACATCTATAAAATACCAAATTATCTCTTTCATTTCAAATAGGTCTGTCTTTTAAGGGATTTCTGTGTTTCTTTAATAACGTTGTATTTGGGCAATTGTTTTATTGTAAAAAGCAATTGCTCTCCCAAAGGAAGTTTCAAATTTAATGGAACAAGCATTTGGTAATACCATCTGCTGTTATTATGTGCAAATATTTAAGTGCAGCTCTGAAGGACACTAGATGTGGTTCTTAGTTCTGAATGCTCATATATTCTAAGCAGTTAGTTTTATTTAAAACCTCCTTTATGATTTAAAAACTGATAATAATTACCAAAAACATCTGTTTTCTCCCTTTGTACTTAGGATAGAAAAGCTGAAAGCATATCCTTTTGTTCTTTAACAAAGTGACAAACATGGATGTTAGTTTCTATGGGAGTTTGGAAGGATACTGTCTGTGATCTTTAGTTTCCTAAATCAATGTCTTAAAAAGCTGGGTTGGAAAATCAAATGCGAATAAAATCTAAAGGTGTTCTATCATGATTAACAAAAATACAGATTTAGTCATATTGGCAGGTATTTCAGAATCATTTTCAAAAAGGTTTAGGAAAATGCTGAATAATGAATCAGTGCTAGGTCTGCTCAGCAACTTTGATGCTTCTGCAGACAGTGTAACTCCAGGGGTCCCATATTTCTAAGGATGGTGCAGTAACTAACAGCCCCTCCAGGCAGTCTTATCTATCATAACAGTATTTTATTTCTTTTTCGTGCTACATGAGCAATTCTGGTCAGCCTTTCCTTCATTAAATGTCACCTTCATGCCAAGGCCTAGATTGCAGAAAATCTTCTATTATAAATTTTTGTCATGATATAAGGAGAAATAGAAGATATAGTTAAAACCACCTAGACTCCTGAAACTCCCACCTAGAAATAGAGCAGGAACTTCTTATATTTTAATAAACACAGTAATTTAAATGTTCACAGTTAATGTGTGTGTGAATAGATACATAGAAATTTACCACAAGGTAGGCCTAGGAATGTTGGCAAACAATAACCTAATTTACTAGAGATACCAATCATGTACACTAAGATATAAATAGCTCAATCTGCATTAGTCTCATTGTGTATAAAGGTACTTTCTATGGAGAAAAGTTTATTTAGCTCACAGTTTTACCAGTTCAGAAACAGCACTGATATCTGCTTGGACTTGGTGAGAGACTCTGGCAGTGGTACAGGGCAGAGATATTATGTCAGGAGCTTGAAAGACAGGGAGATATCAAATGATGACACAGGAAACCAGAAAATAGGAAGGAGTCAGTCTTGCTCTCTTATTACAATTCTCTCATGAGAAATACTCAATGCCACAAGAACTACAGTGGACCCTCTAGTTACAGTGGGCCTGACATATAATAACTTGGGTTAAATAGATTGGGTAAACATCCAGATCTCAGCTGTATTGACTTACAACCAATTGGAGTTACAACCAGCGCTCAGGAATCAATAGAATGTATAAGTCAAGGATCCGCTCTATTTTAATCTCTTCCAAAAATGGTGCTATGGCTTGTATCTAGATGTCCCCCAAAAACCTCATGAACTCATAGGTGGGGCTTTCTGGAGCTGGCTGGATCTAGAATGATACTTGAAAAAGAGTATGTGGTACTAGCATTAATTTACCAGTTGGAATCACCATAGTTCTGGGTGTGACTGAATGGATTTACTGAAGACACAATCTCCACCCTAGGTGTGGCTGGCACAACTCAAAAATTTATGGCCTGGAGGAGTTAAAAAGAAAGGCAGGCTGTCCACTTGCTGCTTTCTCCCTGCCCTGCCATGGACTATTTCTCCTCCATAATACCCCATTGCCAAACTACCTGCCTTGGAGCTAGCTATGAATGAAACCTCTACAAACTGAGATATAATAAATCTTTTCTTGTTTAACTGGTGTCAGGTATTTTTTTTTAACCAGCAATGAAAATGTAGCTAAAACAAGTCATACCCCTAGTGATTTAATCTCCTTCAACTAGGCTCCACCTCTTCAAATTTCCACCCCCCCGCCACACTGAGAAGCAAGACAAATTATATCCAAACCATAGCACCATTCATGTATGAATAATGTAATTGCCCTAAATATTTTTTGTCTTTGTGGTAAAGCAGTACAATGTAAAGTGTTCTGTACTGATTAAATTGTTTAAAAAATTAAATTGGTGAAAAAGATATGTTTTCATGAGAAAATAAAAGCATGGATCCTTATCTATACTTCTAAGTCTTTTCATATACCCTCATCCTAAATTGAAATCCAAAAGGAAGTAGATGCAGATTGTGTCCAATAAACTTAAAACTGCTCCAATATAATCCTTAGGTCCTCACTTCCTCATTATGAAGCCTCCATGTTTTCTGTTTTGTTTTTTTTTATGTATATGAATCTCCATATATTTGTTAATTTTTAAAATCCTATTGTACCTTGAACTATAGATATTAAGATTTTAAACATTTGTTGATTTTAAATATTTGTTAAATTTTATATTTATCAAAATTTAGATTACTGACTTAGACATGTCATTAATTTTGAAGTTCTAAATCATGAGTATTAATAAAGAGCTAGCCAGCTGATGACTTTCCATGTTTTAAGATATGTTATAAGTGCTTATTATGCTCCTTCTGAGATTATCAGACTTTGCAGAATAAATGGTGTTCATTGAGATGCTGTATATCATAATTCATAACTTATTCAAGTCATTAGTATTTATTTAATATTAAGAGTAATGTTTCTTAGTAATTAATTCTAATAAATAATAGGTTTTGAAAACTATCATTTTTTGAGGCCAAAACTCCTTGAAAGATACAACTTGTCACTTATTTCCACAGCATCAATTTTTTTTTTTTGTACTGGGGATTGAACTTGGGATGTTGTGCTTGTGAAGCAGGCAGCAGAACAACTGAGCTAAATCCCAGGCCCTATCAATTTTAATATTATACCATTTATTTCTTTCAAGATAACATAGATTAAGATTTTATGCTTTCTTTCTCCTTGATTTTAGAATTAGCAATAACTAATAGACACTAATGTATTGTCATTTGAATGGATTTAATATGAAGAATTCACTTCAGATGTCATTCTTAAAGTCTGTCATTCCATACTTTTCATATGATTACATCCATATCTTTAAAATAATTACTACAATTTTGCTTACAGAATTGAAAATAATGATTGGTATAAGGTCATTATAAAATAATTATATTCTTTTTATTGTGATTCAAAATATTGTTTATTTCTGCCTTTTCTTTGTCAGCAAAGATATCAT
The DNA here is from genome assembly GCF_012274545.1 of Fukomys damarensis. Classification (NCBI taxonomy): domain Eukaryota; kingdom Metazoa; phylum Chordata; class Mammalia; order Rodentia; family Bathyergidae; genus Fukomys; species Fukomys damarensis. The sequence goes on from NW_022900936.1 coordinate 41,805,173, forward strand.
CTTCATTGCTGTTTAAAATACTTATTTCTACTTTGTTTAGATGGCATTTTGCATCCCTGTGGGCTTTCTACATATAGCAACACTTCTGTGTTCACTTGGTGATTGTCTTATACTCTCTGAACTGTCCAACACAAATTTTCCTCCAGTGCTGAAATAAGCTATTTCTTCTTTATTTGGGCTCCAGGTGAAGTGGTTTGCTTGTATTTATTGGTCCACTAGTTTAGTGTTTAGTTGGGTGAAGAGCAGACATTTTCAAGCGCTCAGATCAACTTCCTTGTGAAATCACATGTACTGGAGCGGGATGTGTGAGGGACGTGGGTGGCGTAGCTTGCTCATATAAAGTAGCAATTAATTCTCATCTATAACACACTCATTCCATACAATGGTCAGCAGAATTATCTTCCATGTTGAAATAATTTGTCTCTCCTCTTTCCTGTTCCCCAACACCTATTTTCCCTTTTTTTCCAATCTAGTTGAAATACCACTGATGACGCGTGTGTGTCATGTGGTTCTATCATATACTTTTTTAGACGTACATTATTGACTTTCTTGTATAGACTCACTTTCTGACACATCTTTCCATGTCATTAGTATGTTTATACAATTATTTGCAATTAATATAAGTCCATAAATAATTATTCATATACCAGCGCTTCATAACATATAGCCATTTATATTTGAAATCTCTTCTTCGCTGTTCCTCATTTGTCCTCTCCTTAGCCCTTTCTTTTGAATAAGTGTATTGACCTTTTCCTATTAAAATAGAGTTTGCAGAGATGTTAAACTTATGTATACATAAAGTAAATTTCATATTCAATGCAGAATATAACAAGGAGGCTCTAACCCTAAGAATAACTGAGAAAGGCTGTGTGTAATGGTGTGTACGTGTAGACCCGGGTGCTCAGGAAGCTGAGGGAGGCAGACAACTTTTGCGCAAATTGGAGACCAACTGAGGCAACAGGAGGTGCTTTCTCAAAAGAGAAAATGAAGGTCTGCTATAGCGGATGCAACTGAACCTAGGAACTGAAATTTCAAGATTTACAGTTGAAAGCAATGAACAAGCGAGCATTATCATTAATGCAATTCAATTTGTACTCTTAATTCAGTCAAGAAATCCATGTTGTATAAGTTGAGGTACCAATGTTAAGAAGTTCCTTTTAATATTTCAGGAATAATCTGCCATAATATGAATGAAAGTAATTAATCGTGGAGTATGGGACCAGGTCTGACCGCAGGAAAAAGAAATAAATTCCAGAAGTTACATGTGGCCACTCTTCATATTGCTGATTGGAAAGCCTTGAAGTCTTTCCCCCCGCCCTTGAGAATGATGCAAAAGGAAGTAATAATCTCACTGTGAAATATGGGGACTAACCAGAAAAGAAGTGTCTTAGCTAGAGAAAGAGGACAACTAGAACAAAGGTTAGTAGTAGCTGTGGGTTAATGAGAGACAGCAGATATCAATTGTTTTAATCATATTGTTCAGACAGAAGGAGTTAAAATCAGAAAGACATTTATTATAAAGGCATAAAAAGACATTATTGAATTTTTCCAATCTTGAAAGACATAAATAGATTAATGTATAGAAGAGTAATATTGAGTAAAATTTGGAAGAGGGAATGATTACTAGGAATCTGGTCACATATTTATAAGAAGCATAATATAATGAATATATAATTAGGTGATGTTAAGCTTACATAAAAATATTAGAAAGATAGAACCAATTTATTTTACATTTGTGGGGATAACTTTGGAGCAACAGCTAGCTTCAAGATTCAAATATGAGTTATTGAGATAATTGTAGTATCTTTACTAGAATTATAGCAAATTAGAGTAGGAAAAAATGTAGCTACTGAGGGAAAAAGAAAATGATTAGTTTGAATCTAAATTAAAACACCCATCAAGTAAGGTGTCCAGAGATAATTTGAAAAGTATTTTAGTATGTGAGTATCTGAAATCATGAGAATCACTATGAGATATATTGGAAGAAATCTTAGGAAACTATAGATTGTAATTAAGGTACAGTTACAGAGCAACGAGGCTGTACTACCATACAACTCAGTATAAATATCAAAAATGAAGCATATCAAGTATTTCCAATACAATATTGAAGCAGAAAAGTAAAACAACAAAAACAAAAAAGCAATTGCTACAGTCATTCCTCAATATCCTTTTTTTTCTCATTGAGTTTATTGGTACATTTTAGGTATACAGCACAGTTACATTCATCATTGGGATCTTGTACCCTTACATGACAGGTCTTGGTTCTCATTTTTAACTCATACCCCTGCCCTCCCTTCTCGCCCTCCTCCCTTCCCTGTTTTTAGACACTTTTTTTCCATTTTATCATATTTATTCTTTTCCTTTATTTCCTTTTCCCTACCCTTCTCACTTCCCTACGCCTTTAGCTCCTTTCTTCCTATTTCACAATGTCAGTTATACCATTTGGATCATCAGGGATTTGTTCCAGGACCTCACATATTTAATGTGCTCAAATCCCTAGATTAAATGGCATTTGCATGTAACTGATGCACATTTTCCTAAAATCATCTCTAGATTACTTGTAATACTTAATAGGATGTAAATGAAATAATTGTTACTATTTTCCAACAGTCTTCAGGGAATAATGATGAGGAAAAGTTCAACATACAGTTTTTTCTTTTTCTTGAATATTTTCCTTCTGTGGTTGGCTGACTCTGCAGCTATGGGGTCTGCAAATAAGGAGGACCAAGTATATCTTGTTTCCTGATAACCTCTAAGAATGTAGTTTTTAGAAAATGTACACACAGTGTCAGTTTTAACAGGTGATGTATGCATTGGTTGCTGATTTGAACATGATATAAATGGATGACAGTTGTGAAAGTTTACTGTAAAACATGCATTTGGCAATATTTTATGAGCTAAATGGGGTATGAGATTTAAGAGGTGTCAAGCAGTACGATAAGTAACTGTACCTTATCTATGCCATATCTCTTGGGGAGTCTTGCACAGTTCTTGCCACACATACATCTCTTAACAATTATTTGTTGAATTAATGAACAAGTAAGGAAGAGAACCTGCTGGGAAGCTGCTTACTTTCTTGCCCAGAATCCAAAATCTTTATGCTTTCAACTATTTCAGAAACAGATAGCTTCAGCAGAACTGCCTAATTGTGCTGTGTTTCTTCTTCATTCTAATACTCCTGACTACTACTCTTCATGGAGAAAACATGAAATGCTGATGCACTCACATTTAAGAAAATGAAAACAAATGATGCCGTTAGACAACATGCCAAGCAGTAGATCTGTTTGTTTTGGATTGAATTAGATAAATATTTAGCTATTGCCTCAGACTTACTAATATTTATCTGTAAGGTTTTTATATATCTGTCTTGACCATAACATTGCAAAAATGTCACATCCTAAAAGAAAATAATTGCTTTAAAAATTGGAGATGTACTTACTATCATATTTTCTATCAATATCTCATCTGGGTCACATTGGCTAATGGCATTATTGATCTACATATTTATTGCTCAAATGACAAGTTACATGGCATTGGCATAGCATTGTTATAGTGTTAAGGAAATAATAATATCAAATAAATAGGACACACATGTGTAAATACCAAATAGTTTCTTTGTTATGAAAAACTAAAGGTGTAAATAAGGTTCAATTGTATAATTGATAATATGAAATAGGAAAAAAAAAGGGCTAAAGAAGTAGGGGAAGTGGGGAGAGTAGGGTGGAAAAACAAGGGAAAAGAAAAAATATGAGAAAAGAAAAAAATGGAAACAAAGTTTGTAAATAGGGAAGGGTGGAAGGGTGAAAGGAGGGCAGGGGAATGGGGAAAAATAAGAACCAAGATACATCATGTAAAGGTACAAGGTCCCAATGACAAATGTAACTGTACTGTATACCTAAAATGTACCAATAAACTTTTGGAAAAAGAATATTCACATTATTTTTAAAAAGACTTCTTGTTTTATTTTGCATAAACAGATTTTAAGTCTACTTTATTTTTTCTTCACTTGAATTTAACATTGTTTTCAATGGTATTTGGTGCTGTTTTTATTTTTAAAACTCAGAAGTGATGATACAGTATTTTCTTAGCTTATTTTCATTTAGCAATGCTTTATAATTACAATTCACAAATAGCTTACATGTATATATCTTTCACTTTCATGTAAAAGTTAAGAAACTTGAGGGACAAATGCGTTATCCACAGGTTCAAATGAGAAGGTATGATCAAGCAGAGTCAATATAATTTTCCATATCATCATGTTATCTGGCTCAGAGTTGGAGTAAAAATTAAATGCCATTTCATAACCTTGAAAACCATCGATTATCATGAGAAATTAAGTATAATTAATAGTACATATTTTTAAATTGCACAAATAAAGTAATATGACAATGTTAATGCTCAGGGAAAGTAAATAGCAGAAAATTTTCCTTTTGTATAAAGCTATTGTAATCAGCACCACCTTTCTTCTAGGAATTTAACAATAAATACAAAATATTATTGTTGCTCATTACTAATCAACAGTAACTTAGGAATTAACCCTAAAAAAATAATCTGGAATGAATGTTCCTGTCCAACAAAATAATTCATGCTTTTGTGAAAATCATAATAAAACAGAAAGATTAAAATGTATTTTGAAACAATTATGTAAAAGTCAGCTTAAAGGCTCGGAATTTAGCTCAGTGGTTCCAACTCCTGGCTTGCAAGTGCAAGGACCCAAGTTCGATCCCCGGTAGCCCCTCCCCTAAATAAAAGGGCAGTTTAAAGTGTAGAACTATATTTCATATTTTATTAAAACATTACCTTTTAAATAGAAGATAGATATATACATATATATGTTCACAAACAAAATCAAGTTTTATATATACCTATAAAAATACTTCAAGGATGTATATCATAATGTTTCATTAGACTGATTTTGAATAATTTTTATTTTACTGTACATTCTCTTCAGTGAATTTTGTTTGTTATTATATCCATAACTTTTACTTGATTTTTCACATTTTCAATGTAAATTTTTTTATTTTCAATTTTCATTTGAATGCTGTAAAACAATAACGTTTATGACTACAGAAAACCTCTGACTGCCATAGTTGCCTTTTATTCAAGGTTTAATCTTTTTTAGTCTCAACTTTGATAAGCCTTGGTTCAAACATATTATTAGGAAATTCTAAAGATAAAAAAGTTCTGGAAAACTGCTGGAAAAGATAAAAAAGATAAAAAACTGCTGGAATCAGACCCCAGAACTCATAATGCTAGACAAGAGCTCTGCCCCTGAGCTAGATCCTCAGCCCTATTTGTACATTTGAAATTGCACTCTGTTCTGAGTACCATATCTTCCAGTGTCTCACTCTATTTTTCTCAGAAAAATGAATCCTCTCTTCATCCAACATATCCGTGCTCTATATCTAAACTTCCCTGTGGCAAATGGGGAAAGAGACCACAGTTACATATCCTTTATTATAGAATATCATTAGAATTGTTCTGTTTCTTCATTAGTTATTGCTATGAATCTCTCAGTGTACCTAAATTATTTGTTAAAGTTTATCATAGCTATATAGGTGTAGGAAAACATATATTGCATGTAGAGTCAATATTATCCAGCTTCAGATATCCACTGAATCCCAGATCCCTTGCAGATAAAGAGGGAGTACTGTATTTGGAATTGGAATGAAAACATTAGCAATTAGCATGTCATTTACAACTAGAGCATTTTAATAGATTGGGCAACAGTGATAATACATTACATTATATGATTGTCCAACTATATCCTGTGTTTTATGAGTTAAAATAGAACAGTGTCAGAACTCTGATTTAGTTCTAATTTCAGGTGTACATTTTGAGGCTAAAAGAAAGAAGTTGTTTTTAAAAGTTATTCATATTCTTTACCAATTCATGAAAACCTATATAGATTTTTCTGTGTGCAGTTTCACTTTTTCAATCTCACTTTTTCTTCTTTAATTAAAAATAATGGCCTCACTATATAATTTTTTAAATGTTATTGGCAGTGTTGATGTGGTATGAGTGGTGTGTGTGTGTGTGTGTGTGTGTGTGTGTGTGTGTGTGTGTGTGTGAAATTGAACCAGCTGGTCTCCTCAGGATAATGGTTTCATTGCTTACCTGAAGATTTAAAATTCACTATTAAATATGGATGTATAGTTTTATAGAGGCAATTGTAAAGATATATATTCAAAATGATGTTGTATATCTTTGTTTTGGAACAGTAGAGATCCCTTTACCAAGTACTTTTCAAATCCAACATAAATTTTTAAATTTGTATTTAATATTTTGACATAATTCCTAGACAAAAGGGTATCAAAACTGATTTTAAGGCAATAGCAACAAAATACAGTATGATACATTTTCAGAAGTGGAGGATCTCTTTTAATTCTTAGGTTCTGCACCCCAAAAGTAGCTCCTTAGTACTATTTATCTGGCATGTGGTTTTATCCTCAGTAAGAACCTTTCTTCCCTGAGATGCTCCTTAACCATATCCCAAAGCATGTAATATTACAAACTGTGTGTTTCTTAGGAACTAACAGGCCTTTTGACCTACTTCCTATGTATAGAATGTATAAATGAGACAACTTGAAGGATTAATCTTTTCCTGGTACCTGATGCAGAAGGAAAAGAGAAATGGTAAAATGATGTGTTGAATTTCTGCACAGAAATATCATAAGTAATTTCAGCTTATTGCATTGACATGATACAAGATCAGGTCTACTGCTGGTGGTAGATAGGAAGAGAGAAATGCAGTGCTCTTGAGTTTGGTCAATAAATGATTAGAAATACATATACAATCTGATACTCTCCCTAGAAATAGGGGAAATTCAAATTAAAACAAAAGTGAGATACCATTTCTTGGCAAAAATCCCAAATTTTGACTATATGAGGTATTTTACTTACTTTTTCTCATTGCTGAAACATAATACCCGATCTCCTAAGTTAAAGGAGGAAAATTTTATTTAACCTACAGTTAGTAAAGGTTTCAGTTCATAGTTGGCTGGTTCCAAAGCAAGGTGGCATCACAGAGAAGAAACAGTTCATGGCAGGCAAATGCAGCAAAGTAGTGAAGAAGCAAAGCAGCAAGCAGCAAGTGACAAGTAACAAGCAATGGACCTCTTTCTATCCCTTATATTTTGTCCAGGCTGTCACCCTTAGGACGGGGAGCACTGACACCCAGGGTGGGGAAGCCTTAATCCTAGCATTGCACCATTGAGTCCATCTCAGCATCACATCCTTGACCCCAGCGGCACACACCCTAGATCCAGCCACCTCTGAAAAGCCCCACATAAGACCTCATAAGGCTTTAGCAGGACATCTAGATACAAGCCATTACACCAAGTATGTTTGAAAATGTGAAAAAATGAGAACTTTGATTATTACCATTGAAAGTATTAGTTTGTATAGTCAGAAAAATTAGTAATACTGTTGCCAGTAGAAATGAAGCGTATACAATCTATGATGCAGAAATTCCATATTTTTCTAGTAAAATGTCCTCACTCTATACCTAATGGCATGTAGGAGGCCTATCATAACATTGTTTTTAAAAGATAATCTGTTTTAAGAAATTGAAATGATTAACCAAATAGAAATGGATAAATGATGGTATATTCATATAATGGGACACCAAATATCATCTGTAATAAGTGAAACTGCTCCTATGTGTATCATCATACATAATTCATAAGAACTATTGTGAAAAACAAAACTTTCAAAAAAATTAAAGTATACGTTAACTCTAACAGAAATATACATGTCATTTATTTATATGTTTATATGTAGCAAATGCCACAAAAACAAGTATAAGAAAGAAACAAATTAATGTGGGGAGAAGTAGCAGAAGACAGAAAACAAAATTGAGTAGGGAGGAAAGCTTCAGCAGTATCCTTAACATTTTATTTGCTTTGGAAAGAAAGAAACGTGGTAAACTGTTAACAGGGAAAAATGCTTCCTCTTATTATCACTGGTGTGTGTCACACTTGCCTGATATTTGACATACTTCTTAAATAAAAAGTGAAGTATGAAAATAAGAATGATGGTTAATGTACAAAATGAGTTCAATGAGGATCAGGGATTTAGCTCAGTGGCACAGTGCCTGACTCACAAACGCAAGGTCCCAAGTTTGATCCCTGGAACCCTCCCAACAAATGAGTCCAATGTATGTTATTACTGTGAATATATTTCCATTAAATAGAAAAACAAGTTGAAAAAAATATTCTGTACTGATGTAAGGAGTTATATAATGTACTGATATCTGAAAGAATTCAACATAAAAATGGTCACATATATGATTGTAAATGCAGAGAATAGTAATTCAAAAATAGTGGCTGCAGAAGATTAGGATGAAGAAAGGACGTAATATTTTGTTGAGCTATCTTGCCTGAATTTTTGAAATCATATTATATATCTATATATTGTTTTTAATTTTATAGTAAAAATTAAAAGATATGATTATTAAAACCTTAGCACTGGTGACAGTTACATGGATGATGTTGGAAACTTTTCTATGGAATGACAATAAAGTCTGGAAACATGAATATAAAATCAAGGCCAATTTCCCTCTGTAAAATATAAGGGCATCTGTATTTCACACTTTTTTAATAGTTTAGAATGCCAAAAAGTATGAGTAGAGATTTTTAATATCACAAAATGCTCTCTGAATACTTGTTTGAAAATACTTAATAAGCATACTGTGGAAAAAATCAACATTTGGGCAGAAGGTCCTAGGAAACGTAGGTCAGAGGAGGGTTGTTTCTAAACTAAGACAGTGAACTATAATAGGATTCTAGTTTTAGCTCTTCAGAAAGATGAATATAGCCTCAGTAATATCCTGTGTCTCTCTCTCTCTCTCAATTTTCACCACAGAGTACTTTTATTGTGGCCTTTATATGCTTTTCACTTTGGAGATTGGATATGATTAGTTTTTCATCCAGTGGTAGCTTATAGCTATCTTAGGTTCACTGGTCATTTCTTATTTTAGATCATTGCATGTCCTCTATTTAGTTCAGATAATATAGCTTCTACCACATAAAGCATTTCTGTTTTTATAGTACAAAAATCCTTTCTGAAAACTGCATGCAGATACTCTGAAAATTTCATGAGCTATTCTAGGACTTAGGGTCTCATACTTTACTAAAGCCTCCCTTCACTGTTGGTAAGACTGTATGAGGTGTATAAGGAGGAGGAGGATCTCACAGCCCCTGAATGGAACCATCAAATCCCTCCTAAATTGAGCAGGGACTACCCACAAGCAATGGATACTTGAGAGAGGTAATGAGTAGGATCAGCAGAAACTAGCTGTGGGAGTATATGTAATTGGAATATCCATAGAGTGTCAGAACATATTACAATTCTGAAACCATATACCACAACAAAACTATACAGTTGTTCCTCAATTAATGATAGGGATGTATTCTGATAACTATCTTAGGTGCTTTCACTGTTGTACAAACATCATAGTATCAATTATTCAACCTGTACTCTTGATGTAGTCCAGAGATCCAGTAAATCTAAACTATATAAGGCCAGTGCTAGCACAACATTGCATGGTGTTTCACAGCAAACTGTTTTAAGTATAATTATACTCTTAAATAATTGTTGAAAGTATAGTGAATGAATAAATCAGTAATATGTTAGTTCATTGTCAAGTATAATATACTTGTATTAATAATTGCATTGCTGTTGTTATAGAGTGGGCAATGTAGTATGTCTGTTTATTCTAGCATTGACACAACATGTGAGTAGTATACTGTGCTATAACCTTAGAATTTCTTCAGGTGATGGAATTTTTCATTACCTTCTTGGAGACCCCTGTTGTGTATATGGTCCAGCCTGGACTCACACAGTGTTATTCACTCCGTGACTCTACCTGTAGCAAATGCTGACATGTTCCAGTCTCACTCTTACTTTAGAATCCCTTGACCCATTTAACTACCAGTACCTCTATGTTTTGAAGGAAAACTTTTCTCTTGTAGCTGCATTTTACTTTATGGGCAACTAGTGTCTCCCAGGAGTAGTCATCAATAAATGACTGATAGGAAACCAGTGTATAAACACCCCAGCTTCTGTGACCTTTGAGTGGGAACATTGTGAGGTGCATGTTCAGCTCTTATTCTCTTACTTTCCTAGCTGGATTAAACTTCAACCCTGGATAATGCTAACAAGGTTGAAAATACCCTCTTTGCGTTCTGCCTTCATTTCCCATCTCATTCTCCCTATTGAATCTCGTTCCTTTTACTCATTGTATATTCAACTTATACTAGATTTCTTCTGTAGAGTCAACATCTGAAAAAACACAGATTAAAGTAATATTATTGTGTCTTTATTCTCACTCACTTTCTCAAAATAGTTTGTGAAGGATCAGATTGCAGTCCAAAGTGAGACAATGGAACTCTTCATTTAAAATGTTCCATTAAGGTATCCTGGTGTCTGGAACGCTGATGACACTGTCATGACCTATAAAAATCTGTGAGGAAACCCACATGATGCTGTCATTTATATTTAATATATCTTTGATTTTGATTCAGGATAGCTCCTAGTTCCCATAAACTTGCTATTCCATCTTCCTGCCTCGCATTTCTAGCCGAATGATTATTGAATGTCTCCCCGTGACTCCACTTTAGCCACATCTGCACAGGATGAGACATAAATAGAACTCTGGTTTGCTCCTCAGCATTGTAAGAGGGTATAGTAGAACTTGTGAGCACTTGACTCTAGCCCCTTTAATCTTGAAGATTTTCAACTGGTCAAGGGAATCAAAACCAAGTTTATATAGGAATAAAGACCAAAGTTAGTAGAATTGAGATTGTTATTCTTTCCTTTGCCTAATGGTGTCTTTCAAATAACAAATTAAATTTAGTTAAAGAAAATCTAATTAAAATTCTTTAATTTTTCTACTTTGCAAGTTTATTTTTTCTGATACATACAATTGTCCAGTGTTATTGAGTGCCAGGTGATGTTTCAATTCATATATATATATATATATATATA
>NW_022900936.1:41816183-41830683 GCF_012274545.1 Fukomys damarensis
ATGTATCTATAATATATATTATATATATAATGTAATGTTCTAATCCACACAGTCACATATCAATTTTAATTACTTCTTTGTGATGAAAACATTGAAGCACAGATTTTAACACTTCATACATTAGTGAAATTAAAGTTCAGAAAACAAGATGGTTTTCACTGACTTGAAAGTGAGTATTTAAGTATAAGTAATTTCCTGCCTCTTGACTCATAAATGAGTTAGGTGGATTTGGCATTTTCTCAGACTACTTTTTCTGTTCACTCTCCATATTTGACAAGCAGCTGTAGGACTCTTGTTCTCAGTTTGTTTGTTTACAGTTTATCAAAGTGCACTGGCTAAGACGCCCCCAAGGTGACAGGGTTGTTGAAACAGGTATTTATGAATTGAGGAGAAAGAGAATATATCTGTCTCCTCTTTAAACTTAACCAATAACAAGTTCTTATCTGAAAAAAATAACATAGTAATGAATTTCACTTTGTTTAATATAATTCATGACTGTCTTTTCAAGGAATGGGATATAGGATATAGGGAAATTGGATGAGATAATTTGGGTATTATTTTTTCTTAATCTTATGGTAGGAACAAATTTATAGGAAATATGCATGAAATCTCATGCTTCTTCTTATGTGTGGGTGTACATTAGTATAACCTGAGAAAAACTGAGAAACTTTCACTACCTCTTCTACAGACTTTTATTTAAGTGACCAGTAGTTTCCATAGTTCCTAGGGAATTCTAATTTGTCTATGAGGATGTTAACTACCTGTTTAAAGAAGATTTTTTTAAAGGTTAGAGTCCTGGAATTAGAGGAGTGGATATTATCTCTGCCCTCAAGTAATTCCTTAACTAGTGTGGGGAGGCTGGGGATGTCCACAAGTTAATTTTAATACAATTTAGTGATCCCAGTAAATCATTGAAAACAGCAGCAGCCAATTGCCTTTTAAACAGGAAAAAATATGATTTGAGTCAATCTTAAATAACCTTATTCTAAGTTAAAGAGCAGCATTTGTAAAGGCTCTGGAGGATACAGTATGTTCTGTGAATAAAAAATAAAAGTTTTGTGGTCACATTAATTGGAAAAAGGTATAGAAGCTTCTAGGACCAGGTTGTAAATATAAGATATCCATTCAGTTTTAAGAGGAATAATAGAAGGTTGATAGTCACATTTGGATTTTACATTTGTAGAAATACATGTATTTCCTATTTGATCTCTAGGCTCCTTCTTAGGTCACGCATTGGGAGGTTTTAATTGTTTACACCAGGATTCAAATTCAAGTCTAAACAGAGAATATTTGAGGCCTGTCTTAAATGTCACATCTAAGACCTTGGGCTTTTCACAGAAAATGTATTGAGAGGTCCTTTCCCCCTTATACATTTACTGTGATTTATTGAGTGAGATGACGTATATGTGATGTTTCATCTAATGCCTGCATATGTACTCAGTAAATAATTTATTTCTATTTTATAACACTTTCAGTCTGCCAGCCACTGTGCCTGTATCTCCTCCACCAGTGCAGGCTTGCATGCTCAACATTTTCCCACGGTACTGCTTAGTTACGCTCTGACTGACAGTCTCCATTGCCCAGATTCTTAGTATAATTTCTCAGTCATCTCATTCAATTTAAATCAATATATATTTACCAAAAGCTTGGCAGTGCTCAGCAGACCATGTATGTACCCTAGTTAGGTGTAAAAGGACCCAAAAATTAATACAGCATACATACTATTTGCATTCTACGAACCTGCAACCTAATAATGGAAATACACATATTCATAAACAGCTATACAAGACCAATGTAAATATATCTTTGATTGGCTTCTGGAGATAGAGAAAGGGCAGATGTGAAATCAGATGCAGTTTATTTTGTAATTAAACCCAAGCATAATGACTGGTTTAAGTTGTAAGCATTTGGCTATGGGCCTAAGGTACTTTGGTTCAGAAATTATACATAAATTATAATCAAATTGTAGCTTAGGGAATAGAGGAAAACATCTAATTATTAAGTTTGTAAGTTTCATCTACCTTTCAATAAGTGCAAAACAAAAGCTAACTTATCAGTGGAACAATTGTACCTGCATTTCAACATGAGTGTGTCCAATATATCCAAATATGTTGTATATAATTCAATAAATTGAAACAATTTCCTCCAATAAATTACCAAAAATAACCCTCGTTAGGCATTTCAAAGTCTCTTAATTTAAAAAATCACTGGTGAAATTTACTTATTAAGCACATCTGTAAAAATGACAACATTTAAAAATTATCTGGGTCTTTTGATTAGTACTGTTTGTACCGACAATTTTAAATAATATACTAAAGATTTTTATTCCTTTTCATAGTCACAATCAGTACAGGAAAACTGAGAGTTACCAGAAGTCTAAAATCTATTAACAATTTCTATTACAACTTGACATTTTGTATGGTACCAAGGATTGAATCTGTGACCTAATACATATTAGGCAAGCACTCTGCCACTGGATTATACTCATGGTCTTTTTCACTTTTTATTTTGAGATGGAGTACAAGCTAAATTGCCCAGGCTGACCTTGAATTTGTTGTTCCCCTGCTTAGCCTCCCAAATAGCCAGGATTACAAGCATGCCACCACATGCAGCAAAACTTGGCATGAGTTTAAACTGGGGTATTCTTGTCCTCTGTTCAGTCAAGGCCAGTCACCTGATTCACATCTGTTATAAAATATGAAGCACAAAGCCATTATTTATTTATTAAGCTATTTCAAATGTGTATAAAATTATTGATTAGCAAATTTACTTGAAAGGAAAACCCCCAGAAAGAAAATATTAAGTTCTTTCTGGCCATTTATTGCAATTTTGTTTATCACAGTAAAGAAACAGAATTACATTCTTTTATATAACTTTCAGATATTATAATTAAACTGCTTGCATCTTCCACATGTACCATCTCAGTGTTCTCCTGTGTAATTCAATAATTTATCTAGAGTAAAGCTAAATCTGGCCTCCAACCTTAATTAAAAAAGTGTTGTCATATGCAGCAGCATTTAGCCCAAATGCCCAGTGAAAATATAAATTCTTCACTGCCTGAGTTAATACTGGTACACAGGCACATAAGGACAGAATCTTCATTACCAGCTCATAAGTTTTGATTGCCAATCATTGGCAAAGTTCACTAACTAGGCACTCTATTTGGTATGCACATAACCAAACATACTGACAGTATGGCTGTTATATCAAAGGGTTCCCAGCAAGCAAAGGAAATCTTGAAATGATAGAGCTATGGAAATAATAGCATTTTATAGAGTGAGGAAAATTACTGGAAGACCAGAGATAAAGTGCCTGTCAGACTTCATATTTATTCTTCATATAAGAAACTATTTTATGATACTAAAAAAGTCTCCCTTTGTTAACAAAGATCATGTTAATAGTAGTTTGAAAAGGGAATTACTGGAATTAATACTTTGAAGAAACTTAGAACCAAGCTCTGGTTGGAGCAAGCTGATAGTGTCTTGGAGAAGGAATATTATGGTATATATCTTCTTTAGGGAATAATAATAACACTTTACTCATAAGTGAGCTTCAGGATGACAAAAACTGTTGAGCAGAAGATTCATATTCAGTCTCTATCAAATACTTATTTAGAAAAAAATCCTATTGCCAACCTCTATTCTAGGCATTAGGGATAAATTATAGACAGGGATGGTGTTTTCTACTCTCAAGAATAGGGATAAACAATAAACTAGAGCAAAATAAATTTGAGTTATGATATTACAAATAAAGTGCTGCATGTAATATGAGGGGAAATGGTTAAACATTCATTTCTAAGGCACTAATATGCCTTGGATAATCCAGAAGGAGCAAGAAGGCCAGTCCAACTGAGGCAAAATTACTGAGGAGGTAGGAACTGGAGAGGTAGAGAGGGGCCAAACATTAAAGAACTGACATTTAAATGATGTAATAATGAATTTGAATTTTATTCAAAATGTAATGCTAGCAATTAGAGGATTTAAAAGGCAAAGCAGGGGCACTTTACTATTTAAAAGAACATTCTTCCAATCCCCGGTTCCAAAAACTAAGTAAGTAAAGAAAGAAAGAAAGAAAGAAAGAAAAGATCATTCTTACACAGAGTCAAGATCACGTTGTAAAAGTGCTCAGAGCAGAAGAGGAAAGAGATGGTGGAATAATTCTTATCAAGAAATGAAGACAAGGCCGGGGATTTAGATCAGTGATTCTGCTGCCCGCCTTGCAAGCGCAAGGTCTTGAGTGCAATCCCCAGTACTACCCCCCACACAGACGCACACACAAAGTAATGATGACAATGTGTACTTGGTATTAGTAATGTGGATAGAAAAAAAAAAAAGACTGATTTAGCACCTTGTTTTTTTTTGTTTTGTCTTTGGTATCTAGGATTGAACTCAGGTCCTTGTGCTTGCAAGGCAGGCGGCAGAACCTCTGAGCTAAATCCCTGGCCCCTAAGCATCATTTTTTATTGGAATCAGAGCCACAAAACAAGTTGCCCAACATGTAATTCTAATATTCTGAATACTCATTTGTAAAATAAAAGTGATGTGGAAGGTAATCTCAATAGTTGCTAATAGCTTAAAAATTTCATTAACACTGTCAGTCATGTATTCTAAATAATTTTTCACTAATAAATCTGAGACAAAATATATAGAATTTTGAAGAGTAAATTTTATATATATGAAGCAATATTGTATTTTAAGCAATAATGAAATTATGAAACATTTTCCTTATGTATTGACATAGTCATAATTCTCTAAATAGTTACTGATTTTCTAGCTACTACACTCCACAAACATAAAGATCTTCACATAGTTACATAAAATCAAAAATATTTATACTACATAGCACTTAATATGTACTAGATCCAAAATATTTATAAGTATTAACTTTAATAATTTCCCAGGATAACTCTACAAGATAAGTGATATTTTTGCATGTATTTTTAGATGAGAAAATGATACACTGAGAAATTAACTAAGCTGCCTAACATCACAGAATTATTAAGTACATGGGCCAAGACTTGAGTCTGGGGTATCTGGCTCTATGATATCTGTCATTAAGTGCTACATTATATTATAGATGAAAAAATTACACTAGTCTTTCTATGAGAACTTAACACAAAGAAGCAGTTATTAGATTTACATGATAAATTACCTACCATGGTCAGGAGGAAGAGAACAGACAGTCAAATCCTCAGAAAGAAATTAGAGACAAATAAAAAAGAAAATGAGTTGATCAGAGACTTTTTATGCACTCAGCAGAATTGATTGAATAAACTGGGCCTACAGTAGAGGCTTGTGTGAATACATCGGGATAGGTTTTAAGAGGATTCACTTACAATACGAATTTTGCTTTCTAATCTCTTAGATCATTTGATTAGAATGGCTTAGAATATATGATAAATGATAAAGAAAAGGAAAACTGTCTTTTACATATGTTTTAGAATAACTTTCCAGATTTATTTTTTCTTTCAAATTACACATAAAACTTGGGCAACTATGTGTATGGAACTATTATGAATTTTGGGCCTACTTTGATCAATAAATTTTTGCTTGGCTTCTTTGGTTCTATTTAAAGGAATGGACAACATAAAATATTGATTATGAATATTTGGATAAAATCAAACATCATAAACCTTTAAAAGATATTTGTGAAATTATAGAGTTATTTTTGATTATATAAGTTAGAATATATTTTATCAAGTATAATTATAGCATTATACTACATTATAAACTCTATTGGAAAATAGCAATTCATTTATGATATACATAACAGAATACAGTGTATTTGGTTATCTATTGCAACTATTGTCCTGACTACTTTGAGTATGGTCTATTTCTTGCAATTGTGATTTTGTATGGATTAATTGACTGTACAACATGTATCATGCATCCTCTTAACAAGTATATACTCTTTTTATGTCCATTTTATAGAAGTACAAATTCTTTGGAGAGGTTAAATAATTTACCTTACAATATATTTCAATCAGTGAGATTTGAATCTATAACTGCTACATCAAAAGCCACAAGTGCTTCAAACGTGCTATGAAGAAAAACATTAAGAATATTAATATAGTTGAATTATGATTATATTTAAACTGTACTTAAAGTTTATACTGTTCTTTTAGTGCAGTCTGGATAAATACTATTTAAAATCTATTCTCTTCAAAATACTTCTTTTCCTCTTCTCATCCTCACCCTTGCTTAGTTGAGAGACAACTCTGGTTTAGTGTCTTGGTCTTCTGTTTGGTCTCTTTGCTTCTTGTCTTACATCTCTTTAATAAGTTTGATTCACTATCAGCAGACTTTACTTTCATAAACTTGTTCTCCTTTTTCCAAATATGCCTGTTTTTCAGTAGAAACATAAATTCTTAAGGCTGTTTTGTGAGATTCTTGATGCCACACTTCCATCAACTACATTACGCATCTGTTATGTCCACTATCAGCTCTTCATTTTAGCCAAATCGGTTTCTGCTCTCTAAAGCTACAATACTTATTTCCATTTCCATATAGTTTTTACCTATTTTATCATTCTCATCCATCAGAGAGGTTCAGATAAAATGTCACACCTATAGTCTTAAAAGGCTGATTCTAGGCACTATATGTGCTCCTTCTGGAAACTCCAGAGATTTATTAGCTATACTACTTATGCCGTGTAGTGTTTAATTGCACAGTGTCTAACATTATCACATAACTTAAGGTTTAAACTTATTAGCACCTCAGGGATTAGAGCTCCTTCAACCTGTACCCTCTATTTTATTATTTTCTGAGTGAATATTAACTGCAGTTAATTATACATTTCCAAAGTTATTCCATCTGAGAATAATTGAAAGTGATTGTACTTGAAAATGCAGTATTATCTCAACAAGTCTTGCAATGGCTCTGGTATTTTTACAATAATTACACAGTTTGGAAAGGTGCAAAAAAAAGAAAATTACACACACTTTCACATTAAAATAGTCAAACATGAGAGCTGAATGTATTCATCAATGTGATAATTTGAAACTAAGTTTTAAAATGGAAGGTTTCAATGTAAAAGTATATATTATAATTTATAATTATCATCTTAAAAATCAGCACTTAAATATGATATTTTTATAATGAGTATAGAGCAATGTTATGTTAATTTTAAATGTCTTTTGCAAGTGTTGTTCCTTCAGTCTTGTTAGAATATAATTTAACAATATTGAATGAATATAAAATATTAGGTTATATTAATCATGAAACACCAAAGTGCACTAACAGATTTAGTTATTAACTTAGCTAATATTTACTGAGCACTTAATATGTGTTCTAAGCACTGTCTTAAAGGATGAGATTTTGATACAAACATAATTTCTCCTCACAAGTGCACATACTCTGATGTTGAAGTGGTTTTATAAATAAAACCACTGTCAAACAGTCAAATACCTATAAAAGAAATCATGTTGATATAGAGAGGAGAGAGAAAAATTAATGTATGTTGCTCATGGAATTAGTTTTGACCGATGGCTTGTTTTAACTTAGTGACTACAGTGTGCCCCAACTTCAGAAAATTATGAAATAGATTATTTAAACAGTTTGGAGTTGCAAAAGTCTGCTAAATTTTTTTCTACTAAGTTTAAAGTATTTTCTTATGCATGGACATGTTCACATGTAAATAAAATCCAATTAATGAGATGATTTATAACTGTAGAATAGAAAATATATGTGGTTCTTGGTTCCAAACAGAAATCCTTACTACAGATTTATAGAATGCTATAGCTATTTTACAGAAGGGCTCTTCCTTACTGTGAAAATTGTATTTTTCAAGCACCATTTTACAGATGATATGTCTGGGTATAAAATAACCATTGAAAGTCTCAGGTGTAGGTCAACAGCAGTAATGTGTGGAATGGCTCTATGTGTGTGGAACTAGATATGAGGTAAATCAAGAGACCATGTTCTCATCAGACACATCAAATCTATAATACCTGCACATTGCAATTTCTGCTGAACATGGCCATATAGAGCTACTGCAAGCAATGCATTGGACATTTTAAATCTTGAGTGTCAGCTGCTGCTGCATTTCACCCTTGAATGTGCCCTTATGATCCACGAGAATCTATCACATCCAAACCATACTGGATCAGTGTAGGTACTTGTACCAGATGACAGATGCTGTTTTCCTTTACTTTCATTCAATATTTATAAAACATCCAAAAAATGTAGATCAAGGTTTTGGTAAGCTATTTTAAAATGTTACCTCAATGATAGAATATAAACTACTATTCAGTACATCTGTGAATTGCTTATGTCTCATCTCTGTGTCCTTGAACAATTGTTAGAGCCTTCACCTCCTCATTTGTGAAGTGGTAATATGAATATATCACAAAGCCTTTTTAAGACTTAAATAAAATAATATCTATGAAATAACATTGTTCTCAAACTAAGAATAGTTTTACTTTTTACAGTGATTTTTAAATATGCTCTATAGCTCCCTGTAGAAAAGACAATTTATACTTTTCTTATGAAGAAAAATTTGTAGTGTTTAATTCAATAATATTTACATTCATTTTCTGAACTTGCAGCTACAGAAATGCCAAAATATATGACTGCACAGCAATAACAGTTGTCAAATTGAAGATTGGAGTTTTAAGTTCGTTGCTCAAGTTATGCACACAATCCATTTTATGAGTCTGACCTGAAAGTTGAATCATAAAGTGTCTTGCTTATTTTTTCATAAAATAAGGTATCCATATAAAATATTTTAATCAAATAAAAGGTATAGAATATATTTTATTTCAAGTAGCCTGAATAAAGCTATATTAGTTGTGCTTCCTACTGAAAATATGAGATAATGAAGCCATTTGTTAAAACTATATCAATTAAAACTATATCTATTTTAAAACTATATATCTATCAATTAAAACTATCATTAACTTTTTATTATAACATTTATAATCTAAATACCATCAGTTTGTTCTTTAAAACTTGTGATTCATGCCACCCTGCCTTAGATTCCATAATCAGCATTCTGTTCCAAACAGTAATGCTGTTCCAATAACAAATGTAGCTTATGAGGAGAAGTTTGATTATGAATTGAAATTATTTTAGACTTTAATTTTTGCTGTCTCACCATATGATCTTAGGCAAGTGTCTCCATTAAATGGTGATGAAAAAGAAGCCACCTTACAGTTAGTGACTGAAAATAACATCAACTATTCATTTTGTTCAGGAATATGTAATCTGGGAAAGGTATAACAAGAGCAGTTCATCTCTGCCCCAGGCACCATCAGCTTGGAGTGGCCTGACTAGAGGCTGGATGATCTGCCACATTTCAAGTAGCCTGGCTGGAAAATTCTGCTGGTTGTCAGTTGGAAGATGAGTCAGAGTTTTGGGCCAAGAAACTACGCTTGCCGCATAGTCCTCTAGGTACTTGACCTTCTTTCTCACGTGGTGACTAGTTTTTAACAGTAGACATCCAAAAGGATTGGTAAAAGCCCTAACACCTTTTATAACCCGGCCTCAGAAGTCACATAGAGACACTTCTACGATAGTCACAAGCACAGCAGATTCAAGAGGAGAGAACACGTATCTAAACTCTTTGTGAACAGTGTCTATGAGACCGTTACCAGAAGTGAATATATTGGCAGATAGTCTTCATCATATTTTTGGAAAACAAAATTCGCCATATTAGTTAATGGTATATTAATTAATATCATGTAATTTGAGTTTTGTCATCTAAATAATAAAATGTTAAAAACCTTCTGATCATACTTTTCATATCATATTTATGAACTCCAACAACGCCTGAGTAAGGTTTTATCATTTATCTCCATTATCTTAGTCCACTTTGACTACTATAACAAATTGTCATAGACTGAGGTATTTGAAAAACAGAAAGGTACTGCTCAGAGTTTTTGAGGCTGAGAAATAGAGGCAGATGTCTGGTGAGACCAAACTTCCTGGTTTACACCTGGCTGTCTCCTGATTGTGTCCTTTTGTATATACAACAGCAGAGAGCTCTGGTCTCTTTATACCTGCCACAGCCACTAATCCCACTAGGAAGGGCACCATCTTCATGACCTCACTGTCACCCAGGGGTGTTCCAAACATAATCACTTTGAGAATTTATGCTTCAGTGCTCTAATTTACAAAGGAAAGAGAAAGATTCAGATCAGACAATAGTAGCACCTATTTTGCAATGAGAAAACTGATGATATACAGGAAAATAGTTTATTTACAGCAAGTGCTAGTAAAAGAGATACAGCTACATATTAAAATACTCAAACCTTGTAAACTACTTAGAGAATCTACATTCTTTTTCATTGTACTAAATTTTTATGAGAGTAACCAAAAACTTGTATGTAAAATGCTTTTTAAAGGTGCTTTACCTAGGTAGTTACCTAGATAATCCTTGTTTATTTCTTTAAATTAGTATGTAAAAAGTACTACTAAGAAGATACAACAGTATGATTTTTGTCTTGGTGTCTTCTTTTACCTAACTGAGTATAAAACCTCACAGCTAGTTTAATATGTGGTGCTAGTTGTTTGTTTCAGTGCCTTCTTTGATGTGTTAAACAGAATTAGATCCATATACATACAGTTTGGAAGTAAAGCTAGAAGTTAGTTTCTAAAAGTTTGTTTGTAGGAAAATGGATGCAACTTGAGACCATGCTGTTCAGGGAAATAAATCAGACACACAAGTTTAAATATCACATAGTTTCTCTTTTTGAGAAACCTAAAATATAAATAAAAAGCAAAATAAAAGATAATAGGAAGTAGGGAGGTAGATCTTTCTGAAATGGGAAGGGGGACAATAGAAGGAGGAGGAAGAAGGGAAAAGGATGGAAACAGGAAGTTATATGTGTTATATACATGTACCAATTACAGGAAATGTAAACATTATGTACAGCAAACATGTACTAATTTTTAAAAAGTTTATGAATTGCTTTCCCAGACTTCTTTCTTTCTGGTGTTTCCCATGTACTTTTGGTTTCCTTTGTCTCTTCCTTAAAAATCCTTTGCTGGAACATGAGGTTTTATATAATCTTCTGTGTATTTCTCCAGTTAGATCTGCATTTAGAACCAAGCGTGAAGATTATAGAGAGAATAAGAGAGGTAATAGAGGTTGACCTGACCTTCTCAGAAACACAACTTCAGGAAACAGAAATAAAGGGTTTTTGTCCTTAAGAGGTGGTATCTCCTGTAGGCTCCTGTTAACAGCCTCCACAACCATCCTATGATTGCTTGAGGGCTGAGCAGGAGTTACAGAGAAAAGGAAAAGGGAAAAGAGAGTATCGCTGTTCATATTCTGAGCAGTAGGATTTCTGATTCCAACTCCTAAACGAAACGAGTAGACTTGTCCTGGAGCTGTCAGTGACCTGGTGTCCACTACATGATCATAGACATTCCATGTTCCTGGCAGCTCCAACTTTCAACTTCTCCATTGCAGTTTCAGCCTCACTTACTTAGCTGCATTACATCATCTTCTCAGGGGTCCTGGTAGGGATTTAAACTCCTTCACATTTTCTGGTCCTCTATGACCTCACAACTTTGGTATGCTGCATGCCTGCAAAACCAGCATTGCATTGCCAATGCCACGGTTTTCCACCAGGTCCAGTGCTATCCAACCCTTGAGAATCATGGCTGCAGTGACTTCTTACTGCAGGGATTGGTGAACTCAGGAAAAGATTCCCTTGTCAACCCTAATTGAAGTGGTATCCCTAGGCCTCTCATCTTAGAGTATTTCAAAGTGTTCATACTTTTATTTCCTTATGTCTGTTATGCATGGGATATGGTTAATTCTGAGATGCCTTCAAGACATCTACCCATACTGGTGGAAAATGTTGCCTTCTTTTTATTGATATTAATTTCTTAAGCAACCACACCTACCTTGGACTCAACTTTACCCCCCCCCACGCTTTCTGGCCAGACTACAAGCTTTTCAAGTCCTTTTAGCCAGGTTTTGCTCCAGATTTTACCATAAATCTTGATAAAAGCAGTCAGTAATACCCATGCCACCACTTGAAATTTCCCCTGCCAAATAAACTACCTCATCATCTTTAAACTCAATATCCCCAAACTCTCAAGATGTGGACAGAATATAGACAAATTCTTTTTCAGAAAGTAATATAAATGCCTCTGATTTAATTCCCAATAGAGTTCTTCTTCCCATTTCCACCTCATTTTAGATCCAAACCATAGGAGGTTTATTGTAACAAGGATAAAGCAAGTGAGAAAGGTCAGCATGTCAACACAATTTCAGACTATGAACATCAACTTCTGAAAATGAATATCATGTAGAAGAATTATAACTCACTTTTTCATGGAACTTAGTATGGCTTATAGCAGTAAGACAATCCACTTTCACTTTGGGCAGTTTTGTTGAATATATATCAAGATGTGAAATTATTCTGTCAGATAGTATATCTATGTTCATCCATAGGAGATACCACCAAATATGTATTTAAAATAGTAGAAAAAGTCTGAACTTCCCCAGTAATATATGACAGGTCAGACTATTTCATATCCCCACCAACAATTGTTTTTGTATTTCTCTTTCACTTTGGACATTCTGGTTGATGGCAGAATTTTTACATTGTCCTCAAAATAAAATTTCAAAGCGTGTCTTTGAGAAACTAAATGTAATAGATAAAATAAATATATAACAGCAGGAAAAGGGGTGAAAAAGGGTTTAGGCTGACTCAGCAGTCTGGTTTTTACTTGTCTCCAAAATGGAGCAATACATAACACCTGAAATTAAAAAGAGGTGCGAAATATATGAAAAAGTCCTTTTTAAGACAAGAGAGACCAGATAACAGAGATGATAAATAAAGTAGCATATTTCTACAAGAGTGTCAATTTAATATCTTGAGATTATTTCTAGCCTGTAGCAAGGTAGGAAAGATCCTGATCTTTAAAATTTTTGAATTTGAGATTGTGAGGTAAGAGAACAGATCTTAGAGTCCACACGAGACAAGGCATTTATATTTCACAAGACACTATGAGAGGACAGTTCTGTTCTGCAGCAGAGCTATGCAGGTCCCCTCTAAGCATTCATCAGAGTTTTGTTGATACACCAAGGAGGTAAGAATGACATAAAAGGTATGAAGGCAGAAAAAAAGATAAATGGAACAATAACAGGGTCAGTGGGATAAATACAAGCAAATAGGACAAAAGACAAAGCCTGCTATATGAGCCATCCATTAAATGTAAATAATATAAACAGCACAATTAAAGGGAAGGAATTATCAAACTACATTCAAATAAATAACCATACCCAAGAAAGTATCTGCTTCCTACCAGAAATATTTTAAATCTAAAAATACAAATAGATGAAATACTGTGTTTTGATATAGCAGGAGTTTCAATTCTGAAAAAGGGATCAGGGAAGGGTTCATTGCTAGGGTGACATTTGAACTAAGACGATCGAAAGAGTGAGGAAATTACAAAGCTAACTGGCAGGGTAAGAGCAGAAGAGGTCCTTTGGCAGGAGAAGGTTTGCTATAAACATTTAAGAAACTTCTAAAAGGAAGTTGAAACCCTTTCAGTATGACATTATTACTTAATTTTTTGTCTTAGCTGCTACAGAATATAAATAAAATGCAACAATGTTTTATACAACAAAATGTGGTTTAAAACAGGGTATTTTATAAATTAAACAATCATGGCTAAAATTTAAATGGCTATGAAAGACAATTAGAATAAAATACT
Organism: Fukomys damarensis; assembly: GCF_012274545.1. Classification (NCBI taxonomy): domain Eukaryota; kingdom Metazoa; phylum Chordata; class Mammalia; order Rodentia; family Bathyergidae; genus Fukomys; species Fukomys damarensis. The sequence continues at coordinate 41,829,857 of NW_022900936.1, forward strand.
TAGCTCTTGTTATTTGCCTTTATAATAATATAAAATATGAACTATATTTAAAGTAACACTGGACTATTCCAAATACAACCTCCTTATAGACTTAATTCTTTATAATTTGATTACTTTCGTAGATTTTTAAATACTGTAAGTGCTTAAAGATACTGCTTAACTTTCTAGATAGGTTCAACTTTTAAAGTTATTTGAGATATTATTAAATATTCTGAATGTATGTATTTATTTATTTATTTATTGGTAATAGGGATCAAACTAGTACCTTGCATTTGTGAGGCAGACAGCAGAACCACTGAGCTAAATCCCAAGCCCTGAATTCAGTTATTTTAAACTGCATAATTAAGTAGAAAACATTTACTGACAAGACATATATTTGATTTATTAATATTTTATGGTGTGTTGTCTTACAACTCCTACCTCTTCAGATCAAATTTAGAAATTACATACATTTTGAAGAATATTTACAATTATGAAACCATCAGTAAGTAGGATTAACTATATATTTTATATGCTCAGGTTTTCAATAGGTTGGGAGAAATATTTTGATGATATAGTCATTTTTATTAGCTACATAATGCTAATTTGTCAACAGGTTAAAGATGTGTTGATGTACTTGTACCACCATTCCCTGTTGATACTGGTACCTTATAAGGGATACTTAATCTCTTAATAATAACTTTCCAGTGAAGAATTAATACATTTCCTTAAATTTTTAGATAATTTATTAAAAATTTTATAAAAGCAAACACAGGGCTGGGAATTTAGCTCAGTGGTTCTGCCACCTGCCTTGCAGGCTCAAGGACCTGAGTTTGATCCCTGGTACC
>NW_022900936.1:41830739-41857355 GCF_012274545.1 Fukomys damarensis
AGAAAGAAGGACCCAGAAAGGAGCAGCGCTGGGCTGGGGATGGAACTCAGTGGTAGGGTGCTTGCCTGGCATGCACAAGATTCTGGGATCAATCTCTGGCACTGCAAAAAAACCAAAAAAAAAAAAAAAAAAAGCAAAGACAAACTATCAAAACATAATACAGTCTAGTATACTAAAGAAAATTTAGTTCTAGCAAGTGTGCTCAACATATAGCAAGACCAAACTGAGACTTTGTTCTTGAGTCCAAACAAGGATTAAGGGAGAAATGAAATATAAATGCATATTTAATAGCATGATTCAGTCTTTTAATGCCATTTTCCAAAACTACACAAAACCATCTCTTGTACTGCCAGTTATAGGCATCTTCACACTTATGAAGCACTAATAATTTGTGTGCTTATGTGCATGTTTGTGTGAGTGTGTGTGCCTGACGTACACTAATTTTAAAATACAGCAACCTCAGAAAAGATATGTCATAATTTTTGTACTGACTTTGTGTCAGATAATTCCTCTTGCTAAGCGAAAATGCCTAATCCCCGCAATTTCATAAAGAAGAGATTTATTTGGCTAGTGGTTTCAGAGGATTCAATATATGATAAGCTGGCTCCAAGCAGGAATATCATGGCAGAAGGGTTTGGTGGAGGAAGGTTGCTTCGTTCATTGCTTCCAGAAAACAGAAGAAGGGAACAGTGCTAGAGAGGAAGGAGAGAGGGATCAGATATAGATCTCATGGTCATGCTTTTATGATCCCTCCAACCACACCCTAAAGTATGCTTTTGTCATCCCTTACAAGGTTAACAAGCCAATCGAAATGACAGTTAAACTTTACATCACAAATGGCTAACTTGATTTACTAATATTAACAGTTTGACTTTTTCTTTGTTACGCTGAACTCTTCAGATTCCAAGTATGTATAAATTAAAATATGTTTCCAAAAAAAACCTCTAGAAAAATAATTAAAAAGAAATTGTTTTTCCTGTTTTTACAGCTTGCAGACCAGGATTCTATAAAGCATTTGCTGGAAACACAAAGTGTTCTAAATGCCCTCCACACAGTTTAACCTACATGGAAGCCACTTCTGTCTGTCAGTGTGATAAGGGTTACTTCAGAGCTGAAAAAGACCCACCTTCTATGGCATGTACCAGTAAGTCTACACATTTTGGACTTGCAAATGTTTTTTACCCTTTGGGTTTCTTTACATTTTAAGAATAAACAAATGTATAAAGTCCTATATATTTGATGAAATTTGTCTTTGATAATAGTAAAGAGCTCTTTCTTCTCTGCATCTAGTAGCTTAAAAAATGTGTTTACTCTTCGGAATTTAAAGCATTGGTTTGATACCCTACCCTGCAAATATTACCTGTCATTGTGAATTTATGACAGTTTAAGAAATCATGAAAAGTTATAAACAAAACCTCCGTTCTTTAAGCACTTTACAGCATATTGACTTAGGAATATAAATTTTTTGTGTAAGGATTTGGGTCTCACTGACATTTGTCTTTAAAGGAAGCTGTTTTCAAGTTTGTCCACATTTCACCTCTCAGTTTCTCTTCACTTTTTTGGTTGGAATCAGTAGAATATTAGATCTAAATGTGAAGGTCAGTTTAATGCATGCACTCAGAATTTTAAATTATTTCTGTCTTCTATTATTTAAGTCTTGTGAAATATCCGTACATTTAGAAAATAAAAGTGAATGTATTAATACATTGCTAAGCTAGGCAAAAGTAAAATGTCACACTGAGTTATAAAGCCTTTTAAAAATCATAAACAAAGATATTCTATTGAAAGTTTGCCATTCTTACTGATCAATGGGTAAAAAAATGTTGCTTATGTAATTGTATAGAAGCAAAAGTAGATTGAGAATTATGTCATATATTCCTTAGAGACAATGATAGAGATGTTTCGGTTTTCAATCTTAAGTGCTGCCCTCCAAATTTGTCTGCTGAACCATAGGTTTTATTATAAAATGACTCTAAAGAACATGTTTAATGAAAATATAACACATGCATTAGTAGATGTAATGTTTGCTAACTGTAAATTTTGAGTAATTGCTTTCTTTAGAAAATTTCTGGATTTTTTCCTGAAAATATATTTTTAAAAATTTAACTAGTAAAATACAAATAGTAAATATTATTTCTCCATTAATTATAAAAATAATTTGTAATAGTAAAATCTTGTTTCTAGTATACATATATATGTATATATATGTATTTCTTCTTGTATAATTGGTGCGTATTATTATAGTATAGAGGATATGGTACAGCTTAGGTAGATGGAATTTTTTTTATAGCTAGAGTTCTGCCAAATATGTTTCAAAACTATGTATGAAAGTGAATGTGGGTTCTTAATTAAGTGACAGGGGAAATTTTCTTCTTTTTTTTAATAAATAGACAATTGATAAATTGAAGGGATAAAGTGATTCCCACCTTTAAAATCTTTTAGTAACATAGTAGAATTGGTAGTCAGGAGGGCTTATTCCTTGGAGTGACAGACTAGCTAAGGAAATAAACCCCAGATGAAACAAGGCCCATGATTATTATGGCATTGTTGATCATATGTGTTTATATATCAGGTTATCATTTTTTTCACCTCAATTTTCTTTATTTCCTTTTTAAATGATTGATAAATACACAATATTTTTTAAAGTTCTAGCTTCCATTGGTTACATGAAAGGACAAAAAGGTTTTGTCACCCTTGGACAGAAATTTAGACAGAACAATGTGCCCTTGTTGCTATTGGGAAGATAAAACAATTTTCTTACTATCATCATAGATCTTAATTGTGAGTGAGCCCTGTAACAAAAGACATAATAACAATTGAAAAAACAAAGGTTTACTTATATTTATATTTGGGAGATACTCAGAGGATGAGCAAATTTTAGAGTAGATTTGAGTTCGGACTTAAGCTGAAAGAAAGATGTGGGAGAGGAAAGTATAGATGAAATAAACAAGACAATCACAATAAACAAAGGTAAAGTCTGCTGTCCAGACTTAACTTAGAGCCCTCTACATGAGAAGTCTCTGTTGAGTCATCTGCTTCCTGATAAGTCAGGAAAAACCCCTCTTAAATGGAGGTTTCCTTTATTGATATACATTTCCCCTATGAAACAGTGACATGTATTGGTTTTCAGAGCTCTACCTAGGTTGTCAGTAGTCTCTCAAATAATGAGCTCAAAATAATCACTGGGCCTAAGGGGCATATTTTGGAGTGGCATATACTGGTCTTGTAAATTATCCTTAGGGATCAAAAAGAAGAACCCAAGATGAGAACAATGAAATGTGAAACTTTAAAGGGATTTTTCTATTTCAGCTATCAGACAATCAATCCACTCTTAATGCTTCTCTGTGATGCTTCCTTGAGAGATTGTTTGGGCCTTGTTTAGCATAATCTCAGTATAGCTAAATGAGGTTCACATTTTATAGAAACAAGTGTCCAATACTAGTTAGGTAAAGTTGCCCAAATGAGTTAACCTCTGCTGACCTCACTTAGATCAACTATAGGACTAACAATATGTACCGTATAATGTTATCCTAATAATTAATATTGAAAAAGTACCAAAAACAGTACTTTATACATAGCAGATATTGTATAAAGGTTAAATAAAGGAATCTTTTATATTTTAAAAGTTCCTGACAATATCCAAACATAAAATGATTTGTGTTGATACTATCATGCTAGGCTAAAAACATCCATCACTTATATTCCTACAGAGTGAAGGGAATAACATACTTAAAAAACATATATATGTGTACAGCCGGGCATGGTTGTAATTACATGCCTGTAATCCCATCACTCAGGCTGAGGCAGGAGGATCGCTGTGAATTTGAGACCAGTCTGGGCTACATAGTGAGTTTCAGGTCAGTCTCAGCTACATAGTGAGACCCTGTCTAAACACACACACACACACACACACACACACACACGCACACACACACGTTTTCAGTTCACACTGATTATGATTTGGTTCATGTATATAATACACCTTAATTATTTTACATCCTCTTCCCCTCCCTGCACCCTCTCCTCCCCCAAACTCTTGGTTTCGTGCTCGTTTGCAAAGTACCTCCCTGTTTCCAATTATTTGTTTTCTTCTTTAATATACTTAACTTTAGGTTTCTAATATAAAGAAACGATGTGATATTTAAGCATGTATGTCTAAGTTATTTCACTTAACATTATGACCTCAAAGTGTATACATTACCCAAAAAATGACTCAAATTTATATGTCTTTATAGCAAAATAGTACTCTGTGTGTATAAATACCACACATTATTTATGTTTCATCTGCTGATGGAAATACAGACTGCTTCCAGGGTTTAGTTCTCATGAGTTATACTGCTGTAAACATGGCCATGAATGTATCACTAGTGTAATATCTTCAAATCTTTCAGGAAGATATGTAAAAGAGAAATAGCTAGGTCAGTTAGAATTTCTAGTATACATTTTTTGAAGACTCTCCACACTTATTTCCATACTGATTATACTAGTTTATATTTCTACCAACAATGTAGGAGGGGCCCTTTCATCCTTGCAGCCTTGCCAGCATTTATGTGATCCTTAATTATAGCTATTCTTTCAGAGTAAAATAAAATCTTAGTGTTGTTTTAATTTGCATTTCTATAATAACCAGAGATGTACTTTTTTTTCAGGTAATTATGGGCCATTTTCACTTCTTCTGAGAAGTGTCTATTTCAATTACCCATTTTTTATTGAATCTTCTATTTAGGGGGGCTATATTTTCTGAATACTTTGTATATTCTAGATATTCCTTTGTCTGAGCAGTAGCTAGAGAAAAAACTCCTATTCTATAGATCGTCTCTTTACTCTGTTGGTTTGTTTCCTTTGCAGTAGAGAATCTTACTTTGATATAATCCCATTTGTTGATTCTTGAAGTTATTTCTTATGTAATTGGAGCTCTGTTCAGAAGTCCCTTCTTATGCATATGTATTCATTTACCTATTTTATCTTCTAGCAAATTAACTGTTTCTGTTTTAATATTTAGATCTTTTTGTGCTTAAGTCTAATTTATGAGCTAGTACGTAGTCTATTTTAGTCAAAATTCCATGTGCTGCTGAGAATGTGCATTCTTTTTTTTTCTCATTGAGTTTATTGATACATTTTAGGTATACAGTACAGTTACATTCATCATTGAAATCTTGTACCTTTACATGACAGATCTTGGTTCTCATTTTTTTCCCCTTTTCCCTGCCCTCCCTTCACCCGTCCTCCTCTCCCCCGTACAAACACTTCGTTTCCATTTTTTCATTTTCTCCTATTTTTGTCTTTTCCTTTATTGCCTTTCTCCTACTCTTCCCACTTTTCCTGCACCTTTAGCCTCTTTCTTCCTATTTCACAATGCCCATTATATCATTACGATCTTATGTACTATTATATTTTATTCACACCAGAGAAACTATTCAGTATTTACACGTGTGACTTATTTATTTCACTTAGGAGTATATCCTCAATATGTATGCATTTTCCTATATATGAATCTAATGTCTCATTCTTTATGGCTGAGTAATATTCCATTTTATAGAAAAACCACTGTAGAACACTCTGTAGATATCAATAAAGTACATTTGCTTCAAAGTGTGGGTAAAATCTGATATTTCTTTGAGAATTTTTTTTCTAAATGATCTGTCATTTTGTAATGATGGGGAATTGAAGTTTCCAACTGTAATTGGGTTGATATTTAGCAGATATTTTTTGACAAATGATGCTTATTTAATGAATTTGAGGATGCTGGTGTTTGGTGCATATATAATTGTTATCTCTTTCTGTTGAATTGTTTCCTGAACCAATTTGAAGTGACCTTTTCTTTTTCTTGTGATCAATTTTGGCTTGAAGCACTATTTGTCTGAAAATAGGTTAGGTACTCCTGCTTTTTTGCATTACTCCTGTTATATATTGTTTTACATCCTTTGATTTTTTTTAATCTATGATTTTTTGGATTAAATATATTTCTTGTATATAGCATACCACTGCATTTTCTTTTTTGATTCAATTCGCCAGTCCTTGCCTTTCCTCAGCAGGTGAGACCATGCACATGCACATTCACAGCTATTACTGAGAAGTATTGACTTATTCTTGTCTTTGCATTACTTTTCTGTTTTTGATCCTACTTTTTTACCTTTCCAATTAACTGCTTACCTGGATTGGTGAATTCATTTCATTAGACTATTTGGTGCTGTTGACTTCATCATTTTCTTTTAGAATACCCTGGAAAATTTTTAGATTGCTAATTTGTTGGCCATGAACTAATTAAGGTGTTCTTCGTCAATTTTGAGAATGTACAGGTTTATTAGTCTGGGTTGAAAGTTATTTTCTTTTAGGATTTGAAAGACTTCAAGTCTCCAGACCTTTAAATTTTGTGTTAAGAAGTCTACTGTAATTTTAATTTGTTTACCTTTATAAATGATTGTTCCTTTTTTTCTAAAAACTTTTAAAATTTTGTCCTTGAATTTCTGAGATTTCAAGTATGATGTGTTATGATCATTTCTGATTGTGTCTGTTTGAGATTCTGTATGCCTTACTTATGTTAAATGATTCCACATATTTGGAAAAAATTGCCACCATTATTTCTGTACACAGATGTTTTATGCTTTTCATGTTGTATTCTGATTTTTCACTAATACCAGTTAAAATAGTCTTCTTTGTACCATCTAGTATTTATTGGATTAATTTTCCATGTTCTCCTGTTTATTTAGGGTATGTCTGAGTACATGGTCAAATACAGCAGCCCTGTCTTGCAGATCTGACACTCTGTCTTCATATATGATCATGTGTGATTTCTTTTTCCTTTTTAGCTCATCTACCTTTTATTAGTACCTTCTGTAAGTTCAATGGTCAATCAATTACTAATCCCCTTATCTGTTCAGTTATTGCTGATTTTTACAGAAAGTCTTATTGATCGGTTTTGTTTTATTTTTCCTCATTATTTTGTACAGTTTGACTATTTGGCTTTTAATTTCTTCCCCATTGATGCCTCACGAATCAGTTTTTGGGGGAGTCTAGTGTTTGGGAAGCATTTTGTTGCCTTCTTTTCTTGTTTACTGTGTGTCGGGGGAGTCACATGCCTGGGCACACCTGCACTAAGGATTACAGTTTGATTATTGTGGACATTGTTGATAGTATGGAGATCTCTTTAGTTAGTGTCTACTTTCTGATGCATAGTTAACTATAGGCCTTTGTTTCTGTTCCAAGATCCCACCACCTCTGTTAATTTGAAGATGGGAAGTTGTGGTGTAATTGGCCTAGCACCCAGTTCTCTGGAAATGAGCTGCAGTATAGTTATTGATGCAAAGATAAACCAATTATTGGCATACAGTAAAAACCAGTAAATAGCAACAACTCTTCTACCCTGGCAATAGTAACAACAAAATTAGCAACAATAACAGAGTCAGAGGCAAACTTGATATTGATATGCCATAAGAACCAATAAAAGCTACTAATGTACCATGCTTAACAATAGAAAAGAGATCTGTAATGATAATATGATACAAAGACAAACCACATGACATACAGTGAATGTCTACAAGACATAACAAACTATACCAGCATTAACAATGCAAAAGAATTCAACAATAATAACGTAGGTCAACTAAATATCCAAAGATTAATAAAGTTTAATAATAATGCTATCTAAGGTGGAGGAGTTGGGAAAGAGAAAAAGTAAAAAAGGTAAAATTTGAAAAATAAGGAAAGATAAAATGTGAAGTAAGAGAGAAAAGTGAGCTAAAGGATCCTATTAAGAACTAAACAAAAATTAATAGAATTCATTAAAAGTAGCAGAAAAGAACATAGAAGAAAAAATAGCAGAGCACAATAAAGAAAAAAAGACAAAAGGAAAAAAAGAGAAAGAAAAATACCTCTAAATACCCAACCAAGGAAGAAAAATAGAAATATGTTTGTAAAACTTTCTTTGCATGTTTGAATGAGTGATTTATTTCCACAGCCTACAGTAGTGGAATCCACCAGATTTGTGGGAGAGATAGTGAGTCACTTCTAAGGCTTATTTGTTTCCTCACTCACATTTCTGTGCGTAAATGCTGAATTTTCCCCTGCCTTTTCTGCTGAACATGATATACTGTGTTTTTAGACATTTTCACAACTACTAAGTCCTTCAGATCTAAGTCTATCTGGTACCAGTAATGTTTTCTAAATTCTATTCTAAGAAACATTTGTAGTCATTAAAATATAACTAGATAAAGAAAAGACTATCGACTGCAATGCATCATAGCTCCTAAAGATTAAATAACTAAATCATGAGGAAAAAAATAGAAAAATGACAATTTAGGTCATTAAACCAATAGCCCTGAGGGTTGTGCTAAGTCTAGCAAGAACTTCTGAAGCTGAGAATCCAATGAGTTATTTCTGTTTTACATTAACTACAAATAATAGCTACATTTATTGGATACAAACTCCTTTAATTTCTGGAATCTGTATCTCCATGAATTTGCCATCCTTTATTAATCTTCAAATGTATCATCTAGAAAACAGAATTTGGGTTAGGTAGACATTCAATCCCATCATTTTCTGATGTTTTGTCAGTGTTAGCATTTAAAACAATATTTTCAGAGAACTTCCTATAATCTAAAAGCAAACATTATTTTCATAGTATCAAAGTCAGGCTATAACTTTGAAAGTATGTGCTTTTTTTAATGGCTGACTAAACCATAAGAAATAGATAAGATATTTGGCTAATAAGTAGCACAGTAAGAAAAAAATCCCATAGATAGGCAGTCTTATAACTTACATAGTGTTAAGAATCCTAAAGTTATTCATTTCCCTTTCTGACTTTTTTCCTGCTAACTCCTTCCTTACCACATATAATAATACATTCAAATTCCTATCATTAAAAAATGTGTTGAGTTCATATTTTCTCCTTACTAAAACAAACACCTAGGAAAAGTAGTATCCCTTGATTGTGGCTATTTCATATTTAATTTTCTTGTTACTCATTGGACTTTTGCTGCTTAATCTACTACAATTTGATTTTTCCTCTCTTCTTGAAACAAATTATATACAATAAATTCACCAATTATCTTCATTGTCATTTATATTAGAAACAATTTTTGGTCCTTTTTTCATGATATATAACTCCTTTTTTTTCCAGCTTTAATTGAGTTTATTGGTACATTTTAGGGATACAGTACAGTTACATTCATTGTTGGGATCTTGTACCTCTACATGACAAGTCTTGGTTCTCATTTTTTCCCCTTGTCCCTGCCCTCCCTTCACCTCCTCCTCCCCTCCCCATCTACAAACACTTTATTTCCATCTTTTCATTATCTCACATTTTTTTCTTTTCCCTTTTTACCCTTCCCCTACCCATCTCACCTTCCCTACACCTTTAGCTCCTTTCTCCCTATTTCTAAATGTCAGTAATCTTATTAGGATCTTATGTATTATTGCAGATTATTCACACCAGGGAAACTATTTGGTATTTACACATGTGTGCCTTATTTATTTCACTTAGGAGTATATCTTCAATATGTATCCATTTTCCTATGAATGAATCTATTTTCTCATTCTTTATGGCTGAGTAATATTCCATTTTATAGAAAAACCACATCATGATATATAACTCTTAAAACTCTTATTTTTAAATCTTTTTGTTTGTTGCCACTGATAGTGTCTTTTCTTTTGTTTACAATTCCTCATGTTCCTTCCTTTGCATTCTTGTTGCATGCCCTAATTCTCTCCCATAGTTTCAAATATCATCTGTAGATAGATGATTCTTGCAGTTATATTTACATCCAGTCTTCTTTTATGTAGTGCCAAATCTTCTAGCTAAATGATGAAGACATGTGACAACCTGCACATCCTGTGAAAACCTGTCCTTTTCCCTTTGTTTACTAAACTTCTGTACTTCAAAGATGCCAAACCTCTTTTACAACTACTTAGTGAAAGGATTTCTGTGTACTTCTAATGCTGTACCTATAAGATATTTTATCACCCTTTTTTGTTATTGGAGATCAAATAACAGCTCATAGGACAGGCATTTTCTTACCACTCATTTTAAAAAAATCTGTTCTACTTACTATTTTTTTTCCATTAAGTTTATTGACACATGTAAAGCGAACAAAACAGTTACATTTATCATTGGGTTCTGGTACTTTCACATGGTACATCTTAGTTCTTGTTTTTCCCCATACCCTGGGGCTCCCTTCAACCCCTTCCCCTTTCCTGTTTACAAAGACTTTGTTTCCATTTTTTCCTTTTTCACATTTTTTAATTTTCTCTTGTTTCCTTTTCCCTATCCTTCCCACTTCCCCTTTATCCATTTTCTTCCTATTTCACTCTCAGTTATACCATTTGAACCTTATTTACACTTTTACTCTTTCACACCAGAAAAACTATTTGGTATTTATTCAAGTGTTTCCTATTTACTTCATTTAAGAATGTGGCCTCAATGTGCATCCGTTTAGCTATAAATGTCTCTAGTTTCTCATTCTTTATGTCTGAGTAGTACTCCATTTTATAGAAAAAAACAAATCTTCTTTATATAGTCTCCAGTTAATGGGCATTTGTATTGTTTCTAAATTTGAGCTATGACAAACTGTGGTGCTATAAACATGGGAGCACATATATCACTCTGGTATGATTCTTTTAATTCTTTTGGAAAGATACCCAGCAGAGGGATGGCTGGGTCAAATGGAACCTGTTATTCTAGTTCTTTGAGGTATCTTCTTATTGATTTCCATAGGTGTTGTACCAGTCTGCACTCTCACCACCAATGGAGAAGGGTTCCTTTCTCCTCCAAACCCTGCCAGCATTTGTTATTGGTTGATTTCCTGATAGCAGCCATTCTTTGTGGGTGAGGTGGAACCTCAGTGTTGTTTTCATCTTCATCTTTCCAATGACCAATGATGTTGAACATGTGTTCATATATTCATTTGCTGCTTTTACTTGTTTGTCTGAGAAATGTTTGTTCATTTCAGATGTCCATTTTTAAATTGGGTCTTTGTATTTGGAAGGTCTGTTTTTTTTTTAATTCTTTATATATTCTAGACAATAGACCTTTTTCTGAGGAGTATCTGATAAAAAATATTTCCCCACATTGTAGGTTGTCTCTTAGCTCTGTTGGTAATTTCTCTTGGACTGCAAAACTTTTACCAAATAGTCTGTCTGGTGTGAAAACTATAACAGTACACAAGATCCTAATGGAATAATTAATAGTGTGAAATATCAAGAAAAGGGCTAAAGGTGTAGGGAAAGTGGCAAGGGTAGGGGAAAAGGAACAAGGGAAAAGAAAAAAATATGAGAAAATGAAAAATGGAAATAAAGTGTTTGTAAATCAGGAGGGGAGGATGAAAGGAGGGTGGGGACAAGGGGAAAAAAATGAGAACCAAGACCTGTCATGTAAAGGTACAGGATCCCAGTAATGAATGTAACTGTATTGTAGACCTAGATTGTACAATAAACTCAATAAAAACTTTTTAACCCAATGAGATCCCAGTTGTTGATTCTTTGTGCAAGTTCTCATGCTGCTGAGGATTTGTACATAAAGTCTTCCCTATGCCAGTGTCTTCGAGAGTTCTGCCTAGTTTACTTTCCAGTAAGTTTAGTGTTTCTGTTTTGATATTTAGATCTTAAGTCCACTTGGATTTTACTTTAGTGAATGGTGAAAGACAGAGATCTAGTTTTAAACTTTGGCAAGTTGAAAGCCAGTTTTTCCAACACCATTTATTATAGAGGCTATCTTTACTCCAGTGAGGTGGTTGACTCCTTTGAAAAGGATGAGGTAGCTGAGTATGACTAGTGTTGCTTCTGCATCTTCTAATCTATCCCATTGAACCTTGGGTCTGTTTCTTTGCCAGTGCCATGATGTTTTTATCACAGTGGCTTTATCATATAGTGTCAAGTTGGGAATTATGATACCCTGCCATGTCTCTGTTGCCTAGAATGGTTTTTGCTATTCTAGGTCTCTTCTGGTTCCAAGTGAATTTTTGTATTGTTTTATCTAAGTCTATGAAATATAGTGTCTGGATTTCAATTGGGATTGCATTGAATCTGTATAGCAGTTTTGGTAGTATGGCCATTTTCACTATGTTGATTCTTCCTACCCAGAAGCAAGGGATATCTTTCCTTCTTCTTATATCCTCTTCTCTTTCTTAAAGATTTCTATAATTTTCAGTGTATAGGTCTTTTGTCTCCTTTGTTAGATTGATTCATAGATCTTTCATTTTTTTTGGATGTTATTGTGAAAGGAATTGTTTCCCTAATTTCTCTCTTAGTGAGTCTGTTATTCGTGTTCAAGAAGGCTATTGATTTTTGATGTTGACATTGTATCCAAGTATTCTGCTGAAAGTGTCAATTAAGTCTAGCACTCTTTTGGCAGAGATTTTTGGGTCTTCTATGTAGAGTATCATATCAGCAGCAAATAATTACAGTTTAATTTCTTCCTTGCCTTTCTTTGTTTCTTTTATTTTATCTCTTGTCTAATTGCTATGGCTAATGGTTTTAGAACTATATTGAACAGGAGGGATGATAGTAAACATCCTTGTCTTTTTCCTGATTTTAGAGGGAAATTTTTCCGTTTTTGACCATTTAGAAAGATACTGGCTGTTGGTTTTTCATTGATAGCCTTTATCATCTTGAGACAAAGACCATCTATTCCAATTTTTTGTAGGGTTTTTATCATGAATAAGTGTCGAATTTTGTCAAATGCTTTTTCTGCATCTCTATTGAGATGATCTTATGGTTTTTGTCCTTTACTCTGTTGATATAGTGCATTACACTTATTGATTTATGTATGTTGAACCATCCTTGCATCCCTGGGATAAATCTGACTTTGTCAGGGTGCATGATCTTCTTGATGATATTCTGCTTTCTGTTTGCCAGTATCTTATCGAGGATTTTTGCATCTGTTTTCATTAGGGAGATTGGCCTGTAGTTCTCTTTTTTGGTTGGGTCTTTCTCTGGTTTTTGAATCACAGTCACACTTGCTTCCAGGAATGAATTTGCAAGTATTACTTCCCTCTCAATTTCATTGAAGAACTTAAAGAGTAATGGCGATAGTTCTTCTCTATTTATTTATTTATTTATTTATTGAGACAGAGTCTCATTATGTAGTTGAGACTGCCCTGAAACTCACTATGTAGACCAGGCTGGTCTTGAACTCACAGCAATCCTCCTGCCTCAGCCTCCCAAGTGCTGGCATTACAGGCATGTGCCACCACACCTGGCAATAGTTCTTCTCTAAATGTCTTGTAGAATTCAGCAGTGAATCCATCCGGACCTAGAATTTTCTTTGCTGGTAATGTTTTAATTACATTTACAATTTCAGTGAATTTAATAGGGATGTTTAGGCTTTTTAGATCTTCTTCATTCAATTTTGGAAGTTCATATGTATCTAGGATTTTGTCCATTTCTAGTGTATTTTCTATTATATTACAATACAGGTTTTCAAAGTAGGTATTGATGATGCTCTGGATTTCTGGTGGATCTGATGTGACTTCACCTTTTCAGTTCCTAATTGCATGAAGTTGAGCCCTTTCTTTACTTTTTTTGACAAGGTTGGCTAAGAGTTTATTGATTTTATTTATTCTGTCGAAAAACCAACTCTTCAATTCATTGACTTTTTTTTGTATAATTCTCTTCATCTCCATTTTATTAATTTCTGCTCTGATCTTTGTAATTTCGTCCCTTGTATGATCTTACAGTTTGTCTTCCTCTTCTTTTTCTAGGAGCTTATGGTTAAGCATTAGGTTGTTTGTTTGAGCTTCTTCTGTTTTCCTAGTGTAGGCATTTACTGCTGTAAATTTCCCTCATAGAACTGCTTTTGTTGATCCTGGGTTTCCAGGATCTTGATTATTGTATATATAGGTGTAGATTTTTCTTGATCATGGCTAATTGGAGTCCTATTATGCCTCAATTTTCTGTATGTCAAATTCAACTATCTTTGGCAAGTTTTCTGTCATTAAATCTGTGAACTTTTTTTTAAGTCATTTGTACTTTCTCCTGCTAATTTATGGATTCCTATCAGTCTTATGTTATTCTTCTTTGCATCATTTAGGAGCTGTTGGATTGATTTCTCATGGTCCCTTACTGTTTTTAAGTCTCTGACCACAATCCTATCTTCTATATCTGAAATTATATCTTCACATTCGTTCATTCTGCTGTAAATTCTTTCTATAGTTTTTTAATCTCCTACATATCTGTTTGAATCTGTTTTATGGATTCCATTTCTTTCCTTTGTTGGGCTTTCAAGGTTTCCATTTACTTCCTATTCTGGACATTTATGTTTCCATCATGGTCCTGAACTCATCTATTTTTTTTTTATCTGTTTCTGTCCTAAAGTCTCTAATCATGTCTTTCATTCTTCTCACCATCTCTGTGGTTATCTGGGAAATTATTTATGTTTTAAATTTTTGTAGAGTTTTTTATCTGTTTTTTCTTTTTCTTTCTGTGCTATCAGTTCACAGTGTCCAGAGGGTTAACTGTGAGACTTTTCCACCTCATTTCCACCAGAGTTTATCTTTAGTGGGGTGGAAGTCTATGTTTGTCTCTTGTTTAAATGCCTTCTCATTTCTATTTTTGTTGTTGGTCCTTTCCTTGGTTTACTTCCTGGTTTAATTCTTAGATCTTCTAGATACAGCTGATATTTAGGTTTTTAGTCTCTGATATGTCTGAGGCAATCTCATTTTCATTATACCAGTGAGGACAACTGATTAGATCAATCACAACACCTTAGCCCAAGTGATACAATCAGCAGAACAAAAGCAACAAGCACAGCTTAGAAATGACAATTTGTGGTAGGTATTAATCTTTCACCTTTAACTGTGTGATTTAAATCAAAATCGAGAACCAGCCCAAAATATGTTTATAGTGAATAAACCCTTCAGTAAAGCAACTTTACCCTTCAGGATGAGGATTTAGAAGAAGATGGGGAGGGAGGGATAGATATGATAGAGAAATGTTAGAAGTGAGGTCAGAGGACACGGTCTAGAGAGCTACTGAAAAGAAGAGAGAAGACAACAAAATATACCAAGAAAAGAACAAACAGCAATAGGGAGGCTAGAGATTGTAATCACTTTGTAATGGCAAATGAGAAAAGGAAAAAGAGAAGAAAAGGAAAAGAAAGAAAATAAATCCAAATTAGGATAGGAACAGGAACAAAAAGGGAGAGTATTGGAGTTTGAGGTGGTAGAGAAAGAGGAAAAAGGAAATAAGTTAAGAAAAAAATTAAAAAGGAAAATAGTTTGAGAAAAGAAAAAGATAAACTTGTTTAAATTATTAAAATAGAAAAATATTACTTTGAAAATAAAAAATACAGATAGATATAGAGGGCCTTCTTCAGGGTATGCCTCTGTTGACACAACAGATGGCATGGGCAGGAGTGTGGGTGTCTAAGTTAATTAGTCTCAGCAAGCTAGCAGCTGTCCCTTGAGGCTCAGGCTAATTTCTGTCTGCCCAAGTTGAGATCTCTGTCCTCCTGCTGGGTTGAACTCTGCAAGGTTCTACTGCAGGTTCCAGATGTCTTTCCCCTAAAGTTAGACCAGGTTCCAATGTGAGGTGCTATTCCCTCTGATTTACCAACTATGGTGGTGTGGTATGCCTTTATTGCAGATTTTATTCACTTTTCCAGTGGGCTTCAATTTTCATCTGGGAGCCTCATAGAGGCCCTCTTTCTCTTGTTAGCACAGATGTGGGTTAGGAACACCGTTGCATTGGTGGGCATACAGTTAGGATCCTCCAGAGGTTCACGAGCTGCCACCAGGCTCCTCTGGTGCACTGGGTTGAAGGGGTGGGCCTACCGGAACTACTTACTCTTTTTATATCATTGTGTCTTATGTTTTATGTATTAGATAATTCTTTACAAACACCTAGTTTATTTATATAGTTGCTTCCTTGTTTATTGCCACTCTAACCCACACTGGATTACAGGGGCTATGTTGTTTTATATTTATATATTAAACTGCATTATCACCATTCATAGTAGTACCTGGTATACAGCAGGCATTAAATATTTAATGAGTGAACAAACTAATAATTTCAAGTTTAACCTGCCAAAGCCAATTTTATTCCTTTGAATTTTGACTTATTCATCTATCCTTACTCTTTTGTCATTATTCTGATGAATCTTCATTTACTCAGGCTCCCAAGATATACATATTGATATGATGCCTGACCCTGGCCCTGACATATTGAACTGTACACATTAGCGTTTCTTCTATCTGTTCATTCCTGTTGGTTCCTAGCCAATATTTTTATTAAGGACTTTACTTTTTTTGAGTTTATTTAATAATCTCCTGACAAGTTTACTTCATTTAGTATTCTATCTCATGTATATTCTTCCACATTAGAAAGTATCATCTTTAAAACTAAAACGAAAACGAAACCTTTACAATAACACAAAAACCTTTATCATTGTACCACTCTGGTTAAAGCCTTTCAAACCCTCATTTGTTTAAATTGCACTTCAGTCCAAGAACATCCAAGGTTGAGGCCTAGTTTTTCTTTGTTTTTAACAAATAATTCCTTGTGTTCCTTTTGCGTGAACTACAAGATATATAAAAGAAATCGGTAATTAAAAATTTGAAACTGAGAAGTTGAAATATTCTTCCTGAAATCTTAATGTATTTAATAATATACTTTTTATTTCTTAGGTGATTCTTTGATGTATATTCTATATTTTGAAGGGTACTTTGAAGGGTGGAGGATATTCTGCAATATCGGGTATTGGTCAATTATAGCTGCTTCTGAGAGCAGTGCAGAGCACAAGAAACCTTGCTGCAGGCCGAAAAGTCTGTTATCAAAATAACTCTCTAAGGCTTTTCCAAGCCAATAGGGAAAAATACTCATTCAGGTTGGAGAGATAAAGTAGTAAAATATAAGTGGCTAAAATGGTACTATTTAAACAGAAATGAGAGCATGGAGAGAAATGAAAAAAAGAATCTAATAGATGATAAGTGAGAGATTAGAACAGTATAATTCTCTGATATTTGCATTTTACTTTGATATTTCTTATGTCATTAAATCATTACAGAAATTGGTTTTTAAAATCTACTTAACAAGTAAGATTAGTACATATAACAAATATTTGTGGTATGTGCTTAGAAAAGCTCCAGCAAAAAATGTAAATCATATATGTATGTAATCCTAACATACACTGATAAAGATATTTTTGTATGTTTCTGTGGTGATCATTTAAACATGAAATCAAATACCTTGTGAGTAAAAACGTTTCTTGTAACATCATTCTCAATACAGAGGCAAATATCATGTCTTTGCATTTGATATACCATGATAATGATTGGGAAAAAAGCATTAAACTTCAATTTACTTTTGCTCTAAAGCTAACATTGTAAAGAATGGTTCATTTATTGCTGAAATAATTGGCCGCTTCAGAAAGTTGTTATTCTCTCATTCTTGCTTTGTGTAAAACAAATAGCAGTTGTGAGTAGAAAAGTTCTTTCCTGTTTCCAGCTGCTCTACTTAGGTCCTCCACATCAGAGGCAGCTCAGGATGTTCATAATCCAGATTTCTATATCTGCTTGTTAACTCTTCCTCCCCTGCCCTCTTTTTGTTTATATTTTTCTCTCTTAAGTTGGTATAGAGGAAAGCAATCTGTTGCATTGGTTTTCCATCTTATAACTGAAATTCAAAATCTCACCTGATTGATTAGGTGATTCATTGTAAACATAAGGTAGCATCCACAACTTTGCAGAAACCACAAAAGGAAAAGTTGTTAAAATGGATTTTATTGTATCTAAAAGTTTGTGTTAGGGCCAGGGATTTAGCTCAGTGGTGCCACTACCTTCCTTGCAATTGCAGGGTCCTGAGTTTGATCCCTGGTACCAAAAAACAAACAAACTTTGTGTTATATTTTATGCTTCTATTATTATAGAAAATAATGCTAAGTATTCACTCAGTATTTTTGTGTTATATTTTTATTTAAATGACTGCACTACTGAAGAGACACCTGCATAAATGAATCTGTTTTTCCAATATAGATCACAACTATAAGATGTCATTTATGTTTCATGAAGTTTTCTAACACAAATACAATAAATTTTATTACAGCTGAGGTTCTTTCACCAAATTACCTGGGAATGATTCCCTTAGAATAATAAATAATGAATTTTGTTGATGTTGAAGAATTGAGTTATCGCCTGATGCCAGTTGAATTGGCTTCTTCTTGTAGTATGAACTTAAAGAATTGTCCCACTGTCATCTACTTGTACACAACACACCAACAAAGAAAGCATCCATAATTGCGAAGAGCACATTCATAATTATTTCTACAATATTATGCATTTTGAAGAAGTTTTATTAATTTTCTTGAACATCTTCATTCGTTGTTTGGCTTTTTGTCCAAAATTTTAATACTGATTGGTCTCCATATATTTATCTTTTCCATTCTGAATGGCTGCTTATTTACAAGAAATTGGCTCGAACACAGAATGGTCTGTATTTAGATGTATATTCTTTTTCATGGCTTTAGGAAAATGGATGGTATTTAATTCAAAAGACCTATGACCAGCTACTAATTTTTTTTTATTTTAATATGATTTGAATCGCTTAATCTTGATTTGGCCGGTTATAACACATTTATTAATTCTTAAAATTAGTTATTCTATGTTTTTTTCATTGAGCTGTGAAGTTCTCTTCCCTATGTTGATAATTAAGGTTGATAACTACTGTTTATAATTTTCTTAAACTCCAATTATGTCCATGCTGTATGGCATAAATATTGGAGATGCAAGTATTTACTTTTCATGATAATAACTATCTACACAAATGTAATTTGAGGAAGTTTTATTCTTTCTTGAGTAATGAGTGCTGAGAAGTAGCTTTCCATTCTTCTAAGGGTCTCTAGTAATCTAAGTTTTCATACTGTAAACATTCTGTTCCACTTCAATTTTTTTCATATCATGTAGATTTACCCTTCATCAATAACAACAGGCTTTTACAAAGCTTATAACTTTGAACTCCACGTTCCAATATTTTTCAAAATTCTTATTTAAAATAGTATAATTCTTTGGATTGCACAAAGCCTTTTATTCCTTCATTAAGTTAAAGAACATGTTACCTCTGGGTAAAGATTGACCATCCATAAACTTGCAAACAGGAATGTAAACATTTTTAATGTAACACACAGATCATCAGCAGTCTCTAGTCTTTTCTTCCATACAATGGGGATATTAATTACTACTTTTAGGGTTATTGTGATGATTGAGTGAAATAAATTATGGCATATGTCTAGTACTTAGTACTTTTGATTTGGCTATATTTTTTGAACACATGTTTGAAAAGAATAAGAGTTGTTAATTCTACTTGAAGTAGCAGAAAGTTGTCAGAAAGAGGGTAGCACCTAAATCTGAACATGTAGAATGAATAAGAATTTTCTGCTGAGCAAGAGACCACAGCAATTCAGTAATATGTATAAAGGCACTGAGCTGCATCAATAGGGTATAAGAGCCTAAGGAATGGAACAAGAACTGGTTATAAGCAACTTGTAGATAAGTTGAGAAGTTTAGATTTTATTGTAGAAATGAATAGTATTTTTTTCTTTTTTATTATTTTCTTTAACAATGAATTTTTTTAAATAATGGAAAAGCCAGAACAACTATTCAGATATTCATTCTACTATGAAAACATTAATGGTTTAACAAGTTTTAATTTAATTTAGTTTATTTATTTATTTGCTACAAGGATTGAATTTGGCTCCTTGTGCTTGTGAGGCAGGTGGCTGCACCACTCAGCTAAATCCTCAGCCCCAACAAGTTTTAATTTTAGACCTTACTTGAGCTAAAGAAAAGGAATTAAAGGAATATTAAAAATAATGAGAAACAACCTGTTTTGCTAGGTAAGATATCCATGATTCTGATTTTTGAGGAATACTGACTGAAAATTTAAATTTCAGTTGTTCTTCTGCATATAAAATTATTCAAGTGCTGTCATGTAGGATTATTTAGGGAGTCTCTTTTATAAAGTCAACAACTGCTCACTAATTAATATTTTTGAAATCTGGTATTTTACAATACTTGAAAGAAACAAACTACTGTTATATACAAATACATACTTTTATACAAATGTATACATTTAATATTTATTTGACACAATTTTTATATATAGGCAGAATACAATGCGGTAAAAACAATGTGGTCTAAAACAGTGTAGTCTAAACATAAAAAAGCACCAACCTACCACTAATGAACTCCCTAACCTTCACATAATTTTTGTACTTTCCCGGACCCCATTTTGAAAAATCTGAACAAATTCATGTAATTGTTTCCCTGTGCCAGTATTAAAGTTTTAGTTTTGTTACTGTTAGCATATGCCAAGTAGGAAAAACTTTAATGGAAAAAAGCTTTTACATAGGGCAATAATTTCAGAGGAGACTATAAAAACTCTGTTTACAGATGCTCTTATTGAAAACATTATATAGGAAGGACGGTAGATTAACAATATGATCCTCATACAAAAATGTTAAAATTAATATTGACATAGAAAGGATTAGATGACTTCTAGAGTTTTAAATTATACCTACAGGTAGATCTGAATATTTTTAGTACAATATTAAAAATCCAAGGTTTAGCCTTTTCAAATGTAGCAATGCATTTATCTTTCTTTACTAGATACTCTAATCTTATTCATGTTCAAATCTAAGCATTAAGTTTATCTAAGCATTCCTAAGAAGAACACTCAGTGTATTCCTTTTATGTTCCTGGACACAAGTTAACATAGAAATATTTGTCTCTCTTCCAAGCTCAGAAAAATTAACAAATGAACAAATTTGCTTCTTATTAGTATATACCTGATACACATTATATTAATGAAGGTAGTAATTTAAAAGCTGGTGAAATAAAGGTTATTAAGCAATATGCTTGTGTGGCTTGGTATCCTCAGATATTTTAATCAAACTTTCTTTGTTCTTATGATCAAAAAATACATCTGAAAACCACCATCAGCTATAGAATTAATATGTGAATAATCACTATTTAGTCCCTATTATAAAATCCTCATTTTAATAGGTTAATATGTTTTTATGATTACAAACATTGAAATATGAATCTGCACTTCTTGTGCAGTAACTGAAATATGGCCTTTCGGTTTGTTCTCCTTTGTGTCAGTGTCCATTTAAGAGTGACCTGAAGAATGCTGGCATTCTTGGTAAATAAGATCCTACGAACAAATTTTGGGGAAATGTTGTAGTCAACAAAGTGAATCAAATTCTGTTACTTTTGTCTCAGCATCAGTCTGCCAGAAAAATCTTATTTGAGCACTGCACTCACTTTTATTTGATATTTCGTGGGACTAGAAATATTGCACAGAAGTATTTTGAGAAGCACAGATATATTTAAAAACTATTTACTTTTCAAAGTCTTGAAATAAAACAAATCAAAGGCCACAGTCTACCTGACCTCTGCTATGTTGAACTGCTTTCCAAGAAGGGAAGAGTGGTATCACCACAAACTTCTCATAAATTTTAATGTTTGAACAATATTCTTCTTTAGAAGTGCAAAGGGAAATTCAAATTGAAGCAAAAAGTATTTTCTAGTAGAAAACTGGCAGAAAAATATTGTATAAAAACTAGTAGGAATAATGTAATTCTACTGTAAGGTTTATTATATGATGGCTTGAAGAATTGCTAGTTGAGAAAAAATGTTATTTTCTTGAGTTAGTCTGAAAGTTGAAGGGTGGAGATTGCTTGCTTTATATGTAAATTATTTGTGTTTTTTTTTTAAGAAAATAAACCAACATAAGGAAATCCCTGAGAGTTTTCAATGCTCATTCCAAATGGGTTGTTGCTCCTGAGCTATTTTTTCAGTGTGTCATATAATCTTTGTATAATTTACAAATGATAACAAAACAGTCAGACCACATAATAATAGCCCAATGACACAAACTCTGGATGAATCTATGGATTACAATTAATTGTCTCTCTTTGTTCCAAGTTCTACATCTTAGTAAATGATTCACTGCTTGTCATTACAGCTTAATATTTGCATGAAATCACAGTTTAGCTGGCATAATTTAACAGCAATTAAAAAGCTATTTAATCGTCATGCAAATTGGTATGAGAGCCCTTAAGTGAGAAGGGTGTCATTATTTTTATTTTTTTTAATATCCCCAGGAGGAGAGTTATATACTTGTAGACACCCATAACATAATTAATAACATTCTTCCTTCTCATGGAGGTGTAATAATTCATGTTTTTCCATTAGAAATAAGAGAAAAAGCCAACAATATGAAAATATCATTCTGTAGGAAGACATTATTATGTTAATGATAATGAATTTTCATTTCCCAGGTATAAGTCTAGGTTGAAGGTAAAAAGCACATTTGTTCCTTTGCTCAGGTTTATAATCTCTTCCATATTTTTACAATGGAAGGTAATAATTTCTATAACACCTCTGGAACATAAAAGGGCATAAAGCAAGTCACTCTGCAAACTTTTAGAAAAATTACAGTTCTATGTCTAGCTTTAGTACATAGACATACAGATGGTTGAGGTCCTTACCCCACAGGTTGATGATGTTGGGATCTGGCAAAAAGAAAAAGGGAAATATATAATAACACTTCTCAATCTCTCAAAGTCAATATGGAGTCATGGGGATTTAGGATTCATATTATACTGCTCTAACACTAAATAACAGATTCCACTGCTATGCACTCTTTTCACATTCAGACAATTTACCACGTTGCATCCAGAATTTTTTTTCAAAATATGTCACATGCACACATGGAATCTGCTTCTTCTTTTTATACTTAAGAAATGTCCAGATTTATTCCAGTGAGTCCTTGTAGTTGTAGTATAAACATTGTCAAGCCTCTTCCTGTTCCTTAAAACTCACTTCATACATCTTCAATCTTCTCTTTAGCCATAATGCTTTTTGTCAGTTCTATAACTATTTCAAGAACTTTCTTGCCTAAAAGTAAGGATCCAGCTGATAGTTTTTATTTCTTCTCCTGTACTTTAAGTTTTGTGATTGTGTTTATTATAATTTATATTTATTTATCTAATATTTATGTCATAAGTATTCCACTAAAATGCAAATAACAAAACAATTTGCCACCCTTACCACTGTGTCCAAGATCTAGCAAAGTATCTTCCGCATATTAATCACTCAATAAAATATCTAATGAATGTAGCTTGAAATATCTAGGGAATAAATGTAGCTTGAAATTCAAAAGAGACCGACATCAAAAGTTGAATTTCTTTCTAGGAGGAACATTGCAGAGAAATTCCTTCCCACTCTCTAAGCAGATTCTCATGGAAACCAAAATTAAGAGAATTGGTTTGGGCTTCTTAAAATGAGACCTAAATTATAGCAGGAATGTTGTTTGATCAGCCATTTGTACAGTGAGTTATTTTTCAAAACATCTATTGATAAGTATTAGTTTCACAGTATATAGATTCTTTAATATTTTGCATATAGTACTTAATGCCATACTGGAATCAAACTAGTCCTTCATGTAATATTTGTTCAGTGACTAATAAGAAACTGAGTTTTGAAGGACTCAGATAATTGAAAATGCATAACTTTAAGAAAACTATGGACTGATGAAATGCTATTTAAGTACTTTTTGATAAGATCTGTATGGAGAACTATTGAGAAAAAAAGATCACTCCTTTGAAACAAGTTAATTTATGCAGCCTTTTGACAAATAAAAGGATTATGTGGGGTCTCTTTTAGGGACATCCTTAAGTGTTAACTGGGACTTAGTAAATTTGCTCTAAATAAGTCTAGTGACCATATCTTTTGAATGGCCCTTTTTATCCCAATTGTGTGCTGCTTTTATATCAACAAATTGTCAAGGCCTTAGGAAAAATATTTTTGCTTCTTCAAATGTCTGTTTTTCTTCTTCCAAATTATCAATTTAAATATATAGGCCATTAATTCTCAATCTTTGGGCAACAGATTCTGAATTATTTTCAAAGGCAATGAATATAGATTTTATCTACATAGCAATCATGGTATAAAGAGTAAAAGATTGAATACAATGTGTTTATACATGTGTGCATATATATATTATTTCTAAATTTGAAATGATAATGTATCCATTAATATAGTTATCACATAATTTTTAAATTATATATATATATATATTTCCATCAACAAATTTCAGAAATGAAATCACCATGTATTTTGGAGATCATGTAACTTTGATATCAAATATTGGAATTCATATACCTGAAAATTAGAATATAGAGTTTTGTCACCTAAAAGTTCCTTTCTCACTAGTCTTAATTTATTTTAATTTCATCTCTATATTATTTTGTCCCTATAATTTTATCACTGTAGTTTCAATAAAAAAGCTCAAATTAATATAAAACCAAGAAAATTTATGGGTAAAGTTTTCAAGTTAGCACTGTAAATACATTGTCCTATACATGTGCTTTTTTTTTATTGCTTTTCTCTAGGACCACCTTCAGCTCCTAGGAATGTGATTTTTAACATCAATGAAACAGCCCTTATTTTGGAGTGGAGCCCACCAAGTGACACAGGAGGGAGAAAAGACCTCACATACAGTATAATCTGTAAGAAATGTGGCTTAGACCCAAGCCAGTGTGAGGACTGTGGTGGAGGACTCCGCTTCATTCCAAGACACACTGGCCTGATCAACAATTCCGTGATAGTACTTGACTTCGTGTCTCATGTTAATTATACCTTTGAAATTGAAGCCATGAATGGAGTTTCCGAATTGAGTTTTTCTCCCAAGCCATTCACAGCTATTACAGTGACCACAGATCAAGATGGTAAGTTCCACTGCTGTTCTTTCAAACAGCATTCCTTTTTATGCATAATATCGCTGGCTGGCTTCTACTCACTGTAGGTGCGATACAACTACATATGCTAAACACTACAGACATTTGCTGGTTGTTTTCTGGTTCTTTTCCCAGATGCAGAAAGATATTTGATGTTTTAGCAGTATGGCCAGACAAAATGCCTATTTTAAAAGTGTATGCACGTGTGTTTTAATGTTATACTATACCAATGTCTCTCTTTTTACTCATTAAGTTTATTGGTACCTTTTAGGTGCACACTATGATCACATTAATAAGCGCAAATTTGTACCTGTACGTGAACATCTTGGTTTTTGTTTCTTCCCATTCTCTCCTTTCCACCCCTCCACCCCTTCTGATTTACAAAAACTTTGCTTCTGTGTTTTCCTTCCTTTCTCATTTTTTCTCTTTTCTTTCCTTTACCCTACCCTCCCTCCCTACTTTCTCTTCCCCTTTGGATTTTTTCTTCCTTTTTTACATTATCTGTTATACCAATGTCTCTTAATGAGTAAGTCCATATTACTTAACAGGGAACTTCAACCACAAATCAATGTTGCCAACTGAATTAAATTTCAAATCTCCACTATCTTCTATTGCTTTTCCATATCATATAAAAAAGCAAGAAATTTTAATTACAATTCATGTCTGTAATATCAAAGCATTTTTTTCTAACATGTTTAACCATGATCCACTGTGAAAAGAAATGCACACACCCATACACACACACAAAGAGAAGAAGGAAAACAGAGAGATAGAAATGCTATTGTCTGTGTGCTATTTGTAAAAAGTTATTCAAGTGTCTTAAAAAATCTGAAAATTCAGTTAAATTTTCCTTTTACAACACTATAAATTTTTATTGTAATGTAACCTGGCATAAACACTCATGCTTATGTATATACATATATGTGTGTGTGTATACAATTTAATTCCCTTATAACATAATTCTGTTGCAAACATGATACAAGAAGAGATTCAGAGATTCAAAACACCTACTTTAAAGAAGTGTTCATAAGTAATAGGGCTGTACAAGTGATTGTCTTACAGCAGAAAATATTATGTGATCATTTATAATATAAATATTATATTTATCATATAAATATTATATGATACAAATATAAAGGTAAATCTAGTTTTAAATATTGTATAAGTTTACTAGGGCAGCCATAATAATTACCACAAGCCGTGGCTTTAAAAACTAGAGATTTTATTTCCTCACATAGGCTAGAAGTCTATGATCAAGTCATCAATGGGTGTAAATTCATTCTAGGGCCTGTCTTCTTGGCTTCGAGATGGCCATCTTCTCCCATGTCTTAACATGGTCTTTCCTCTTCAGGTAGAATCTCCTAGTGTCCTCTTTTTGTAAGTCATCAGTTTTTGGATTAGGACCCACTTGTGTGACCTCACTTTACATGAATGACTCTTTAAAGCTCCATCTCAGTACAGTCCCATTCTGCAGTACTGAGGGTTAGAACTTCCACATGTGAATTTTTGAGAATGCCACAGTTCAGCCACAATATACATTAAAGCAGAATGTTGTGGTATGTAAAACAAAATGATAATGAATATAATGGAATACTACTCAATATTAAAATCAAGAAACTATTGATACACACAATTTGGCTGAATTTCAACGGTACAGTGCTTATTGAAAGGCTCATTGTAATAGGATGCATACTGTCTGATTCCACTCATATAACATTCTTGAAATAACAGCATCATCCAACTGGAGAAAAGTTTAGTCGTTGCCAGGAATTAGGAATTTTGAGGGGAAGTGATGTGCTTGTGAAGGAGTAGCATGAATGAACTGGTGAATAGTTATGCTCCAGTTATGGTGGTAGTTACATAAAGCTATATGTGTGTTATGAAATATG
>NW_022900936.1:41857382-41887791 GCF_012274545.1 Fukomys damarensis
ACACACACACACACACACACACACACACACACACACACGCATAAATGCAGAAGCCTTGTGGACTGCACTGACATTACCTTCCAGTATATTTATTGTGTTATAGTTATGTGAATTAGAGAGGCTGAGCAAAAGGTATACGGAATCTTCCTGTATTTGTGGGGTGGTTTTTTTTGCAAATTTCTATGAACCTATAATTATTTCAAAACACAAAGTCATAAAATATTACTAAAACTACAAAGACATAGGAAAATTTAAAAGTATATGTGAAATGCATGCGGATGTTTTATTCAAAATATTATGGATAAATCCACATGATGATAATTTTCGGAAATACCTCCAAAACAAAGCACAGTCAAATGATATTGTACAAATTACAGTTTTTGTATTACTAAGCAATTTTCCCTTCATTTAGAAAATAGCTCTGCATCATAGAATTTGCTTTATGGTTGTTCAAAATGGAATTCCTATTTCCTCTTTATTTCTTTCCTTCTCTCTAGTAAAAACACAATCTTGTCAATGTGTTATCAGTGAAAGGCAGTTTAGGATTTTCTGTTTGTCCCTGCTTTAGTGGTTTATTTCTAAGGCTTTTATTGCTGCCACCTGATCCAAAACTACAAACTACTATAACCATTCTTAACTGCAGGGTACAAATAATTAAATTTGGAAAAAAATAATATATTATTTTAAATAAAATACATATAAAAGTATCCACAGAAATTCATACATATAGCTGCTTTTTATTTAGAGGTTTACAAAGGAGTTTATTTTAATTATTTAAATGAATGGAATATCAGTTTTCATTTTTAAGATAACTCACTAATATTATTAACTCACTGTACATTGCTACAGGGCTGGGAATTTGGCTCAGTGGTTCCACCACCTGCCTCGTAAGCACAAAGGCCAGAGTTCAATCCCCATTACCCTCCCCCCAAAAAAAATCTGAAGAAAGGTATATTGCTACATGTGAGAATGGTGTATTAAACATTAAATATGATATAACATCAATATATTTAACCTATGTATTCTAGATGTATAATTTCATTAACAATTTCACCAATGCATTTTTGTTGAAGATTATTAAGAAACCATTATTGTTAATTTGATTGGTATTTATTGCAATTATAAACAGTAACTAAAAATATATTTCAACTTTATACAAGGACACATTAAGGTTCTCAACTAAAGCATTGCCACATATATACTTTGTGAAAGATTATGAGCAGCCCTCCATAGGAACAAACTTATTCCGTGTGATAAAAATGAGAGAGGGCCGGGGATTTATCTCAGTGGTTCTGGCGCCTGCCTTGCAAGCACAATGACCCGAGTTCGATCCCCGGTACCAAAACAATAAAAAAAATTAAAATGAGAGAACTCTTAAGAAGGCCCTCTCTGTGATTAAAGCTCTCAAGTTAGGGAATCACATATATGAAAATGTGAATATTTCAGGCAGGAATAATGTTATAAAAAAAAGCAATCTGTGTATCTGTAACATTCTTTCATTCATATTCAAAAAGGCCAGAGCCTACTATTGAATTTCAAAGTTTATCAATGCTGCAATGTCCTAGAACCACATTGTCACTATTTTGTGTCAGCCAGAAATAAGAGAATTTTACAATTGCAGATGGAGGAAAGGATTTTTTTCACTCCACTTCAAACACCAGAAGAAATTTTCTTTCAGTTGACTGAGAGGCACTTCCCAAAATTATCCAGTAATGTATCCCAAAGTCATTGGACTGAGGAACCACAGTAAAATGGTTTGTTTTATCATTTGTATGTCATATAAAATTAATTTATACTAAAGTAGACTATAAGTGCTCTTCATAAATTTTCAATATATCAAACATTTTTTAGTATGTTCTTTGTGTACATACTGAGTGAACTCTTTGAACTTTATGGTAGAGAGACTGATGATAATAATTTTTTAAATGTATAATCAGTCTGTGTATGAACAGCTAAGAAGCTCAGCGTACTCGGAGAACTCAAGCACGAGGGTGAATCTCTCCATGAAAGTAACAGTTAAATTAAGCTCTATTCTGAGCGATGAATAGAATGTTACTAGGCAAAATAAACCTGGGAGAAAGCAAAGAATTCTGAATAGAGAGAACAAAATAAAGGTTGTGGAATGAATGATAAGGGATCAGCAATACATTTCACAGACGTGCAACAGGATTCTGGGGAGGAACTGAAGACTTCATCTAAAGTTTGGGAAACATGAATGGGTGACTTTAAGTAGCTGAGAAAAGTTAGGCAATCAGTCGCTTATCCGAAGAAGCTTATATATCATCAGAGTGTGAAAAGTAGGGGAAAGAAAACAGAATAGCATTATTCATGAGATCATACTTGTATTATGGGTATAGAAAGAAAACATTGGAAACCAAAAATATAGGTAATAGTATTCTTTATACTGCTCTCTGTGTACACAGCAAAGAACACAAATTTAGGAAGTATGCACAGGTTTTCCTCTTCTTTCAAGTACCCATTACTCTTCTTTCATATTTAAGAAATACTAAGAAAACCATATCAAACAACTCTGACTTAATCGTTTGCCCTCTGTTTACAATTAAACAAATGTAAAATTTTGAAAAGTCTTTCTAAATCACTTATAAACACTTAGCTGTAGTTAGGAGAAATGTTCCTTGATTATTCTGATTATAGTTGGATAAATAAGATTATGGAGTTAAGACTATGCCCTTCATAATTAGAAATCCTTTGAATAAATCCTAATTAAATAGCTTCCTCAATCCCTAAGAGCTATATTTGCAATGTTCTTTTTTCATAGCTTATTTAAATAGTCCTGAAAGGTGTTTCATTTTGAAGCAAAATAAGAAAGCAACACAGAGAAAATATTTTATTTTAATCTTCACTGCATGATAGGAAAACTAAAGTGTGTAGTCCAGTAACAAGTAACTATGCAGATAGTAAATAATAAAGGAAAATGTTAATTATGGATAATCAACCTTAAACAAATTGTGTTTGTAGAAATCATCCCATGTACAAAACCTTCAAAGACCATGTTCAAAATAAAAGACATACTAAATTACAAACCAATTCTGCTGATATTTGCTAGTGGATCTGTAAAGCAATTATTTTCTTTTTATTGAGTTTATTGGTACATTTTAGGTATACAGTGCAGTTACATTCATTATTGGGATCTTGTACCTTTACATGACAGGTTTTGGTTCTCATTTTTTCCCCTGTGTCCCTGCTCTCCCGTCACCCCCTTCCCTATTTACAAATACTTTAAATCCATTTTTTCATTTTCTCATATTTTTTCTTTTCCTTTATTCCCTTTCCCCTACCCTTCCCACTTTGCCTACACCTTTAGCCCTTTTCTTCCTATATCACATTGTCAATTATATCATTAGAAACTTGTGTACTATTACAGTTTTTCACACCAGAGAAACTATTTGGTATTTACACATATGTGACTTATTTATTTCACTTAGGAGTATATCCTCAAAATGTAACCATTTTTCTATGAATGAATCTAATTTCTCATTCTTTATGGCTGAGTAGTATTCCATTTTATAGAAAAACCACATCTTTATCCAGTTTCCAACTGATGGGCAAATGGGCTGTTTCCAAGTTTTATCTATTACAAATTGTGCTGCTATAAACATAGGTGCACATATATCACTGTGAAATGATTCTTTTCATTCTTTTGGAACGATACCCAGCAGAGGGATGGCTGGGTCAAATAGAACCTCTAGTCCCAGCTCTTTGAGGTATCTCCATATTGATTTCCATAGTGGTTGCACCAGTCTGCACTCCCACCAACAATGGAGAAGGGTTCCTTTCTCCCCACAACCCTGCCAACATTTGTTATTGTGTGATTTCTTGATAGCAGCCATTCTTTGTGGGGTGAGATGCCATCTCAGTGTTGTTTTCATCTGCATCTCTCGAATGACCAGTGATGTGGAACATTTTTTCATATATTTACTTGCTGTTTTTACTTCTTTGTCTGAGAAATGTCTGTTCATTTCAGATGCCCATTTTTTAATTGGGTCTTTATATTTGGGGGGGCTGATTGTTTTGAGTTCTTTATATATTCTAGATAATAGTCCTTTGTCTGAGGAATAGCTAGTAAAAAATTTTTCCACATTGTAGGTTATTTCTTAGTTCTGTTGATGGTTTCTTTTGCAGTGCAGAAGCTTTTTAATAGGGAGCAGAAAGAATCAACAACTGGATCTCATCTTATTAAAAAGCATTTATTTTCAAAAGCAAGTTGTCCAGTCATTTGCTTCTTAAAGTATATGTCTAACACCTCTATTGTTGCCATTAAGTGTCTGTTCCATATGATTTTGTCTTTGACTCAGATTTTGATTGCAGATTTCATATTTTTTTCTCACAGCAATAATTAATTGATCTGTCATTGAAAATAGATTTTAATCAACAAAAGTGTCTATATATTATTTATAAATTTGAGATATATTTTGATGCATAATTCACTACATTTTGGAAATACAGGTTACTTAAAATGTCAACCTTTAGTATATTTCTAGAGCAGGTAATTAGGGGCATTATAAACATCCACTTATTTTTATATCTACATATTAATATATTTTAATTCAGGGTATCTCTCAGTCCTCATTGTTTTCAAAATATCTTAACAGTAAATATTCTTTTTTCTAAGAGCCGTGTAACTCTGTTCAAATTTTTTTAAAAATCAGTATGAATGTTTTAAATATTTACTAATAGTACACTGAATACAAGCAAAAAGCATTTTTCTTTTCTTTAGACACACATTGACTGTGATTTTTACCTAAGAGAGAGATGCTGTACTATTTGCATTTTTCTATATCTTATATCCATAACCAAATTACATATTCAGAAGCTATAGGCATCTTATATTGATGGATAAGATTTTCTTATCTCCTCAAGAAAATATTACCCCATGAAAAAAGCACTGAATATTTTATCTGTGGGATATATTGAAATGCCAGTCTATTTAATCATTAGTTTAAAAAATACTTTATAGTCCTGCAAAATATGAAATTATAGTAAAATCTGGGTAATTGTACATTTTAATTTTTTACTCTTAGGCAGCATCAAATTATTTATAAGTTTAGCATCTTTTGATATAATGCATCTTTTCTTTTTGTACATTTTCCCCCCAATAAGTTTATTGGTACATTTAAAGCAGAGCATACAGTTGCATTCATCATTGGGATCTTGTACCTTCACATGATATTTCTTGGCATTTGTTCCTTCCTCACACCCCCACCCCATTTGCAAAGACCCTGCCTCTCTATTCCTTCCTTCTTTCACATTTTTCACTGAGCTAAATTCCTGGCCCTCATGCTTCTTTTGAGTGACAGAATGTATAGGAAAGTGCATTAGGCCTTAGAAATTAATGATTTAAGTGTTGGCCAGTGACTCAGCTATAAAACTGAACAACTATCCCCAAATGATTACATATAGTACTGCACATGTTACTATCTCACTAGACCATAGTAATGTGTTTTAGTGTTTTGTTTTCCCAGTGTATATGAGAGCTGTATAAAGGCAAGCAGGATGTGTTAATTTGGAAAATATCTTAAATGTAAATATAATAGCACTTGTGTGTAAGCCCTTCACCTACACAGTTGTAATGATAAATCTCTATGGCTACATGAACACAAATTGGCAATGATATGAGTTAGATGTTCATACATCCATGTTAACTCATTCAAAAATATTAAATTAATATTTGATATCTGCCAGAAACTGTTTTTGGTGCTCAGTTTGTAACAATTCAAGTGAAAAATAAAAATTATCAGTGTTTCTGCTTTCATAGACATTGTATTTTGGTGTCAAATAGTGATATCCATGAAGAAAAATTAAATGGAAGAAGAGTTAATGGAGAAGGGAAAGTTGTGTAAGGAAACCAAAAATACTTCTCTTAATAACATGACATGAGAATAGATCATGAATTTAAAAGAAAATTCTGTGAGTATATAAATGAAGACTGCTAGGCAGTGGGTATAAAAAGAGCAAAGCTTTAAATTCAAGCAGGAATGTGTCTGGAAAGTAATAAAATATTATTGCACACATAGTTTTGGTATATACCAAATTTCAGCCTCAGTAAATCTTCTGATGCTATAGATACGGAATTCACAGCTAAAGGTTTTCATCAGCACTAAACCAACCTTTAATAGCAATCACATTCTTTGTAAGTGAGCATACATTGCTAGAGAACTGCATTTAATCCCAAACTTGATTTCGGGCAATTGAGTTTTAGAGTAATCAACTGTTTTCTCTGAGGAATTCTCATGTGCACAATTCTTTAATAAAGTTGCCTAAGTATTTTCTTTACTATAAAGTCATAACACCTTATTGTTGCTTTGGTTTTTGTATTACTACAATGAACAATTTTAATGGCTTTTATTTATAAAAGTTAAAGAATAGTGGGAGTCTTTAGTTAGCAAAATGCTTTAAAACATGGTTTAAAAAGAGCCTGGTAGTGAATGTTTAAATTTAAAATAACTGTTTATGAGCATATCCTGCATAATCTGTATCATTGATAACAGGCTCTACTTAATAATTAGACAAATACATAGCAAACTGTTTAGCCTAACTTCAATACAACTCTTTTTTTTTTAGAAAATGGAGACGAATATGATTACATTAACTAAACTTCCTACAAAACGACCTGATTAATCTGAATACATGATTTATATGCAATTACTATTAAACAGATTTTTAAGCAAATATTTTCTAAAATACTCCACTTTTAAATAAAACCAACAAGAATTGAAAAATACAGTAGTGTTTAAAAATAAAGCAAAAAAGCCAGGTGTGGTGAAGCACACCTGTAATCCCTGCACTTGGGTGGCTGAGGCAGGAGGATTGCTGTGAGTTTGAGACCAGCCTGGGTTCAATAGTGAGTTCCAGGTCAGTCTCAACTACATAGTGAGACTCTGTCTCAAAACAAAACAAAACATAAACAAATAAAAATAAAGCAAATGCTTTCAAAAGCTGGCAAAATATTGTGATTTTATTAAAATATGGTTACTTTATATTAAATTTAATTATAATGATTCCAAACCAAATATTGACCTTTTAATCAAACTGAAATTCCTATCCATAGATTAAATAGTGCTTTCTTTCATGTATTCAATACTTTTCTATTTGGTTTGGATTCTAATACAATCAGATTGAACTACATAGTTTTTTTGTCAATTGAAAAATGGAAATGAAGGAAAAAGGGCTATAGAAGGTACTGAAATACAAAGCTCTTTCCTTCTGTCATTTCCCTCTCTCAACTTGACATGGCAATTTATATTTTCCATTTAATGCCCTTCTTGGTAGAAAAAAATGAAACTTCAGTTTTGAAATTTGAAAAATATCATAGATGTAAGTATAATATCAGTTAACTCAGATGTAAAATCATCAAAATTATACAATTTATTTTTTTCTGTAGTCACTCTCATCCTGACCCCCAATCTCCAAGAGTGCCTCAGGAAGGTGGGAACAGAGAAATATAAATGAAACTCAGAAAGACTGAAAGGAAGAAAAGAGATTCCTTGAGCGATATTGAGCCCAAGGAAAACTCCTCCTGCACCAGGGATATTTCAGCAGGAGAATGAAGACCCTCTCATATCTATCTTAGTGAAGGGGAAGGTTGATTCATGATCCAGCTGTCTTTCCAATTCATAAACCAAGACCCCAGTGATTAAATCTCTTTCCTGAAAATTGCTATCACTCTGCATGAGTTGGACAAATAGCTTGTGCCCACTAATATATATCATCTACAAAGTCCTTCCTTTTCACACACACGTCCTTAGACATGTCAGGTATAGTAAACTCAACTTGGACCCTTCCCAGGGTGCCCAAAATTCCCCCTGGAAACAGGTAGCCACCTAATAATGTTGTCTTGTTCCACTGAGGGCAACCCATTCATCTAACTCAAGTGGTTCATTGGGCAGGGCTGGAGACTGGGAGTCCGCATGGCTGAGAGGTGGGGAGTCTGCCAGGAAAAACTGCCCCCACACCCATGGATTTAGTGAAGAAGTTCCAGCTGTACCTTGTCCACAACTCTGGCTTTAGGATCCTACTACATGTGCCATTAAACTTTACTCATAAAATATGAGTGCAAAGATAAAATGTAAAAGGCTTTCAGGATGACAGTACTTAAGCATTAAACCCCACATAGCTTGTGGTAGCTGTGCAGCTACACAAGTCACATTCTCATGAAGCCAGTCCCTAAAACATTTTACAAACTGTAGGTCATTGCTTTTCCAATTAACTTCTGTGTATTATTAAGCAAACAAATGTAGTCAGTGACTATGACATATGCCATATAGTGGAATAAAGATGCGTGTTTTAGTGTGTGAAACATGGTTCCTGTTTTAGGGCAGCTAACTCTTTTATTCTCCAAGATTTAGAAGTGAAAATTTGCCTAAGTAAAAAAGACTAAATTAAATATATGATATCCCATCCAATATTCATTTTCAAGGACTGAATGCCTGAAATACTAGTATGCAAGTCCTTAAATATATATATAAAGTAATAAATGATTAAGTGGTAATATGACAGGCAGTAAATGTTGACATTTCACTTATCTTTTTATATGAAAAAAAGCCTAGTTGTTTGACTACACATTTATTCTCTTAGGCAGTAAGTAAGGCTTTTAGCAATGAAATACTAAAAACATAAAAAAAGTGTACTAACATAATTTGTCTAATGCTATCCTAATCATTTTGACATGTATTACCCCTCAGGATATATATTAGTCATTGACACCTTTGTATTCAGATATATAAAGAAACTATGCCCTGACATAGGAAAGTGTCCTTTACCCTTAAAATAATTAATATATAACCCATTGAAATCACTTACATTCATTCATACAATTGTGTGTATTCACAATTGTGTGTATTCACAATTGTGTGTGATTCAGCCTATATGTTGAATCATTCATTAAAATAATATTCCATGGATGATAAATATCATTATATGTAAATACAAAAGTACTTTTTATCCCTTTTTACTTTATTTTTAAAAGCTTATTTTACTCTTCTCCTAGGTCACTAAACTTCTACAATATGTATTAGTTCATTTTTTATTGTGTTCAAGTGAATGGATGCCCACCTATTTCAACATCCTATTTTGAGGCTTTTTTGATATAAAGTGAATGATTGACTAATGTCTATCTATGTACTCAGCTTGTATTCTGATAAGTGTATTTAGTAGTTATGTTTTGTCTCATAATTTGATATTTTAAAGTTATCATTTTAATAAATATACATATATTGATCAGTTATAAATAGGAATTACAAAATGTGACTACTGAAAATTAGTAAAGTTTCCTCATTTTGATTTAATGAGAATAAATGTTTAATATGACACGCAGTTCTGAATTTTTAAAATGTTAAAGTACTATTGTTATTTGGCTATTTTACAAAATGTGAGATACTTATATTAAGAACAATTAAACACTATTTGATATGCTAGTAAATTAAATATTTAAACTTAAACTACGAGAAATGTGCAAAATTAATTCCTAAAATAAATGCTTTTTTATCATGAAAATTGTATTAACCTAACTGCTGCCAACTCGTGTTAATTGTACACTTATATTATCAGACCTTGAGTATTATATGCTTGAAAGAATTGCAAAGAATTCAAACATAGAATTCAGCTAGCAGGCAACAGATGGATGTACATACATCCTCTTCAAGTAAATGAAATACTACTCAGCTGTAAAGAATGAGAAATTAGATTCATTCATAGGAAAATGGATATATAGTGAGGATATACTCCTAAGTGAAATAAATAAGTCACATATGCATAAATACTGAATAGTTTCTCTGGTGTGAAAAACTATAATAGTACATAAGATCCTAATGATATAATTGACAATGTGAAATAGGAAGAAAAGGGCTAAAGGTGTAGGGAAAGTGGGAAGGGTAGGGGAAGGATAATAAGGGAAAAGAAAAAAAATATGAGAAAATGAAAAAATGGAAATAAAGTGTTTGTAAATGGTGAGGGTAGGAGGGTTGAAGGGAGGGCAGGAACAAGAGGATAAATGAGAACCAAGACCTGTCATGTAAAGGAACAAGATCCCAATGGTGAATACCTAAAATGTACCAAGAAACTCATGAGAGGAAAAAAAGTAAATATTTTATCCTTTTTTCAAGATAACTAGTACTATTTTCAATCCTCATATTATTTTACTGTTTCTTTTAAGGATAGTTTCTATATCTTATGTTTAACATTGAACCTTTATTCTATTAGTGGAAATGTTCGACTATTTAAAAGGTAAATGGAAAATAAAATTGCAGCATAGGAAATCGAAGTTTACTTTCTGTGCATCATCACTCTTTGTAGACAAGAAAACTATCAGTAGGACAGTCCAGCTGCATCATTCCAAGTTCTAAGTTTATTATACACAACCCAACTTTATCCACTTTGCTCTAATTCTGTATTTCTTGTAGATTGTGTAAGTGTTATGGATGAATGGTCATAAATCTTAAAGGGGCCACAAGAAGAGACTATATCAGACTAAGGGTTCTTTAAAAGATTGATCTCAAAAAAAAAAAAAGATTGATCTTGGTTTTATTTTCAAGATACTCAGAGAGCCTTATAGTTAATCTCTTAAATGACTACAATGGAAAGGTTGGGCCCCAAAAGAGAAGCAGACTCTCCAAAGAAGGAAAATCATGAAATTAAGAAGACTTTTTTCAAAATTTGAACATTTCAAAAGGAAACTGAGGGCAATTTATAACTTCCCTATTACTATTAAATTGTTCTACTGTTATCTTTGTTCTTGCACTCTGTCTTTCCCTCTTGTCTTTAACAGTTTCCTAGAGTATGCACGATCATCCCATGTCCTCTGGCTTCACTTGAAACCTTCTTCTATTCTTCTATCTATCCATTCCTCTCCTCCTAACTCCTTCTAAGTCCCCATCCAGAAGGGTAAAGTTACTATGTTGAAGAGTTTATTCACTATAAACATATTTTGGGCTGGTTCTTGATTTTGATTTAATTCACATGGGGAAAGGTGATGGATTAATAACTACCAAAAATGGTCCATTTCTAAGCTGAGCTTGATGCTATTGTGTTGCTGATTTTATCAATTAGGCTAAAGGGTTGTGATTGATTTAATGAGTTGTCCTTTCTGATATTATCAAAATGAGAGGGTCTCTGAGTGATTAGAGACACAAAACCTAAAGAGCAGCTTTATCAGGAAGATCAGAGAAGTAACCAAGGAATTAAAGCAAGAACAGCCCAACAACAAAAATAAAAATGAAAAAGGAATTAAGCAAAGCACAAATACATACTTCCAGTTTACCAATAGCAATCTCTAGAGGAAAAGAGGTGGAAAAGTCTGACAATAAACCACCAGAACACCCTGAAATTAGAGCACAGGAAGCAACAAAATAGATCCATCAGGCTTTAGAAAAATTCAAAATAGAAATAATTTCCCAGATAACTACAGAAATGGTGAGCACAATGAAAGACAGAAACAGACAAAAAAATAGATGTGCTCAGGACCATGACAGATGCCATGTATGCCCAGGATAGGAAAGAAATGGAAACCATTAATTCCCAACATAGGAAAGAAATGGAATCCATGAAACAGATTCAAACAGATACCCAGGAGATTAAAAACTCTATTGTAGGCATTCACAGCAGAATGAACAAATGTGAAGATAGAATTTCAGATATAGGAGATAAGATTGCAGTCAGTGACCTTGAAGAGAGATATCTCTTAAAAACAGTAAAGGATCATGAGAAATCGACCCAACAACTCCTAGATGATGCAAAGAAGAATAACATAAGACTGATAGGAATCAATGAAGTAGCAGCAGAAAGTACAAATGACTTAAAAACTGTTCACAGAATTAATGACAGAAAAATTATCAGAGGGGAAGAATTTGACATACAGATAAATGAGCCATGATAAAAAAAAAAAATCTACACCTAGACATACAATAATCAAGATCCTCGAAACCAAACAGAAGAACAAAATACTACAAGCACTTAGGTCAAGGAGAGCCTGGAGTGAGGTATTTCAAGTGCTAAAAGAAAACAACCTCCAACCTAGAATGATGTATCCTGCAAAACTCTCTTTCAAAATGGATGGGGAAATAAGATACTTTCATGACAAAGAACACCTGAGAAGCTTCATGAATACCAACCTGTACTCTAAACAATTCTAAACAATATCCTAGAAGAAACACAATGAAGGTCACAGCATCATGAGGCCCAACTGGGCAAATTAGTTGGCAAGGCAAGAAACTAAAGGGAGAAGGGGAAAATTAAAAAGAGTCAACAACAGGGCAATAATATGACAATGATAAGTCAATACATATCAGTTATAACCATCAATGTCAGTGGCCTCAATTCACCGATCAGAACAAATAGACTGGCAGAATGGATTAAGAAACAAAAATCCAACAATATGCGGTATAAAAGAAACACACCTAGTTCAAAAAGAAACTTGTAGACTGGAAGTGAAAGGATTGAAAACAGTTCTACATGCAACAGGAGCCCAGAAAAAAATAGGGGTAGCTATCTTATTCACAGACAAAGTAAATTTCAAACTAAACTGATTAACAGAGACAAAGCTACTATATCCTTATAAAAGGAACAATCCAAGAGGAAGAGAAGACAATCATAAATATATATTCACCAAATATCAATACCCCTAACTATAAACAAATATTAAGTAACATGAAAAAACAAATAAGCACTAACACAATTGTAGTGGGGTACCTAAATACTCCACTATCGCAAATAGACAGGTCATCTAGACAAAAAATAAAAAATGAAATACTAGAACTAAAACAAGCTTTTGAACAAATGGGCTTAATAGACAGCTACAGAGTGTTCCACCCCACAAAATCAGAATATACATTCTTTTCAACTGTACATGGGTCATTCCTCAAAATAGACACATACTAGTTCATAGAACAGGTTTAAATAAATGCAAAGGAATCAAAGTTACCCCATGTATATTATCAGACCATAGTGCCATTATGCTGGAAATCAATAGCATAAGAAACCATAAGAACTTCATAAACACATGGAAATTGAACAACATTTTCATGAACAATCAATGAGTCAAAGAGGAAATTAAAGAATAAATTAGTCAGTTTTTACAAATAAATGATAATGCCAGTACAATATACAGGAAACTATAGGACACAATGAAAGCAATTCTACATGGAAAATTAATAGGATTGAATACAAACACTAGGAAAACAGAGCAAGCTCAAATAAACAACCTAATGATGAATCTTAGGTTCTGAGAGAAAGAAGAGCAAGAAAAACCCAAAGCACATACGAGGGAGAAAATTATAAAGATCAGAGCAGAAACCAGTGCAGTGGATACTAAGTGAAAAATCAATGAATTGAAGTAGGTTTTTTGAAAGAATAAATAAAATCAATACTTAGCCAATCTTGTCAAAAAAAGGGGAAGAAAAGGCTCAGATCCATGCAATTAGGTACAGAAAAGGTGAAATCACAATAGATCCATCAGAAATCCAGCAGTTTATCAGTACCTGCTTTGAGAACCTGTACTCTAATAAAATGGAAAACACAGAAGAAATTGGCAGATTTCTTAATATTTATGAATTACCGAAGTTGAATGAAGAAGATAAAAATATTCTAATCACCCTGATTACAATCAGTGAAATTGAAAACACAATTAAAAGTTTATCAATGAAGAAAAGCCCAGATCCTGATGGATTCACTGCTGAATTCTACAAGACATTTATAGAAGAACTACTGCCACTACTCTTTAAACTTTTTAATGAAATTGAAAGGGAAGCAATACTTCCATATTCATTGCTGGATGCAAGTGTTACTTTGATTCCAAAACCAGGGAAAGACCAAACCAAAAAAAAGAACTAGAGGCCAATCTCCATAATGAACATAGATGCAGAAATCCTCAATAAGATATTGGCAAACAGAATACAGAGGGTCATCAAAAAGGTCATACATACTCACCAAGTCAGATTTATCCAGAGATGCAAAGATGGTTCAACATATGTAAATCAACAAATATAATACATTATATTAACAGAGTCAAGACAAAAATATAGATGCAGAAAAAGCATTCAACAAAATTCAACACCCATTCATGATAAAAAACCTGCAGAAAATTGGAATAAAGGGTCTTTATCTGAACTTCATAAAGGCTATCTATGAAAAACCAACAGTTAATATCATTCTCAATGATCAAAACCTGAAAACCTTCACACTAAAATCAGGAACAAGACAAGCATGTCCACTACCACCATTCCTGTTCAATATGGTTTTGGAAATATTAGCCACAGCAATTAGACATGAGAAAGAAAAGCAATAAAGAGAGGAAAGGAAAGGTGCAGGATCCCAATGATGAATGTAACTGTATTGTATACCTAAAACGTACCAATAAACTCAATGAGAGAAAAAAAAAAGATAGGAAAGGAAGAAGTTAAACTGTTATTATTTGCTGAAGATATACTATACATAGAAGACCAAAAAAAAAAAAAAAAAAAAAAAAACTCTGCCAAAAAGACTTCTATACTCAATTGACACTTTCAGCAGAGTATCTGGATACAAAGTCAACACTCAAAAATCAATAGCCTTCTTGTACACAAATAACAGACTCACTGTAAAATTCCTTTCACAATAACATCCAAAAAATGAAATATCTAGGAATCAATCTAATGAAGGAGACAAAAAAAAAAAACACTGAAAATTAAAGCACTCTGAAAAAAGAAATTGAAGAGGATATAAAAAAAATGGAAAGATATCCCCTGCTCTTGGGTAGGAAGGATCAACATAGTGAAAATGGCCATACTTCCAAAACTGCTGTACAGATTTAATTCAATTCTGATTGAAATCCCAACAGTATATTTCACATAAAAAGAGAAAATTATCCAAAAATTCATTTGGAACCAGAAAAGACCTAGAATAGCAAAACAATTCTAGGCAACAGAGACATGACAGGGGTATCACGATCTCAAACTTGAAACTATACTACAAAGCTACTGTGAAAAAAACAGCATGGTCTGGCAAAGAACCAGACCTGAGAAACAGGGGAATAGATTGGAATATATAGAAACAACTCCAGATGTACTCAGCTACCTCATCTTTGACAAAGGAGCTAGCCATCCTCAGTGGAAGAAAGATTGCCTCTTTAATAAA
The DNA here is from genome assembly GCF_012274545.1 of Fukomys damarensis. Lineage (NCBI taxonomy): Eukaryota > Metazoa > Chordata > Mammalia > Rodentia > Bathyergidae > Fukomys > Fukomys damarensis. The sequence continues at coordinate 41,872,506 of NW_022900936.1, forward strand.
TTGTGTTGGAAAAACTGGATTTCAACATGCCAAAGATTAAAACTAGACCTTTATCTTTCACTCTGCAATAAACTAAAATCCAAGTGTACACAGATCTAAATATCAAAACAGAAACTAAACTTTCTGGAAGATAAGTTAGGGAGAACTCGCAAAGAAATTGGCATAGGAACAAATCCACAGTAGCATGGCAATTAACACAAAGAATCAACAACTTGGATTTCATCTTATTAAAAAGCTAATACACTGGAAAACAACCCACCAACAGAGCTAAGAGAGTCTATAATGTGGGAAAAATTTTTTACCAGCTGTTCCTCAGACAAAGGACTATTATATAGAATATATAAAGAACTCAAAAAATCAGATTCCCCAAATATAAATATCCGATTCATAAATGGGCAGCTGAAATAAACAGACATCTCTCAGACAAACAAGTAAAAGCAGCAAGTAAATGTATGAAAACATGTTCAACATCACTAATCATTTGAGAGATGCAAATGAAAACAACACTGAACTTCCACTTCACCCCACAAAGAATGGTTGCTATCCAGAAATCAACCAATAGCAAATGCTTGGTGGGTTTGTGGGATAAAGTAATTCTTCTCCATTGTTGGTGGGAGTGCAGACTGGTGCAACCACTGTGTAAATCAATATGGAGATACCTCAAAGAATTAGTATTAGAGGTTCCATTTGACCCAGCTATCCCTCTGCTGGGTATCTTTCCAAAAGAACTAAAAGAATCCTACCACAGTGATATATGCACAGCCGTGTTTATAGCAGCACAGTTTGTAATAGCTAAAACTTGGAAAAAGCCCATTTGCCCATCGTTGGAGACAGGATAAAGAAGATGAGATTTTTCTATGAAATGGAGTACTACTCAGCCATAAAGAAAACTAGTCATTCATAGGAAAATGAATGCATATTGAAGCCATATTCTTAAGTGAAGTAAATAAGACACACATGTGTAAATACTGAATAGTTTCTCTGATGTAAAAACCTAAAATTGTAAATAAGATCCAAATTATATAACTGATAATGTGAAATAGGAAGAAAAGGTCTAAATGTGTAGGGGAAATGGGAAGGGTAGGAGAAAGGAAATAAGGGAAAAGAGAAAAATATGAGAACAGCAAAAATTGAAACAAAATATTTATAAATAGATGAGGGTCAAGGGGTTGAAGGGAGAGCAGGGGTATGGAAAAAAATGAGAACCAAGACCTGCCATGTGTAGGTACAAGTTCCCAATGATAAATGTAACTGTACTCTATACTTAAAATATACCAATAAACTCAATAAAAGTTAAAAAAGAAATTAGTGAATTATTAATTCATACCTCAAGAATTAATTCATCTTTTCCTAAGAGAGCATAGAAACATTTTATGATAAAAGGGATAACAGAGATAGCCTTGAAAGAAGTTCTTAGTACACAAAGCTATAATATAACATTAAAATTATATCTCAAACCAATAGAAAAGAAGACATCATTGAATTAAATTTAATGAGGGAAAACCATTGTATAGAGTAATTCAATTTGAATTAAGGTAAAATATACCCTGAAACAAATTCAAAATGATTATACAGAAAAACAGTAAAAATTTAAACTTAAGAACACATAAATATAGTGAACAGAGAAGTACAGAAAAGACTGACAGTTTTAATAGTACCTTCATAGATACAATGCCACTGCAAACAAAATGTTAATATATGATAACAGGGAAAAATATTTGTAATGAATAGACCATGGGAAGAAATTTCAAAGAACAAAAGCTATCAGTTCTCAGAAGAGTTTAAATGGACCAATATGCCTTAAAATATGTCACTCTTACTAAAAACCAGAAAAATTAAAATTAAAATAATATTTTCCTCAAACTGTACTACTACTGGAGTAATTACAAAATTATATAACAGTGCATATCAAGCACTTTAATATTATTCTCTTTCCTCCCTTTTTTTGCCATCTTTATTTTACAGTGCCAGGCAGCAAACCTAGGACTTCCTACATGTTAGCAAGCTCTCTGTCCCTGAGCTATATCCCCAGCTCCCCATTGTGCTTCTTCTGTCTACTCGTATTTACCTCTATCTAAGAAAGAGTATCAGTTAAACAAGCATTATTTAAAACAAGAAACTGTACAAATGCACTAGATGATCCACAACAATTAGTAAGTAAAACATGCTATTTCTATAAGGTGTAATGTTATGTTCAATACATGATAATGTTTACTATATTGTATTATGGGCAGCATGTCAGAAATCGACACACACTTTTGCACCAATTATATGATACTTGATGTGAATAGTAAAAAAAAATTATTAGCACAATTGTGACACTTTCAGTGTTTTTCCTCTGTGTGATAATATTATTGATGATTTCTCTAAAACTACTTGCAAAGTCTTCCGTGATCAGCCCTGGTTATCTGCTTTTAACTCTTTATATTTACCATATGATGGTACTTACCATCAATGCATTTTATTAATATGTCAATCTCTCATCTTGAATTATCAATAAATATTTCCATCCCCTTGGCCTAACATGGACCTGTCACATAAAATGTAAACATTATTTGCTAAATAAGTTAGTAATTAGGTGAATGTGTGGATGTGCATGGAAACATATAGACATATACACAGACTATGCACATGCACATGCAGAATTTCTTCCATAATCCAACCCAAAACCATTTAAAGTTATAATATCGTACTTCTTTGCCCTTTGCTAATAAAACATGCATTCTATTAATAGCCTTGTCACCCTGGAATGGACCCACAGAAGGCATTGTGTTCAGTTTTGTACAACTAAGCAGGAATGCCCTGTGAATATATAGGAGAGATTATTGTCTATTTGTTTTTATGGATCTCTAGGGTTCCAAATTTAATATCCTGTGTATGTAGTTCTCTGCTATTTACCATCTGCCTACTCATGGATTTATAGCTCATAATAACATTATTTTTTCTATTAAAGTATCCAGTAATTTAGTCGTATATAGAGGCAGGAAACAGTTGGTCAAAATCTGATGAACTATGAGTTCTAATCCCTAAACTGCTACTATCCAACTATCTAAACTGGTTATTTAATTTCTGAATCTCACATTCTTAATCCACAAAGTGAATATATTGCATTAAGCAACCTGAAGATCACTCTAATATTCTATTAACACTGCATGAAGTCTTTTTTGTCTTTACAGTCAATATTTTATATAGCTGCAAAGACTTGATTTAATAAAAATTAGAAAATAACAGTTTAGAAAAATACAAAATGCTTTCCTACATCTATTAAAACATTTTTTAGCTTTCTATGCATATTGCTCCTAGTGAGCCTTTGCACTTTAATATTTTAAGGCATTTGAATTGACCTTACAAGGAATGTTGAGTGCTGAATTATGAAATCATGCAGGAACAAATCTGCACATTTTGTTTCTGTCACAGTTATAGAAAAACAAATACTCTAGTGTTCATATCTTCATTGACTCAGGATTTACAAGACCATTAAGGTTTCATAAGAGATTTACAGAATTGCACTCATTCTATTTAGGAGACTGTTTTGCATGCAGTATTATACGCTTGTTCTTAGTAACAATATTATATTATTTTTCCTCAAATATGCACAATGATGGATAAAAACTTTTGATTATCAAGGAAGAGATTTACCAAAAAGAGAGACTCTGGGGTGTTCTTTTAAGGAAAGCTTAGCAAAAAATAGTTTCCATTTGGGAGCAAATTAACATAGCACTATTATGAGATGCAAAGTTTTGATAGTGATTTATAAAGAGCCATTAGAGTGAAATGCTGGTTGCCTTCCCATAGCAGTGTCTCTGAGCACTAAGCACTTTTTGGTCGAGCCCCCTTGGATTTAACTACAGGGTGCACAATTATAAAACTGTTTTTTATTGATCTGCGCTGTTGATTTCTTAACTGTAGCTTATTTTCACTTTGATTTTGAAATCCATAAATGTCAGTCACAGCGTTTAGGAACTAAAATCATTGGTACAGGACTTTAAATGAAGAATGATAAATCAAGGCTGCCAGTGGCTACTGCACCAGCCACATGCAAATACCACAACCACAGTTCCTAATAGCCTTTCATGCCTAATGCAAATTAAGTGTGACAAATTAAGCAGGAAGTTAATTATTAACTTGAAACAAATAGTCTGGTGTTGATTGGAAAGGGCATCATAAAGCTGTGTTTTACCTTAATAAAATACCCAGAGGAGATATAAGAAAATAGAAATGTGCAACTAACAATTAGTTCAGGTAAAGAGAAAAGAAGGGAAATGTTTAGTATGCATCTGGTTGGGGCAGTCCACATATAAAAGGAGGACTCACCCTAAGAACAGCTGTTCAGATCTAAAGAGCAAGGAAGTCAACTGGCAGATACAACAGAATCTTGTGCCTGCAGGGTGAGTAAAGGAGTCTCAGATACACCTATGTATACCTTTGCTGACCAGATACCAGAATGCCCTTCAGCTCTACGGAAGATGAGCTGGAACGAACCATTGCATTCTACTTGCCTGTGACCTTCGAAACCTGGAGATTCTATGCATTACCAAATTCTTAAGCAGCCTCTTCATTTTTTTTTTTTCTTTCTGTATGTACATTCTGTGGCTGAAATTGTCTCCAGACATTTACTACCAAAGGTTTCTTGTTCACATGACTTTCTACTTGAATCAGTGATTTTTAATAATATTAGATGAAATATTTCAAGAAATAACCCGTTTTTAGAGGTCATGTGAATCAAGAAACATGTGACTCGTATTTCATTTGTTGGAATAAATTTGCGATGTACTTCTGTATCACTATTTCAGCCAATTTACTTATATTAAATTATAAGTCAAGTCAGTCCTAGTGAGACGCTACTTTTGACATCTTCCAAACAGAAAACTAAGATAATGTAAGACTAGGTAAAATGTCAAGATCAAGGTATGGATAAATCAGAATCTAAAGGTCTACATTAAGAGGTCTACATTAGAGGTTTGCCTTCCTTACCACTAAGACCACCTTTTAAAACCTGGGCCTAACAGAGTATCGATTTTTTTTTGGTACTGTGGATTGAACTTGGGTCCTTACACTTGCAAGGAAGGCAGTGGAACCACTGAGCTAAATCCCCGACTCTCGATTCTTATTTATAAAATTAAGTATTCAGTCAGGAGTCATGAATACCAATCTTGTTGCTTCTCTCTTGAAAACTAGACACATGCATTTATCTAAATGTAAAGAATAAACTGAGACATTAAGATAACTTTCAGTAGAATCTACAGGAAATGTGAGGAACCACCACAGTGAATTTATTGACTCCAAGGTTACAGCTGAGCTACCTCAGAGTACCCGGGGTTTGACTGCCTCTTGCCACAATTTCTTGCCTGCACTGGATGAGTCTATAAGCAAAGAAATACATTGAAATTTATAATTACCCTTTGATCCTTATGAAGGAAAATAACGATTCTTAGATCTTCCATTATATTTGACTTTGACCTTGAAACAAATATTTTTGATCTTCATTAATAACTACATATAATTATATTTTATAAATTTTAAGGGGAAATCTAAATTAAAAGATCTATTTCATAAAGGAAAACTTTGATTTTTTTTTTTGAGACAAGATCTCACTATATAGTTCAGGATGATCTCTAATGTACTGTGTAGCCCAGGCTGCCCTTAAATTCTCAGTAATTCTCCTGCCTCAGCCTCCTGAATTCTGGTATTACAGGCGTGCATCACTATTCCCAGCTCAGGAAGACTTTCAATTTTAAATGCATGTTATGCTGGTGAACATAAATATTTTGTCTATTTTGTTAAATCCAAAAATAATATATTTGATGTATTTCTTTTAATCTATCCAGCCCTGTGTTTTTTGTTGTTGTTATTGTTGTTTTGATTTTGCTGTTGATTAAACACTCCACGAATTTTCCTGCTGCATGACCTCTGTCCTTTTTTGTTACCCTTTTCAAGATTTTGCTTAAATGGTACTTTGTCACAGAAACATCTATGACCAATTTATTTAAAATTATAACTTTTTCTATCTACCACACCTAACTCCAGTCACTGCCTTCATTTTTATTTTTTTCTTTTTGGTTCCCGGGATCATACTTGGGACCTTGTGCTTGTGAGTCAGGTGACAGCACCACTGAGCCAAACCTGCCTTCCTTTTTCTCATACCATTACATCCCAATGTGCTCACATGTTTAAATTCTCACTATATTTAAGGTGGGCTCCATGTCCATAAGGACTTCTGTTGCATTTCCTTGCTATATGTTTAGTACCTATAGAGGAGCCTAGCTCATATTTATCATCCAATGTTATTTGGTGAACTCAGGAATAAATGAAGAGTTTACTAATTGAATATTTCTTTAAAGTCATCATTTCATGCTAATATTAACTACTTTCTAATGAGGTGTTCTAATTTTTTATAATTTAGAATTAATGTAAATTAACATCAGTTCAATTATTTGTTTTATGTTTTACTGAATTATTCTATATAATTATACAATTATTTATACAATTACTAAAATACTTTAATCAGTACTTTGTTTTAAAAGGTGATATTAAGTGCTAAGCAATATCAGTTGATACTTAAAGACCATTATCTTTGTCATTATGTGTTGCTATAACAAAATACATGAGACTGTGTGCTTTATTTAAAAAGAGGTTTATTATTGCCTTACCATTCTGAAGGTGAGATTAGGTGACCCCATCTGGTAAGGGGCTCATGTTGTATGACTACGTGGCAAGTGGTATAGTATAGCAGGAGCATGCAAAAAGCAGCAGGTGGCATCTGTAGAAACACTGATATAACAAGAGAGGGGAGGGCAAGCCTTCTTCTTTTATAAAAACTGTCCTCTTGTTATAGTTTACATCCAGATAACCCCTAAGAACCTATGCATTCATGGGAAGGGATTTTGGAAGGCAGCTGAGTCATGGGGGTGGTATAGCTGACTATGCTCTTACAAGTGTGGTCTGGTCAGAAGAGGCAGGTTATCAGGGTGTGACCTGGAATGGTGTATCTTCTTCCGTGGCTCCTCCCTTAGCTCTCTGCTTCTTGGATGCCTTGACATGAGTAGCTTTCCTTTAATACCTTCTTGCCTTGGAGCCAGCTGATTATGGACTAAAAGCATGAGATAAAATAAACCTCTCCTCCTTGAAGTTGTATCAGGTATTGTATCTCAGCGATGAGAATGTGAGACATCACTCTCACAAGAACTAATTCACTCCTGTGAGATCAAATGCACACTGAGAGACCAACAGTAATCACTTCAGAGGATCTTCACTGCTCAAGCACTGGTCCCACTACTTCTCAGTTGTATTATATTTGGAATCAAGTATGTAGCACATGAACCTTTGGAGACAAACCATATTGAAATGAAACCATAGCAGTGACCATAACTATGCAGTAATCTGGGTGATATACATATATATGTGTGTGTGTGTGTGTGTGTGTGTGTGTATGTATATATACACATATATATATACATATATATATATATATTTCAGAGTAAGAGAAAAATGGTTTAAAGAAGTATTTAAGGATCTCACAACCATTTGGTAAACAGAAATAAATCAAATTCAGAAACTATTATAAAAGCCTAATATAGTACCCAGCAGGTAGGGTGGATTAATAAATATTTATTGAATAAAGAAATACATGATTAGATAAAGGAATCCACTTTTGAATTAAATTTGCATGATTTTTAATAAAATATTTTGTAATTAAATAGGCTTTATACAGCTAGGGAAATAAGGGTGCAAAAATGTGTTCATAGTACAACAATATTTCTTATAATAACTTGCTAAAATACATAAACATGTAAAGCATAATATACTTACTACTTTCAATAATATATTTAATAATCCATTGATAGAAGATATAGAATAAAAATATTTTAGGATATAGCATTGTATATGCTAATATCAAGCTATTTTCTAATGTATGAATCTTTTGATATACACAATTTAAAGGAAAACATGACAAGATTCAGTGTGTGTTAAAGAGGGGAGCAAATGTAGTACTGGAGAGAAATGGTCTGCAGTTCTGATCTCATTGTGATTCTATCCACAAATTTGGGTGAAAATGGAACATCACTGTAGTTTACGAAAGCTATTTTATAGCATGGACAGGATCACAACAGTGTTTATTTCAAGTAAAAGTATGACAATTCTTCATAGAAAGATGCCAGATAGCTTTATGTGTCTCTTTAGCACCTATTTTCTGTGAAGCCATATAATAAATACTTTCCTCTATGTGAGCCCTATATCTCTGCCAGATGACTCAGAGCTTTCCTAGTAACATGAAAATAGCCCTAGATAACACATGAATATATTACCATGGACAAGTTCCAAAGTAACATTACAAAAATAGGCATGGGGGCTACATTTGTCCCAAAGGCTGCAGTACAAACTTCTTCCCTAGATGATAATGCTTTATTTTTTTGTGAAGTAATTGGATACTTTTGATGAACTTATCCTTAATGTAAAATCTGAAGAAAGGAAAAGAAAAAAACTCTCCAAAGACCTGGGAGGGTTTTCTTTATTAAGAATCAGGTATTGCAAAAGGGCATCAATAAACATATTTAAGGCTTTTAGTCTTCATAAAATAGTGTGATGTATGATTCATCTTAACCAATGTGAAAGTGGAAGTACTATCTATTTTAATATAAACATATAATTAAAATAATATGAATTAAGAAATTTAATATCACCTAAACTACCTAAATAAAGTCTTCTCAAGTAGCAACAGAAGCGTCATGTTTTTTAAATCATGTTTTTTTCCATTTCCTGTTGTTTCCAATGCTTTGTGAGGATTAGGAGTACAAAGCAGGGGCCGGGGATTTAGCTCAGTGGTTCTGCCATCTGCCTTGAAAGCACAAGGACCTGAGTTTGATCCCTGGTACCAAAAAAAAAAAAAAAAAAGGAATATAAAACTGAATTAAATGTAATGGGACTATGTAAAGTTATAATATTTCAAGTTAAGAGCAATTATTTCTATGTAAGCATTCCATAAAGAGGTTTCCAAATTTTTAAATTTTTAAAAAATACATATATAATTTTAAAATGTCACAAACAAAACCCAAATAAGCAGGATGAAAAGCATATTATAAATGGAGAAAAAAGGGCAATAAAGAAAAATAGTCCCCATTGGAGGCCTTATCTCCTGTCAGTCTCAGTTGGATCTCTAAATATGAAACAGCCATCACTATACAATCGAAATTAGTCATTCAGTTGACAGACTTTAAAGGAAACCAAGTTCAAAAGAAACCTGTTACTCTATATTTCTAAGTTCCTTGAAACTCATCATAGAGGTAGGGAGGAGTTGTTAACTTTTTTTTTTTTTTTTTTTTGGTACCTGGGATGAGACTGTCAGGTCTTTGCACTTAGAGGTGGCTGGCCTGGGCTAATCCCCCAGTTCAGGAGTTTTTATATAACAGTGTATTCTGCCTAAAAAACATTTATTTAGAAAATCAGGTTTCTCATCCTAACCATTTATGATTTTTCCTGTGTTTGCTTTTACATTTCTAAATTTATCTAATTGTATAGCTTCGACTCTATCTTAATGTAAGTGCTGTTTTCTTTGTAATAGCTGGCTCTATTTTCGGCACTATCCCTTACTGGCTGTCCATTTGTAAGATAAATAGCTAAACTGCCTTTTACAACACCACCTCTTTATTCCTATTTATTTCTCATGGGGAGTTGAACATTAAGTGATCTTACGCATAAATGACTTTACTTACATGCAAATAATTTCATGGACTTCTGGGTTGAAGTACTTACATATCGGCATAGGCATATATTTTTTTAATGAAGCCAAACAGCAAATACTTAATTTGCACTTTGTTTTGTATTTGTCCTACATTTTTAGCAAATACTAAGGTGCTTTGTCAAGAATTCATACAATTCCTCAAGACAAAGTTAAGGAAAATGTTATATGGATGAAGTTCAGTGTTACTTATCTTGATGTCATTCAGTACAAAATCACCATTGTCTAATATTGTGCCCATCTATTCAGCCTTTTGCTAATAGCTCTTACAAACTTTTCAAGCAAAATCTTATACATTTAAGATATAGAATTGGGTAAGTTGTATTGGTTAGTGGTAGGAAAATCTCAATAAAGCCCAGCTGTGTGTGTGTGTGTGTGTGTGTGTGTGTGTTATGTCATCATAACGGCACTAAAGACTCAGTAAGAATCTTTAAATTTCTTACCTAAAATAATCCTTTAAAACCACAAAGCCCTCAATTTTTCTTAAGTGCAAAACCAGAAGAACTTTCACATTCCTAAATAAAACTGGGTAAATAATTGATGTGAGGTGGAGGAAGACCTTAAAACAATAAAAAAAAAGAAAATGACTTCTATATAACCTCCATGAAAAGGCAGGTCTAAGGCTTAGATGGTTATAATCTCTACTCCAGTCCCTTACAAATAGAGTCTGGACCTAGCTTCTTTCTTTAGTCACCCCAATTTGCCTTTTTATTTATGTCTTGGTAAAATTTGTTTCTTCTCACCTACAGAATTTCAGACTGTAAATATTCATACATATGGAGCCGATAATAAATATGCCTGAAAGGGGGGTTCGAGTGCCCTTTCGGGTGCCCCTTCCCAATTAGGCCACTCATGCACGGAGAGGTCCGGCAGGAGATCTTTATTGTAGGGAGGCGAGCAGGAGGCAAAGGCAGAGATGAGAGAGAGAGAGAGAGAGAGAGAGAGAGAGAGGGAGAGAGAGGAGGAAGAAGAAGCAGAAGGAGAGAGAGAGAAAAGAACAAAGAAAGGGAGGTCCTTTTATCAGTTTTGGGGTGGGCTATTGCTTATTTATGAGGAGTGAGCTACTTTTAACCTATCACAGGCCAGATTGCTTTTATGGGCCCAGTCCTGCAGACACAGGTTTCAACTTTCCTGGACCACTGTGGCCTTGGGGGGGAGGGAAACCAGAGATAAGGGCATGAGGTCATTTTAGGAGCCAAGATGTACCAGGAGAATGCAGCCTGTGAGGTCGCATCACAGCATACTTTAACATGATCAATTCCCTAACAATGCCAAATGCCTTTTACCAGCGTCCACTAAACTGACCCTCCAAACAAAACCCATACCTACTGACCCCACCACAGCTTCTGTCGTGGGCCCCTTACACATCCCCCTGGAGAACACCCTAAGTACCACTCCTACTTTCATCCTCCTTCCCTCAAAAAGTTAGCTCAGTCATCACTCCCTTCCCTAAAGGCAGTTAGGGCTATTTCCTGGGGGAGGGAATAAAGGGAAGTTTAGCTATTTAGCTTATAAGTAGACAAGTAATAAGGGACAGAGCCTAATTGAATCAGCTGGCTATGATGATAATAACCCATAAATGAGTTAAGAGCTAACTTAGCCATACAGACAGTTAAGCTTAAAAAAGTAAAAATAAGAACAGAATTTTAATGAACCTAACTCAAAAAGAAAGAAAAAGAAAAACTTCTTACCCAGTATATCTGTTAATTAACAGCTCCTCCTTACTTCCAGGCTGAGTTGCAAGGAATTTAAAACTGAAGAGTAACAGGTTTTCTTTGAACTCAATTTTCTTTAAACTCTGCCCAGTAACTAATTTTTTTTAGCTCTACATTACAAAGCCTAAACTCCAACTGATTACTTTAAAAGCATGGAGCCACCTGTGGTACAAATTCTGCATAAGAAGTTTCAGCCCTCCACTTATACATAAAAGACTACGACAAAGAAAGCACCCCAGTGCCCCACTTTCTGGACCCTTCCAAGCTACCAGAAGACTTTCTTCTTATTTTTCCAATAAACACTTCCTTTTAACCTCCTTTCTGTCTGCCATTTCATTCTTTGATTGCATGAGACAACAAGCTCAGTTTGTACGGCAATAGCTATTTCAGGATCGTGTAAGAAAATTACAGATGGTACTGTCACAATCTATAGCCAGTGTTTGTAACAACAGCAATTTATTATTTTAATGTTGAGACATGAGCTTAATCTGTTTTCAAGTGAAAATTAATTGCTAATTTTTGTTGTATTTAATAAAATTCTGAAATTGAATTCCTCTACATCTGAACATTGCATTGATTTGAAAAATTAAATGGCCTATTTCACAAACCAATTTAAACGCATGTAGTATATTATGCCTTTTTTATTTTATTGCTGTTTCTTTTATGCCCTTATAAAGATGAAAATCATGTTAAAGTTTATTGTTTGTTTTTTTGTGTGGAGAGATGCATCAGTCCTCTGTGGTAAAAAATACATTGTTGCATCTGATAAAATAGAGGACTATAATCCAATTTAGGTTCTATTTTGATAATGTCTTTCAGAGTCCACCTTAACAGAGTAATAGTTTAGAATCACTAGAAAGGGAGGAAATAAAACAAAAATGTTATTCACTATCTTTTCTGAGAGTACAATATGTGTTGTGTAACAGACCTTATAAACACTGGATGACTAAGTGAATGAAAGTATGAGAAAATATTAGATTTATATTCATTCTAATTTATATCTTAAATTTGAAGTTAGTTTACTTTGGCTGGAAAGTTTTGTTTTTATTCCCTGGGCCAAGGGGAAGAAGATAGAGCATGTTAAGTGTGAAGATCACCAAGCATATGTAATATAATAATGTAAGGTTAAATTTAAGGAGTGTAAGCTTAAGAGGAAAGAGTTGCATAAATATTTCCTTACTTTTTAAACTAGCATTGCATAAGTATTTCTTAGCTTTTTAAATTAAAACAAATATTACTAAATTGTCTTTATTTTCTGGATAATAGTGAAAATACCGGGTTAGTGTATCTACTGTTGCTGAGAATAAAGATGAGTATGGTAACTAATTCTACCAGGTAGCAATGCATTTAGTTCAAAGTAAAATCCATTTAAGAGTTCTTTAGGAAAAAAAGACTAATGGCTGGAGGTGTGGTTCAGTGTAAAGTGCTTACATATGCAATGCTGAGTTTGCTTTCCAGCACTGCCCAGGAAAATACACATATTTTAAATTTTTTTCTCATATAAGAAAACAAAAGTAGGGCTTTGCTGGAGGATATTAAAATATACAGTGATAATTCAGAGATTTGGGCTCTTTCTATAATTCTGCGTTGTCATGCAAAGAATGTTGGCTACCTGTCTCCTAATTGCATACCATAACTGGCAAACTTCTTGGTTTTTATCAGTTAGATTTTTGTTGCATAGCTGTGCCAACTGCAAAGCAGGCTGGAAAATTACTGGCACAGGGAACAAACTTGAAAATGAGTATTGACTAAACTATCTTATAATGACTGGCACCATGGTCATAAGCAAATTTGTTAACTGAATTAATTACTCACAAAAGAAATCCTAAGGGGAGGGGGAATTAGCTCAGGAGTTCGGTGGCCTGCCTTGCAAACATAAGGACCCAAATTCAATCCCCAGTACCCCCCCCAAAAAAAGGAAATCCTAAGAAAATGTACTAATTCTTCTTTAAATGAATTATACACTGGCATTCAGATCATAATTCTGAGTTTGGAGAATCAAGAGCATAAACACCAAAAGTATAACTGGTTATTTTAGAAATATGGAATGATAGTGTTTTCTTTGTATATTTAAAAATATTTTACAAAATTTTAATTTATTTAAAAGTGATTTTTTTCTAGAAAAAGATGCTGGAAATAGTAAGCTCTTACTCTTTAATTTTTATTAAGTAAAATGTTTCATATTATAAAATGTAGATTAAAAAATACTCTGTCTAGAACTCTGTACCATCAGAGTGTAAGACTTGAATAAACTAAAGTGACTCCATTCTAATAGGCCAGACTGTGCTTCTTCATATGCTAATTGCTACCTTGGTTAACAGCCCGCACAGGGGCAAATGGTTTGACAAAAGGTGACTCTAGAACATTTCCTGCATAAGATAAGCAATGTGTTTGCAGTCTTGTTCTGTGAATTGCCTGACTCTTTGTTTAGAAAAACCTTATAAAAAACACTTCAGCCCCTGAGCAGTTGCCTCTCTGAGCTACCTGGCTCTGGGAGTGCCCTCTGGCCAGACTAATAAAGGTCTATTTACCATCTATCCTGGTATGTTCCTTCCTGGGTTTCTCGTTTCCCCGTCGAGCTCCCGGAGCCTCGCTGGGTGTTAGGGCCCAGCATCATGGAGGCCTTTTTGGCTGTTCACGCTCCGTGGAGTGGAAGTGAGACTTTAGGTCTTACAAGAGAGTATAAATAAAGTAAGATTGGTTGCCTCAGAAATACAACTCTAGTTCAGAGATCTTTATATTGTTTATCTATAATCCATAGTGGAGTTAAATCTGAAAGAAAACTTCAAGTACAGAAAGACAAGAGAAAAAATTTTATATGATTTTTTAAAAAATAAAGTCCAGATATTTACTTTACCACATTGAACAATGATATTAATTTTTATTATACTTTACTTTGACTATTCCCCTTGTTCCTCTTTGTAATCATGTTTTAAAGTAGGCTCCATTGGTTTAAAAAAATATATGTATATATGTTTATCTATATATAAATTTAATGATTAAATAATCACAAAAATCTATTAAATCTTTTTTTTAAACTACATAAATAAGTTTCTTATGATCTAAAAGTACCAAAATTTGGGTAAGCCAAAGAAATAAAATATTTCAAAAACAAATATCAGATACTGCACATGTATAAACAAAAATAACTTAAATATATCCAAAACAACATGTACAGTTTTATAAAGCAGTATGTTCATAACAAGCATGAAATATATGAATTTTTCTATAACTATAAATCAATCTATAAATACTAATCAATCAATCTGAAAGGAATTATACTTTTCATCAAACAGTATAAACAGATATAAAATATTTATCATATGAAAATATTGAATAAATTGTGTACACATATTATTTAACATTTTCTAATTATAAAAATATGCCAAAATTATAAATTGAATTTTTAACCCTTCCAATTTGTAGTGATTTAAAAAAGCATTGTATTTATTGCACCTGAAGTTACTGCAAAATTAATGGATGTTGCTTATTTTTAAATCATTAAAATGCATGTTGGCAGTATTTATTAAGATACTTTCCAGTGTTTACACACTTAAACACAGTAACTTTACTACTGATAAAAATATCACAAAAAGAAAAACGAATATACAGTTGTTTAACAAAAGAGTAATAGTAACCAGGTATGAGCACTCTTGGAAAACAGTACACTCAATTTTAAAATTTTTAAAGGAATAAAGGAATTCTCATAACAAGTAATATTTGAAAACAATTGCACTTTCATGAACCTAGTTCTATTTATCTTTAGAGGAAAAAAAATCATAGAAAAGATAATGTAAATTTCTTCATTCTAATATTATGGCTTTCTTGTTTCTTT